>NC_092589.1:89478750-90114166 GCF_047663525.1 Anas platyrhynchos
CATGGAGCCTCAGGTGAGTAAATCTGATGTATATGTCTACATTTTGCTATACGAATCCCACTCACAGACTGTAATTCCATGAACATCTAATACAAAAGCACACGATTTCAAAGCTGAACAAGGGAAGTAACAGAGATGATTTCCCTATCCTGCCCCAACCTGTGCCAAGTTAATAATATATTTTACTCTCATATTGTGTGTGGTCTCTACAGAAACCCAACAACATACACTGAATTGTGAGATTATCAAAATATTTTCCACATACTGCTTTTTCTGATACTCAGGTTGAAACTTTTTACAAAGAAAAAGCTCACAGTGAATATCACACTCCCAGCAAAGGAAGTCGTTGGGTGGAATGATAATTCAACTGACTAAACGAAAATTGGTTCAGGAGAAAGAAATCAGCATGTCAGAAGGACTACACATTTCAGAGGACAACCTCGAAGAAAAAAAAAAAAGTTGATTTGTATTCTCACAAACAACTGGAGCTAATCAAATTTTCGTAATTGATTAAAACTGAAGGTAAAAGCAGGGGTCTGTGTGTCCTGGTTTCAGTTAGCACAGAATTAATTTTCTTCCTAGTAGCTGGTGGAATGCTGTGTTTTGGCTTAGGATGAGAAGAGTGCTGATAACACCCCGATGCTTTAATTGTTGCAGAGCAGTGCTTATACTAAGCCAAGGACATCTCAGCCTTTTGCTCTGTCCTGCCAACGGGCAGGCTGGGGGTGCAGTAAGAACTGGGAGGGGACAGACCCAGGACAGGTGACCCAAACTAGCCAAAGGGGTATTCCATACCATCTGACGTCATGCTAAACAATATATAGGGGTGGCTAGCTGGGGGGGAGGGGGCCGGACTGCTCGGGGTTAGGCTGGGCATCGGTCAGCGAGTGGTGAGCAATTGCATTGTGCATCACTTGTTTGTACATACTATTATTACTTTCCTATTATCACCATTGTATTATTATTGTTATTATTTTTATTATTATTTTGTTATTATTATTTTCCTGTCTTATTAAACTGTCTTTATCTCAACTCACGGGCTTCACTTTCCATTTCTCTCCCCCGTCCCAGAGAGGGAGGGGGGAGGGTGAGCGAACGGCTGCGTGGTGTTTAGCTGCCGGCCGGGTTAAACCACGACAGCCTTTTTGGCGCCCAACGTGGGGCCCGAAAGGTTGAGATAACGGCAGATCTGACCAGAGTGTGTTAAACTAAAATTGGTGTAAGGATTAGACCTGCTTAATAGTCACTTGTCATGATGCTGATTGCTTTAATCTCAACTCTGCTGCGCCTGTTTTCCAAATTGAGTATTATAGTACATTATTTTCCGTATTTACTCTCTGTCGTGTTGTTTATCCTCTCCGGGCCCTGGTTTCAGATCATTATGGTGCTGTGTGTTGTAGCAATGGCTTATGAGACGATGAAATATGTGGTCATGACTCTAACTTGTTATTTGTATTCAGTAACATCGTCGACTCTGTACTTTGGAAACTGTATCTTGGAAACTATTAGCAATTATACCTATTGTTTTTTTTCATTAGGGAGTCAAGCTGTGGAGGGGAAAGGGGAGGATATTTTTCCTTACTTGCTTACTCTCCCTTTCTCCTTCACCACCCCTGTATCCTCCTGGGTCACTCTGCCTTCCTCCTTCACCACCCTCTTATCCCCTGAGCTTGTCACAATAGCTCTCCAAGATATTGAATATTTCTGGAATACTCAGAGTACCATAGTCTTGTTGTTCTGCCTCATGAATGCACTTCAGGTTCTGCTTAAAGTTAAACAACTACTTGGGAAGCTCTTCTGGAGATCTGCCCGGGGGCAGGATAGTTGTGGGTGGCAGGGAGTATGGGCGGATATGGGCAGGCATCTAGAGCAGTTGGCACCCCCAGTGTGTTGGAAATTCACCCCTGAACAATGGCAAAATCCTCAAAAACTGGCAGAATGCTTGAAAAAAAGGTGTCATGATTCTGGCAGTTCTAAAGTAACACAAATCATTGTAACGTGCTGGGGCCTGGCTCATGCCTATCGAGCTGCCATTGATACTGCTATCAACTTAGTGACAGACCCTGCGGCCACTCCAAGCCCTGTGACAGATCCAACGGCCACTGTGACCCCTACGGTGGACTCGGCAGCCGCTCCAGATCCGGTTCCTGCAGCCGCTCCAGTCCCAGCTCCTGCAGCCGCTCCAGATCCGGTTCCTGCAGCCGCCCCAGCTCCAGCTCCTGCAGCCGCTCCAGTCCCAGCTCCTGCAACCGCTCCAGTCCCAGCTCCTGCAGCCGCTCCAGTCCCAGCTCCTGCAGCCGCTCCAGTCCCAGCTCCTGCAGCCGCTCCAGTCCCAGCTCCTGCAGCCGCTCCAGTTCCAGCTCCTGCAACCGCTCCAGTCCCAGCTCCTGCAGCCGCTCCAGTCCCAGCTCCTGCAGCCGCTCCAGTCCCAGCTCCTGCAGCCGCTCCAGTTCCAGTTCCTGCAGCCGCTCCAGCTCCAGCTCCTGCAGTCGCTCCAGCTCCAGCTCCTGCAGCCGCTCCAGCTCCAGCTTCTGCAGCCGCTCCAGTTCCAGTTCCTGCAGTCGCTCCAGTTTCAGCTCCGGCCGCTACTCCAGTCCCAGTTCCTGCAACTGCTCCAGTCCCAGCTCCTGAAGCTGCTCCAGCTCCAGCTCCTGCAGCCGCTCCAGCTCCAGCTCCTACTGCTGCTCCAGTCCCAGCTCCTGCAACTGCTCCAGCTCCAGCTCCAGCTCCTGCAGCCGCTCCAGCTCCAGCTCCTACTGCTGCTCCAGTCCCAGCTCCTGCAACTGCTGCAGCTCCAGCTCCAGCTCCTGTAGCCACTACAGCTCCGGTTCCTGCAACTGCTCCAGCTCCTGCAGCCGCTCCAGCTCCTGTGGCCGTGTCAGAGAAACGAGCAGTAGCAGTGCAAGCTGCCCCTGTAGAGAAGGTGAAAATATGGTATAGAAATTCAAGTCGTTTAGAACGCAGAGAGTCTTCTGCCAATCCAGGTAAGGCTTCTGCCAAAACTAAGTATAGAGATGACGAAGATGATGACGACGCTGGGCCATCAAGGATTCAGGAGGAGGAAGATGAGGATGCCGAAAGAGCAACAGTAACTACCCGAAGCCTAAACGAGCGCGAGCTACGAGATGTGCGAAAAGATTTTGGTCGCTGTATAGGTGAGCAGCTTGTCACCTGGCTGCTCCGGTGCTGGGACTCTGGAGCCAATTGTGTGGAATTAGACGGCAGGGAAGCCAGACGGTTGGGATCCCTTGCTCGAGACGCCGGCATTGACAAAGCAATTGCAGATGGAGCACGACCCACCAGCCTCTGGAGGCGTCTCCTCTCAGCTGTGAGGGAAAGGTATCCCTTCAAGGAAGATATTTTATGTCTACCAGGCAAGTGGACCACTATGGAGAAGGGAATCCAGTACCTGAGGGAATTAGCCGTACGGGAAGTGATTTATGAGGATCCAGACCAGACACAAACATCCAAAGATCCAGATGAAGTCAAGTGTACACGACCCATGTGGCGGAAGTTTGTACGGAGTGCACCATCATCATATGCCAGCTCATTGGCAATAATGGCCTGGAAAGAGGATGAGGAACCCACAGTGGATGAAGCGGCTAAACAACTCCGGCAGTACGAAGAAAGTCTCTCCTCTTCCTTACAGGCCTGCGTCTCAGCTGTGGAGAAACTTTCTGAAAAGGTTCACCAACTTGAAGAGAATCTATTGTCCTCCCCACCTGAACCAACCAGTGTCCACCGACCAAAAGAGAACACCTGGGAGAAAACACTTTCTGAAAAGTTTCACCAACTTGAAGAGAGATTATTCTCCTCCGCACCTGTACAAAGCAGTGTCTCAGCTGTCAGGGGTAGGCGTTCACCCACACAAGGAAGACGATATGGTGGGTACTCACCCCGTGCCACCCTGTGGTTTTACTTACGAGACCATGGAGAGGACATGAGAAAATGGGATGGAAAATCTACCGCGACCCTAGAGGCACGGGTACGTGAGTTGCAAAAGAAAACAATCAGGAAAAAAGGATTCTCCGAAAAGTTTGCTGCTCCAACTTCCAGCAGACAATCCTTCAAACACAGAAACGAAGAAGATTCTGACCAGGATTAGGGGGGCCCTGCCTCCAGCCAGGGGGAGGAAAGGGACAATCGAGTTTATTGGACTGTGTGGATTCGATGGCCTGGCACATCACGCGCACAGAAGTATAAGGCTTTAGTAGACACCGGTGCACAATGTACTATAATGCCATCGAGCTATAAAGGACCAGAGCCCATCTATATTTGTGGAGTGACAGGAGGATCTCAGCAGTTGACTGTATTGGAGGCTGAAGTGAGTCTGACTGGGAATGAGTGGGAAAAGCACCGTATTGTGACTGGCCCGGATGCTCCATGTATCCTTGGCATAGACTATCTTAGAAGAGGATATTGCAAGGACCCAAAAGGGTTCCGGTGGGCTTTTGGTATAGCTGCCTTAGAGACAGAGGGCATTAAACAATTATCTACCTTGCCTGGTCTCTCAGAGGACCCCTCTGTTGTGGGGTTGCTGAGGGTCGAAGAACAGCAAGTGCCAATCGCTACCACAACTGTGCACCGGCGGCAATATCGCACTAACCGAGACTCCCTGATTCCCATCCATAAGCTAATTCGTCAATTGGAGAGCCAAGGAGTGATCAGTAAGACCCATTCACCTTTCAATAGCCCCATATGGCCAGTGCGAAAGTCTAATGGCGAGTGGAGACTAACAGTGGACTATCGTGGCCTGAACGAAGTCACGCCACCACTGAGTGCTGCAGTGCCGGACATGCTGGAACTTCAGTATGAACTTGAATCGAGGGCAGCCAAGTGGTACGCCACAATTGATATCGCTAATGCATTTTTCTCCATCCCTCTAGCAGCAGAGTGCAGGCCACAATTTGCCTTCACTTGGAGGGGAGTCCAATATACTTGGAATAGGCTGCCCCAGGGGTGGAAACACAGCCCTACCATTTGCCATGGGCTGATCCAGTCTGCGCTAGAGCAGGGGGAAGCTCCTGAACACCTGCAGTACATCGATGACATTATTGTGTGGGGTGACACAGCAGAGGAAGTTTTCGAGAAAGGGAAGAAAATAGTCCAAATCCTTCTGAAAGCCGGTTTTGCCATAAAACAGAATAAAGTCAAAGGACCTGCACGAGAGATCCAGTTTTTAGGAATAAAATGGCAAGATGGACGTCGTCAAATCCCAATGGATGTGATCAACAAAATAACAGCTATGTCTCCACCAACTAACAAAAAAGAAACACAGACTTTCCTAGGTGTTGTGGGGTTTTGGAGAATGCACATCCCAAATTACAGTCTGATTGTAAACCCGCTCTACCAAGTAACCCGTAAGAAGAATGAGTTTGAATGGGGCCCTGAACAACGACAAGCCTTTGAACAAATCAAGCAGGAAATAGTCCATGCAGTAGCCCTTGGGCCAGTTCGAACAGGACCAGATGTAAAGAATGTGCTCTACACTGCAGCCGGGGAGAACGGCCCCACCTGGAGCCTCTGGCAGAAAGAACCTGGGGAAACTCGAGGTCGGCCCCTGGGGTTTTGGAGTCGGGGATACAGAGGATCTGAGGCCCGCTATACTCCAACTGAAAAGGAGATATTGGCAGCATATGAAGGAGTTCGATCTGCTTCGGAGGTGGTCGGTACTGAAGCTCAGCTCCTCCTAGCACCCCGATTGCCGGTACTAGGCTGGATGTTCAAGGGAAGGGTCCCCTCTACGCATCATGCAACTGATGCTACATGGAGCAAGTGGGTTGCATTGATTACTCAGCGGGCTCGAATAGGAAACCCCAGTCGCCCAGGAATATTGGAAGTGATCATGGACTGGCCAGAAGGCAAATACTTTGGGATATCATCAGAGGAGGAGGTGGGTCGTGCTGAAGAAGCCCCACTGTACAACCAGTTACCAGAGAATGAAAAGAAATATGCCCTGTTCACTGATGGGTCCTGTCGTATTGTGGGGAAGCATCGGAGATGGAAGGCTGCTGTATGGAGTCCTACGCGACGAGTTGCAGAAGCTGCTGAGGGAGAAGGTGAATCGAGTCAGTTTGCAGAAGTGAAAGCCATTCAGCTGGCTTTAGACATTGCTGAACGAGAAAAATGGCCAGTTCTCTATCTCTACACCGATTCATGGATGGTAGCAAATGCCCTGTGGGGATGGTTACAGCAATGGAAGCAAAACAACTGGCAGCGTAGGGGCAAAACCATCTGGGCTGCTGCATTGTGGCAAGATATTGCTGCTCGGGTAGAGAACCTGGCTGTGAAAGTACGCCACGTAGATGCTCATGTGCCCAAAAATCGGGCTACTGAAGAACATCAAAACAACCAGCAGGTGGATCAGGCTGCTAAGATTGAAGTAGCTCAGGTGGACTTGGATTGGCAGCATAAAGGTGAATTATTTATAGCCCGATGGGCCCATGACACCTCAGGCCATCAAGGTAGAGACGCAACATACAGATGGGCTCGTGATCGAGGGGTGGACTTGACCATGGATGCTATAGCACAGGTTATTCATGACTGTGAAACATGTGCTGCAATCAAGCAAGCCAAACGGTCAAAGCCTCTTTGGTATGGAGGACGATGGCTGAAATATAAATATGGAGAGGCCTGGCAGATTGATTACATCACACTCCCTCAAACTCGCAATGGCAAGCGCCACGTACTTACAATGGTGGAAGCAACCACCGGATGGCTGGAAACATATCCTGTGCCTCATGCCACTGCCCGGAACACCATCCTGGGCCTTGAAAAGCAAGTCCTATGGCGACATGGCACCCCAGAAAGAATAGAATCAGACAATGGGACTCACTTCCGAAACAACCTTATAGACACTTGGGCCAAAGAACATGGTATTGAATGGGTGTATCACATCCCCTATCATGCACCAGCCTCCGGAAAAGTCGAACGATACAATGGCCTGTTAAAGACTACCTTGAAAGCAATGGGCGCTGGGACGTTCAAAAACTGGGATACGCATTTAGCAAAGGCCACTTGGTTAGTCAATACTAGGGGATCTACCAACCGAGCTGGACCTGCCCAATCAAACCTGTTACGTACTGTAGATGGGGATAAAGTTCCTGTAGTGCATGTAAAAAATATGCTGGGTAAAACAGTCTGGGCTACTCCTGCCTCAGGAAAAGGCAAACCTATTCGTGGAATTGTTTTCGCTCAGGGACCTGGATACACTTGGTGGGTGATGCAAAAGAACGGAGAGGTCCGGTGTGTACCTCAAGGAGATTTAATACTGGGTGAGAATAGCCCATGAACTGAATTGTACCATGTTAAATAGTATATTATACTGTATGTTATCACTACCATGATTACTATAGGTGACTAATTAGAATGTATGGAAAAGAGTGTAACCTGAGCATGACATAAATGGTATGGAATAAGGGGTGGATAGATGTCCTGGTTTCAGTTAGCACAGAATTAATTTTCTTCCTAGTAGCTGGTGGAATGCTGTGTTTTGGCTTAGGATGAGAAGAGTGCTGATAACACCCCGATGCTTTAATTGTTGCAGAGCAGTGCTTATACTAAGCCAAGGACATCTCAGCCTTTTGCTCTGTCCTGCCAACGGGCAGGCTGGGGGTGCAGTAAGAACTGGGAGGGGACAGACCCAGGACAGGTGACCCAAACTAGCCAAAGGGGTATTCCATACCATCTGACGTCATGCTAAACAATATATAGGGGTGGCTAGCTGGGGGGGAGGGGGCCGGACTGCTCGGGGTTAGGCTGGGCATCGGTCAGCGAGTGGTGAGCAATTGCATTGTGCATCACTTGTTTGTACATACTATTATTACTTTCCTATTATCACCATTGTATTATTATTGTTATTATTTTTATTATTATTTTGTTATTATTATTTTCCTGTCTTATTAAACTGTCTTTATCTCAACTCACGGGCTTCACTTTCCATTTCTCTCCCCCGTCCCAGAGAGGGAGGGGGGAGGGTGAGCGAACGGCTGCGTGGTGTTTAGCTGCCGGCCGGGTTAAACCACGACACTGTGTAACTGCTCTGAATATTAACTTGCAAACTGCTGTGTCCAGCTGACCCTCAGGATATGCCTTTGGTAAGAAGTATGTACAAAGGACAAATTATCGGTAGTTCTGGAAAGCATTGGGTGGGATTTTTTTTTTTTTTTAAATGTTCCCCAGAGGTGACAGCAAAGGGGGAACAGAAAGAGGAGCCACTCTTTCTTTCACCAAGAGTGACCCAGAGATGGGAGAAAGAACTAGCATAACATCATCATGTGACAATGAGCACAAAGCAGTTCAGAGAAAGTGGGGAATAATAAATTCTTTAATTACAGGGGAGACTTTTTTTTATCCTGCGGTATACAACATGCTCCAGCAGTAGAGGCAGGGTCCACCCAAGCAGCTTCAACTATGAGAAATTAAATTCCTCTTCTCCTCATTTGCCTCTTTCGTCTTTGATGCTTTTCTCTTGTAATTTCCACCTTCCTGGGCAAAAGCACAACAATTTGGTTTTCTGAAATAGGTGCTGTTGTTTCCACTTTAACTCAGTCTACTGTACAAAGTCAACCCAGGTGACAGACACTGAACATGCTACTTTCACAGAGGCAGAAAATCCAAACAAAGTAGAGCTGCAGACAGAAATCTTTGAAGTAGCTAAAAACGAAGACAAATCTCAGGATCCCAAACAACAGGATGTCTTCGTCAATAACCTGCAGGCTTCTGTTTGAAGAAAGGTGTCAGATGAAACGAGAGATGCCTATTAGTGAGCATTTTCAGTGTTCCCCTGACGAGAGGCAGACAATGAAATTACAGTTATGACTCTGGGAAAACTGCTGTCACAAAGAGTTAATAATACTACCACACTGTGTTATGTGCTATTATGTTACATATAAATATACAGAAGGAAGCACCGGACCACCACCACAGCCCACTTACACAAATCCTTTCTGGAATCTCCTGACCATAATACAAATACACTTCTGCTTTTCTTCAAGACATTAATTTGAGCTGCATTACTTTTTTTTTTTCCCCAGTTTTGTCATTAATCTTACAAGAATTTCCAGAGACGTTCCCATGTTAACATACTTGACTTTTAAAAGCACAAGGAAATTCCTGTCCTTAGATGATTTTTTTCCCCATATCTAAGAGCAACACATTCCTTCCATTAAAATACTTTGTAGGCTCATTTTCCTCCAGTACACATCTAATACATTTAGGTCCCAAACCTGTAATGAGCACAGATGCAGGGGGCTGCCCACACACAGCAGGAAAAGGGCCATAATTCTGACTCATCTGGTAATTTATGCTTCTATACTGGTGTTACAATAATGTTAATATTGCATGAAAATATTTCTATAACACTTATAATATTTGTCAAAAAATAATATTCAGAGATTGTCAAATTGCCACCATGATTCTTACACGATCAGAATGCAGCATCCTCCAGTAGGCTGCACTGGCAAGCATGCATCCTAGCACAGGAGCTTGGGTATTTTCATCACTTGCAATGACCGAGCTTGGAGGTGCAAGGAGAGGACATGGAGACTAATGAAAATATTCAACTCAGTTGTTGTGACAGACTCAAAATTTTGATGTTTAAGCAGTCTCATCTGCTGGTAAATATATGGTTGGCACCAGAACTTTGTTAAGTATTCCACATTAAAGCATAAATTCACCTTGTATTTATATCTAAGAAATGCAAACAAAGATAAAGGATCTCAGAAGGTGTAAAATAAATTTTAAAAGTTAAAAAAAAAAAAAGTAAAAAAAAGTTAAACTGGCATATGTAGAGCAATTACTGGACAGGTCAGGTCTGATATAGCTGAAGGATAGATCACATGTACAATAAACCTATGGCAGTATTAATTTTCTATGTGTCTACATTTCAAGTCAGCTAGGATGGGTTTAAAAGTTGAGTTTGGAATTGAAACTTTTGGACAGTATTTTTAAAATGCTATTTAATGAATGAATTCAGTTAAAGGGAAAAAATGCTCCCTCCCAGTTTTTTTTTTCTTCCTTTTCAAAACTGTAACATGCATCATTGATAAGATATAAACCACAGAACACATAGGAGTTTTGCAGTTTTGACTTGGATGCAGACAGACAATTTTATGCAAGTCAAGACAAAGCAAACTGTGGCAAAACAACTGTTTTCCCCTTCCATGCTTGCATTTTGAGTATCTTGACTCTTTTGTCACCAAGTATACCAGAGGTACGTTACAGAGAAAAACAAATTAGGCTGGTCTGAAATAAAACTCACTCTGAATGTCTGAGATGAGTATTGGAAAAAAAGAAAAAAGAAAAAATCTCTAACATACTCAAAGGACGATATAAAGGTTAAACAGAAATTAAGTATGAAAGACATGACTGTGCATGAATGCATGCATGTGGCAGAGGTGAGAAGGCATGTACTTATGTTGATATATATGCTACTGGATAAAGAAAACTTATAATTGGGTACAAAACAGATTCTTACACAGATGCGATTCCTTAATTTCTTACGATATCTTTTAGGAAAGTTCAGATTATTCAACTCCTACAGATTCTTTTCCAAGTTTCGTTATTACAGATTAATGCCACCCAATTTTCTGTAGCCCTAACCCAAACAAAAGTATCTGGTGCTTGTTGTGTGTCTTACTAAATTATTAAGAAAATTGTGCTCTGATTCACTCCTTCTTGCATGAATTAAATCAACAACAACAACAAATCCCTACACCCTATCCTATCCCTATCAAGGCCATGACTCGTGGCCTTTGGATGTGCAAGCAGAAGCAGTCTGATTATCCTTCAGGGCTCCATATTCCTGGGGGGCTGTAGCATGAGAAGGGATGGGGAGAAAGGTACCTACAAGCTCATCATTCTTACGCTAAAGGATGAGAACTGGCGGCTGGACTTGATTAGTTCTTCAATCACTCAAAGTCATTACTGCATTAAATTAAGATTGCTTGAAGGCACATGGAGCAATTTACCTTGCACAAAATAAAGAAATTAACAAAACTGCACGTAAGGAAACCATTATCGAATCCCTGGTAGCAATACTTCACACATCCTTAACACCTCTCATCCAAGGATCTCAAAATATTTGGGGGCCAAAGTTTTCCAAAGATGAGTTCTATTTTTAATCTGCTCACAGGGTACAACATGAAGAGTTGTGTCTACCTGGCACTGAAGGATGCCTTCTGAGGTCCAGTCCCAGGCTGCACTGATGACAGAAAGAGCAGAGCTGCAGGCACAGCTTTGTGCGCAGCTGGAAGGCATGGTTGGAGGCTTGCTGGAACCCAAAGCGTACAAGCAGGGCGTTCACATCACCGCATCACCAGGTACGCTTCGGTAGATCTTATGGCACTTGACAGGAAAAGCACTCCAGAGCACACTCACTGCAGATGGCTGCATTTGAGCCTACTCATTTGGAAAAGACCGATACACCCACCCATCGTGGTTCTCTCGGCCACAAACACACATCTTTGGATTAGTCTGTCTCTTTTCATTTCCCACAGAGAAGTTAGTCCTTTCTCTTCTACAGTATGATGTAAGATGTATTTAAAAAAAAAAAAAAAAAAACAAAGATAAACTATATTTGCTAGGGTGGTGTGTCCACTAGCGAGTGAAAACAGAAGCCTCCACTTCTGTGTGCCAAGTAACAGGTTTGCAGAAATGTAAAAGGATAGTAAAATACACAGTCCCATGAAGACAATCATTCCTCCATGGAGCGAAGACAGGGAACTACAGGCAGAGAATTTGATTTTGCATGCGTTTGACTGACAGTGTTTCATTTCTAAGTTAGATCCCTTGGTTAGAGGTGAAATCCTCAGGACATGGCACTGCAGAACACTCAGAGTGGTGGCAGCTGAGGACGAATCTCTAGTTCTGATCCCCCATACCACATCTGTAGGGCTGACTGCAATGTCTGAAGCATCCCAGAACTGCATAGATACAATGCTGATGTAAAACTTTACTCATTTCCCTTACCTTTTATATGCAAAGTTTCTTCCATACAACACAGAATCTCAAAAGTATTGATTTCACACACATTTCTGACCTGGTTGATAACAAAAGCACAGGGGTGTGTATGTGTATACACACACACAAATATGCAGATATATACACCATCATAAAAAATAAAATTAAATTAAATTAAACCACAGAAAGACCCTATAAATTATCAGTAAGTAGTCAAGACCCTCACCTGTGATATGATTTACTATGCTTCAATAAACTTTCTGGATTCAAGTCTGCAAGTTCACAACTCTTCATGAAAGTGCCCTAGGCAGCAGGATCCAGAGTGTTTCAATATATCCTCCTCCACGATTGATTCAGTTACTAAGTCAGTGTATTTGGAATTATCAAATCACCTTCCTAGCTCACTAGTTATGACATACTTAGGAACCTGACTAAGTTGTGCTCCCTGATCCAATGAACATTTTCAAATTTCTTTTTCTGTTTGTTGGTTGCTTTGTTTATTTTCTTGTTTGTTTTGTTTGTTTTTCCCAGAGGGGAAAATGAAGGAGAATTTTCTGATTAAGCAAAATTTTAAACGACTATTTTCAGTCACTCTATAACCCTATTCTTTTCCACTTTGGGGCTACAACCAAAAATAGCCATGAGCATACACACAGCAGCATTGACCACAGAATGTGGTCTTACCCCTTTCAGTCTATGGTCTAGGTAACACATATTTCCAGAAATACTTAGCTTTCTTTCAGGCAACAACACAAATTTCCTGATTTTACAAGGAAGAGGCCAACCCCCAGCGCCCCACAGCTTCCTTTCAGGTAGCTGTAGAGAGCAATAAGGTCTCCCCTGAGCCTCCTCTTCTCCAGACTAAACAACCCCAGTTCCTTCAGCTGCTCCTCATGGGACTTGTGCTCCAGGCCCTTTCACCAGCTTCATAGCCCTGCTCTGGACACTCTCCAGGGCCTTCAGGTCCTTCTTGTAATGAGGGGCCCAAAACTCCAGTCGATACATTGAGCATTTCAAATCTCTCTCAGAAAGACTGTACTGAAGTCAATGGGAATAACGCCTACTGATGTCAGTAGAGCAAAGGTTTTACCAAGAGAACATTTCACACTAAATGTACCACACTTTGTATTTGTCATGATACATTACAAGGTAAACTTCCACCATTTATTCAGTATTACCCTTTCAGAGAAAGGGAATACAGTTAATAAATGAAATCCAACAGAGTCCTTTAAAACAAGCCTAAACAAATAGCAACTCTTATTAACATGCTGTTTCTTTCCTTCCACAACACCATGTCCCCAGAGCTCTTGAGAAATTTCAGTCTCCACCACTTTTCATTAAAGTGGAAGACCCTGGGATCTCCATGTATCTTGCTAAGCACGTTAAAAGGAGAAGCTTAACTATTCATCTGTCTGCAGTCTATTCCTAAATAAGTGAAAAATTTAGCTGTAGTATGGCGTTACCTTCACTTAAATAACACTGTGTGAAACATCATGATTTTGAAAATACCCAACATGTAATTGTACATACTTTTAGTAATTTGTGAATTCCCAGTTACACTACTACAGTTAACCTTAGATATACTCAAATACTTAGAGTATTTGAGGAGAATTTAGTGAAAAGCTGTGAAATTCTTCTGTTGCCTGGTTGAATATGTGGTGCAAAAGAAAACCATTTCATAGTAGTTACTGATGGGGTGTTAATGTCATTATTATGGAGAGCAACTTTTTACTTGAGAACAACTTTTTACACAGGCAGATAGCAATAGAACAATGGGGAATAGTTTTAAAGCAAAAGGGAGATTTAGATTTAGAAGGGAGATTTTAGGAGGAAATTCTTTACTCAGAGGGCGGTGAGGCCCTGGCACAAGTTTCCTGGAGATGCTGTGGACGCCACATCCCTGGAGGTGCTCAAGGCCAGGCTGGATGGGGCTTTGGGTATCCTGATCTAGTGGGAGGTGTCCCTGCCCATGGCAGGAGGTTGGAACTAGCTGGTCTTTAAGATCTCTTCCAACCCAAGCCATTCTGTGACTCTGTGTACAACGGAGAATATATGTATTGCAGAGGTGGCTTAAATTATTATTTTCACCATCCTCACTTGTGAAGAAAACAACTTCTTGCCTAAGGCCTGATGAATGAAATCTTAAAAGAATGATTCTGAGCAAAAGTTACTTGCCTAAGTGATCCCAATGACACACTGGTACCCAGGGAACAGTAGTACTTGCATCTTGTAAGCAAGGCACTCATCAACACACCACAAGAAACAATTCGCTCCTCAGAAGGCAGCAACCCTCATCATGCAATACTTTTGTAGTGGTTACTCCCCTCATTCTTGAAGCTTATTGTAAGCAGCCTTGAATTCCCTACTTATGGACTCACCAGCTATGGAGAAGCAGTGCACCCTATGCTGACAAGTATCACCCAGGTTCCCCTTCTGTGTTAAGAAAAAAAAAAAAAAGATACTGCTTTCAGTTAAAAAAAAAAAAAAATAAGAGAGAGAGAGAAGATCAAAAATATATACCTTTCAAAACAGATTTTCCCTGTAACTTCTGACTAGATTAAATTTAACCATGTAGATATTTGTCTACATGTTTAACCCTCCCTAGAGCTCCACCAGTATCTCAACTGCTAGAGCAACACCACAAGAGTTCACAGCAACACATCATTACATCTCTCCAGTGCAATCTGTGTTTTGAAAGATGGAGCTCTCTCTATCCTAAAAGTATGCATAGGCAGATAGGTCTGCAAAGTGAATGCAGTCACTTCTGATGATCCAGTCTGGGACCATGTACCTTGGAGACTTCAAGGTCTTCACCTGTTTTTTCCAGGTCATGTCTAATCAATCACAGCATATAAGGTCTACAAAAATACAGATTATTTCTAGAACCATGTCTCAGGGCACTGTGTGGAATTCAGGAAGAAAAAAAAAAAGAAACAGTAAAACAGTACAACTTCAAAGATATAAGTGCAGACTTTAAAAAGCTCAGACTGTCATACAGAATGGAAATATTGAGCTATAGCCAATCTATCCTTCTCCAAGCACACTTATAGCAAGGAATATAAAGTGACTGAGAGGAGCTGCAGCCACTGAGCCTTAAATATCTGTTCCCTAGCAGTGAAAAAGTTCATGGGTCTGCTACCAGCCATCAGTTATTTTTTCCCCAGAAAAAGAAAGCATTTGGGGCCCTGTTCTGAACATGAGTTGGCCAGACATAAGGATCTGATCTAAACAAAGCTCACTTTACCCTGACATGACTGTTCCAAACTATTTCTAAGCTTTTGGTTTTTTATCTTCACTTAAGATTAGCGTACAAGTTTCACATAGGCTTTGATTTGTTAGCCCGTTGAAACAAAGTACATTTTTGCATCTTTGGAAAGGGAACATTTTAGAGAATACAAAGATGTTGCTGTTTTATTTGCATGCAGTTAAAACAGAAAGATGGGAGCTATTAAAATGTGTACGGTGGTACACGAGCGGCTGCTGGCCTAGGTCAAAGGGTAGGTGTGGATGGAGTACGGAGAGGCATCTCACAAACAGTATGAACTGTTCCTGTGGGGAGCTGGGACTATAAGAATAACAGCAAAAATTATCAGGAATTGAGGGGAAGCTGTGTGTGCTGACATTGTGGAGAAGAAAGGATGGACTTGGAAATGAAGAGGGATGAGTGGGGAAGAATGAGAGCACAGAGATATGGACAGAAGAAGAGATTAGAGGAAGGACGCAGAGCAAGAGTGCAGCATGTCTTGTGTCTGTGCCAGCAACAACCAAGAATACAATGCTTCTTGCTATGCATGATACACACACAGAAAAAAAGTGCTTTGTAGGACATTTAAACACCATGTAGATAAGGTTTCCCCCATCCCTCTGTTCCCACAGATGTGTGTTACCAAGACATATTCCAGAAGTAGGCTTCCACCTCCTACATGCCTGTAGCAGCAAGTCCCCTCCTTACCGTGCCTGCTGGACTTGAAGAAAGCAGACACTCCTATGCATATTTTGCATGTCTGCCTAAAGGAAAACTTCATGCTGAATTAGAAAGCGCAGGGAATTTATGAATAAAAAGCACGCTAAAAATACAGCACCAGTTGTGAAGGACTTTCAGAAGAGTCCATCTAGCATCAATGAAAGCATGGTATTTTTCTAGAAATCTTCAACTTAAAATAGACCAATGTAAGAAAAAAAAATCTGGACAGGAACTATTAAAAGGCCCAAAGTGTTCCCATTTCCATGACATTTTCCATCCCCTTAGTACCACATCAACCAGTCTTATCTCTGCCTCTTATACTTGTAAAAATGTATGCAAACAGTAATGGAACAAGTGACGAGGAGATTACAAAATCCAATTTTCCTGCTCCTAGTACAAGTTTCCAAGACACCAACCACCCACCTATGCTGTCTTACTCACTGTGGGAAACCCCACATTAGCTGCTGCAGAGTGCATTGAAAAAGACAAACTTTTCCCTCTAAACACACTTACACATACACCATGCACTATTCAAGACTAAGAGATCAATAATTTCAATCAAGGCTCTGCTCCAACACCACGCTGTGCTTTTAAATAAATAAAATAAAATTCTAGTGTTATCTAATGTTTCAGATATTTCACTTCTACTGAAGTCCCTACACTTAATAAGCCATCAGCATAAACCCAGTATTTCATTTTCATTGCAATGTAAAACAAGAGCAAAAAGGAAAGTGTGAGTGGCATAAATCAAGACTGGAGGGTAAGGGCAATGAGAACTCACTGGGTCCTGTAAAAGTGTATTTCCAGATTCACAAACTGGTATTTTTCTCACAGACGAAATATTTAGCCTAAGGAACTGTTCAATTACTCTTCCATGTATTTTTCTGTTCTTTTGAGCATTAATTTCGCTGGACGTTGCTGAATAACCCCTTCCAAAAGTTGGCACGGTTCTGGGGCTCATTACAGGAGCTCTGAGGAACACAAGCTTTTTACCTTCAGAATGAAGCAATTTGTCACAAACTGCCATTGCTGTCAAAATACCATCAGTGTAAACACACACATGCTCAGCAAAGTGTAACTTCATGCATATTTGTTAATCAGCAGCATGCCCTCCCCTCTTGGGTTAAACAGGAAAATAAATGAAGAAAATCCCTTGCTATCTGCCCCTGGTATATTCAGATTATCACTGGCTAAGAAGACAGAGGTTTTATAGGAGCCCCTTGTTAAATGCTGAAAGCAAATTACTCCTTAGGATCTGTGGCCTCTAAAGGAGCCATTAAATTTTCCAGTAGCATCCTGTACTTCAGGGCACAGAAAACCAGCTCTGGTGTACTAGGAAAGAAAATTATATTTTGGAGTTCTTTTATTTGTGCTTTATTACACACTAAACCACAGTTTATGGTGTCTAATTAGGGCCAAATAAGGTCTAGAAAGTACTGAAACTTCTCATTCCAATATAATCTGAATTCTACATTAGCAAGAATATGATTTAAATACAGTTTTACATTAAGAAGTAAGGTCCTCAGAAACAGAATATTAAAAAATCAGAAGAACCCTTTGAAGAACTATTTTAGGTTTCCTTTATAAGCCAACAAGAAAAATTTTCTTATTAAATGCCTCATGAAGGAGCGTGGCCTTGGTTTCAAGTTTCCAATGAACTAAAACAATAGAGAAAGTTAACAGAAGATGTAAGTAGGATTTTTTAAATCTCTTTTGTTAAAGTCAGAGACACATTTATTCTCGGTGTTATCTGTAGATCCTATACTGGCTAAAAAAAAT
The DNA here is from genome assembly GCF_047663525.1 of Anas platyrhynchos. NCBI lineage: Eukaryota > Metazoa > Chordata > Aves > Anseriformes > Anatidae > Anas > Anas platyrhynchos. Next base: position 89,496,455 of record NC_092589.1, read on the forward strand.
AAAAATCAACACTTCTGGATATCGATTATGTTTGTTTGTATAAACAAATATCAGATGAAAAGGGTTCGTAATACTCCCTTCAACATTTTTTGAAATATTTTAAAAATAAATGACATCCAGAATACATAAAGATATGTGCTTAGAGAGAGCATTTTGGAAAGGAGACTAGAATGATGGATTCCTGTATTGGAAGATCTATACTATGCATTGCTAGAATGGACTGCTATGCCCTGTGTCGGCAAACCCAATTTCAGTATTATTTGCATTTGCCCTTTAAGGTCACAAACACATTTTCCTGGCTGCAGGTTTTTTCATCTGTTTTCCACTAAGCTTAGCAGTCCACATGCTTATGAGAGAATGGCCACTTAGAGAAGCCCGGAGAACAGCTTTCCGGACATGTTCTTCCGAGCCCCCAAAAGCCAAGCTCATCATCATTCAACCAGGGCAAGAGGGATTTCCATTCAAAGCAATCAATGAGTATTTCCAGTTTTGCTCAACAACTGGGCCTTGAGTGACATTATAAGTATGACTTAGAGGAAAATAAATATTTTAGTGTGCAGTACAAAGCTTGCATAATTAGGTACAAAGTAAAAACTTACCTTCAGAGCAATAGACAATCTGAGTCTGCCTTTTAAACCATTGCAAACATGGCCAAAGATTAATACATGGGTTAACAGCTCTGATCTTAGGTTGCTGTTTGCCTCCATCTCTTGTAATGAAAAAAGACCAGGTGATGTTTGAACATCCTGTTCACTCCCATCATCTCATGGAGTGCATTATTATGCAAATACAGCTTTGTTCACCCTGCTCCCTGTTCATGCGGTGAACAATGTTTGCTGTCATCAAACACCAAAGCATGAAATTTCAACACACGAAGAAATGCTGATCGTTAAGTGTTTTCAAAGCTGTACGCAGTCACAAATAACTTCACAACATGCAGGGAGCACGCACTTCAAATCCAAACAATGGGCTCTGTGTTTCGCTATTAAAACCTGGAGACTGCAACAATCTGGATGTGGTCCTGGCAAAATGCTGCTCAATTAGTCAGCATTTGGATACATCACCTATCTGCACAGCCAACTTTGGACAGAAAAATCAAGTGGGGGCTATTCAAGTGTTTTCTCTGTGATATGTTTTGGTAAGTGACATAGAAGATGCATGACCCAACTGAATTAGTGACATGAAATTTCCAGGTTTGAGAGCAAAAAACATGAACTCTTCTAGCGAGCACAAAGTGTTTAACTTGCTATTAAAGTACCATCATCAAATAGTTATTCCCTGCACTGTGTATCCTATCCAATAGATCTGTATCTTCCTTTGCCAGAATGATTTGTATGCATATCTGATCCTTAGGAAATTATCACCTTGAACAAAGGATGAGGCTCAGCTCCCCAGCAGGCAGCCACCCTTGTAGCAGAACCCTAAACACTGCTTAAATTTTGATAGGCAGAACAAAGTCAGAGCCAGATGTCAATGAAAACAGATCCTCTCCCCAAACAGGTAGCATAATGCTGATTATTTGGAGTTGCTGTTATCGCTTTGTCTTGCGGCACCACGCCCTGAGACCTCCGCAGAGACCACAAATTCACTGGAGCAAAGCATGAAGACTATCCGAGCACATAGGGAAGGAGTGTCACTGAAACAAAACAACCTAAGGAAAGGAAGACAAAAGCATTATCTCAAATTAACAAATACAGAACTGAGGTATAGGCAGATTCAAACTTGTCTGGAGTGGTGGCACACAAAGGTTAATTGGATCTCAAGTCTCTGTTCAATAACTTAGCATCCAGACTGATTCTTTCTTAAAGTGAAATCACAAACTATGAATCTCAGTAGCACTAGCAGAACAATGACAAATTTTCTGGATGACAAGGAATAATAATTGCCACAGACACTTGTCACAGAATGTCACAAGTCTACCAGCTACAGTTACAAAGTATTGTGGCAGCTCAGTGCATCTTTGAAAAAAATAAAAATAATAAAAAAATCAGATGCTCTGATTGTGATTCTTGGCAAACAAGCAGCTGAATTAGTAAGCTTCCATCACAGTTAGCACTTCTGGCAAACTCCTACCCTCAAAGTCCAACCAAAAGCACCAGCTATCTGGGAGATGAATCCTTACTCATCTTGTAGTGATGCCTCCAGCACCGCATGAGCCCAGCACAAGCTCTGGGTATTGCACATGGGCTCTGATTAGACAACTCAGTATCACAGGCTGGTACCTTTCAGGTATTTTATATTAACTGAAAATAAATGTTTCCAGAAGAACAGCAGAATTCATCACCTTGCTCTTGTGAAAGATGACCACTAGGACCTAGGAGCTGTGATTGTAATACCCAGCACAGCATCTCTTGTGATATCGATCACACTACACCAACAACAGGCACCTCAGAGGACCACGATGTGGCTGGTTCAGGCTGAAGCAAGAAGCACTGCATCTTCTGATAGGCATCTGTGAGAGGCAGTCACCTTGACTCCTTGAAACTGTAAATTTCAAAACTAGCAGATGCACCTTGGCACAGATGCAAGGTGTCATTGATAAACCAAGCGGCTGATGTCACAATTTTATGAAATACCCATCTGAACCAGCTCTCCAAAAATCAGATGGACAAGAGAAGAACCAACTGCAGTGCTCTGCCAGGGAAACCTCCTTCTTTAGTATAACCCCCAAGATATCCCAGCTCCCTCAACCATTTTCCCTAGCAGGTCAACTTATTTGCATCTCATTCTCTCCCACTATTGGTTTTGCTTTGTTCCCCACCCTCCTCCTCCTCCCCTTTTTTTGCCTAGTGAACATCACACTTTGTGTACACTTGAGGTCAGCAGCACTCTCAGAACAATTACATTTTATAAGTTTAGTGCAAGATTCCCCTCCCAAATTTAGCATCAATGAACATTTTTGCCTCTTCCATATCTATGTTTTGGCTGCCAAGATACAGGAAGACAGGAAGAGAAGCTTATCTGTTTCTCTTCACGGCTTGGATAACTTGTACTTTCTACAACATCTAGAAAAGAAACAGCTAGAGCAGCCCAGGAGACTCGAGGTTTAGTTCTGTGTTAACCACTACTACTGAGTCTACAGGTCTTAGTAAAAATAAGGTTTGTACTAAAGGCAAACAGATTTTTCTACGCTGAAAAAAAGGATAATAAAGAATCCAGCTGCAAATGCTCCTGTCATCTTCCCCTTCCCAGCTGTTTCAGATTACATAGGATGAGGTAGTGCAGGATCAAGGCAAAGACTTATAGGCTACCTCCATAGGATTTAGACACCATTTCCTTTCTCCCCTCTGTTTCCACTGTGGCATTGTGGAAAATGCAGAGGAACAGCCAGATGCTCCAGGTGGCAGGATCAGTTCTAGAAGCAGTCAAGCAGGCCCCAGGTACAAAAGAGCACAGGGAGCAAAATGAGGCTACCTGCCATCATGTATGTTCATTCCAAATGACAGTATGTGATCCATGAGATAACGCACCCACGTGGCTCGTTTTAAAATACTGAAGCAGCCAAAGGTTTCTAATGCTGTCCAATTTGCTTTCTCACTCCACAGCACTGAAAGAATAAGACCTTACAAATCCACCAGTTTTATTAGCAAACAACTGTTGTTGATGAGTAACATTTCTAAGTCCCAAATCCACTTCTATCACTACTAAATAACTGCTATGACTGGTGGCTTCTTGTCTCACCTGTGCTTCAGACAAGTCCTGCTGAATACTTTTGTGTCCTGAGCAGCTGGAGCAGGATTCAGGAGGTTTCAATCCTACTTCAGGCTCCTCTGCAGAGAGGTCTGTGCCTGTCTCCTTACTTCTTTGTGCTTCAGTTATTACTGGTGTAACAGCATTTACAAGAGCTATTACAAAACAACTAACATGAGACAGTTGTTATTACTACTAGTTGTTATTACTACTGCAGACACACAGAGGAGTGGATAACACTATATAATACTCACGACATATCCAAGGAGATCTCCACACATGAGTTGGGGACTGAATTGCTATCCCGGCCCACCACATTGTGGTACTGGGAAATAACTACAGAATAGTACCAGAGAGATCTCCTGGCCAAATGCAGCTGCTGATTCAGCAAAGCAGGGACCCTTAGATATTCAGAGCACTCTCTGCAGTTTTCATTAAACTCTCTGCTGCACTGTGATCTTTTTGTCCCTGTTGTTCTTTTCCTTCACCTGCTTAATCTTCTCCTCAATCTTTTGTACCCTCTCCTCAAACTTCAACATCCTTTGCTCCTTTTTCTTCCCATTTAGCTGATCCCTCTTAACTCAATTCTTCACCCACCCAAAAAACAGAGATGCCACCTTTAATTAAAAACAAAAGCACACAAACACACACCATTCCCTCAGGCACTGAGCCTGCACAGATTAATCTGTACATGCACTGAACCTCCAATATGTCAGGCTGGAGATGACAAGGCTGGACAGACACAGGGGACATGGCACCCTGCCTGTAAACCTTGAGACTAACATAATATTTAGTGCTGCCTTACAGCTGATCCACTTGTGGTTTTTATACCTCATCTCCCTTTTGTCTGTTTATGCTGTTAAGAAGGTAAACTCCTGGTGTGGAGCCTTTCCACGACCCTCTGCCATACAACTCCTGTGACAGCAGGGACCCTTTCCTAACCAGAAGCAGCAGTCTTCATAGAAGTGACAAGATTAAAGCAAATTCCAAAAATTCAAAATCACAACGGCCCAAAAATTCCAAAACTGGATTAACGTGGCAAATTGTTTTGAAAAGTGGCTATTGGGATTAGTGCTATCAGGTTTGGGAGCGTGGCTGGGCTCTGCTACTAACTTAAGCCAAGTGGCTCAGACCCCTCCCTTCACAGCCATGAGACTGGCTCACACACTGAGCATTTCTCAACCTTTTTATTTTCTACTTGCCTTTTAATTCATTTACTTTCACACTGAAAATAAATGTTCACCTCCTCCTGATTTGTGTGCTTAACCATCTGTAGTTCAAATTCAAAGTGAAAGGGACACATAAATACACAAGTCCCAGGCCTGCTACCAGAGGATCCATCACTTTTCATTACCAGGGTGCAGAAGTGCTATTTTACGCTCGTTCTTTGCTAGACAAATAGGCAGCTGCATCACTCACAGCCCACTTCCAGGCTCCCATCCCAGCTAATTCCAGCCTTCCCCTCCTATCTCTCTCACGTCATACGTTCTTCCTGTGTTTGATCCCTGCAGACCTGCCTACACATCCTTCAAGTTCAACCTTCCGTGCCTTAAGTGACGTGTGTTTTCTTCTGGTTTCCCACTCGCTTGCAGTTTCCCCGTTCCTGCTGTCCCTCACAAGGCCGCAGTCTGCGCTCCCATGTTCTCCTCTCTTCGTTTCTCCTCTCCCGTGGCAGCTAAGCAACCACAGTTCTTCCAGTGAGCAGCCCTGCCAGCCCAACGCAAAACGCCAACCATTCTGCAGTCTCTTCTCATTCATTAATCTGGTGGTTGCCTCGTGAGGACACTTGGAACACCTTAGCTATCATGAGACTCAGAACTAAAAATAAAATAAAGTAAGGATTTTATCAAAGTATCTCAGTTTCACCAAGGCCAATTCAGTGATCATTCACATTGACAAGGTACTACTTCTCAGGCAGAGGGAAACATGCTCTTATCTCAAATAGCCATAATACATTGTATGAGAAATGATAGATCCCCAAAGAAAAGACAGCGACTCCAAAAATCCCACAGAAGGGATCTGGAGAAAATGGCAGGCTATCACATGGGTTGGTCAAATGAGCTGAAGCTTTCATAGTTGCTGTGTCCAGCAATGAAACTAGGATGATCCCAGGGCAGCTTCCAGATGAGGAAGCACCTACCCATGATGTGCCTGAGGGAGGTTAGCACCAGTCAGCTCCCAAAATCAGGGCCTGCTCCTGACCTCTCCTTGTTTAAAGCAGCAACCAGCTTCCCAGCGTTCTCCTTGCCCTCAGTAGAGCCGGGAACCAAAGATGGGATGCAAAGGCCTAAGCAAAAACCTTCTGAAAAACTATGTGGTACCCCAGGTTTCCACATGGGCCTGTGCAGATACAACACAGGACTAACAGGCGACTCCTCTCCTGCAGAAGAGGGGCCCAGCTCAAAATAGGAAGGGTACCACTGGACTTCGTGGATGGTAGCAGACACCTGTGTTCAGACACTTACACCCCATCCTGGGGGAGAAACCACCACAGGAAGGCTCCCTCTACACCTCTGGTTCCTCCTATTCCTTCACAAGCAGAGGCAAGGCTGTCTGCAGTTGCCATGAGGCAGGGAAACCAGGCACTGCTGCACGTTGGTCCGATCCAGCTCCCTCCTCTCGCCCCTCACTCCACCACGACCTGTGCTCTGCAGGTCAAAGAGAGCACAAGCACAGCTTCCTTGCTGCCACCAGTCCACCACAGTCATTGTAGACATACTCTCAGTCCCACAGTACTAAAAAATACAAACCTTCCGACTGCTAGATTTAGACCAACCACAGTAATATAGGGGGAAAAAAGCAGCTTTTCCATACTCCCATCCTCTCTGTGGCCTCAGTTTTAACCTGGAAGAAACACTACTTTCCCTTTTCTTTCAGGGAAAACCCTTTCAGCTTTCTTCTTCATTCAGTTTTTGGCCTCTGACAAGTGAGTCAAAAGGGTGGCAGTTGCAGAAGTTCCTTATTGATTTCCTTGGTTTATTTATGAATGCCAGACATGCAAGGGCCTGTCTTCAAATTTAACACCTGGCATTTAACACCGTTAAGTAAATTGCCAGGAAGATTAGATCCTATCCACCTCTGCAACTTTCACATAACAAGAGAGTTGCCCTCAGCAGAGGTTCATCACCTTTTTGACTACCTTAAGAAGTTCTCAAATTTAGAGGCCCTCCACGAAATCTGTACGTGGAAGTTCCCTGTCTTCTCTACTTGCGTGGTCTCGGTTGACCTCCACTCTTCTACCAGCAGGCTGGAAGGCAAGTTCTGCTTTAACCTGAAATACATGCAATAGCAAGCAGAGGGGAAAATAAAGCACAATACGAGATTAACAGGGTTGTCTTCAAGGGTAATCCCACGTACAACATATTGCAGTAATCCACCTGAAGGTGACAGAAGCTATGTATTACGCTGACAAGGTCTTGATTTGAGAGAAATAAGGCAAACATTTAAATGCAGGCCAAAATATATCTGACCATCAGTTCCAGAAGGAGAGAGATGAAACTATTGCCAAACTGCAAACCCTTTGAAAAGCAGGAGGACAAAGCTCCTCAATAATAGTAAGCACTATAATTGTTGCTGTTCTCCTCAAGAGTCTTCCCTCATTTTCACTAATTCTAGTTTACCTCAAGGAAACCTCAGCTTATTTATCTTCAATCCCATATTGGATAAATACCAGAAAAGAAAGACTCACATCACTGTGGCGTGATGAAAGAAGCACTGTGTCACCTGGCACATAACTAGAACTTCCCGGCTCCTTTTCCACATGGACCACTGAAATCTGCTCAGGCAGGGACAAGATGAGAACTTGAAACACCACCACCAGAAGAGGGATGTCAGAGGGGACCAGACCTGTGAATTCACTGCTGATTCCCTGAACTGGTCACTCCAGTCCAAAAAGTTCAGTGAAACTTATCTTACAGTGAGTAAGATTGGTCAAGAGAGACTTTTTAAAGGGAGGATATTTCACTTGAAGATAATGGAGTTTTACCAAAAATTTGCAAATTAAATTACACGAAGATTTTCCTTATAAATGTGAGAGCTTTTAAATTTAAAACTACAATCAATATCAAATCATCTAAGAACACAAAATAGAAGAATCATAATATGTTAGTGAGGCTTTATATTCTTAGAATAGATTTCACATTAAAAAAATCAATATCTAATTTTGCTCTAAAATATAAGAAAAATGCACCCTGTGTTTAATCTCAAAGGAATTTACACACTTCTTACATATACGTCATCAAAATCAATTCATATAACTCCATAATCCCCACCTCTAAGGGAACGCATTTCCTTTCTATGAGTACATTGAAAAACAACTTTTTGGAGAAAACAAAGAAAAAACTCAGGCCCAGTCAGCATGGGTTTATGGAAGGCAGATCCTGCTTGACGAACCTGATCTCCTTCTACGACAAAGTGACGCGCTGGGTGGACGAGGGAAAGGCTGTGGATGTGGTCTACCTTGACTTCAGCAAGGCTTTTGACACCGTTTCCCACAGCATTCTCCTCAAGAAACTGGCTGCTCTTGGCTTGGACTGGCGCACGCTTCGTTGGGTTAGAAACTGGCTGGATAGCCGGGCCCAGAGAGTTGTGGTAAATGGAGCCAAGTCCAGTTGGAGGCCAGTCACTAGTGGCGTCCCCCAGGGCTCGGTGCTGGGGCCGGTCCTCTTTAACATCTTCATCAATGATCTGGATGAGGGCATTGAGTGCACCCTCAGTAAGTTTGCAGATGACACCAAGCTAGGTGCGTGTGTCGATCTGCTTGAGGGTAGGAAGGCTCTGCAGGAGGATCTGGATAGGCTGCACCGATGGGCTGAGGTCAACTGTATGAAGTTTAACAAGGCCAAGTGCCGGGTCCTGCACCTGGGGCGCAATAACCCCAAGAAGAGCTACAGGCTGGGAGAGGAATGGCTGGAGAGCTGCCAGGCAGAGAAGGACCTGGGAGTGATGGTGGACAGTCGGCTGAATATGAGCCAGCAGTGTGCTCAGGTGGCCAAGAAGGCCAACGGCATCCTGGCTTGTATCAGAAACACTGTGACCAGCAGGGCTAGGGAGGTGATCGTCCCCCTGTACTCGGCTCTGGTGAGGCCGCACCTCGAGTACTGTGTTCAGTTCTGGGCCCCTCGCTACAAGAAGGACATCGAGGTGCTTGAGCGGGTCCAGAGAAGGGCGACGAAGCTGGTGAGGGGCCTGGAGAGCAAGTCCTATGAGGAGCGGCTGAAGGAGCTGGGCTTGTTCAGCCTAGAGAAAAGGAGGCTCAGGGGTGACCTTATCACTCTGTATAAGTATATTAAAGGAGGCTCTAGCGAGATGGGGGTTGGCCTGTTCTCCCATGTGCCTGGTGACAGGACGAGGGGGAATGGGCTAAAGTTGCGCCAGGGGAGTTTTAGGTTAGATGTTAGGAAGAATTTCTTTACTGAAAGGGTTGTTAGACATTGGAACAGGCTGCCCAGGGAGGTGGTTGAGTCACCATCCCTGGAAGTCTTCAAAAGACGTTTAGATGTAGAACTTAGGGATATGGTTTAGTGGGGACTGTTAGTGTTAGGTCAGAGGTTGGACTCGATGATCTTGAGGTCTCTTCCAACCTAGAGATTCTGTGATTCTGTGAAATATACGATTAAGACTGCAGGAAATTAGGGGTATACAAAACAAAAAGTAACTTAAAGAAATAGAGATACACTTTGGTACCGTGATAGATTATTTTTTTCCCAGAGATGTAGGTAACCATGCCTAAGTTTCACTTTTCTGATTTTTACTTTTTATGTAAAGTTTGGGGAATAATTAAAGAGTTACTGAATGCATTCAAGAAAAATGTGCTTCCTTCTACAAAACAAAAGACTTGCAGGGCAGCATCCCATCTAAAAGACTCGACAACTCTGAAGTCTTACTCCAGCTAACAGATGTGCTTTCGGTGACACTTGTTCCAAGGCAGAGACTCGTGGAAGTTAATCAAGCTCAGCCCAGGCACAGGACCCCAGCAATACGATTGTTTGCTGGCCCATGGCAGCAACTTGTTTAACTGCGTCACCTGTCACCGTAACAGGACTGCAGGCAGAATTGCTCCCCATTTTCAGCTCCCGATCAAATTTCACCAATGCACTCTGCATATATCAAGCAACACTAAGCAACATAATGTTGCAATTAAAGCCTATAAAACAGCTTGTACATATTTCCGTACAGCCTGGTTCCATATTCTTAGGCACAAGCGCACATCCACATATAAAGTCTCTTGTAATTCTCATCCATAAAACGCAAACCCATTACCCTGATACTTTGCAGGTGGCATCCAGGGCCAAAATCAATAGAGCTAAACTAGGATGATCTAGAGTTCTCATAAATCCTGTCCTTTCTTCCAACTGCCTAGCCTCCTGCACTCGGCACTCCATCAACCACCTGCCTGGCTGCTTGGCATCTACGGCTAAAAACACATCGCTGCGTGGCAGAAGGTTTAACAATACAGCTTAAGGTTTTCATGCAAAGTCAGCATTTTTGCAATAAACAACAGTACCAAACAGACTTACCACCTACATTAGCTAAAATAATTGTAGATTGTTCGCATCCTGTCACAGCTCAAGCTTCTGCATTGTTTTCATCTACATCTGTGTGATTTCATTTAATCAGTACAAAATTTAGCTTCCTGATGTCAAATGTCAAAATGACTCTAAAGTTAATGCAGCAGATATGCAAAAGTGCAATGGCTTTATTTTGAAAATAACTTCATATGAAAAGCTAATTAAAATGAATATAAATGTAAAATTACTCTGACTGCTTTCCTAGTACATGCAAGTGCTAAAGAAATTGTATGAAGAAAACAGATTAGAAAGCTAAGCCAGCTATTTTGTCTGTCTTTCCTTAGGTCTTGATGCCTTTTCCAAGACCAATGGAATCTGAAAAAAAAAAAAAAAAAAAAAGTTATACTAACTTATCCAATCATCCAGCTCAAAAATGGCCTTTTGTTACATCAACTTCTTCATTGTCGTTTCTCTCAAAAGTCCTATTACTAATCATTTGATCTGCAGAACATAGCCCATAGTTATATTTTCAGGTTGCTTGTATTGTATAGGACTGCAGGTTTGTTAAATATCTGGAACAAGAACTATGTACCAATATAAATATTGCAAAACCCTAACTCAAAATCACTATTTTGAAGCCTTCATAGTATATTCAAAGACCTGAGAATGAATATGTATTTTACAAAAATGTACATAAAATGCACTAGCTATGAAATTTGTCATGCTTGCTATCCTGGTAGACCAAACTAGGTTTGTAAGAAGATGTATCTTTTATTAGACCTGCTGGAGTAAGAAGTAGACAGACTGGTAGGTACAGAATTTCTTTGTTTCATCAGCTCAAAGTATGCAGTATTGGTAACCAAGAGAAACTCTTTAGAGGATACTTCATGCTTAGATCATCCAAGTATGTGAAGACTTCCATCAGAAATTCTCAGAACAAAGAGAGAACTCTATTTCTTGGTATAATGGGAGACTTTCTCTGCAATATAATAGTACTAGCACCAAAATAGCGTGCTTGGGCTGTGCTGCATTCATAAGGAATGTCCAAATGAACTTCACCTAATGAAGATTTAAAAAATAGCTCTCAATTAAGGAGCTTAAAGTAGGTATCTGTATTTTGATACAAGGTATTTAAACCACTATTGTAACTACAAACTGGTCTTCAGACAAAGACCAAAATACAGAATAAACTATTATTTACTTACACCACAGATCCTCAAGATTCAAACCAGTCGGTTTGCTAGGTTCATCCATTCAGTTACACCAAGAGGGTTTAATATGGGAAAGACTTACCAAAAAAAAAAAAAAAAAGAGAGATTTCAAACACTATCCATTTTTATTACACGTCTGAAAAAAAGTCACACAAATTCCACAGTTTTCAGCATGACTAACAGTGCTTACTGTCTTACCATAAGCACAGTGCACAAAGTCCTGATGCTGAAAATAAGACACCTTATGTGAATAAACTCAGAAACGAGTGCCAAAACAGATGTTCTAATTCAATCTAGAACTGACTGGATGAAGCTATTTATTGTGCCATGTCTCTTCACGTCTCTGAAGTGGCGAGTGTATGAATGGTTTTTTGTGTGTCACTATTCTGAAAATTGCAAATAGCTTTTCTTGCCTCTATAATAGTGCCAGAAAGTATATTTGGAACATGGCTTTCTTGTTTAAAACTCTCTCTGGACATAAGAGTCTAATATGCAATCAAATGTTGAGGATGATTACTTCAGTTGTAAGTACAAAGAATTATAATGCTATCCCACTGCCTTGTGCAAATTGTCTTACCTAAGTAATTACGAAAGCACACTGATAGCAGTATTCTTTTCTATTGTTTGTTATGAAAACTAGAAATAACTCTGAATAACGTTTACTGTCTAGATTCCAAGACTAGGCACCACAAACATTGCATAATATTTTACCATATCTGTAAAGTTTGTAAGAGGGGATAAACAATTGTAACTCTCACTAAATAGAGATCTGATAAGCTATTTACATTCTTACAGATCCAATACATGGATGTGACCAGGATAAATCATGCAGTCTTGGTTAGGTGATAAATCATGATAGAAATTGTAAATTGTATGCAAGTATTAAAATAAATATATCTAAACCACCCTGAGTTTGTAATTTATTACTTAAGATTCCCATGCAGGTTTTATCACCACTGGAAATTAGAATCAAGTTGTAGGTTCTCAAGTTTTTTTCCCCAAAACCTAACCGCATGACAGCACTGTAGTTCTCTGGATGATGAAGAGGCCAAATCTGACTGGAAATTAAAACTGGCACACACAGGGGGAGACAACCAATGCAGCAAGCACCAGCGGGCAGAGTGAGGGAGCAGGGAACAGAGTAGAAACTTTAACTGGCTCTATCTGTTGGCAACCAAAAATAAAATTTTAATTTTATTTGTCAGTTTCAACTTCAAGCAGATATGAAGTTGAGCTGAAGCCTGAATACAAGAGCAGCAAGCGTTAAGCCAGTATTTTTTAAATAGCCTTTTCTTTAGGCATTAACTTCAAGTCTTAAAATGCTTGGTAACCTCCTGATGAAGGCAGCACGCTACATCTCTGTTAGCTATTTTCCTGTACCCAAAAATCCTTCACATAAGTCTACAGAAGTAAAAGGACATTGACAAGACCAAGAACTTCAAATGTGCCTTAAGGTTGTTCTCCGCCTCAGAACTTTGCTGCTGTACAGGGTAACAACCAGCAGAAGGGTTCCCTTCCCTCCTGGGTAAGAGGTATCTTCTACATAATTACTTCTCAGATCTGGATTTATAACAACCCTGTACTTGGAGAAGTTCCTGCCCAGCAGTCGCGTAATTTCATCCAGTCTTTGTCTTAATCCTTCTGCAGGGCAGAGATGGTGCCCATGAATTCATAGATTCACTGACTTCTAAGTCAGAAAGTAATAGTTACTGTACTTACATTACTCGCTACATGGCAAAGCCAGGCATAAAGCTCAGGATGCTTTTCAAGGAAAATCATGTGGAAACACACATGCAAAGAAATAAAGTCCTATGAATTTCAATAAACCCACTAAAACTGGGGTATATAAAAGTGCTCTGAATAAAAATTTACACACCAGGCATTCCCAGATTTCAACATGTAGAGATCTGAAGCCCATTCCTAGACCACGGCAGAGATGTTTATCGCTGGCAGTCGTCTCCTATCACCTTCCATTCTTCCTTTAAGGAAGGTCGTGCAACTCTGCTCTTGTCTGCTGACAGTCTTCTCCTCCTCTTCCCTTGGTGGTGAGATGCTCCCCCAAGAGAGCAGTCAATGATTGCCTCCTAAGTACCTTACCACATAAACATGTTGTATGTACATTTTCACTGCATGTAGTAGCCTCCTTGGACTACCCTACTCCTGCTTTAAAAAAATGTTATCAGTCCTATATAATTCCCTGAATGCCACAAATGCCCTCCCTGCAGTCCTGAGCTCACTGCAGTTCTGTCTCCTTTGATGATAAGAGGAAAGCAAGATTCATGGGACCGTAGAAAGAGTACAAACAGAGGAGGCAGTTTTGGAATTGTTTATCTATTTTTTCCTTCAATTCCTTGCTGCCAAATGCACAAGCAGTTCCCAGAACTCTTGATTCTTCTTTTGTCTTCCCAGTGGGATTAAAGATAGACTTTAACATCTTTATCCTAAAGATAGTATAAAGACAGCCTTCCTCATGATGGCCCTATGACTCTTGCTTTTATTTGTGCAAAGTGGCCCAGTTTCAACAGAAGGGATGAGGAATGATCCCACTTCTCCTTTCCACAGTGTTTATGGAAGAGGAATCAGCACCAACAAGTTTACACCATCCAGGCTAAGAAGGTCTTGGAACCCTAGTTTCTTATTTGGCCTGTAAGTATAACATAAAATAAGGGTGGCAGCATCTGCCACTGTGCTCCAAGCAGTATTGAATATTTTCTGCCAATGTTAGGTGTGGTCCAAGTGTGAGAAATGGAGACGGAAACAAACTGTCTCCAGGAAACTGGTTAAGAGCACCAGCCTCCCAGCCAATCTGTTAAGCTTCAGTTATGCAGTGTGGTGGTTTTACCCTGCTGGGCAGCTGAACACCACCACAACCCCTTTCCCACGCCCCCCTCCTCAGAGGAACAGGGAAGAAAATACAGTGGAAAGGGCTCAAGAGTTGAGATAAGGACAGGGAGATCATCCAACAATTATAAGCACAGGCAAAACAAACTCAGCATAGGGAAATTTATATAATTTATTGCCTATCACTAGCAAACTGGAACAGTGAGAAATTAAAAGCAAGCCAAAACCACCTTCCCCCCAAACACCTTCTTCCGCCTCCCCCCCCCGAGCAGTGCAGGGGAACAGGGAATGGGGGCTGCGGTCAGTCCCTGATGCCGCTCCTTCACCATCACTCACTGCAATTGCACATAGGCAAACTTCAGCTTAAGAACATCCACAGAAGTATACACAGTTCTGTGATTTTCCTGTGATTGACATTTGCTGCGTATTAGTTGGGGTTGTTTCACTTCGGGGTACTTCATACCCACAAACAACACGGTTGTCTCAGGGTGTCTAGCATTTGAATGTAAATTTGAAACTTTTAAAGCATTTTTCCTCAAAAAATTGTTTTATTTTTTGTTTGTTTGTTTTAATTTTTGCAAATAACTGTTTGTTTCCCACCTAACTGAAAACTTTCCTTCTCATTCATCTCCGCAATTAGTCAGTCTTATCAGAGTCTTGCTCAACATCTGCACCTCAGGCTAGACAAAGCAGCCACTCAACACAAACCTCTTCTCTTTCAGCCACAGTGCTACCTACCACATAAAACATGCCTCCAATGTGAATTAGTCTGCAGAGGTGGCCATAGTGCATCCTACCACTGTCCTCCACAAACTGTTATATATACAGTAGCAGTGGATGCCTGGGTCTGGAAGGTGAAGCTCCAATTGAGAGTTGCTAGAATCATCAGAAACACACGCACAATCTGGCAAAGCCATTGTGAAGCTGGAGGGAGGAGGACTTCCCTCCTTGTCCTCTGGCATTCAGTACTTCCAACTTTTCTCACTCTCCTAAAAAAGGCTACATTAACAGCCCTGGGTACCCAGATGCATGTAACACGAGAGCAACGAAGTTTCCCTGCAAAGAGAGTGCTTTCTGTTGAGCTCATTATCAAGTCAGGCTCCTGGGCCCATAAACTTTTCACTCTTCTCTGTACAGCAAGCCAAAATACTACATTATAACAAAACAGCAATCCTCTAGGACTCAATTTCTTCAGATTGAGAAGTGCACTGGGCTTAGGCAACCACCTCCTAACCTCGAGGCTATTTCACCTGAAGCAGCAAGAAGCAGTAGCACTGCCTGCTACCTACATGTTAGAAGAGTGGCCACTGCTGTGACATCATTTTTAAGTTGAGTTCATGTTCAGCTCTTTCACAGGACTTAAGCACATGACAACATAGTTTGTGACTCTCAGACAGGTTTAGGGATAAGACAGACAGCAAACAACAGAAGCTAAGGCACCCCTGTGCCTGCACGTGCCCTGGACAAACAGGACACCCAGCTTCTCAGGCACAGCATTACAGAAAAATTCGTGGACTGCACCCAAGATGCCTCGATTTCTTTTCAGTGCCAGGTAACCATCCAAGTGTCTATGTGGATTTGAGTTTCCAGTGCTGTACACCAGGCTGGGACTGCACTCCATCGCGCAACAACACGAATATGCTCTCAGGAGCACCTAGTGACATGGTACAAAAATGCAGAACTTGCCTTCACATGTAAAGAAATTGAAAAGAAATTGAAATTAAAATTTCAAAGCCAATTGTTTATTATCAATAAAGTGTTCTTCATGCCAAGGTGCAGCTGTTCATAAGAAATCAAAAGGGGGAACTTTCACAAAAGCCCTTACTCCTCAAACATGTTGTTCCATGGTATTTGCAGATCACAGGACTGAAGAATGTTACCACACTCCAGAGCAAGCAGAGAAATCATGGCATTGCCCATCGCCCTGCTGCCAGGCTGGCACGCTGCAGTACGTGCTGATGTCAGCAGGAACTGGCAGAGAGGTTTTACAAGAAGGATTTTATCTCAGTCAGAAACAGAGCTCAGGAAGACAGAGACGGACAGACCTGGAGGAGGAGAGGGACACGGCCTCTTTGCTGACAACCCTAATCTCTTTCACTTCTGAAATCCATAGCATCTACTCAAAGAAACACCTCAATTTCCCTTGGACCCACAGCGTGATGACCATCATCTGAGGAATACAGCAGTCTGACCAGTAATCCTTCCTTACAGTTTTCTGCTATGAGGAATGCTGGAAAGGAATTACAAACCGTGTTTTAGAAACTTGTATTGCTAACTATCGGGACATCCAGAACAGGCAAGAAATGCTGCACCCTTTTTAACCCTCATGATTCATGAGACAGCGTGAACCAGACCTCTGCTCAGCCCAGGACTATGTGCAGCCTAGTTTGCAACACAGATCAGTTTCACTTCCAGGGGATGTTACAGATCTGTATGTGGGTGTTACAGAAGGAAACATTTCTCTGCCAGGTGGTTTTACATGAAAACTGGTGGCTGCTTTCCTGAGACATTCAGGAAATCAGAACAACTTTTACTGAAGATAATAGGACAGGGTAGCGATGATGTATGACTTGTATAATATAGCTGTGTCATCTGTAAAGCATCACTGTATATCTGTGACAAGCCTCTATGAAATTGTGGGAGTAAATTCTTGTCTTCCAGAGAGTAACCCCTGTAGACTGGGTTTCGAGGTTTCGAGACATGTCCAACTCTTGTCCAAATTAAGTGCTCAGCATATAGAAAAGGTAAATGATCTCAAAATGTAGTGGTTCTCTGTCAAGTTCAAGTCACAATCCATATGACAACTATGTGCTGTGACCTAATTTTTGTAAGCCAACTATATCACTAAAGTAAGTATATAGGTTTGTAAGTTTCCCAATGTGCTTTCAATTAATTTCTGGCTCTTTATTTAAAGAAAAAAAAAGATGTATTTAAAATCACAGTTTCTCAGGCCTAGACAGTTATTGTCACAAATTAAAAGCAACTGTTGTAAGAAATAAGCTTTTAAGTATCAACCTTTGAAGATACTATCAAGTAACTTCAAGCTGAATTCACAGTGCGATTTTTTACCTTTTAACAACTATATTTAAAGTATCCCAAATTCATCTGGTGAAACTGCTGAAGATTCTCATAATCATACAAAAAATCATGCATCAGCCCAGAATTTAGAAATGCCAATATGAAAGAAAAGCAGAACTAAAAAGAAAATGAAAAAAAAAAAAAGAAAAAGAAAAAAAAAAGGAAGAAAATTTATTCTCTACCTTATGTTAACAAGAATAGGGCTGAGAAATTACCATCTCTACCGACAAAAGTTCATTCTTGTAGTGACTGTGAGATTTATAGTATTGCTCTACAGCATCATCACAGGACCAGCAATCTTCTTCACGGAATAAAAGCTAAATATTTATAGGGAGGTAGCTGTGCTGGAGGACAAGGAACAGGAGAAGGATAAATGTAGCTTAAAGCCTTTGAACTACTTGGCTATTTAATTTTCTTCTGATAAATGGAATCTAAAGAGGAATCCTTCACTCACGTTTCCCCACATTGACTGATACAATGCGTCTGCACAAAACATCCTTCCTACCACCCCAGCTCAAAGACAAACCACACCCCAGGCGTAAGGAGCAGCTCTTGGTCTGGGACTGAGACCCGAACACCACAACCCCAGCCTTCAGACCCTCTCCTAGGGGAGAGGCAACGCTAGCAGCTGGGCCTCAGGATTTGCTGTATTAGGTCTGCGAAAATTCAGAGCCCGGCACTGGTGAGAAAGGGCAGCACCAGGGACATAATGAACCGCCGTCCCCGCTTCGTCACGCGCGGTGTGCGGAGCACAAGTTAGGAGCCCGTGGGGGATTTGGCATTTCCATCGGCTCGAGGCAGCCACGGGGAAGAGCAGGAACCCACACGGTTCGAGCGGGTATTTCCGATGCTGCCAAAAGAAACACCCAGATTATGTCACACCTTCCGAGCATCCCTTCCAGAGGCGTACATGCAATTAGCGGGCGGTGAGGTAAGGCTACACCTCCCGTGGCAGGGAGGGCCTGGGTCACGCAGGAGCTCTGCGCATATTCCAGTCACCCACCCTCCCGTTCCCCTCACCAAGCCAACAGGCCCGAGGGGAAGTCAGGAGGGGAGGAATCCTGCCTCTCCCCTCCTCAGACCACAGCTTCGATCCGTTTATTCCCCTCGCTGTGAGCGAGGGATTTGGTAGATGGATGGAGGAGGCTACAAGATGCTGCCACACGCCTCGCTCGGCAGGGATGGGGCGGTGGGTGCCCGAAGCCAAACATGGCACCCACCGACACCCCGCTCCCCTCCGTCCCGCCAGCACGCACCCTGCCCCTGGGCGACGGCTCGTTACGTGTGGCTAATTACGGCTGTACCCCTAATTACAGACGCCTCGCCGGCCCCCACAGCGAGCGAGCGGGAGGGCGGCGGAGCGGGGCGCGGCGCTGCCCGGCGGGGCGGCCATTTGGGGCCACCCGGGGCGGCCATTTGGGGCCGGGGGGGGGAAGGGGGGGGGCAGGCGCCTCACCCCCCGCCTCGGGAGCCATCCGAGGCCGATCCAGGCGGGGGCAGCACGGCGGCTCCTCCGGTAAGCGGGGAAACCCCACCCAGCGGCCCCTCCTGGAAGAGGCGGGGTTGCGGGGACCCCAAAGGGATCCCACCTCGCCCCTCGCCCCCGTGTCGGGCTTTCCGCCCGCCCCCTGGGGGCGGGGAGGGCCGCGGTCCCGCTCCGTCCCGCGGCACCGGGCTGCCCCCGCCGGGGGAAGGACAGCGGGGCGAGGGGAGCCGATGGGGCGGGCGGCACCGGGGCTCCGCCGAGAGGGGTCCCCGGGGGGCAGCCCCCCGGGCAGGGCGAAGCCAACCCCCCCCCCGGGGGTACCGGGTGGCCCCCGCGGTGGCGGCGCCCGCTGCCGCCCGGCGGCGATCGGCTGCATGAATGAGCGGCTGGGTGAATGAATGACTGGCGTCTGCTTACTTGAGCATGGCCTCTTCTTTCTCTTCCTCTTCTTTCTGCCGGTCCATCACGGCCATAATAATGTTCCTCTCCTCCTCCGTCAGGTGGCTCAGGTCGGGCAGCTCCTGCATCGGGGGGGGCACCGTGGGTGGGCGAGGGCCGCGGGGCCCCACCGAAGAAGACATTTTCCTCCTCGCCTCTCCCTGTACACCTTCTACCTTCGCCCGGCGAACCCAGCCAGCCTCTCCTCCGCCCCCTTCACAGTGTAGTCCTCCGAGCAGGAGCAGCAGCAGCAGCGGCGGCAGCAGCCGGCAGCTCTCTGGCAGCAGCGGAGGAGGAGGCGGAGACCCAGCCTTTCATGGTTGCTCGCATCCCCCCCAGCCCGGCTCCCTGTGCTGCTGCTGCTGCTGCTCGCTCCCTCCCTTTTGTCTCCGCGGCTCCGGGCAGCTCGGGGGCCGCCGCCCGCAGCCCCAGCCCAACCCTCCCGGCGGGGGCCGTGCGGGGCGGGGGGCGCCGCGGGGCGGAGGGTGCCCGGGGGCGGAGGGCGGGTGCTGCCGCCGAAACGGCTCGGCGGCTGCGAGCCTGGCGCCGGGAGGAGGGAAAGGGGGGGATTTGGGGCCGCTGAGGCGGAGCCCGTGACAGGGAACCGGGCCGACGGAGCCTCCCGGCCGCGCCTCCCGGCTCCCCCGGTGCCCCTCGGGGTGCCCGCCGGGGGCTGGGACCACCGCTGGGAGCCGGGCGGCCCCTCTGGGCTGAGGGAGCCGTGGGCATGGTGGTGGTCGGGCGCCCCAGCCCCGGCTGTGGTCCCGCAGCCTCCCGCACGCACCTGGTCCCATAAGCTTCCACCAGACCCTCCTTGGGGTCCTGCACTTCAGGGAGTGTGAGTCTGTCCAGTCACGCAGCTTGGCTCCCTCGACCCGAGGGAGTGGTGTCAAGCTGTGGCAGGGGAGGATGGATGGGACATCAGGAATAGGTTCCTCGCCAAGAGGGTGGTCATGCACTGGAACAGGCTCCCCAGGGGTGTAGTCATGGCACCAAGCCTGTCAGAGTTGAAGAAGCGTTTGGACTGTTCTCTCAGTCATATGGTCTGAATTTTGGGGTAGACCTGTGTGGAGCCAGGAGTTGACTCGATGATCCTTGTGGGTCCCTTCCAACTTGGGATATCCTATGATACACTTGAGCACGTCCTTCATACGCTTCTTACAGCAAGTGGCACCTGTGCCAGGGGTTCCCTCTGTGCCTCCCTGAGAGCGGTGTGTGCTCTATCCATCAGACCAATTTTTTTCACAGCTGAGACCCACCAATGTGGACATGAAACATGCCACAGTGCTTTGGTCAACTGGGAGGAGACAATAAGCAAAGTATTACTTCTAGACAGGGGTAGCTTCTCTATCAGTTTCTAACCTACCAGCTCCGAGTAACCTGATTTTGGATAGCTGGTAATCAACACAACAGTCCTTTTCTGGAGGAGATCAACCGCATGTAATCCACCGGTCTGAAACTCTTGCGTATAGCTCTGGAGTGCCCCTTGTTCAAGCATGCCTGTCTGAGGACAAAATCATTCAGGCTACTTGGACACGCAAAGCTAAAATATAGAGAAAACTGCACTTTCAAATAAAATGTGAACTACTACTAACACATGCTGACGCTTTAGACCTCTCGGTCACGCTTCTGTCGAGGTCATGGCATGGAAACAGCTCTGGTTTCTAGAGAGATCGTCTGATGGGCATGAACCAGAAAGAAAAAAAATCTGTGCTGGCAGTGCTCAATGCTTCCTGCTGCCAAACTAGCTGGGTTTGCAACAGGGAGAGGGACCAGCTTTCAGCCAGCCACACTAATACCTCTCTCACAATTCAGAGAGCTATGAACCTTCACGACCCTTTGAATTCGAGCAGAATTACTGTGGCCATCTGTTTGTATCCCCCCCAAGAAATTTTCTGCAGGAAACAATTTGATAACGTACATTACAAAGAAAAAAATAATAAGCACTGCTGTGACCACCAGAACTTTTGAGTGATAATGTCTACGTTCAGCCTTTTCCATCCAACTCAGAAAGGGAAGTCTCAACTGTTCCAGCACATGAAGGAAACTGAAACTTGAATGACCAACAGATGCCTCAGAACAGATTAAAGTGGTGTTAATAAGTAAAGCACTATAAAGGACTGGTAAATAGCATTATGTTACACTCAGTTAAAGACACAGACTCTCCACTAAGTTGTGTGATGATTTCTCCCGGGGTCTGACCACATAGTCTGATAGACATAGTCCTACCCACTGCTAGACATAGTCCTCAGAGCTGATCAATAAAATCACTTTCCGCCATCTGCAACCAGCAGATACAACCTTAACAGTTGAGTATCAGAAACAACATGAAATATCTGCAACAGAAATACTAGGTTTAATGCTTATGTTGTTATAGATGCATAGGTAGTCCCCAGACTTCAGATAATCTGAGCCTGCACATGCCACATAAAAGATGTAGCTCAAGTAACTGGAAGGACTAATTCATTGGAGCAGTGGCCCTAGTGTTTGAGAGTTACAGCTTTAAGGCCAACCTGAAAAAGTACTTAAGGTCTAAGACTATAAGACCCAAGTGTCTCCATAATAATTTTAGAGAGAAAATATTACATGAGGTTAAGTTTCCCTTCTCACCTTTCTGCTTATTAATTACTGACACAGTCATGTATATGTCTGTTCTGTATTACTTTGTTAATTGCTGTATGCTGGGTCAAGCACATGGATTCTTACTGCTGTGTGTGAAATACCAAATAAATACAAAGGGTATAAGGGGACTTTTTATATAGTTTTTCATAACTTAAAAAGGAAAATATGAAAGCTTTAGCAGAGTAATATTTAAAAAAAAAAAAAAAAAAAGATGGAAGTTGGAGTGTGGGGTTGCACCAAGAAAAATATCGTAAATAAAATTATGTTATTGAAAAGCACAGAATCATAGAATTGTTTAGGTTAGAAGGAGCTTTTTGAGATTATCTAGTCCACCATCCCTGCTCAAGCAGAGTCAGCCAGAGCAGGTTGCTTAGGACTGTTTCCAGTTGAGTTTTGAATATCTCCAAGGGTGATGTTGGAGATACTATGCTCTCTGGGCAATTTATTCCAGTGTTAAACCACTCCCACATTATAAGACTGTTTCCTGATATTTAAACAGAATGGCCTGCGTTTCAGATTGTGCCCATTACCTCTTGTCCTGTCACTGGACACCACTGACAAGAGCATGGCTCCATCTTATTTAAAGCTTCCCATCAGATATTCATTCACAGTGCTGAGATCCCCTGAGCCTTCTGTTCTCCAGGCTGAACAGTCCCAGCTCTCTCAATCTCTCTTCAAATGACAGCTTCAAACCCCTTAACCATTTTCATGGATCTTCGCTGGACCTGCTCCAGTGCATCTGTGTTTTCCTTGTACTGGGGAACCCAGAACTAGACCTAGCACTCCAGATACAGCTTCAGCAGAGCAGAAGGGAAGAGTCACCTCTCTCAATCTGCTAGCAATGCTTTTCCTAATGCCTACAGTATCTTAGGCACAACAAATGATTTTGCATTTTTTATGCATTTTTGCACCAAGAAAGTAGTTTTATAGAGAGAAATACAGAAGAAAGCATAAAACTTACCTCACTTTTCACCAAGCTACCTGAAGAGTAGCTTGGTGAAATGCTAATGCTAACGCTAAGTACTTCAAACCCTGAGTGTCTGTTTTCTTATTTGCTCACGTTTTCTTTGTAAAGATGAAATATTTAGCATTGCCATCCAACCAAAGATGCATGGAAAGCTGAGTCTACTTGAATACAATATATCCTGAAGCTTTGAAGAGAATTGAAGCCTTGAAGAGCCTTGAAGAGGATTTTGTTGCCTGGTTAGTAAGAATGCCCTCTACCTGGTAACATCCAAACGCTTGTCACTGAAAGGCATCCAATTAACTCAATTTCTCTAAAGTCCTACGTAGCAAAAACTACTGTGAAATCTAGAAATCTGAAATCTAGAAATGGAATGTGAATACAGGGATTGCGACATATCAGGTAAACTTTGCTGTCTTGAGAAGCCAATCACAGTCATGGAGTCTGTGATGAAAACCCAGACTTGTGCTTGTCCCTACTAAATGAAAGTTATAAAGTCTTCTGCTGTTTATCTACCATTTCAATGTATAATGTTTCTTCATGAAAAACATTCGGTGAATTAAAATCTTCTGAATTACTTATACGAATAATATGTATTTGTGTTGCACTAACAAGTTCAGCCTCAGTTGTCAAAAAACAAAACTGACTTGCCACCTTTTTGAGAATCTTGAGGCTTGAGCAGATAATTCTACTGTGAAGTTGGCATCAAATAGAAAAAAAAATGGACTAATCACCAAACTTATTCAGAAGAATGACTATGCAAGTTGGGCTACTTTGGAAAAACGTTAAGCTAAATTTGGCAAGGGCACCGAATATTTAATAAGAGAACGCAGGTGGGAAGTTACCAGGGGAATAATTCTCTAAATTCATGGAAAACATTTTTAATTCACCTTTCCATAACTTCCCAGTGAACTAAATGTAGTAATATTTTTAGTCAAAACCCACAAAAGTCTTAGCTGAATACCAAAGAAGCTAGTGGCATTTTCTAATGATCACTCCAAATATACAACCCAGAGAGTCAATGGTTTCATAACACATGTTTTAAGGAAGAACCTTCAGACTCCACTGAGCCTAACTGATAGCTTAAGAGCATCTCTAAACTTTTTAATCTCTAGTTCTCATTGATCTTGTCCTAAGTATTACTGGAAGTTAAGAAAGTTTTATATCTAGGGATCCATCTCTTCTTTTGGGAAAAAATAAAAATAAAATTCTACTCAGAACAGTAGAGAATTAAAGTTTTGCTTTTTGAGGAGACTATAGTAAAAGATATTTCAGACATTGATGCTTGTAATAGAAGCACCCATGCTGTGCATACATTTATTTAAGTGCTACCACTGAAATTTTCTTATTTCACATCTTGTAATATCTTATTTGTACATACCCTTACCATATCCTAACAATCTTTCACTTCTGAAGGCTGAGCCATAGATTAATAGGTTTTGTATACTCGTCGAGGTCTTTGATACCTGTTTTCCTTTTATTTTGTTTCCTTCTCCTGTATTCATTGACACTTCACATTCTTCCTTTCTTTTCACAAGCAGTGTACCAGTGTTCCAGTCATCCTCCAGCACACCTTTCCTCACTATCAGCCACATTTCTGCTCCTACCCCTCGCCACTTCTATTTCACTGCATACTTGGTACAGGACTCCAGAGTATATTCACACACTATCCCTACAATACATCTGGTTTCATTTTTCACAGCTCCAAGCATCCACTGTGACCACTTTATACATGCATCTTTGATCACACCACATCATACCTCACTCAGGGCCATTCATTCATAAACCTTTAATCTTTTTCTTCTCCATTCATATATATGAACAGAGATACCGACGAGTGTGCAGGACAGGTGCATACTTCATTTATGGTTCCAGTCCTCCTTCACCCTTAGGAACTTTCTTTCTCCCCCATATCTTCCTTGCAGACTGTACAAAGGCCATGTTCTAAATTTCTCAATTCCACTGATACTTCCTTTTCAAGTTTTTTTCATTAGCCCAGCTGTTAGCAGTCAAGACTGTCTGTTTTCTTGCTGGAGGCAAACTGAAAGAAGAGACTGGAAACAAACAATTCAGAGGGTTTTCCTGCACGTTCCTTCCCTAGAAGAGTGGTGCTCTTTGTCAGGCTCATGGGAGACTGGGGATAATGAAAGCTGCAGAAGAGTTTTCAGTCAGTTCGAGTGGGTTTGATGTTTGAGGGCAGTCATGAAGGATGAAATACCCTGTAGCATCAAGGGCTCAAAGTCATTTCTCACAATAGGTTAGTAGAAGTGGGGCACTGTGACTTCTCTCTCACTCAAGAAGCAGTGGAAGGCATTTAAAAACTTCAAAGAGAGTCCAAAATCACAGCAAACTCTGTTTTATTAACAAATCATGATGTTCAAGAGCACATTTTTTTTTGGTTTCTGACTCACGATTTTTCATTTCTTAAAGTTTGGAGGTACTGCAGTATTTTAAGAGAGAGAAGAAGGTCACAACTAGCTCTAGCATGAGAAGAAATGAAATCAGTCCTTTTCAAGGCAGCCAAAAATGACCAGAATAAAAGATTTCATTTCAGGTATGAATTTCAGGACCTGTTCTGGACAGGATTTTTTATCACGTGTAATTTCATAATGAGTGTCTACATACTGCAGTGCATCTTTATAATCTTTAAAAAAAAAAAAAAAAAAAAAAGACAGAAGCTTTGGTCTTTTTAAAAATACATACATATATAAAAAATAGCAATTGCATCAGCGGCAAACCTCATGGAGCTTCCTTTTGGATGACAGCATTGCATTCTCTTGTGTCAAATAATGCAGCTGATTTCACACTTTCACCTGTTCTTTAGTGGGTGCACAAATCAGAGCATCCTTTATCTGGGTGCTGATTTTCATTAGGCCTGCAGGAGCTCAGTGGTTTAGACCTTTCCCTTTTTTTCAGGCTCATTTGAAATTGGTCAAAAGATTCAACTGTTGTTGCTGGAGAACTGACAGAAAAACAGTGTGATTGCATAGCTTGGTTTCCTTAAAAAACAGGCTAGAAGCTCTGTCCCACCCCCATAGGTCTCCAATTATTCCCTTTGCTCTTCTCAGTTCCCTCCTGTTTAGCTGTGTATTTCTGGCATGGCAGCTTCCAGAAAATCATCCCATCCTTCAGGTGCAGCTTGCCAAAATTGCATAAACAGGAACTGTCACCTGCCTCCTCCATGACATGATGCTTCTCTCTGTGCAGCTCCAAATCATAAATCCTTTTAGGTGCAATAGTGCATATGCAAACTCATGTCTGATTTGAATCTGTAATGAGCTGATTCTTATGTCACTCTGACTACTTTCCAAATGTGATTGTTAATATTTAGAAATACTAACAAGGTTATAAGTAAAATGACATTTCTGAAACACTAAGATCACTTTGCATTTTTACTTCTTTAACTAGAAAGAAGTGCAAAAAATGATGGAACTGATCCCACAATCCTCTGGAGGGGGAAAAAAAAAAAAAAAAAAGTCATCACCTACTTTTCTTCGTCTTCTGGACATATCTAAATTTGATAACACAGGCAGATTCAACCCCATTCAGTTCAGGTGAACTCTGCATAAGGCCACAGCACAGAAGGACCATAAGTTTGTAATATCTTTTTACATCTGTCAGATAGGCTGAGAAGCATTATGGCTCAGACAGAGGAAACCAAAGCCCAATGCTCTTAGTCAGCAATCTGGCAGTTGGAAAAACAGTGATTCAGTTCAAGCGTTGAAGTAACACAACATTTTCCATAATTACGGACCATATCTTTTTGGAATAAGAATTTTATTGTTGCTCCAGTTGTTCTGCTGAACAGTTCTCACATAATTAGTAAAGTAGCCCTCAGATACAATGAATATGTTGTCTGCATTATAATATATAGAGATTTTTTAATGTATTTGCTTCCAATTAAAGTGTCTTACCGTTATTTCTGCTCCAAAAGAAAATATTTTTTGAAGTCTTGAATGTTTTACACTATGATTGCAGCAGAGAGTGCAGTAGGGGAAAGATCTAAATGATCTAAATCACCAAATGCCTAGCACACTAATGCTGTGCGTGTCACCAGAAGCCCTACAACAGCTGCCAGCAGCCCTGAAATACTCTTGTGAAGAGAATCCAAGAAACTCCTGCTGTTTTATCAAGCCTGATTGGCAGTAAACACCTGATTCCCCAGACATGCTGTAGAGAAGCAGCAGGTAAGACAGTAGCAGTGAGCAGGGAAAGGGGTCATCCTCCAGAACCATTCCTGCATTGGAGTATGTGCCATGGCAAGTTCTGTCTTACAATATATTCCAACTTACATGATAAAAAATAATGCACAATTCTCATGCATCTCTATTCATAAATTGCAAGATACTGTGAAAGGGAGTCAGTATTATTACTAAAATAGGTGCAAGAGTTCTGATGGAATGGTTTGCCTTAAAAAGTAGTGAGGCAAAGTTTGCACAAGAAAATATCTTTAATTATCTAATGGATATAATCAGGAAAAAAATGAACAAGCTTTCAGGCACACAAGTCCTTTTAAATTCAAAAGAGAAACAGCAAAATTCAAGCTAAGCATAGCCTGGGAACAGTTGCTTTGAGCTTAACTTTATTATTCTAATTAGCTAGACAACTTGAGAGAAAAGAGTGCTTGAAATATGTGGAATAGAGAGGGTATTTGTAAAAGCAGTGATGCATTTGGGCAACAGAGAAGGAAACAGAGGGAAAGATAGATAGAAAGATAATTATTACCTGTGAAAGAGGAAGATGTCAGATGAGATGTGAGAACAACCAGATGTCATAAAACCAATATCTGTGCTATCTCTGCTGAGTTCATGATTTTAAATGAAATGTATTTTCATCAAAATGAAAGGCTTCATCAGAAATATGTCAGTATCTACAGCATTGTTTAAATGGAGAAAAATTAGAATGTTTTGTTTCTGCAGTGTAGAATTTCTTCATTTTGATGACATTGTTATGGTTCATTTTGTTTGAACTTTTGTATTATTCTAAATTACTGAAAGAAAAACCACGAATGAAAAAAATGGACACATTCTATTTAAGATGTCAAGTACTTCAGTGTAAGAGACACGTTTGTAATAAAGAGAAAGCATGAAAAGCAAAGTTGTGATAATACCAAGGTAACATTTGGGGGAATGTTTGTTCTATAAAACTTTGCAAAATGTGGATATTTGCTGGTTTGTTTTAATACCTTAGGGGAAAAGGGGAAAAAAAATCACATACAGCAAAACCCAGTTCTCATCTAGCTCCCCCATTTTTATAAATAGGGAAGATGAGGCACAGACTGAATAACATTACCCAAGTCATCGGGCAAATCACTGGATATGATGATCAGTAAAAGGTCGCATCCCATTCCCATGGTCTAACTATTCATCTCCTCCCACAACTTAGGGTGCTCTTGCAATCAATCAAACTGAATAATCTAAGTAGTTACTTCCTTTAGTGTTCTCTTAGTTGTACTCCAAATCATAGAAAAGACTGAATATTTGTAGTGCACCACAGTATAGAATAAAACAGATGAGTTCAAATAGGTGATTTAAATTATTCGTTTCAATGTAGATCTGGAAAACAGCTGTTTTCTTTTATCTTTCAAATTATTACATTTGTCACGAAAAAGGTGCAACAAGATTCTTACTCATGCATTAAAATTTCTGTCTTTTATACACACAATCCTCTCCATTTATTCCGAGTCTATAGGTACACACATACTTGTTATATGGATAAGGAAGTACCAAACTATGAAGAGGGAGAAAATCTG
This sequence comes from Anas platyrhynchos, assembly GCF_047663525.1. NCBI lineage: Eukaryota > Metazoa > Chordata > Aves > Anseriformes > Anatidae > Anas > Anas platyrhynchos. The sequence goes on from NC_092589.1 coordinate 89,525,046, forward strand.
GGACAGTGTTACCTAAATCAGTGACTAATCACCTGAATAACCTTGTTTCAATGTTATAACAACATTATAACAATGCAATACAACATCTGGAAGTTTATATAAACTTCCATGTTCCATCAGTTAAAAACTTATGAAGAAGGTAGAGGTGCCTGAAGAGTGTTTCTAAAATTATTTTCCTGTGGCCTCCAGTAGTCATTCTTGTTTTGTTCAGCATCCAGAAGGAAGATGGAATGCCTAAGCAGCATACCAAATGAGATTGTTAAGAAAGCATCATTTCAAATTCTGAAGTTGTATTAAAAGAAAATGAACATAAATTTGGATAGATAAAATGTGAAAATATGATCAAACAGACCAAAAAAGAGTTGGAGGAGCAGCTTGCTAAGGAACCCAAATTAGTACTAAATTCTTCTCATAGGAAATCAAGAGCAAAATATTTTGGCAAGCATTTTGCAGCACTTCCTAAACTAGAGTAGAAAAGGAACAGTCAGGCAGGACAAGACCATTGCAGAGAAGTTGGATGGATTATTGGCATCCAGGTTCATTATAGAAAAGAAAGGAGATTACAACACAGCATGCATTTTTAAGGGTTAAATCGGTGAATCATCTGCCTGAAAATTGAAGCAACTTTGGAATAGATGATGATTCAAAGAAATAGAATGAAAAGTAACACATACAAATCAGTGGGGCCAAATGGTATTCACCCCCAAGATATAGATTAAATAGGCAAATTGCTAATGGCAGTGTATAATTACACCTGATGATGACTATGATCCTGGAAAGAGAAAATATCGTTCTGCCTTGCAGACCTCTTGGAGTTCTCTGAAACGCTCATCAGGTATGCAGTTCTGTGTGACCCAGCACAGGATCCAGTCCCTGATTACTGGGATTTCCAAAAGGCCTTGACAACATCCTTCAAGAAAGGAGACTGAACAGCCAGTGGAGAAGAGTGCGTATGTGTTAAGTGCACAGAATAATGTAGGTTTGAATGGACTTCTGGAGGCCACCTTTTTTTCAAAGTAATGCCAGTTTAGACCTTAGATAAGGTTGCTTGGAGTCATGCACAGCCAAGCTTTGAATACCCCAAAGAGTGGAAATCTTACAAACTCTTTAGGTTTCCTGGTGCAGTGTGAAGAATGTTTTCCTAACTTTTAATCAGAATTTCCTTTAAAGTGACTTGCGTCTGTTCCTCTTGTCCTTTCATTGTGAAGGGTCTGCCTTTGTGTTCTCTATATCAAGTAGCCAAACACAGCAATTAGATCTCCCTTTAGCCTTCTCTTCAAGCTGAACAAATACATCCAGAAATTCAACACAATACGAACAAAGAGTCAGATTTCTTAGTAAAGGAAGAGGAGTTTGGCAGAATTCTGAGCTGAGATGCACATCCTTTAGCATAGCCAAAAATGACCTGGAAAAGGAGGTGAGCAATGAGATTTAAAAGTTTTCTGATGATACAGTTACCAGGGTGGCAAGGACAAGAGTTGATCATAGAATTGCTGAAAGATCTTATGAGGCTTCGTGACAGAGTAATAAAATGTTTTGTGAAACAGTGTGCTGAAAAACAATCTTAGCTTCTTATATCAAATGGTGGACTGTGACCTGACCATTACCACTCAGAAATGAGAAAGACTTCGGAGTTAAGATAAATAGTTCCAAGAAAACATCATCTTTATGCTCAGCAGTGACCATATATATATGTGTGATTATATATATTCGTATACATATGTATATATAAATCAAATGCTAGGAACTATTAGGAAAGGAATGAAGAACAAGACAGAAAACACAGATATGTCTCTGGATAAATCCAAATGTATTATATTTTGAATTCTATCTGCAGGTCTGGTCTCCTGATTTCAGAAAGGATACATTAGGGCTTAGAAGATATACAGAGATGATGATCAAAAAGTACAGCATGGCTTCTGTACAATGTATTATTTTGTGGACTGGGACTCTGGGAAAAAAATTAAAAAGTGATTTGTGGGAATGTAAGAGAAAACTACAAGATCGTAAATAGCCTGACCAAAGTGGATAGAGATCAACTATTCATTGTCCCTTTCAGAGACATTAGGAGTCATCAAAGGGAGCTTGTGATGGTGGTTCCTCACACATCAGGTACCAGACCTGTAGAAATCCTTGCAAAACTCACTGTGAATAGAAGTTTGTATGAGTTCAGGGGATATTGGGCAAGTACCTGGAAGCAATGTTCATGAAGAGTTGCTAAATAAGCAAAACATAAAACACTTGGGAAATCTCCTGAAGTTAAAAGGAGCTGGAAAATTAGAAGGGGAAACTATCAGATATAATTACGTAGTTTTAATTCTTCCCTGAACATTGACTTATAAGCACTCATTGGGACAGAGCACTGGCTAGGGCAACTTTGGTTTGGAATCAGTATGGCAGTTCTTCTGTTCTTACTACTTGGTCTTTTTTAGACAATCCTCCCCAGAATTAGTACCATGTTGCAGGCGCTGTGCAGTTACCAGCCTGACTTGCTCCCTTCCAGTGTTAGCTCGGATACATCTTAAAATCTCACCCATCTTATTACTGTCCCAAATGAAGAAACATATATTGTATCACAACAAAACAACTTTTGCTCTGACCACAGAGTAAAACAAAACCAAATTATGTGTTTTCTAAGCACAATCTACCTCTATATGCACTAGGAACAATATCTTGATGTTCAGTATCTCATTAAATACAATGCTTAATATCTGCGTTGTCTTCTGTGTTGGCAGAATGGAGACAAAACATTTGTTAGACTGGAGATAAGTGAGATTTCTTTATTTTAAAAAGCTCAAGCCAGTCCTGTGGAGGAATGTTTGTTAAATTTTTTATAGTGACCTGACCCAAGCCAGATGCACTGAAGAAAACCCCAGAGAAATCTACCAGCTGCTGCTGGTAGAAACTAAAAAATGGTTGTCAGACTAAATAGCTCCTTAGCAGTGGCAGAGGGTTAAAAGGGATATATAGATCTTTGTCCTTTAACTGATGGTACTGTAGCACAGAGATAGACTGATGAAAGAACTCTAATAGAGAAAAGCTTTGGTCAGTGAGGAAACAGCAAATACAGATTTCAGCTCTTTGGAAACGACTGTTGCCAGCCTTCTCACCTCGTGTTAAGGAATCTATATTTTTTCCACTTTGATTTAAAAACCCACATTGTTTTCGATACAGTGGCTATACCACAAAGGAAAAATCAAGAAACCAGAAGTCAAAGCTATTAGACTTCAAAATGAAGTAACTTCTTTCTAAGGGCCAGAGATAGTTGTCAAAGCGATGGTAAATCCATTCCCGTTGCAAGAATTGACAGGAACAGCTCTCCTCTGAGAATTCTTCCAGGACTCAGAGGCATCACAAACCAGGAAAGCATTGGTGGTAATGGAGAGAGGCTCAAGGAAATCACAGTTTGCACTAAAGCTTTTGCACTAAGTATCAGTAACTACTCACCACCACAGCTTAATTTATGTAGCTGCTCTGGAGCAAACCTGTAGAAGAAATGCAATGTCCAGTTATAATTCAGATTATTGCAACATATTTGACTTTTGCATCTGCTTGCAGCTCTATTGGTGTGGCTCTAAGGGGGTCCTTGAAATGGGTTTTTCATTCTATAGCAGTGCATCCTACCGGGGGAGTTTTCTGCTTATGTGTTTCTGTAGAGGCAACAGATCCTATTGTGCTGCTGCTGAGAAGAGTTGTGTCCCCAGAGATGCAGCACACCAGCTGAATGTCTTCAGGCACAGCAGTGATTTAGCTGGCATAGATCTTGCACAGCTTCATGTCCTTAGAGCACCCTGCTAAGTCTTCTGACCCCCTTCAGGGTGATTATGGCCAAGTCCTGGATGCACGGGTTTAACATGAAGTTCTGGGAGAGATGTTACCCCAAGAGCATCAAGTGGCAATTTGCAGATCAGTAGCTTGGTGGATTTGTGGATGGGCAGCACCCATTAGTCTAACCTCAATACCTGGAAAAATTACGTAGAAGATTATCTTGGGTGTTATTGAAAGGCAATTAAAGAACAAAGTAATTATCATGCATAGTCAACATGGGTTTGTCAAGGTAAAGAGATCTGGGGATGCTGCTGAGAGCAGGCTCAAAAATGAGCCAGTGGTGTGCCTGGCAGCCAAGGGACAAACCACATTTTGGGGTGCATTAAACACGGCATAGCCAGTTGGTCAAAAGAGATGATTCTCCCACTGTATCTAGTGTAGGTACAGAGGAGGTTTAGACTAGTATTGGGAAAAAAATTCTTTACCATGAGGGTGATCAAATACTGGGACAGGCTTCCTAGCAAGGTGATTGATGCCCCATGCCTGTCAGTGTTGAAGAGGCAGTTCGATAATGCCCTTAATAACATGCTGTAACTTTTGATTAGCCCTGAAGCAATCAGGCAGTGGCACTCGATAGTCTTTGTAGATCCCTTCCAACCAAACTGTTAGATTCAGGTTGATTTGATTCATTTTGATTTGATTCAGTTGTAGCTTCCTCAGAGCCACAGTGCTGGAATTGCAGAGACAGAGCCCCACCGTGCCACTTTGAGCAGAAGTGTGCTAGCAGGTGGTTATGGTAACAAGCTGCTTTCTGGGTGCTCTGTCTTCAGCTGATGCACTGACTTGCAGCTGGTAGATCGAGTCATTCCTGGCTGAGGTAGGTCTGCTTTGCTAGCTAGTGGCTCCAGCCCTGGAAAGGTCAACATTAATGGCAGCTCCTGCCTACAATAGCTGTACTACAAGCCAGAGAGTGAAAGGATGATTTCTGTACTGGTGTACTAAGGTATGGTAGAGACCTCTCTGTTTAGTCTTCATCTTCCTGTTGAGTGCTGTTGCCTCAGAGGTCAGAAATACGCTTTGTTCTGACCGCTCTCTCTGTTGACGGTCTTTGAAGTGAAATACCCCTGCCATGAATCCCATCATCCTCAGAGATCCTGTTATTTCATTTAGACCCTTACTTCCTCTGTCTCATGTCCATCTTTTCAGACACCAGAAGCTCACATTACCTGAAGCTTAAGACTGACTTTCAGCATGGAGCATTACCCTTGCACCAAGGCTAGTACCACATCTCCCATGAACCATTCAGAAGCCAATTCCTTCCCTGAAGAGTGTCGCATTTAAGCATGATGCCAGAGGGAACATCTGTGTTCCAGGAGAGGGAGCATATCAGGAAACAGTGCTCGGTATTTGTCAGCATGAGGGGTGATGGCTTCAGCCAAGCAGCTGCTATGGGGCTGCTGCCGGTGTGGCAAAGGAGAATGTAGGGAGACACTTAAAGGGAGTTAATGAGGTAGCTTTCTGGCTATTTAGAGAGTTTTCCCTTGGTATGAAGGGCAGGATGGAAGAAAGCACAAAGGCATATTGTTTTTTGTTTGTTTGTTTTTATTTGTCTTTGAAGTATTGGAGTACCAGACATGAAAGAATATGACATGAGAAAAGATGACAATTCAGCGTAAGGGGACAAAGTGTCTAATGTGCCTGAACAGAAGGATGAGAAAGATAGAGGTGGAAAAAATACCTGAAGAGAGTAATTAACCTGTCACCATTTTCTCATAGGTTTACTGTCTTGCTTATTCTAAGTGGTTTTGACAAGTGCTAAGTGATAAATATCAGTCCCTTTAGTATCTCTAAGTATAGACTATCACAGAAAAATAGGCAAGAAGAGACTTCAGGAGGTCAGCTGGTCCATTCTCCCACCCAGCATAGGATCAATTATTCATTCATGATCAATCATCATTACTGTAGACATTTGCCTACCCTGCTCCTCAGGACTGCTAATCTATTCCAGACACTGGCTTTCTTTACTATTAGAAAGCTATTCCTAATGTCAAAATTAGCTATGCTGCAATTTTAGCCCATTGTTTCCTGTTTCATTCACTGGGGACATTCTCATCCTCTTTGCAGCAGCCTTTAATGCATCTGAAGATTGCTATCATGTCTTTTCTCAATATTCTCTTCTGCAGTGTTCCCATCCTGGCAGTTTCAGACTTCCAAAAAATAACCAAACTTATAGAATGAAAAAGTCTTATGGCCTCTTTTCTTCTTTACTTCCTAAAAAAAAGCGTGTAAATTTTATTCTTAATGCTATCTTGAAGGAAGTGACTACACAGTTCTTTAGAATCACTTGAAAGAAAGGAACATGAAAGTCAAATGAAACAGTGACTGTATGTCTCCATTTTCTCCACATTTCTCAGAACAAAGCTTCAGTAACCTAATTTCATGGTGGCATTTAAATATACTTTGGTTTTGAGAAATGAGTTTAGATTCTGATTTTATATTCTTGATATTACTGTCTCATCTGTATTGGTGGAACAAAGATGAATCTACTAGATTCATGGACCACACAGAGATGTAATGATTTATTTGTGAGGTCCATTTTAGAGGTCTTAGGTATGCTGATATGTAGCTGAAGCAGCTCCAATTAATTAAATATCACTTAAGTAGCTTACAAATAGTACTGCTATAACAATGAATTATAACTCCTTTTTATACGTGTTATTTACAAATATAATGCATAAATGATTCTAATAAATAAAACAAAAATCTTATTAAAAAAAAGTAGTATAATCGTCCTTTAGAGTAATACATAAGCAAAAGCTAGATAGTTATGAATTTCAATCAAAACTAGGAAAGACTAATATTCAGATGATATATTTATTTCTCATTATGATTACAAATGCAGCTTATTAGACCAGCAGCCTGTCTTGCTGATGAAGGTTACTGCTGTATTGTAGCACTATAAATGCAAGGGTCAGCAATTGCTAGGCCATTCAATCTCCCTTCTCCATCTATGCTCTTGAAAGGGAGAAAGAAAAAAGGTAGAAAGAGATTCTGTTTCTATTCTTGTTGAAGTCAACGCAACAGGATCCTGCAGGCTGTAGGTGTTGCTAGGAAAGTACTGCACAAGCTGGTCTGTCTCTTTTACTGTACCAGCTCTCTGCCTTCTACCAGCTGAGAATGCCATGGAAACAGAGGTTGGGAAGCAAAAGCTGGTCAGGTTGGGGACTAGGGATTTGAATTTTTTTTTTGTACGTGTATCAAAGGAGACTTTCTTTGGAATGGCAATGCAAAACATCCTGCCCCATTTCTAGTGATCTGTATGGCAGTGACAGCATTCCCACTGGACAAAGACAAAACAGTGTGACAAGGTCAGCACAGCAGCTGTATGATTTGACATCTCCTAAGCAGTACTGAAAAACTTCAAGTAATTAGCAAGGTGCGGCATAGGAATGCAAAAATATCTTTAAGAGTAAGCAAATAAACTCAGTTTCCCTTACTGAAAACCTTCAGGTGGACCCAGTAGAAGTTAATGGATAGTGTGAATTAGTAGGGTGACAGACAAATAAAAAAGATGAAAATAACCTGATTTTAATGGTGCTTGCTGTATTTTAATGATATATTTTTTTTTAATCTAATATGCTAGCAAATATCTTGCAAAATAGCAATTGTCTTTCTAGTTGTCATGCTGTTATCCCTTCTTGTCTATGTCAATAAAAGCCTGTTGCAAAAGGAAGGAATTTGCCACATCAGTATCTCAATCCAGTTCAAAGGCCTATAGTTGGTAGGTCTCACAGTGGAGTTGCCATGATTAAAGCATTTCTCCTTATCAGGTACTGCCAATACACACAGTTTCAACCTTTAGCAAGCGTGGAGCAACACATCTTGTTTTAGGTTGCAGGGAAGAATAGTTGTGCAAATGGAAATGCTTTTAAAATTTCTGGCCTGGACTCCGAAGAGCTGAGTCAGTGATTTCAGTGGAATTAACCTCTTACAGGCCCATGAATGCAGACCTTCAAGTACGTGCATAGTTACTGTACAATTAGTACAGCTAGGTTGATATCCTCTAACCTAAGTGGTAGGAACTGCATGTGTGAGCACGTATCACATATCAAACAGAGCGGTAACTTGCTATTACGCAGTCCACCAAGCATTAGCCAGTTCATAGTAATGTCTTATTTGGAAGCAAAACCAAACCAACCAACCAAGAAAAACAAACAAACAAACAGGAAGTTCTAACAACACAGGAAGAATTAATACTAAAACACTGCATTACAACAAAGTGCTGTCAGGGGAGACTGCATGCCTGATTGTGTACCAATTTGAACTTGCACAGATTAGCAAGGTTTTGTTGTGTCTGACATTGTCTTGAGCTAGCAAAACAACTGTCATTCATGCTTCGATATTAAATGAAGGTGTAAAGATAGCCACTGAAATTGTTCTACAGTATTCTATTATATATAAACATGAATTTAGTGAAAAAACAGAATACGTTTAACTAAGACAGTTGTAACAAAATATATGTATATATATATCCAAAACTACTAGCTAGTCTTGTGTTTTAGGGAGGTATCCTTTTCCAGTCAATGAATAGTTTGTGTTAAGCATGTGTCAGTGTACTGAAATAGGCTATTTATTAACAAGAAAACAAGGAGACCAAGTAATCCTTGGAATTTCTTGCACAGATCCAAAGATCCAAGACCACAGATCTGAGACAGGTGAACTGTCCCATTTATATCAAAAGAATTATTTTAGATCGTCAACAGTACTGTTAGAGCTAGAACAGATTAGCTTCCTAAACAGGGTCACCTACATGTGGTTCTGTTTGCAACCCCTGCAGGTGTTGCACATGCTTGCATGGGCTTGGCAGACATGATCAAAGGGCTTACAGAATGTCCTGTGACATGTAATTGACATTGGGTGAATTTGTTTGTAAGTCTGAATCCTGCCCTGTTATATTGTTAACCTTTCCACAGCTTGTGAAAGATAGAAGAGGAAAGTTCACAGTACCAGTCTCAGCACAAGCTAATGAGTGGCACCTCAGTTCGGTATTGTAAGATGGCACCCAGAAGAGGAAGCCTGTTCATTTTGCCCCGCATGGTTTTGCTCACTCTGATACAATGAGCCAGAAAATCCAAAGATTATTATCATGTATGAATTGTGTATGACCAGCCTTATAAGCTTTGTCTGTATTAATAAGTTAAAAAGTACCAAAGAATGGCCATAGCTATTGGAGGTCAGTCATCTCTACTTTTCAGATTGCACCAAGTTCTTCTGCTATGCCAGCTATCACCTCCACCAAGCAATTCATTTTCTTGGTTCAAGACAGCACAATCCATCAAGTTCTGACAAAGAACTTGAATAAGCCCATGCTGTTTTGGAGACTAAAAGTGTTTCATCAACATATACTGAGCCAAACTACTCTAGCTGGCCTCAGGGTCCCAATACAGAACCTCTCCTTGTTTAGTCTATGGGTATGGAGTAGGTACAGCTAAAGAGACCCTTACGACATCTAGTCTTCCCAATAAACAGTTTTTCTGCCAACAGCAGAAACCAGTCTTATCTGAAAGTGTCCAAGAGATTTTTTCCACTCTTGAAACATCACCATTTCTTTCACTCCTGAAGGATGTGCCCTGGGTCAGGAAGACCTTCCGTTTCCCCATTTCACATCTGTCACTGTGAAAGCAAGAACAGCAAAATTGAGACTCAGGTCTCAATTTTCTACCTTTTCTATGCAGTCGTAACTTAGCTTTTAGTGCCAAAGGATGCAGTTATCATGCCTGCTCTGTAATTTGGACAGCACAATGAATGTTCACCAAAGAGTACTTGAAATAGGAGCACAACCTCCTTTCTGCAGTATCTTGTTTTGGCATTTACCTGAAATAGGAGCACAACCTCTTTTGTGCAGTATCTTGTTTTGGCATTTCAGGTTGGAAAAATTTGGTTTGTAGACAGGACCTGACAAAAGACTACCAGTATCTTTTTTCTAGTGTGAATGCTGAGTCAGTTTGAAAATATGCTGCATACTGAAGAACTAAACCTCAGCCAATTAAAGGCTGGTTTAAGACATTTTGGTGGTCTAGATCTATAATCCAGAAAGAAAATGGTTTAAAGCTTTCTAAACTGCAAACTCATTTTAAAGTGAAAGATATCAATAGCTACATGTAACTATGATATCTTTTTATACAGTCAGACTAGAAAACTTGGAGATGAAGTGTTTTCTTTTCCTTGAAAATTGGGACCCAATGGCAAGATTGTGAATGACAGGGTTCTGTTTTAGTTAGTATTTGCCAAATGCCATGGCAAGGAGAAACAAGCATGGTGCCACTTTATGAGAGAAGATCAGGAGCTGACCACAATGCAGGGAGGTTGGAGCATGACCTCAGTGACAAGGGCACGGTTGCACAGTACCCAAGTAAGAAAAAGCAGCACAGCTGGTGACAGTAACAGGCCCAGCCAACAGTCCAGTGATCAGCGATATGCAAAGGGATTTATTATGTTTGATGTTCAATCCAGGAAGCCCATCAGCAAGTCCAGATGATCAAGGAGCAGACCTGGATGGACACAGACCTACCTACCATGTAGCTCAGGCAAGGACTAGGGCCTGGGCCTGAGATGGAGCTCTTGGGCTGTAGGTTAAGGATGTATTTGTGGAAGTCCCAGGTGTTCTCAGGATAATCAAGAGCAATTAGTGCACTCGACATACTCCCTGTATGCTGTATATCCTGCTCCTAATGTCTATCAAGAGGAATCTTAAACACCGCTATTGTTACTTTTATTGAGGTGACATAGCCCATCATTAAATGTGTGGATAACTTTGTTCTTACAATATTTCAAGAGCTTCCTTAATAAGGAAGTTTCTGATGTTGATTAATATGATACTGTAGTTATAACATTCTTCTTGCAATATAAGTAGCAACAAAGCAAATCTTTTGGTCACCTCCCATAACAAAAGTATGTGCTTTTGTTACCTGACAGGTAATGTGCATTTGTAGAAACAATAGAGAAACCCCATACAGGTGGTTCTTGAAAGAAATCTTACATCAAGACAAATTTTCTGACTTTGGTATTGGACAATTCTGTGGCAGTGCCTGCATATTTCAGTGAAGTTTTAAGTAAGACGTATAGGTTATCTTGCTTGTGACTTGTGCTTGATTTGAATAATTGCATTTGAATAACCAAATGCTAGCAATTGTTGTGAATTAGAAATAAAGAAAAGCTAGCATGGAAGTTCCTGCCCAAGTGTTTACATGGGAAGAAGAGTCAGAAGAGTCAGAAGCCACATATCATTTGGTCTCTTCTTGCAAGACCATTTCATACAGGCTACTCCTCTTTCAGTCTTTTGATGTGCCAGCTGCAAGTGAGGATGTTGTGACCTCTTAATTTTACTGTCAGAGCTGAGTGACAGCAAAGGGCATGGCAACACCTACAAAGAACCTCCTTATACCGTATTCTGAGACTCAGCCTTTTATTATGTTTTCATATATTTTATACAACTTCCCACTTTATCAGGCCTTAGTCAGTAAAGCACAATTGCGTATAAAGTATTTTATTTTTTTAAAGAAGAGCTTGGATAGAGAGTGCAGATATGAGGGCATGCTCACATTAATATGTTTACTTTGAAAATTGCACTTAGTCCACGAAACCTCACTGATATGGTGGTTTTTGTTTGTTTGGTTTGGTTGGTCTGTTTGTTAGCTGTAGAGTCAAATCTTTAGCTAAACTATGTCTTCTGATAGAATTTGTTTGCTTCTGACAGCCAAAGTTCAGGCCTGCCTAGAGAGTTACTAAAAATAGAAATGTACAGAAAGGTAATGAAAATTACTAGAGGAACAAATGCTTCTTTATTAGTGTGAAATTGCTTTCAGTGCAGACAACTGCAATAGCAAATGTTGGGTTAAGATGTACGAGATCTATCCTTTAAAGACATCCTCACCTAGCTTATCAAAGCAACTGTTGATGTAGGTGCTTCACCATAAAATATTCAAACTAGATGTCTCAAGCATGTTTAAGTTCCACAGTGCTTGAAAACTTGCTATCTGGAAATCAGATTCCATAAGTTATTTTTGTACACAAAACAAACGACTTTCTGAAATTTTAGGCAAAGTTTTAAATATGTAGCACATCACAGGCAATGAAGTTGATTGTTTCAAAGCATTTAGAGATCTGGTGGGACTCTGAGCTACGAATGTGTGAATTTATGGGTATCTGACACTGAGCTACTTCTGGTCACAAGAGAATTCCTTACCACATTATCACACCTTTATGGGTATTTCAGATAAATTCTATGCCTTTTTATGAAGTTTACAATATTAGCTAAAAGAAGAAATACCAGAACCTCCACATCATTTGCTTTATTAGCCACTTTTCTTATTTTTGTTGTAATCAGGTATAATTATTGTCCTAAAGAATTTAAAATATAAAACGAAGAGCAAGCTAATAAGCCATTTTGAAAGTTTTGTTTTATTTAGGTAAACCATTCCTCCTTATACTTTACTCCCAATAGCTAAAAGGAATTCTTTTAGTGCCACTAAGAATGTAATTAAATATAAATGAAATAATAAGATGCTGATATTGATTAAGAAGAGCAAGGTAATTTTAGAGTTTATTATTTCATTATAGCATTACCAGAAACCCAATCATTCTTTGGTATAGCAGCACATATGGCACATAATATCACCCACTGTTCTGAAGAGCCCTGTTAGACAACCATATGTGCTGACAAAAGTCTCTGGTTGTTCAGGGGCTTATTCAAGATAGACTGGCTGCTTTTTCTCAAAATGTCCTTGATTTACTGTTTTACATCTAAATTAGAACTTTTTAACTGCAAATATTCATGCTTAGTTTCAAAATGCTAGAGCATGTATAATTTTAGCCTGAAATACCAAGCTTCATTTCTACCAGACCAAAAGACCAAAAAAATAAAATAAAATGACATTCAGGAACTATGAAGAAAGGTTTATTTTGTGATATAGCCATCTAAGCATTATTAACTTCCTTGCCTAAGTCTTTTTTTCCCACTTTACTTCCTTACAGTACACAATTCTAGATGTGACTCTCTTTGTGCTTGCAGTACTTCAGTCCTCATTTCACCTCTTATCTTTTAGTAACCAGTTTACATACACACTGAAAGTTCCCTGTGGTTTGAAGAGAGGAAATATCCCATAGGAAATATGTGTAAATAGCAGAAGTTATGGGACAACAAATAATGAAACTTTTGTGAGTCAGTTTTGCCTGCTCTGAATAATACAGTGTAGAAGATAGCTCATCACAATAAAAAGGATACTGTAGGATATTTTCTGAAAGGAAAAGTATAAGCATGGGATTATATACTAAAAATAAGAATGGGAGAGTATTTTACAAAGGCAAGTTAGACTGAGAACTGTGCAGAGTGAAATCACAGAACATTTCCTATGAAATCTTTGACATACTGTCTTCACATTAATAGGAATTAAAAGCCAGGAAGATCCAAATTTCAATTAGCAAAAAAATGGGTCATTTTACTTCTTTAGGGTAAGAATTCCTTTGCTAAAGGAACTGAGGTGATTTAGTGTAGAATTTAGGAGAGTTTGACTTAACACCTCATGGCATTCTGTTGAACAATTAAGACCATATAGTACCTGCGAAGCACATAATAAGTGGACTCAGCAATGATAGTCAGCAACAGTGTCTGTTAATAGGGAATCATCCCTGGGTAGCATGTCTCTGATGGATTTTCTTATGACTAAATTTTACAGTTTTCATCTTCCTCCTCAGTGACCTAAAAGTAAATATAAAATCAGCACTAATAAAAGCTGCAGATGACATGAGGGTTGGCAGAGTGGTAACTAACAGTGAATATAGATAAATCAGTATGATTTGGGTCAGCTGGTAGACTTGTCTATTCAAACAAACTGTAATTTAATGCAGCAAGATACAGCTATCCCTACAGAATACTGAACTCTAAACTGAAAAATGGTGACTTGAAAATAAATTGTGGAGTCACAATGGACAAGAATCTGAGTTCCCATTGTGATGCTATGGCACAAAGAGGTAGTGCAGACTGTGAATGTACAAACAGAGAAGGAGTGAATAAAAACTCTACATGTGCACTCTAGATGTGGCATTTGTGACACTAGTGTGCTGTCTCCAGGTGTGGGACATGCAACTTAAAACTGGTGCTGAAAAAAGTAGAGGAAAGGGCAGGATAAAGCTGGGGAAACAAAACAGACAGAAGGAGATAACTTTTAGCACAGAGAACATCAAGAAATGATTTGGGTATGTATTTTTGCACAGAGAAAATACCAACTTCTCCCTAGCAGAGAAAGCAGTAATACTGAGGGGAAGAGAAATTCTTATTTAATTAATTTTTAAGGCCTATCTTCCTTTCAGAAATAAGTTTCAACCACACAAATGTCTGAGTTCAAGTCAGGGATAAGTGGGTGAAATGTGATGATTTACGAAAGAGTAGAGTGTCAGGCTGAGTAAGCTTGCACTCTTTCTGATCCTAAACACTATGAATCTGACACCTAACAAATTGTTTTCTCCCTGGTCCATTTGGAGCTCCATCTACAAATAGATTTAATTGTGGTAAGTGTTAATCCCATTTTTTTAAAAAAAACCACTGGCAGTTTCAAATGAAAAAAAAAAAAAAAAAAAAAAAAAACTATTAGTTAATATAGAAAAAATATTTTTCAAATGTTCAGTATAAATGTTTATATTTACATCACCCAGGTCTGAGTAGGCAAATGCTGATATTCACATGTAATGGCATTAATATAGATTTTTGAGTATAATAGTGAAAAATTTGCACTTATGCATAGATGACAATAGCAGAGTTCTTGAATCACTGTTTAACTGTGTGGTGCATCTAAAAGGTTTTATGTAAAGTGTTTGGCTTTTTCAGCCACGAGTTGCTCCAACCTCGGTCACTACCTTTTCCGTGGCATTGCGTTCCTCAGCGTCAGGAGCTCGCCGTGGAGCCCATTCAGCACCACGGCCAGCAGCCACCTTCTGCTTGGCTTCTTGGCCTACTTGGGTTCTCTGTGATTCATTGACCAAGCCTTCTCAGGGCCTTACACTTCTTGGGGAAAAACAAAAACAAACAAAGAAAAAACAAACAAACCACCACCAACAACAACAACAACAAAAGGGTCTCATGGACTCCCTACATTTGAAACACTTAAAGGAGAATGGGGCTACATTCCATTTATTATCCTCTTTGATGTATTTGTTCCTGCTTTTTACACTGGATAATTACTTGCAGATGTGCAAAGAAAATGGAGAATGCTATTTCACTAATTTTCAAACACATGAAGGACTATAAAGACTCAAGGCATTTGGAAATGAGGTCTCTCACCACTGGTATGGGAGAACTCTTAGGGAGTATAACAGAGGTGAGTATGGCACATGACAAATCTCTGCTAGATTGATCTAACTAACTATTGCAAGGAACATGAAGAACATGGTTTTGAATATGCAGAAGATCTGGAGAGAGCTTGTGTTGTAGGTGACAGAATGCATGGAAGACCATGCCATTGTTTCTTCACATTTTAGAATTGTGCTAGCTAAGCTAAGCTACTATTGGCACAGTTGCAAATGCCAAATCCATAATTCCACTTTGATTTTAGACTCTTTTCATGTATCAGAGACTGGCTTGGTGCAGCTTCCTTTTCCATTTTGGATTACTTTGACCTAATTTGCCTGGGATTGATACCAGTGCAGCTCCATTAACTTCAGAGGCATAAATCCAGACTTATACCAACATAAATGTCAGACCCATATTTATAATGACATACATATATTCTTCATTATATTCAGGGACAATAGTCTACTAACAAGTCAATCAACTTCCTTCCAAACAGGCAGACTAATTAAAATAACTTACCAATATCCAGCTCTTATTTTTCCACAGACAAAATGAAATCACTTGAAGCCAACTAAAAAGCCTGTATGTTTCATTGTGTTTTTGTCCTGGTTTCAGTTAGAACAGAGTTAATTTTCTTCCTAGTAGCTGGTAGAATGCTATGTTTTGGCTTAGGATGAGAAGAGTGCAGTTTTTAACATAGTTTACAAAATTAAGGGGGAAAAAAAAAAAAAAAAAAAAAAAAAGTAACTCTTTTCTATTATAGATCCAAAACTTTGCTTCTGGTAGATTTTATGATTTTATTAGGTCTTTTTAGTCTGCAGTGGCTGAATTAAACAGTAATTTACTATATTTATATGATTCATAAATAGAATTTATCTGATAAGCAGACCAAGCTAGTAAGTCATTACAACAGGATAATCCATCTTTCTAGAGAAAATTTTTTCTACCAACAATGTATTACATGTTATGTATACATAGATATAGGTTCTATCATAAGATTGAGATTGCATGAAATTTGGCCGCTACACAGAAGATGCAAGGAGTCAAATCACATGGGATCTCTTCACGTATCATTATCATCAGATTTCAACCACTGCTGCCATTAACAGACCCTTTTAAATGTCTTTAAAGGTTGGTGTGTCTGTTAAGCCAAAACCAAGACAACTGAATTTTAGTAGGACCAAATGTTTTCATATATCAGCATTTTTTGTCACTTTTCCATTCAAAGTATGAAAAATAAATGTGTAATAAGTCATCTGTGCCTAGACATCTGTCAGATATTTCTATAGGGGTTTCTATAGAGCCTACATCTTAGAGAGTAAATGGAAATTGAATGTATTCTAAATCATGTGGACTTGGTCTCTTTATGCAGGTCTACACTAACTCTTCCGCTAACATATTCCATTACATTAAGCAGAGAAGATCACCTTTTATTTTCCCTGATAGCACTGACATTTTTAATGAGACTTTTCTTAAATTAGGCACCTAATTCAGAAGGTAACTAGATTTAGCAAAAATATTTATTTACTTCTTATTTTTCTGTTTTCTCAGAGTTAGGGTTTACTCAATTTTGGTCAATAAGCTGAATATTATGAATGATGAGTCTGAAATCTTATACTGGCAGGGCTTTTCAGGTATTATAAGTCTTTAAAGAGCATAGTCCTAAAAAAAACTGTCTGCACTTCCTCCTCCAGCAAGAGGTTCACTTTTCTAACACAGAGATCTTTATTTTCTTCTTTCCTGCCACTTTGATAACATCCAAAGATGCAAGGCATCTGTTTACATGATAGTACTTATGAAATTTTACACCAACTACTGTTGATGTATTTGAGTAAAATTGACATCTAGTAGATTGAACACCAGCATCAAAGTGGAGGGACACAATGATAATGAAGGGTGGGAAAATGGCATCTAGCAACTAGTCTTGACTTGCCCAGTATAAAAAGGCTTGTTATAGTCTCAGTAGATTTTTGTCCAAGTCTTACTCTACATCTAAAATTAAGACAGCAGATTTCCACCTACTCTGTTTCTCACCTACACTGCTTCTCTTAACATTGCATTATTATCATACTGTAAGCACAAGGAAAGAAATAGGAACAGGAGGAGTGAAGACAGTCATGAGGAGGTTTCTGAAAACAGCACTTGTCCTTAACTTGTCAGGTCAGCAGGTATCTTGGTGTATACACAATAGAAGGTGTTGTGGGTAGTTGACTAGACAAAATTGGTGCATGAAGATTGTTATTTTCACTTGCATGAAAAAGGTGGGCTTGGAGAATTTCTTCACTCCAACTTTTGTGAAGAGAGGCTGAGAGTGCTGTGGTTGCTCAGTTTGGAGAAGAGAAGGCTCCGAGGAGACTTTATTGCAGCCTTCCAGTACCTAACAGTGGCCTACAGGAAAGTGGGACAGGGAAATTTTACATGGACATGTGACAGGAAAAGGGGTAGTGATTTTAAACTAAATGCGAGTAGATTTAGATTGGATATAAGGAAGAAATTATTCACTATGAGGGTGGTGAGGCCCTGGCCCAGAGAAGCTGTCGATGCCCCATCACTGGAGGTGTTCAAAGCCAGGCTGCATGGGGCCATGAGCAAGTTGGTCTAGTGATAGGTTTCCCTGCCCCTGGCAGGGGGTTTGGAACTGGATTATCTCTAAGGGTCACTTCCAACAAGAAACATTCTATAATTTTGTGATTCTCACCCTGAATTCAGAGGAGAGGTGCTCCAGCCCACTGCTTATCTTCATGGCCTTCCTTTGGTCCCACTCTAACAGGTCAATGTCTTTCTTAAGCTGCAGTCCCCAGAGTGTAATGTGATACTCCAGGTGAGATCTCACAAGAGCAGAACAGAGGATGAAGAATGACCTCCCTGGACCTTCTGGTCATGCAGCCCAGGATATGGTTGTCTTTCTGGGTTGCCGGCACACACTGCTGGCTCAGGTCAAGCTTTTAATCCACCAGAACCCCCAAGTCCTTCTCTGCAGGGCTGCTCTCTATCCACTTGTCACCTAGCCTGTATTTGTGCTTGGGATTGCCCTGACCCAGATGCAGGACCTTGCACTTGGCCTTGTTGAAATTCATGCAGTTCATATGGGCTCATCTCTCAAGATGAGAGATGAGTGTCAAGTGTCAAGATGAGAGATGAGTCTAGGTCCGTCTGGATGACATCCCTTCCCTCTAGCTTGTCAACAACACCACTCATCTTGATATCATTGGCAAACTTGCGGAGGGTCTACTCTCAATCCCACTCTCCATGTCACATCAAAGTGAAGTCCACAGTTTGCTCACCCATGCTGGCAAAGTAAGAGGCCAGACTCCCAAAGTGAGTGCTGGGGGGTATGAAGGAACTGTGTCTTCTGGGGCACAAATCCTGATGCCCCAGGCCAGCCACGCAGGTGGCCACACAGGAGAAAAAGAAGACGGGGCCTTGTTTTTGGGTCCAAAGCCTCAGTTTTCAATCCAGACCCCTATTTTGGGTGTTCAACCTCCCATTTTGAGAGTCCATGTCTCATTTCAGGCTTTAAAACCCTCTCTCTCTCTCTTTTTTTTTTTTTTTTTAATTCAAAGCCTCATTTTAAGGATCTAGAGACTCATTTTACCACTCCCTGAGGTACTCAAAAGACGTGTAGATGTGATGTTTGGTAGACTTGGTTTAGTGGTAGACTTGGCAGTGCTAGGTTAACAGTTGGACTTAGTGGTCATAGAATCATAGAATGGCTTGGTTTGGAAGGGACCTTATAGGTCTTTAGAGGTCTTTTCCAACCTAAATTATTCTATGATTCTATGTGGGACAGTGTCAAATGTTTTGCACAAGTCTAACTTGATGATGTCAGTTGCACTTCCCTTATCCTCCAATGCTATAACCCTGTCGTAGAAGGCCATCAGATTTGTCAGGCACAATCTTCCCTTAGTAAAGCCATGTAGGCTATCACCAAACACTATCTTATTTTCCTTTTGCTTTAGCAGAGTTTCCAGGAGGATCTGCTCCATGATCTTGCCTGGCATAGGGATCAGGTTGATCCTGTAGTTCCCCAGGTCTTCCTTTTCCCTTCTTTAAAATGAAGGTCATGTTTTCCCCTTTCCAGTCATACATTTATTTCTTCACTCATGGTGTAATTTCTGTTAGGAGAGGAAGATAAATCTCTTCATTGTCCTTGGAGCTAGCAGGAAGGAAATGCTCTTCTCCTTTGCTGCTACTAAAAGAGCAGAGCTCTGATTGAAAAAGGACAATGGCTACAAGTTTCTGACACTGATTAGGAATAATAGGAAAAGATGATTCTTCCTTAGAAGCAGTCCTTTATTTACTCATAAGCTAATTTTAGCTGTTTGTTGATTTTGGCCTTTTCATACTAATAATTATCCCTTAGATCTCACACATGAAAAGTTTAGTCAAAATTTCTAACTTGGTTATCATATACTTAAATCAGTATTTCTTTGCCTAATTTCCAGCTGCACGGGATACTGCATGACACCTATGGATCCCTATCAGCTCCGGAATAAGTAAGGTGGAAAAAGAATCAAAGAAAAAGATAGCATGAATTATAGTGCTACAAATCCCCCTTTCCTGTTAGATTGCCTACAGAGAAATTCAGTAATAGCTACACAGTCCATGACCCCTGACAAATCATCTCATTGTTTTCTTGGACTTTCCTATCTTATTTTCTGAAACTCTGCCAGTAACCTCTTGGAGGCAGCTACTGCATTTTAATATTTTTGTGCCAGACCTAGCAACTTGGAAAGTTCTTTGTTCCTTGATTTTCATTTGTCACAAATGTTTTTATCTAAGAACATTTCTGCCAAAATCTATTATACTTTTAATAACTCTTATGAGTATGACTTCTCTTCTGCAATCTAGAAGATTTGGTGTTTGTTTCACTGCTTTGTATTTGTCTACAAAACTTGTAAAGTGGAGGAGGACTGTGGTTATTCTGTTACCCTTAGTGGAATTACTTGATGTTTTCTGATAATTGGGCTTTATCAGTAATGACAGGAACAAGATGCCTGAAAAATTTAAGGTTGGCCCTGCTGGTAGGGGTAGAGAAAGCATAAACTTATATATCTTCAAAGTATGTAAATTATGTATCAGCAGGAAGACATCATCCACACATTTGTGCAGCGTGGGAACTGCTACCAGGACTGCCTACTTCCTATTGATCTCTTGATTTGTCCAAAGACAGGTGCAAATATTCCAGTACTCAGGACATCACTTCACAGAATCCCAGAATCCCAAAATCCCAGAATCCCAGAATCACAGAATGGTCAAGGATGGAAGGTGGATATCACATAGCTTAACCTCTGGATATAATCTTGTCTAACCTCCCTGCTCAAGCAGGGCCTTCTCCACAACCTGTCTGGGCAACCCGTGCCAGGGCTCAGTCACCCTCACAGTAAAGAATTATTTTCCTCATATTCAGACAGAACTTCTTGTGTTGCTGTAAGCTGCACTCACTGTAGCTTTAAAACAATGGTATTTATAATAAAAATGGGACAGATTCAGCTAAAAAAAATAAAAAAATAAAAAACTTTTTCACCTTAAAATTGCCCATGTTTGGATTTATGTACCTAAATCCCACATAAATCATTTTCCTCTGCCTTCTTTTCACTGCTGATATACTTACAGAAGCCTTTTGTTTTGGCCTTCACATACCTTGCTAGCCTCAACTCTAGGTGAGCCTTGGCTTTTTCAGCTCCATCCTTTCATGTTTGGCATCTGGGACAAATATATATTCCTCCTGGGACATCCATTTCTCCACCCTCCTTTTCTGTACTTTTTGGTGATTGAGCTCATTCTGGAGCTCCACGTTGACCTTCTGCTATGCTTTCTCACCTTTCTGCACATCAGGAAAGGACTGTTTTTGTTCTCTGAGGAAGTTCAACTAGCCCTCTTGTGCCCTGCCTCCATATCAGCTTCCCATTGGATCCTGCCAAGAAGATCCCAGAATAAGCCCAAAACCTGCTCTCCACAAGTCCACGGTTATGATTCTATTTTTTGTCTCCCTCACTCCTCAGGATTTTAAAATACACAATAACTAAACTCCACTGTAACAAAAATTGCCCTCAACCTGTAATAGTCTACTTGTGTCTACTTGTTAGAATAGTTTTCCATTTATTGGGGCATTTTAGGTTTTAACTTCCCTTGACCTCTTCAGTCCCTCAGTCTTGCAGGGGCTGAACAGACTCATAGACTGATATTATACTTTCTCCCATTCAAAAAAGACATCGAATAATAGTAGGGAAAGACCAGGTCTGCAGGACCTGTTAGAATGCCCCAGTAGATGACTTACAGTTTACATTTTGCAATTTACAATTACATTTTGCAATTTATTAGTGGGCTAGCTCTAAATTTGCTTGAAGTAGGTTGTATTTATTTTGTATATTCTTATTTTTTACCAGGATATCATGAATATAAATATATTATACTAATTACTTGTATTAACCATGCTTTTAATCCAACTGTAAACAATATCAGATTTGTTAGCTAAGACAGTCAACAAAGCCATTTTGATTGCCATTAATTAAACACCTTCATTTAATTCCTTGCTGATTGCATTCTGTATCAGCCTTTTTGTGATTCTGTGCAAAATCACTGTTCAGCTGATGGGCTTATTGTTTCAAGGTGATGGCACTTAGAAGGAAAAAAAAAACATGTAAAGGAGAGAAGGAAAAATTGTAGCAAATTAGTATTTCACATCTGAATATCTTTATTTCCTGTTCCCTTGAGCACTACCGATGTTCAAAGGAGGTCCAGCAAATATGTATAGGGCAAAAGGTGTCCCAGCCAGGAAGCTTCAGCATGCAGAGAAGGCTATCCACATTTTTTATATTATTTTGTTTCAAAAAGATCTACTTACAATTTTCAGTGTTAGAGGAATTTCCTGACAAAATGCATTCCCCAGACTAGCAGAACAGAAATGGCAAGAGTGATCTTCTGTCCCCTATTGCTCCATAGTGTTATCACAGAGGTAACTTGGTCTGCGAGCAAAACTAGCTGCTTCAGAAAGCTCCATGCTGAATGAGACAGAACTCAACTTAAGTATAGAGGATAGAAACTAACAATTGCTTTGAATATAGGTCAAGTAGTCTTATCGCTTATTCATTAGTTTTTGTGTTTTTAAGTGTAGGTTATTCAGCCATGTAATTGTTTAAATCAGTAAATGAGGCCGAGCTGACATTTGCTTGATTTAAGATGTTGCTTACCACACCTCTCTGTCTACTATCTTTGTAATTTAGATTGAGCTAGACAATACTGTATACAAACACAGCTACTGCAGCCTGGCTTACTCATACACTGTCACACCAACTTTTTTACATTAATGAGCATATTGAATGCAGTAACTCTCTGGATGAGATTTTTATTTATTTATTTATTTTTATTTATTTATTTAAAGCTGCCAGATATGTAATATCAATTTTCATTGTTTAGGGACAAACATTGCAAAACCCATACTAACTAGCTGTGTAAATGGGGGAAAATGTATTTTATAATGTACTTTAATATTCAAATCTCTGAAAAATATTTCGCTGAGACAATGTGGATAGTGTATTTCAAAGTCAGGTTGGACTAGGATTTTACAGAGACACCTTCTTTTCAGATGAGCTTCATTGCTGATTACAGATAGAGTAATTCTTACCAGTCTTAAAATTTATCAGGATAATTTCATAAGAATCTTTTCTAGGACCAAAAGTCCCCCCCAAAATGGTAGACATCACCCAGAAATCATGTCTTCACCCTCTTTCCTTGATAAATCAGTGTACACCAATCTCTTGTCCATATTTATCATATTACTGAAGGGTTCCTTATAAAAAAATACATGAGGATGTACAACTGTTCTCTGAGAAGCCAGTAGAACAGTCTTGAATCTCTTCATGGAGCAGATTTCTGTGGTGTTGTACTGACTTTCTGAAGTTACTGATGGTTTTTCACAGACTTCAAAATGAACAGGATCAAGATAGTCCTAACAGCATGACACTTGCTCTCCAACAAAAACCATGAGTATTCATAGCACTAGTGGTACTTTTGGCAGGTACCTTGTCAGGTTAGTTAGCGAGGAAAATGGTATGCAAAGAACAGTTATTTTTCCTCAGTTGATCAGTAAACATTGTCTTTTGCATTTGGCAAGCTCCATAGTTAAGTCCCAAAGGTCACACATCCAAGACCTAAAACTTTATTTGCCCTAGAGTACTGCCATCACTATCTCCTCTTTCCTTGCAAACAGCCTTCCTTTTCCCCTGTTCAAATTCCTTTGCTCTGGTCCCCATCTCTTCTGTTAGAGAAACTAAAATCCACTTGAGGTAGCAAAACAGAGGCAAAACAAATCTGTAGGAATAAGCTATGCAAGTGTTCTGCTGTTGACCAGGACCTTTTCTGACCTGCAGAAAAAAAGGGACAAGATTTCATCCTGTATTATTAGCTTAATCGACTTTAAAACAATATTTCACTGCACCACCACCTCATGATGTGAAAATAACATGGGTGGTTTTAGCTCTACATGCCTAAGAAAAGCTCAAACCTGAAAAGAAAATAAATGCTTTGTTTGGCTCCCAGTGGTAGTTATTTTCAGATCTTCTTGCTTTTGTTTACAGATTGGAGTCATTCCTGATAACTTGGCAAGCACCATTTCCAACTCTAAATTCTTGGGGTGTTATAAGAAAGTTCCTAGGTAAATACCTTTGGAGAAACTAAATTTCCAGAACGGCTGTCCACATAAAACATTGCAACTGTGCATGGGCATATATTTTAATTGTCTTTTATGTTTCTTAGTGGCAATAACATTAATGTTTTCTTATCTTTTGCTGTTTACCCTACTGTTTCAAGCAGGTTGAAAAGTTATCTAGCTAAAAAGGAATTCCAAACCAGTCAATTAAGGTGATTTCCGATTTCTGATGCTTGTAATAGTGCCATTTGAAAATAAATGCCATAAGATTAGAGAGTATGACATGCCTTGTGATATTTTATTTTTTTTGGGTGGGGGAGGGTGTTTTGTTTGTTTGTTTGTTTTTATTTTTTGCTTATGTATAAAAAATATTTCCTTTCCGTTGACAAAGTGGAGGTCAGGGTGATTAATTCAACTGCAAATGCCTGTATCATAGACATCATAAAGTTAGATTATAGTTTATCATAGACATCTAAAGTTAGACAAGATGAATCTCACCTTTACTCAAAGCAGAATGTTCCAACTCTTCTACTTGAAATCCCATACTTGCTTGGACTCTTTCAGAAGGTCCAAATGAGCTTTGCTTACCATAAAACTGTCAAGACGCTACATCTTCAAAGGCTACTCAATGTCTGCAGTGAAGCAGAAATCTCTTCTGAAAGTGAGGTGTCAGCCACTTCTCAGCATGTATTTGGTTTTTGGAAACATGGACTTGAATTCTCCTTGTTTAGTTAAGAGTCCCTTTATATACTGAGCGAGATAACAAATCACACATATGTCTGCAACAAGTCTCTCTAACTTTGTCCAACAGGCCATGGGCTCTATCATTCTCCCCTGGGAACCAGATTCTTATAAAAACACCTTTCTACCAACACTTTTGTTCATGTTGCAGCCACATTTCTGCCACAGGTGCTGCTATCTCACACTTCAAATCTCTTAAAGGAGGGGACCTGGTTTGATAATCATATTCTAGAAAAACAGGAAGTAAAACTGAAGAAAACTTGCTGGGTAAAAAAATCCAACTACAACTGTTTCAAGCGTAACACAGTCTCTGTCATAATTTGATCAAGCACCAAGGTACTGGCTTTTTACTCCATTACTGCTAGAAGATTGTTCGAGAACCTGAGTGTTTTGAGTACTACAATTCTCTGAATTTCAAGCCTAAAATTAATTCATGCCAAATCCTCTTCAGCTATAGTGTACTGCTGCCCCTTAGTTTAAAAAGCTCTCTTCCTACATTGATCTTTATATTTATAGGCAGTGATCACATCTCCTTTCAGCTCTTGATTTAATGTACTTAGAGCCAATCTCCCATAGGTTTGCTATTCCCCTAACTGGCCTGTTAACTATTTCAAAAATACATTCCTGCTTGAGACCATCTTTTCTGAACAAGGATGAACAGGACTGCATAAAGTATCTGGCAGGAGGACTCACCAAACTATTCTAATCTTCCACTAATATTTGCAGATCAGTGAAAACAAGGTTGGTGGAGTTTTTTCCAGATAGGTAAAGAAGGATACATCTTCAATCTCTAGAACACATACGATAAAGCCACGCCTGCTGCCCAAACCAAGTGGGGCTGTTTTAGAAGACATCCAGTAAACACTGGCCTGATCTGGAGTGAGAAATGCATCCAATTGCATAGATCTTGGATCCCAAGTGGTTGCTGCTGGTGCCCTCCTCAGGGGCTTTTGATATTGCATCACGTACTAAGTGCAAATAAAGAAAATAATGGCAACTGAATAAAACTTCATTCCTTGTGTATGGAATAGAGATTTGATTAACCACTGGAAAAGAGCTTTCCTTCACATTGCGAGGTGGTCAGCTGCTTGAACATTTTGACAGAAGGAAATGCTGAGTCTAAAGCAAGCCAGCTTCGTGGCCACTAGGTATGTCAGAATACTCTAAAAATTAGTAGTTATGAGCAGGATGGGGCACAAAAAGGGAATTGCATTTCCCATATTTTACCAAAAATAGTTCAAATACAAATCCCCTTGCATCAGATCTGCCTGTTAGATATGCTGGTGGTATTTTTGCCAAGTACTGCAACGGCCGCTAGAAAGGGAGGCTGCAAGGGTCTTGACAGTGCAGGGTGTATCTGTCCAAATCAACGTATCTGCAGAAGAAGATCTGTGGTGTTCAGAAGGTATGGAAAGGGACAATGGGGCATTTAGATGAAATGCTTTCATGTCTGTTATTCATTTAAAAAGGTAAGGGTCCAGTTGCTGGTCTCCACTCCATCACCACAGTCGCTCTAGTTCCTTGCTGCTGATTCATGATACGCCATTTATATCACAGCTGACATTTCTACTTGAACCACATCCAATCCATTTTATGCTTATTCCTTCCTTTCCAGTACATGTCTCTGTAAGAAGTTAGCCTTTTGAGATGGAGTAGGCAGCAATACAAAAATCAATGCATAAATAATACAGGAATACCTAAGTATACATACTTCATTTATGACATGCAAAATGTGTTTTAATTTATTTTTCAAAAAGGCAAAGAAGAAATAGATAAGTGGAAATTATATTATTAACGGAATAACATACAATTTAGACTATTTTAAAATCTTCAATTTAAAATGCTTGATGGCCTTACATTTTAAAAAGCTGCGATAAAAATATTCCCCTCTCACTTTCGGAGAGATTTGATTCAATTGCAAGAAATGCAAAGATGAAATCACCTTACTGGGTCAGAGCAGTGGCTCACCAAGTCTCTAGTAATAGGCAAAGCTTCTGAAGCTGATGAAAAAAATTCTAGGACTGCCAAATAGCAAAAAACATCTGCTCCCCTTGGAATCTCTTCTTAACAGCATTCAGCTGGTTTTCTCTCTGGAATGTGAAGATTTCTAGGCTTTATAGTCTAATTATTTATATTCAGCTATTAAAATTTTATTTTATTTTATTTTTGCTTAATTCTGGTGATATCTTAAGGCACTAACTTCAGTGGGTTAACTATGTACATGTAAAATGCATTAGTAGGTTTCCTTATCCCTAACAAATATGAAATTGTAGCAAGTTATAACTTCACAGAGTTTAGCGACATATTTTGCTGAAGCAATAAGAATGTTTTGTTGATTTAGAATGAAGACGAATGAAAAGTGTGGAACAAGGAAAGAGATAAAGTCTAAAAAGAAAACGAAATTGTCTTAAAATAATTTGTAAAGAAATATTTTTGATCATTTTGGTGACTGTGGTCTGCATGTGATCAAACATCTATTTATATGGAAATTTGATATTATACTACTGGAAGAGATAACATTATTCAAAATTACTACTGAAGAAAACAGATATAGATGTAAATAGTAACACTATGTAAGAAAAATAAACAACGAAACAAAAAGAACAGAAAAAAAAAATGCTTGAAGAAAATACACCCTTTGTTAAGAAAGAAATGTATTACTTGGTCAACAGCAGGATAATTAGAGAATGATAATACAGGGAGTTTCTAAAGACTGTTTTAAGAAATAGTTCCTATTGTGTTTATATAACTCACAGAAGAAAAGGGAAATTTCAATGTAGATTGAATTAAAAAAAATGAAGCATTGATGGAGTTGAAGAAATTTATTCTGTCTAGAGTCAGGAACTGTATATAGTGAGTGTTATGATTAAAAACAAAACAAAAACAAACAAACAAAAAAAAAAAAACAGATGGATTAGATGAAACGCTATAGAGACAAACAAACACACAAAAGAGTGAGGAGGACATTCTCCCATGGAGGATGCTGCGAATCATGTAAAAGAGAAAGAAAAGATGAAGTATTTGTAATTACTGAAGTTTAAGACTGTCTGTAACTTCTTGCAAACTAGCCTGGAATAAAGTCTTCTTTCTCATAACTGAGGAGAAAAAGACTGAAAGGCAATGAAATACAGCTTCAGCCACATGTCTTAGGCAAAACAATCCACAGCTTTTCATAAAAGTCACACATATTGTCATGGAAACAAAACTCAAAGGATTGCTTTGGAAAAGGGTATTTCAGGCCCAACAAAAGCAAAGATGCATATTCGCTTGTTTCAGTTATGCTAAACAGAGAAATTCTGTTACCACGTTATCTCTGGCTCACCTCATTATAAAGACCAGGCTTTACCCAGCACTCTTAATTTGTCATTAAATATGGAAATAAGAAAGGATAAAACAACTGATGCAAACAAATATGACTGTATTTCTATAATTTTCGTGATTTTCATATTATTTTCCTGATGGATGTATTCAAGTTTATTTTCTGGATTTTTAGATTTATCTTACTATCTTCCATTGAAAGAAGAGTTCGGATATTCTTGAATTGTGGTTCAGAAATCACTATTTTGGCTTTTAGATAAAGCACACAGAATGAGGAAATGCAGCTTTCATTTTTCCTTGGCACTGTCCAGCTCACTGATAGCAAACACTGGGAATGACATCTGAGGTTTTCAGACATTTGGACATTCTAACATGTGAAGTGATGAATGCATTGCTTGAAACCTAAATAGTGTTGCATAATGACAGTGTTACCTAAGAAAGAGCTATTTGGTTCATCTCATTCAAAAGAAAGAAAAAGAGGAAACAAAGAAAAAAAGAGGTAGTGCTTAGGGTTTCTCCAGGTGTGATGACAACTGTGTCCTCTTTCTGGTACACTGAGTAATGACATACTTTCAGAGCTGCATACTGTTCAGAGAGAAGTAGCAATCTTACCTGATTTAACCATCAGACATATCTACAGCCATTTCACCACTGGCAGACGTCTGCTACCTCTTCCAATAACAGAATAAAACTTTTAAAGAAGATACTAAGAACCATGTTCAAAACATGTGTTTTTTTTGTTTATTTGTTTCTATTGGACTCATAAAATGTGGTCAGAGGAGCTTTGGTCTGTCCCACTATGCCTGTTTTTATGCTCTTTCAGTCTCAGCAGTTCTTTCTTGGTTGAGGAACTTTCTTCTCATTGCCATGCTACCATATGTTCTCATCATTTCAATCTTCTAGTCACAGATCTTGAGAAACCTAATCCAGTTTGTAGCACAGATCTTTCTGATACATTCCTTTGCTTACTGCACCAAATTTATTTCTTACCCCACCTGGTTCTTTATGTCAGACATTCAGTATTTTTGGTTTTGATTCACTAGCTTCTGTTTGAGATACTGCTCTTTAAAACACAGTTGTGTCACAGGAATTTCTGCTGTGTTGACCCCTCTTTGCTTTTGCATTGCAGTTGCCAAAACATGAATCCATTGCCTAGCATTTTCAAACTATAGAAAAGGTCTTCACTGTACAATATTCATCTTCTAGAAGTCATGCTGTCTGAAATCTCAGTTATATTTTTTGTGGCCAATTCACTCCTCTGGAGAGCTCTGCAGTGTGCCTGAAGCTCTGTTCCTTTCTGGAGGATAAAAGAGTATGGTTTGAGGTCTATCTTCTACATACAGACATACAGCTCTTCCCAAACTCGTAGAGGCGTTAGCATTGAGTGCTCATTTAATTTTTGTGAACACTTTTCAGGTATATCTGATGTCATTTCAGTGAAGAGCTGTTTTGAATATCCAAGCCAGCTGAGAGCTCATCTTTCCATGAGCTTGAGGGTTCTTCTTTTTCCGTTTCATCTGAAAATAATGTCAGTACACTCATTCCAAAAGAGAAGAACAGCCCTTGGCTGTGCAAACAGCCCATACGAATCTATGGTGTGTGGTGATTAGCAGCATTTTAGCCTCTCAGAGGACACTGCAGAAGACTAAACGTCGGGAGCATTGTGGGGCTGGCTGTTCCCTAAGGGGAGGTGAGCCAGGAGCTGCAGGTGACCCCAGTGCAGGCTGTGGTCTTGCCTTGCCTCCCATGGGGGCTGAACACATTGTGCAGAGCTGGGGGCTAGTATCAGGGTCCTGAAACAGCCCCCAGTGTGGGAAGCAGATCCAGGGTCCATCTGCAGGGTCTGCAGGGTCGGTCAGGAGCAAAAGGAGACAGGATCAGAGGCAGGACTGGGGACACACACACCAGCAGGGTCCATCTGCAGGGTCTGCGGGGTCAGTCAGGAGCAAAAGGAGACAGGATCAGAGGCAGGACTGGGGACACACACACACAGGCAAGGGGCTGGTAGCCCCAAGGTGAGCTGAAATGGGGGTTCTGGGGTGAAGGACGGCGATGGGGAGACCCCAGGGGTCTGGGCTGAGATGTCCAGACCTGGTGGTGCACTCAGGGCCTTGACACTATGAATCAACGCAGAAGCTGAGTTTAACCTGGTATCCACTAAATATTGCAGTATTACAAACACAAAACATAGATGCCACAGGGGAAGAACTACTCAGTATTATGCTATGAACTGGAAGCCAATATTTTTTTTTTTTAATTTTTTGTTGTTGTTTGGTAGTATGCTCTTATCAATTCGATTTATTTTTATCCTGGCAAAAAGGTCATAGATCTTACTGATAGGTAACGTTTTCTTTCCTTCTGGTTTATCCAGATGTGTTACAGTCAGATTCTTCCTAAGTAAAATATCATGTATATGTTTCAACTTTCATTTCTCCCTTATACAGATTGGTAATTAGTCTATAGAAGACTTGTGGCACTGCATTAAATCCAAGTGGCTGATGAAAAAAAAAATCAATGGGATAAAAATGGCAATTATACAATATTCTGTAGACAGTGGTTTAGTCAACCAAACCCTGAGACTGCACTTAAGGTTTACGATAGGGCCATTGTAAGCATTTGCATCTAAGCTATGTAGCCTAGACTTCCTCACTGATCTAGAGAGACAAATAACTGCTTCTTAGGTGTGTTCATCCTAGAGCATATAGCCGAGATATGCCCTAAAAATATTTACTTCCCTTCAAAGGCGCTACTCTCCAGTGCAAATGCTATGAAGTAGCCAGTTCCCCATTAGTTCACCCACATTGTGTGTCTGAGCAACATTTAACATATCATTCAGATTTTCCTAAAAAATTATTATTGTTTCTTCCTGCTGTGTAAATCAGTCTATCAGAGAGACATTTCCTGAAGTGTATTCAATTCTGTCTAGCTCCATTTAACATCTGTCCCTCAGCATCACTAGAACATGCCTTGGAGAAGGAAGCAAGCTAGCTAGAAGTCATTTGTCAGCTTTGATGTCTTCCTTCCAGACACCCAGTTCTGTGAAACTTTTCTTTATTCAGTTAGACTGTCAGAGCTCATTATTGTCATACTGTAGCCCAATGTATTAGCTTTGCAGTCTCAGATAGCTTTATATCCATTATTAATGTATAACACAGAATTCAGATCCCCAACTAATTCTGATGGGGAAATCAGAACAAATTCTCCTTACAGCACCATTTTATTTATTGTTTGCATTTTGTAACATGAAAGTAGGGCTCGTATGATACTTATATTTAAGGTCATGTCTTTCAAGAAAGCTGTGACCAAAAAAAAAAGAAAAAAAAAAGTAAGTTTACATGCCTAATTATTTTACTTTTATCAGAAGTCTGCCTTTATAAGACATATTGCAAAACTATGCCACAGAGAGGCCTTTAAGTGAGAGCTACTTTTTAGCCTAAGGAAAGTTAGAAAGTTGCCTTTGTTAATTGAAAGTGGCTTTTTTTTTTTTTTTTTTTTTTTTTTTTTTTATAAAGAGGGTCTTGAGTTTTTAAAAGTTCATTTTACACAGGTTTGTCCACCACTCATACTTAATTTTTATAGGTGGTTGAAACAACTATGTAATCACTTTTTCTATAAAAATGCTGAAATCAAAATGTTCTGTAGGAAAGGGCCAATTTTGCTTACCTTTCATAAGACAAAATCAATCCATATTGAAGCATCCCAATGAGATCAAAGTTTCAGTTCGACCTCATCCTGTTTCAATTTTTATTAAAAACTTTTTTTTTTTAATTTCCAAATGCAATTTTCTCGCTATGAATTATAAAACAAAATAAGGAGAAAACATCAACAAAAACCTCTAAGTTTTACCAAATGAGAGTGAATTTTTAAATGTCATTTTCTTGAAATTCTGAAAGACTTTT
This sequence comes from Anas platyrhynchos, assembly GCF_047663525.1. Classification (NCBI taxonomy): domain Eukaryota; kingdom Metazoa; phylum Chordata; class Aves; order Anseriformes; family Anatidae; genus Anas; species Anas platyrhynchos. Next base: position 89,556,766 of record NC_092589.1, read on the forward strand.
TTTTCTTCTTTCTACTATTGAAGAAAACAAATTTTTTCAGATCCACTTCCTACATAATATAAATTCCATTTCCTGTACAACTCGTCATTTCTGTGGTATGTATTTTAGAAAGCAATTCTTCTCCACTTAACATCTCTTCTAAGACAGACAGATGAATCACGCCCTGGAGGTGCCTATTTCTTTCAGATGGCTATAAAGGGAATCTAGGTTGATGAGTCTAGACATCGACAACCAACTTTCAGATATTTATCCTTAGGCAAGATGACTCCATTATATTGAAAAGATGAAAATACTGTACAATTACTTTTCACTAAGCATGATTTTCAATCATTTATCAACAGTGTGTCTTCTAATTATAAGCCGTAGAACAGATTAGCTGGGGACTTTGTGGAATCCCTGCTATTTGAGGGCAAGAATATATTAGAAAGATACCTGTCAGCTATGGGCCATGCCAGTGTGGTCCAGTGCGTTCAACTCTTTGGCTTTAGATGGGGATAGCTCTGCAGGAGAAGACACATACAGGAATAAAACAGTCTGCCCCTCCTTCCCATTAAGCACAGCAGGAGGTTGCAGGACTGAGTGTGTAGGCCTGTGGAGATGATTAGGACCCTTGCAGCCACTCCAGGCCTCCATCTGTAGTGGGTTTACGTGGCAAGGTTTTGGTAGCAGGGAGCCATAGGGGTGGTTTCTGTGAGAAAGATCTAGAAGCTGCCCCATGTTTGGGAAGGGCCCCATTGTTTTCCAGATCTGAGCCAATAAGCGATGTTGTTTTGAGCCTCTGTGAGAGCATATTTAAGACAGGGAAAAAAACTGCTGCGCCACACAGCAGCTGGGAGAGTCAAGGGAGTGAGAAACAGCCTTGCAGGCGCCAAGGTCAGTGTAGAAGGAGGGGGAGAGGTGCTCCAGGTGCCAGAGCAGAAGTCCCCTGCAGCCTGTGGTGAGGACCATGGTGAAGCAGGATGTCCCCCTGCAACCCATGGAGTACCACAGTGGAGCAGGGTTCCACGCTGCAGCCCGTGGAGAGGAGACCACGCAGGAGCAGGTGACCTGGCAGGAGCTGCTGCCTGTGGGGGAGCCAGGTTGGAGCAGTTTGCTCCTGAGGAATGGACCCCGTGGTACGGACCCATATCTGGAGCAGCTCTGGAAGAGCTGCTGCCTGTGGGAAGCCCACGCCGGATCAGTTCGTCAAGGACTGCATCCCGTGGGTGGGACCCCACAGCACAGGGGACGAGAGTGACCGAGAAGGAGCGGCAGAGAAGAAACGCTGTAGACTGACCATAACCCCTCCTCCCCCGTTCCCCTGCGCCGCTCGGGGGGAGGAGGTGGAAGAGGGTGGATGGGGGGGAAGGTGCTTTTGGTTTCTTTCCTTTGTTTCTCACTTCTCTAGCTTATTAGTAATGAGCAATAAATCTTACTATATTCTTATGCTGAGTCTGTTTTGCCCGTTACAATAATTATTGTGTGATTTTCTCGTCCTTATCTCAATCCTTGAGCCCCTTTCACATATTTTCTCCCCATTCCTCTTTGAGGAGGGGGAGTGAGAGAGCGGCTGTGTGGAGCTCGGCTGCCCACTCAAGCAGAACCACGACACCATCCATGGCTGGGAATGGCTGTTCTCTTTGCTCACCCTTGAAGTCGAAGGTCATAGATGTCGGTAGATGCTGGGCTGGATGGGATCACTCAGCTGTACTTTTTGCCGGTTTCCATGGACCTTGATGGCCTGCATATAGTTAGTTTTGCCTCTTAGCAGGGAAATGGACTACATGAGTGGAAATGGACTTGAGGTGTTTCCTACCCTCTACACTTCAAAGACTCATATTTGGCCCCAGTATTTGAGGCAATTCACCTCCAGTGATTACAGCTGGAATTTCACACTAGGAAACCTGCACCTTTGTCATGTTGTACCACTAAGCATGTTGTTAAGACGAACATATTATAGACCATAGGATGAACAATTAACAGTCATTTGAGCCATGCAAGTGAGATATTTAGATGAAGAGTGAAAAAGACTAAAACTGAGTTTTTATTCTTTCTTCTGCCAAGGAGTCATTTTTCTGCCAAGTCATTTTGTATATGCTAATAAGTTGTTTAATATTGTTTAGAAATTTACTGAGGCATTTTGTCTGCCTGACAGTACCTTCATATAATTTCAAATTCAGCAAAACTCAAACCTGTAAGAAAACTCAGAAAATATAGACAAATTGAATTCTGTCCTGCCTGTCCTCCCCTTAGGGACAATAGCTCAAGGCTGCAAAAAGTCTCAGTGCCTTGCCCTTCATGGGAATACCTGCTGTGTGCAGGTCAAAGAGGAGCCCCTCTTTCAGAGCTTGCCATGTGATCAAAGCAAAAAAGAGATGTGCTGCTGCCTTGATAGATAAAACTGACTACGTTTGTGCATTTTCACAGGTAGGGGGGTGGGCATAGTCATGCTACAGGTCTTTTTGTTGTAAAGCTTGTCAGGGCCGAAGCTGGAGATTAATATAATTTGTGTAGTCGCTAATGGAAAAATAATAAAATTGTGATGCATTGCGCATTTGCATAAGGATAGAAGAGTGGGAAGAGAAGTTAGCTATCAAATTTAGCAGGTGGGATGTACTTTTTTTGGACAAGTTTGAGCACAGAGAAGATATAAGTAGCTTTTCTTTCATTACAGTTTTCAGAAAAAAAAAAAAAAAAGAAAAAGAGAGAAGTTGTGTGTTTATTGGGTCATTGTTCAAATAAGGTAGAATTAAGGTTATTTGAGAACTTAAAATAACTCTTCGTTTCATGGTTTTCTAGAAGCCTAATATTTGTTGACTTTCCTATTCTGAAAGGGCACAAGATATGCCTGGGATGTGTCTACTGCCTTAGCAGATTTTTTCACCAGTGAATTACTTTCTCTTGATGAGAATGCATCTGCAGTTGTTTCTGTAGATGCTAGTGGACTTTTAAGCAGCTGGAGATATTCATTAAAGATGTTGCTATAGTGATTTAATTCAGGTGTGTGGAACCAGACAACATTTTTCAGCAGCATTTCCCCCCTCAAAGGGGTGAATACGACTGCTGATACTGCACAGCGAAGGAAGGGGTCAGCTCACAAGGCACGGTCACAAGTCCCCCCAGGCCAGTGAGTGGCTCTAGAGATCCCACATCACTCTTCTCTCCACTACCTGCAAAGATGCTAGAAGTGCCCAGTTCTTTTATCTCTAAGCTACCGCTGTGTTATAGCACAATGGAGATTACGGTTGTGTCTGAAACACTGTATCTGAAAACAGAAAAGAAACTTGGATCTATAGCTCAGGATGTCATTGAGCTTTCATGACATGACAGTTGCAGTAATACAAAGCATTTAAAAGCAAATTGATGTCTCTTTCTGTCATTATTTCCTTCACTGTTTCACAGTGTGCAAGTTACCCTCTCCATTCTGGCCTTCCAAATCCTGTTCTTTTTTTTTTTTTTTTTTTTTTTTTTTTTTCAATACAGCAATTGTATTTCAGAAGGAAAAAAAAAAAAATCGTAGAAACTGACAGTTGTAAGGAAAGCTTGCTCTTTCTTCCCCAGAATTCTCTCTGGAGAACCCTGAGCTCAGAAAATCCCCAAAGTGTATCTCTGGACCTGCATCACTACAATGCACACAAAATTGAGTAAACATGCCAATTTTAGAGCACTTAAAACAGCTATGCTGTGCAAAGGGAAAGGTTCTCTGGGTCATTCATCTAAATGCTATCAAATGAGTGCAGGTACACAGAGAGCAGAGACAACCTGCAACAACAGCCTTGGCCATATTCCCCAGAACATGTGGAAATGGTCGCAAACAGCCCCTTTCCCTGAGCTTCTGTGTGAGAAAGGTGAAATGCTTAGAGCTGCCTAGGAGATATCCCTCATTCACACACAAAGGAGGAGAGTGGAAAACTGGGAGTGACCCCATACCTCCAATCCCCAATTCCTATTCTCTTTTAGTCCTTTCAGTCCTCTCTGACCTGACCTTCCCTAGCCTCTCTTTCCTTTCCCAGCATGATGCCCATGCCCTCCTGCTCTTGCCTCTCCCTTTACCTCGCTCCTGTTACCCTCCCCCCTTTTCGTTTCCCTGGCAAACACACCTGCACAGGCTGCTTTCTTTAAAAAGCACCTTCTCAATGTCCAGCTGTGCTCTGATCACATAAAAGCCCAAAGCTCCAATAAAATGACATAGCAGCAATACTTCAACATTTTTTTTCCCTTCTCTCCTGTGTCCCAGATACCTGCCTGGCAAGAGACTCACATACAGGATGTTTAGGCTTGCGTTCTGCAGTATGTGCCACCCAGTTTATTGATCCCAGCTCATACAAAGCCCAGCAGATTGAACATCCATCCAACCTTCCCACACACATTGTAATACTGTTCCCATGGACAGTGAAGGAAATTCACGAGCTGGGATAAATATGGTTGTCTGAGACTTAAATAAAACCCCCATTTATCTCTTAGGTGTGAAAAAAAAAAAAAAAAGTGACAGAAGTTGTCAAAACTAAGAAGAGTTTTGGGGCAAGAGCTCTGCATTTTTTTCTTTTGTGAAACATGGAGACTGTCCTGTGAGTGGCTTTATATACTGGATTCTGGTAAATTTACATGAGAGATCTCCATGGGCTTCTACAGGGGTTTTGCTTAGACTCAAAATCTGTGAGAACTTCTAATCTTAAAACTCTCTCTTAAATTCCAAGAAGACGTGCTTAGACATCTGTTTTTGTTGCTCAGTAGTGTTTTCATCTCAGAAGAAAATTAACAGCAGGTGAAAGCTTATCAGGGTTCTATGGTGAATCTATTCAATTTAAGATATGCATATTTTTTCTCTAAATTTCATTTATGCATAATATCTATGAAAAATTAATTTGCCATGTACGTACCTCTGAAATGCTTGCTTCTTTGAAAAAAAATAAAATATAAAATTAACACTGTCACTATATCAAATTATATTCTGCTGAAATGCTAAAAATAACCGTTTCTTCATTATATATGATGCAAACAGCTGAGATTTATTATGGGAACCTTTTATCACACCTTCAACTATGTTAATTATAATTAGAGTTAAATGAAAACATTCCTATTTATTTGATACATTTTACGTGTTTCCTGTTCATAAATGTCTGCAAACAGACAACTCTTTCTGAATTTCACTCATCTTTGAATTGTAGAACTGGTTTGAAAGCTTGGTATTCTAAATTCACATGTGAAGAAATGTAACCCACTGAGGTTTAGATACTGCTCCTCACGGGTACCAAGAGGTGTACTGGGTTTACGTGGCAAGGGCTTGGCAGCAGAGGGGCTGCAGGGGTGGCCTCTGTGAGCAGAGCCCAGCAGCTGCCCCATGTCAGAGCAGAGCCAGCTCCAAAGGGACCCACTGCTGGCCACAGCTGAGCCAGGAAGCGATGCTGGGTGGGCCTCTGGGAGAGCAGATTGAAGAAAGGGGAAAAAACTGCTGTGTGACAGCAGCTGGGAGAAAGGGGTGAGAAATGAGAGTGACCCAGCCGTGCAGACCCCAGGGTCAGTGCAGCAGGAGGGCAAGAGATGCTCCAGGCACGCAGTAGCAGTTCCCCTGCAGCCTGTGGAGAGGCCCCTGGTGGAGCAGGCTGTCCCCCTGCAGCCCATGGGTCCCGCATGGAGCAGATCTCCACGCTGCAGCCCCCCAGTGGGTGGAGGAGCCCCCGGGGGAGCAGGTGGATGTGGCCTGGAGGAGGCTGCGGCCCATGGAGAGCCCCTGCAGGAGCAGGCCCTGTGCTGGAGCTGCAGCTGGGGGCCATATTTTAAGAAAATTCATAGGCGAAACCAAATCGGGTGGAACTATTGACTCTGTCAAAGGTGGTGAGGCCTTGCAGAGAGATCTGGACAAACTACAGAGCTGGGCAATCACCAATCACATGAAGTTTAACAAGAGCAAGTGACAGATTCTGCACCCGGGAAGGGGCAGCCCTGGCTACACGTACAGAGTGAGGGACAAGAGGCCAAGGATCAGCCCTGCAGAGAGGGATTTGTGGGTTTTGGTCAACAGCAAGCTGAACATGAGCCAGCTGTGTGCCTTGGTGGACAGGAAGGCCAGCTGCATCCTGGGGTGCATCAGGCACAGCACTGCTAGCCACTCAGGGGAAGGGGTTGTCCTGATCTGCACTGTGCTGATGCGGCCTCACCTCCAGCACTGTGTGCAATTTTGGGCCCCACAGTATAAGAAAGATATAAAACTGTTAGAGAGTGTCCAAAGGAGGTCCACAAAGATGGCGAAGGGTGTAGAGGGGAAGACGTATGAGGAGTGGCTGAGGTCCCTTGGTTTGTTCAGCCCCAAGCAGAGCAGGCTGAGGGGAGGCCTTACGAGGGGAGTGGAGGGGCAGGCGCTGAGCTCTGCTTTCTGGGGACAGCGACAGGACCCAAGGGAACAGCATGGAGCTGGGACAGGGGAGGGTCAGGCTGGGGGCTAAGGAAAGGTTCTGCGCCCAGAGGGTGGTCGGGCACTGGGACAGGCTCCCCAGTGAAGTGGTGACAGCAGCAAGCCTGCCAGAGTTCAAGAGGCACTTGGGCAACACTCTCAGAAATATCATTTGATTTTTGGGTAGACCTGTGTGGAGCCAGGAGTTGGACTCAATGATCCCTGTAGATCCCTTCCAACTTGGGATATTCTATGATTCTATGATCCATCTTGCCACCAATCATTTTGAAGAAAATTGCTGCAATTCCTTCACAGTGTTTCATAAAATATTAAGAAAACTTTAGGGAAGTCCAAACCCTTTTGTAATATCAACTATATGATGGTTAGAAAGAGTGAAAACAACATCTTTCCAGGGGGAAAAAAATCAATTAAAAAGTCTTTGGCTTTGGTTAATGTAGCCTAGGAGATGTAAATTATTTCTGTAACATGGAAGAGAGTTTCAAAAGGCATTTCTTTTCCTTGTTTCTAGCACCATAACTGCATTGAGCACAAGAGTGTACCGAGCCATGCCTGGAAAGCCACCATCACAAAAGGTTTTTAAGGTGGAAAAAATGCCTGTGAGGAATAGTTTAGGCATAGCTGACCATGCCTCGATGGCAACTCTTCAACATGTAATGTGTACGCACGAGCTGCCCACAAGACAGCACACCACTTTCTGTGAAGTGACTCCTACAGTGCACAAACATTTCAAAGCAAGCAAGCAAGCAAACAAAAGGAGGAAAATACTTATTTTTCCAATTTTGACTTAGTTTTTATTTTGCTTTAAAGTAACACGTGGGTACATTAGATTGTGTGTGGATATTTTCTTAAGGATTAGTTAATTATTGCACTGAAAACAGTAGAGAAAAACTGAACCAGACATTTTCAAAATGGATTTCCCAACTCCCTCTTCTGTGGTACAAAGTTATGAAAACAGTGGGTTTCAGACTTAACTTTATTTACTCATCCCCCTGTGATTTTTAAGGCATAAAATGTCTTCCCAGTGTTTTATTTTGGTCATGTTCTTTAGCACACTGCTGCTAGCCAGAGATCAGCACCTCATGCAAGATAGCATTGCCCAGGAACAAGAGCTCCTTGATTCACCTCTCTCCACTCATGGCCTGGCGCTGACTGATCTAACCAACATCACCAACCTTTGGAATTTCTAGCACTGCTGTTGCATGATGCTGTATTAGTTAAATCTCATCACTGTGAGAGCACTTTATTTTATTAAAAGTGCAATTAAACCAAAATCAAATACTTTCATTAACTGCAACAACTAAAAATGATGCTCCCCGTTGCTTTCTTCTCATTAAAGGCATTTGCATTTGAACAACTTTTCAACTGTGTGTATTTGTAATTAATGCAATTACAAGCCAGAGATCTGCTCCCAAAAGTAAAGAAAACTTCTTTATCAGTTTTACCATTTTAATTGAAATAAGACTTTGTATAGTGAATTATTTAATGTCTGTTATCTGAAAAGTACATATACAGATAACAAGTCAATCTCAGTATTTGGGACTGTGCCCATTTATTTTGGAGCTGGTAATAAGTTCTGGGATCCACAAAGGATGAATTGCTGGGTTCAGTCCTGGAATATTGAGTATTATGCCTTTGTTGGTTTAAAACTACGGCCTATTGTTTATTTAACTTTTAAAAATTATCTTCTCTTTTTTTTTTTTTCCAAATTAATATATGATGGATAGGAAGATACATATTCATAAGAGGGGAAAAAAAACTTTAGCTAGGTTGAGAGAAGATTAAAAACATTCATGGCAAGAAAGGAAAAAAGTGGAAAATTATAGTTTATAAATAATATAATCTGGGGTTGTCACGTACAATAACAGGACTCAAGAGCTCTAGGCATAATCAAGGCGATATTGTGCTGGATGCTGCACAAACACATGGAGCTTGGAGCTTTTGCTTCAAATAATTTATTATCTCTATTTTCATTCCTGAAATCCCCCCCCCCCCTTTTTTTTTTTTCCAAGTATCTCCTGGGACTTCAGACAGCTTCACAGTCAGGCCTCAGTTTTAACACAGTCAATGTGTAAACATTACAGCATTTACATATATCTCCATGCATGTAAAATTCAATGACAGTCTTATTTAAAGGAAGAGCCAAAGATGTGTATAGTAAGAAAATTGACAGTAAATGGCTAAAAAGATGTATATAGTTAAAGTGGACAGTTTGAAAGCTTGAAAGGTTTTTAAAAAGGTGCATCTATGGTTACACAGCAGTTATCGATTGTATAATTTTTCATCGGAACTGCTTCAATGTTCCTCGTCAGAAGCCTCTTTAAAGGAGGGAAAGATACAGACCGAGTTCAAGAAAATGTTGTCTACATTTTCAATACAGTGGAATGAGCACCAAAGGCTACACAAACTCAGCTCCAGATTACTGAGACATGAAAGGGAATTACAATTAGGATGGAAAGAACACATTTGGGGAAAAATCAACATACTACTTGGACTGTGAGTTCACACTTAACAAAATAAATAAATAAATAAATAAATCACAAAGAAAAAAAATAGAGTTCCCCATCACAGAGGGTCTGCGCTGCTTTTGTGTCTCATTCAGCTGCTGCCATGGCCAGCTCTGTGAAACCAGAGCAGCAGAGAGGGTAGGAGAGCAGTGGGAATATTCTTGACAATGAATGCAGCAATGCGATGTGCCAAGCAATGGACTGATGATCCTATAGAAGGGACAGTGCTACACCTCATATTTCTAGACTGGGAGGTTCATGTATTCTTTAAACGTGTACCAGAAGTACAGTGACCAAAAGGAGGCAGTTTAGCATCCAGCGCCCCATCCCTATCACTCACAAGAAATAGCTGGGTGTCCTAGGGCCACCTGAGCAAAGCTCATAGAACTTTTCAGGTAATTCTGCTAGGGAATTCACCAAGTCAATTCACTGGGCTAAACATTTATCAACAATTTTCAAACCTCCATTTCCTTCTTCACAAGTATGGGGCTCACAACCATGTTCTCAAACTGTCTGTCTCCAAGCCATTTTATTGCACTTGTTGCACACTCTCCAACTCATCAATATCTTCAGAACACTTACTTCATGAAACTTGTATTAAAAATACCTCAAAGTTGTCTCCTTCGTCAGATTTGGTTGACATGTGGCACTAGATTCAAACATTTTGAAAGGAATAGGCATGAGGCATGGAGCAGGAAATAAAGTTGAGAGAAGAATACAGAAAATATAAATTTAATTTTCCTTTGGAAAACATCTTGGATAGAGCTTTATTATGCTATGGACAATTAAAGCCTAATTCTTCACAGTTTACAAATCAGAGATTGTATCTAGGTCCTCTACATTTTTCCTCACTTGAACTTTCCAATATTAACATGCATTCTGTACAAAATACGTTGCTTTAAACACGGTCCTTGTAAGACTAAATGATATCCCTTCTCTAATAGTTAATCATTGTACACTTCCCAGCTAATTTTAAGATTTGCATTAAGGTAATGGACCATAATAGATATTTGACATATTTTTTTGTGGGGATTATTTTGAATGTAGCCATTGAGAGACCCTATAATAAAAAGGAACAAACTCCAGATACCAGATTTACTATTTTATCTGCAGATGTATTGTTGTATGTTCAGCTATTAGGCAAGAGTTGCTTAAAGTTAACAAGAAGCGTGACTTTTTAGTTCTGAAAATAAAAAACAGAAGAAATTTGAGAGTAAGAAAAATGGAAAGATGCTTCTTGATAGATTAGGTAAGATGTAAATACACTCCAGCAAAATGTAATTATTTCAAGGAATTTACTGTTCAATAGAAGATAAATGGTGTTTTAGAAGAATTCTATAAAAATCCAGGTAGGAACTTCTAATAAGGAAATTGATGATTATTTTAAAAGATGAGCCTGCTGTCACTTACATATAATGGGAAAAATCTCTTAGATTTTTCTTCGTCTCACAGGAAATTGAGAAAAAAAAACTATTAAATTTCTCAAATTTGGAAACTTCTGCTAAAGACAGGTTTCCAATAGTGTTTCACTGACATTACTGACTGCACATACTTCAGCCTTTTATTCAAATATTTACTCTGTACAAAAGAGTTACTTGGGCTATGGCTATGCAAACAGAAACAATCTCTGCTTAAAATGGACAGGGATCATTTGAACTGTAACAGTTTGTGAGCAAAAGTCCCTCTTTAATAAAGGCTGTATATTCGTTGTTAACCCTTTTAATATCCTATCACACATAAGCTGGCAAAATGAATTTAAAAAGAAAACGTAGGCTTTAGGAAATACAGTCTATTCGTTATGAAAACACACACACACACACACAAAGCAAGCCTCAAAATCTGCTCCACAACCTATATAATGCTAATTACCTAAAATTTCCTTTTTGTGTAAATACTTCCTTCCTTTCAACACTCTCAAAAACCCTTTGATTGCACCAAAGAGCTGTGCAAAATCCTGAGTTGCTTCAGTCTGGGAAGATCTTTGCGCAGTGGACTGAGGTAGTGGTGGTGGTGTGAGGTGACTGAAAACTACACCAAACCTTTTGGTTTGGATACATCCACACCTCAACACCTCTTTATTTCTGTAGGGGTATATTGTGAAACAGGCATTTCTCAGTGTCTTTTGTTTTAGCAAATGGTGTTGTCAGATAAATAGGAGTTGGAATCAGAGAAAATACAGGTGCTCTGAGGTAGAAACTAAGACTTATGTGCTTTGCCCAGCAAAACACAGCCTGTCCTGACTTCTGGTTACTGTGGCAATATAGAATAAAATACAAGTTCCTCTTAAAATTGTTTATTTCCTTAAAACTGTGGATTGGGAAAAGTATTTGCTATCAATGAGCAAGTGTGAAAGTATGTATTTTATGTGTACTCTCCTTTTGCAGTCTCATCATAGGCACGTTGGGCCATAAATGCAAGAATGCGAAGTATGAGCTGCCTCACAGAGCCTGCTGATTTGGGTGTAGCACAGGCAACCATCCTTCACCGAGTCCCCAGAGACGAAAACACTCCATGTGTCCTAATAATAACACATGGTGTTCTGACCATTAAAGTCTTCCACAAAGAGGATCTGTGTGGTACCGTGTTACACATTCTGACAGTGATAAAGTCCAAGAGCACAGCACAGCAGTAATAGCACTTACCTTCGGGAAGCTCCTCTTCCACTGGCTTAGATCTTCCTAACACAGTGACAGAATGAAAACAGGAAGAAAAGTTGCTTTCAAATACCAAGAGCAAATGCTATAAAATAATAGAAAATGCAGGAATTTATCTTTGGAAATGTCCCCGAATGGGGATGAACCTGTTGAGAAGAAGAATCAGTATATCTAGACCAGCCCTGAAAGATACTTGGGTAACTTATTTCTAAAACTTTTCTGTAGAAACATTATAGAAGAAGCATCATAATGGAGCCTCTATGGCTTTAGAACAATCTTCAGATATAAACACTTGCTGTATATATTTTTTGATAAAAATTAAACTGCTATCTTCTTGCCCATCATGCATTTATAACAGCTTTTTACAGACTGGAAGAGTTAATGTCCTTCCCTTAAGAGTGTTAATGTACCTAGATATGTACATATACACCTTACTAAACACTATATCTCTTAACTACACGCGTATAGCTAGAGAGCAAGTCAGACACCTAAATGAGAGGGACAGCTCCCCACTCCACATTTGGCACTGTATTCTACTGTCTCTTACCAGTCACATATTTCTCAGATGTTTGTTTCTTGTCCTCTGGATTCTCTCTAAGAGTGTTACATTACAGTAGCACAGCTGATGCCCTATCAATACCAACTAGGGTAGATCAATTACTTCCAGTGCATGTGACATTTATTTAATCCATCACAGAATATGCTTTGTCTTTTCAACAGCAGCATCGTATTTTTGATTTGAATTGAGTTTGGAGGCCGCAGTCTTTTCAATTTCATTTTCTGTGTTGTCCCAACCTGCCAAGCCTCAAGAGGACAAAGATGGCAAAGATATCATTCTGATATAGGAATCTATGGGTAAGATGTAATATTGTGAAGAATGAGTGACACGGAGAGAGCAATATGAAATCAAAGCTAAATTAGAAGTTTGACTATTCAGTGAAAACAGAAGTCGATTTTATGTTGGAGGAAAATTGTATGTCTCATTCAGTGCTTAGTGTCAAAGGCTCTAAGCTCCCTTTCAATTGCATCTTTACACATATTTGCATGAAACAACATGGAAAGCTTTATTATCATATTGAATAATAGAATTCAGAGCTGGTAGGAACCAAAAGATGCATCTAATCCCAAGACAAAATCAATTATATCTATGTCATTCCTGACAGATATTTCTCTGACCAGCTCATAAACAGGCAAGCCATGAAGCATCCACAGTCCCAGTGCTTTCAACATTCCTACCAAAAATAACCTAATAATAGTATTTAAAATTAAAATTTCCTGTGATTTAAGCCCATTTTATATTTCCAGACTCTCGTACTTCTGTACTATTATTCTCTTAGGTTTTTCTCTTCCTATTTCCAAGTCTTTTCAATACTTGAAGATTTGTCACATCTCCTCAGCATGTTTACTATTTTTATAGTAATGCAACATTGTTGACTCATGCTTAACCTAAGCACCACTATCCATTCCTCATGCCTACATTTTAGATAAGAAATATCATCTAAATGGAGCAGCACTTTGAATTTGTTCCTGAACTGCATCCTGATTTTCTCAGTCTATTTCTCCACCTCAATATTAAACCTCTCCTGGGTATATTTCAGCCCTCCCAGCTTTGAGTTGTCTGTAAACATAACATACCTGTAATCAATACTGAGAACCATAGTTTATGGATATTATATATCTGCAGGCCACTGCATACAGGATATTTTCTGCAGTTTGAGATCAATACGAGACAGGGGTAGTCACATCATGCTCATTTATTCATAAATTAAAAACAGTGGAGAAGCGATTCATGCAAGCAACACTATCCCTAAGCAATTCTAATTTATGTATCTTACACTTACAGAACATGGCAGAAATCCACAGTTCCCCAGCCTTAATGGTATGCACATCCATATGCAAGCCTATCCTTTTAACTATGTTCTTAAATCTCTTTTGTACAGGTGTTTTAGGAATATTAGATATTTTGTGCTTTGCTGATGTATTATTTTAATAATTGAACCATTGATGTAGTTTCCACATAAAATTCAGCTACTTATCATGTCTTGTAGCCTTAATCAAACCAATATGTACATATTTAAAACGTTCACTGATAAATTACTGAAACCTGTTCTGTACCTTCCCAAAACCAATGTCTGTCCGATGGCAGACAGCTTAGTGCTGCTCTTCATCTCTCTAACCATACACGCACATACTCAGCCATCTGAAAATGCACTGTTCAGTCCTCAAACACTGTTTTTCAGTTTGCACTTACCCTTTACAAGTCTTTATATAATCATCCCAGAATGCTTTTACTTTTCATTCTGTGAGATAACCATGGAGACCTGAAAGGGTTGACGTTTCTCAGCAAGGAGGAGTAAGGCACTGCTGCAGAGTCTTTGTAGAGGAAGTAATCCCAAACTAATCCTGTTTATTTCAGCAATAGTTGTTCTATAGCCTTTACCAGTCAACATTGTTCGGAATTTTCAGCAGATTTTTTTTTCTTAATCTGGAAGCAGTTCTAAGAAAAAAAAAAAAAAAAAAAAAAAAGGAAGAAAAAAAGGTGGTTAATTGTTGTGAACAGTTAGCAACATGATCAGCTATGTCAGAAAAACTGCAACAGCAGCTTCATGTGTTGTTCCCAAGCGTGTTAAAGCAAGCTAATTTTAGCAATCCTTATGTATTCTCAGAACATGTGTTCATTCTTTATGAAATTGTGAGATATTTTAGTAGAGGGATTTCATGTAAATTATTTATGATTAATCCTGTGGCTTGGTTTGGCTTATGTCCACTCGCAGTGAAAGAACTTTAAACTTCTTAAGTGGAAGCATGATGTGAAATATTAAAGAGAAATATTTATATATACATTCACTTTCTATCTATGGATTTCAGACATGAGATAAAAGGCTCCCATTGTTGATTATTTCAGCTCTCTTGGTACTACTGCAGAGCACTCACAGCAAGTTCGGAGCCCTAGCATGGGGATTTCAAACTTACAGAGGAACACTCCAAACAAGCAGTCTCTTCATTTGCCAAAAAGTCTTCTGAGCTAGCTATAGCAGTTTTCTTATGGTACCAAAAAGATCAAATATAATGAGCCACTTTCATCACTTGCTGGAGAAACAATTACATTTCTTGATTAAATGATAGCAGTTTGGATGAGGTAATGGTGGCAGGAGCTCACACCTTAGCCCTAACTATATTATGCATCACTTCAAGCTTTGCCCTAGGTAGGGGAGATGTTAACTGACAACACAGGCAGGTTTCTATTCCAAACCAGCAAACTTCTCACAGTCCCTTTTAACAGATGCACTCAGATACAAAACCTGACATGCTGTCCAGCCGGTTGTTATCTTTAAACAATATCATGTTTAAAATGAAAATTAATTCAGTAGGTGCTCAAGTAATTTCCATTAGCCAGTTTAATGCTCCCTGTTTTAGACAAATCTTCTCTACGGAACCATACAGTGACAGATTGGTTCTTCCTTGTTATCAGGTATCTGGTAAGTGAGCCTCATCAAACAGCTCCGGCGACTATAAATTATGTTCTTGTTCCCCTGGATACACCAGTGTCCTTTGCAATTTTACCCTCGCCTTTAAAACGAGAATTATCTAAGAGTAGAATTTGAACTTATCCAACCGATTCAAGGTTGTTTACTGTCTTCAGTGAATGCATGCACTATTTCTTATGGTTACCATATCGAAGTAATTTTGTCAGCTAAACCCATTCACTGTAAGACAACGCCCAGTGTATAACACATTGAGTTGGCCCACATCTTTTTGTACAGTGCCTCTTCTTCTCCCAGAAATTCTTGAAACCTCCCCCAGAAATAAATTAATATTCCCTATCTTGAGGTTTTCTCTTTGTATGTAATGGAGATTGGCCAAGGCAGCTCTTTGTTCTGTGCATTCCCTTCACCCTTCACTGATTTTGCCCCTTACCTATAAACTTAAAACTTTCGTATTAAAAGAAAGGAAAATCCACGGATCTCATTTTAACATGTCAATATGCTCCTAAACTCTGCAGATCATTTTCCAAATCATAGCAAATTAGTTCAACCAACTGAATTTCTAAGCTCAGAACAATCTGAGCAGAGCAATATCTAACCGGAGTTATTGTACTTTCAAAGCTACAGTAGGACTAGAGTGCTTTAGCTAAAGCAGCTGTTGACCAACAGGAGAATATAAAATTTGTCAGACTGATCCCAAACATTGCATTCTAACAATCTGAATGCAACATTAAATGAGTTTTGCTTGCCATGTCTGTGCCAGTCAGCAGCTCAGTACTCAAGGCCCTGCAGATATAGGAGAGATTAGAATTGTTTATGATGCAGCCAGGGAGCATGCAAAATGAAGACAAACTTGGTGAGAAAACCAAATGGATTTTTCTGCCTCTTCTGGGCATGTGGGGGGTACTCAGTAAATTAAATGAAAGCAGGAAAAAAAAAAAAAAAAAAAAAAGTTTAAAACCGAGAATGCTATAAACATTTACCATGCAGCAACCACCCGTAATACAAACTAAGCCTGAGGTTCAGAAATATATTCTAAGTATGTTCATAAAAATGTTCTGCTCTGAGCTGACAACATACTGCTGTACTAAAAATGATGATAGGAAACAATAAGGGTAGTATTCACGTTGCCCACTCTACCAGCCTACAAAACCAGGCTAGGCTTCCTCTATCGCAAATATAGAAGGATAAGTTTCTCAAAGGTTATTTGAGAATATTCAAGCTAGGCAGTAATATAAATCTTTCAAAGTGCAATCCAGAGCACTAACTTAGTGCTCACCTTGGTTGCTCTGAATTGTTCCCTGGAGGTGCCAGCTTTTCTCCACTGGTTACAGCTATCTAAATTCCTTATTTAGAAAGTGAGGTCAGTATCTAAAATCAGGTTTTGTGAATACTTCCTGAATATGCACTGATATGTCACAACTTCCAAACTGGCCAAGTCACTGTATTTCATTAAATACTAATGAGATTAAATTTTAATTGTTGTAAGTTCTGCAAAAAATCCCTACCATATTCTGAGTATCTGAAGCAGTAGAGTAGTATTGTGTACATACCCCTGCAGATCTTCAAAGTCCATGCTGTACTTAGGCAGCATGTGAACAACCTTTTAGAATATAAATATCAAGCGTAATGGATTTTACATCTAATTCCACTGGTGTAAATACAAAACTATTTCAATAATGGGAATTTATACAGAATAAATATCAAGCCCATTGCTTCATACTTTTCTGTAACATAAATTACATATCCTTTTCCAGCAGCATTTTTAAGACAAAGGAACATCTTTTCCTCTCCTCAATGTAGATTAATTCACCAAAAAATAAAATCAAAATATTCATGCAGGATACAGCAGGGCAGCAATGCAGGCCCACATCTTTTCAGCATATTCCACATGACCAATGGCCTTCCAGACCTTTTCATCATGCCTGCATACTTCAGCCACCTTTCATTAGAAGAAAAAGACATGGGTGCTGAGATCTTTCTTATTACTTAGCAGTCCAGAATTGAGCTATCTAGGGTAAGTTAGTCATCTAGGTCTCCCTCTGTCGTCAACAAAGTGGCAGGTACTTCCAGAGGATGAGTCATCTCATCTATTTTAGACATATCTTAGAAGATTATGAATCACTCTGAAAATCCCTCTCCCGATGGATTACAGATGAAGCCTAGACAACGAGATTAGCCAGGACACCAAACTTTTAGGCAGCTAAGGCACGTGCCTGCTACTTGAGTATTCCTGTAAAAATTATGTCAGTTAGAAAAGGGTGTTTTTTTTGAATATAGACACATTTATTCTGAACTATCAGACCATAACAGCATAAATCATTAACAGCCTGCCCTGATTCTAACCAGTGACCTTGAGGTGAAAAACTCCCTATTCTTCTGCCAACTTTTTGCACTAACTAATTCACATTTAAACGCTTTGCTAAGGCAGGTGCAGCTGGGCAAATCCCCTGGCAAGTCTATAAATTAGTGACTGAGGAGCAAATTTTTTCCTAGCCAGCTCAGATAGTCTTTAATCCCCATTGGTTAATAGTGCTTATTGTTTCTACATCCTTCTGCTTTAAATTCATACAATAATGCATTCATAAAAACTGCATTCAAAATATGTAGTGACTCAGAAAAGAGTGAAGCGTTTTCACAGTGGTAAAGGTCTGTTCTTTCTTTCCCCTTCAAAATGAGCTGGATAAAGAAAAAGAAACTGCTAATTAAATTACAAAATTTTGAAGAGGTCAAAACAGTGTAGCACACACGGAGCCTTAATTCAAAGAACACAGGAAGCGGTGCAATTCGCATTTGGTCATCATTGACACAGATGGTAACAATATAGTCAGGATTTTAGAGAAACACACTTATGTCTTTTTCATCCTTTCTCTCCCTCAGGGGTCATTGCACTGTGATCTATTTTTACACTGGAAAAAAGTTTTCATTGTTAAAGCAAGTTGGATGCTCCCATATCTCATATTCAATCAGAAAGCATTTCAGAAAACCTAGCGTCCTCCTGTCAACCTGCTTTGAAGCATTTCTACTGGTTAAAGACATCATTCATCCACAATATTGCAGCCACAAAAGCCTTTGTTTTTTTTTTCAAAGTGAAAAGAATAACTGAACTTCCAACAACTTATGAATAAATGGTATATATTAAAATATTTCCTTTAAAAATGCAAAGGAAAAAAGAGAGTAAGCAGAAAAGATAATAAATGTAACTATATGCCTACAAAATTCTAGGGGTACTGATTTCCAGACATTAACTACCTTTCCTTCAAATTCTATCTTTAGTAGAGTTCATCTATGGAATTAACTGGCAGAAGTAGCTAACCAAATATGATGAAACTGATACTACATGTATGTTATGTTCTTGATTTTTCCATCATTTTGAAATGCTGAATTGCCAATTTATTCATGAAGCCCGCTGTATGAAAAGGGAAACTTGGGGCAGGGAGAAGGGGTGGGAAAACTGATGAGAAAGATGAAAAAGGTAGAAGAAAGAAAAGAAAAAGGGCAGGGACTGCAGGGGATTTGGAATTGCCTGTATCTTACTGATTACAGCACGAGACAGCTTTGCATTACCAAATATATATTATACAATACAGATTTCGTATTTTACCCATGATATCTGAAAAATAAATATATCCTCCATCACCATGGAGGTTCATAAGCTCTGGAGGCTCTCTGGTGTGATACAGTAGGGTCACAAACCTGATCCTTTCCATACGCTGTCTGAGTTCAGCTCCACAGTATGAAACATAGAGTAGCTCCAGAAGATGCATTTTCCAAGTCTTCTTTCCTTACTGGTAACACTGGAACCTGATACTCAAAGTCAGAGCTGTGCTGTTTGGCCTTGTCTCAGCATACCAATTACAAAGCCCACTTCAGTTCTCTGAACAAATGTGAGACTCAGAAATAAGTTTTTAAACTTAATGAAACCTTTCCATGGAAAAAATACTGTCCTATAATCTCCAAAGATCTGCTGTTTTCACAATCACACGTCAGTTAAGCTGTTTATTAGATCTGCAAACATTTGGATGAAGAAAAAAGTCTTTTTTTTTTTTTTCTTTTTTTTCGCTGTACAACCCAGCAAAACCTTCAACGTGAATGCTCTTAATAGATGTTTCACATTGTGCCATAATTTCCAACTGAAAGTGTCTAGTGAATGTAAAGATACACGTAATGATTTTAAGTTTCCTTTTAATATTGTTTGTATTTAATATTCCTTTTGCTACTTTAAATTGAGACTGTATTATGAAATAACATTCAAATAGAGACTTATCAGATAAAGGAGAATTTTCATAAAAGAATTGTTTTGATTTGCAGTTTACAACTCCACCCAAAAGTGGCAAAAAAGCTCTAACGCAAGGTTTTATTTTTGCTTGCTTTATTTCTGAACACATATTTCAGTGCTGAAAATAGTACAAGAGTACCTACATTTTGATTCCTACCAATTCTCTCTTTTCAACTTGCAGCCCCTATCTTCCTTAAAGCAGTCCTAATCGCCTTTTTGGGCTTGTTTATTCATGTGTTGTGAGTACTGCAGTGTCTTCAGTCTCTTCAGTAAAAGATCCTGTGAATCCATTCCCATTCATCTTTCCTTAAATACCAGTTGTCAAATTGCCTCCTTCTGTAACTTTGGAATAATACTTAATCCTGAGCTTCCTTTTCATATGAGCTTATTTAGAAATTTGCTAGCAGCAGCAACATGATCAAATCTTCAGGAAGACATCCAGTTTTGCAGGCATCTAACAGTCCAGCATGCATGTGTAAGCTGTATTTTTGCTTACTGAAAGGCAAATGAAGTCTGCTGCTTTCAGCATTTTTAGGAAGTTTTACAGCCCGTAGTACCAAAGTAAACAATATTCTCCACCTATGATCAGCACAACTGACACTACGAAATTCTCATCTCTGGTCTTGGATTATTCTCCAAGCTCTCAGGAAATAATTGCAGCCTGTGCTGCACTTCAGACAGAACATCACTGCTTTCTTTCCTGTGTTTGAGGAGAAAGTCACCGTACTGCTCCCACTTTCAAACAATTCTCCTGGTTCTCCCTCATTCACATCACAATCAATTTAAAAGTGCCTTTTGTTTCCAAAATCCTTCTGTGTCTGACTCCAAAATCCCTCCCAAATCTCATCACCTCTCACGCTGCATTTCCAATATCATCTGTGAGCAATGTGATGCCAGTTCTCTAACATCATAGGAGGCAGATATCAACTAGCTATCTCATCTGTCATTCTCATTTTAAAATACATCTTTTCTCTTTTCCCCATTTGACTAGTTCTCCCTGCCACTAGCCTTATGACTGACTTTTTTGACTTTTGCTTCAGAATTTTCTGGTTGCCCACTATTCATGGTCTTGCTTATACAGTATTCTTTCATTCTGTAAGTAATTTGACTAACTTCTTTGAAAACCCAACCTTTAAATCAGACGTTTAGATGGATATGCAACATAGCTCTCCATTCCCATGTGTAAGATATCAAGCAGGGAGGGCAGGAAACCAGCATGGCTGAGCAAGGGCCTGTTGGTCAAACTGAGGTGTAGGACAGCATTGCACAGGCAGTGGAAGTAGGGAGGAAGGCCTGGGAAGAGTACAGGGATGCTGTCTGGATGTGCAGGGATGGAGTAAGGAAAGCCAAGGAAAAGGTGGAACTGAGCGTGACAAGAGATGCAAAGAATAAAAAGAAGGGATTTTATAGGTACATTGGCCAGCAAAGAAAGGCTGAGAAGAGTATTCCCCCTCTGATAAATGAGAAGGGTGACTTGGTAGTGACAGACATGGAGGTACTCAACAATTTCTGAGGTACTCAACAACTTCCTTGTCTCAGCCTTCACTCCCAGCCAGGCTGCCAATGTTTCTTGGTTCCCTGAACCTGTAGACGAGGCCTGGGGGATCAAAGACCCTCCCACCGTAAGCAAAGAGCAGGTTAGAGACCATCCAGTGCAACTGAACAGGTACAAGACTGTGGGGCCTGATGACATCTATCCCAGGGTCCTGAGGGAACTGGCTGATGAAGTTGCCAAGCCTCTCTCCATCGTATCTGAAAAGTCCTGGCAGTCAGCTGAAGTCCCTGGTGACTGGAAAAAGGGATAGTGATAGGATAAGGAGGAATGGTTTTGAACTAAAAGAGGGGAGATTTAGATTAGAGGTTAGGAGGAAATTCTTCTCTTTGTAGGCGTTGAGGCAGTGGCACAGGTTGCCCAGAGAAGTTGTGGATGCCCCATCCCTGGAGGTGCTCAAGGCCAGGCTGGATGGGGCTTTGGGCATCCTGGTCTGATGGGAGGTGACCCTGCCCATGGCAGGGGGGTTGGAACTAGATGGTGTTCATGGTCCCTTCCGACCCAAGCCATTCTCTGATTCCATGATTCTAGGATTCTGTGATATGCCAGAACACTGAAAACTGCTGTATGTCTTCAGTTTCTTCACTAGAATGGGGGTCCTTACTCAGGGACAGAAGAAAAATAAAAGGTCAAGTTTTCAAAACAAAAAACGTAAGTTCCTGATGTTTCCCTGGGACTTACTTTTCACATTGAAAACTATAACCACAATGGTGTCTTCATTGTAAGCTTGGCCACTGAACATTTTACAGTGCTACACATGCTGCACTGATTTATGTTTAGGTGGAAGAAAACTGAGGAAAAACTCCAGAGAGAATAATCTTTCTGATCATGCCTTTTGAATCTTACTTTATGTACTTTGCAAGTATTTTTTTCTAAGCATTTACTAACATTAATTACTATATCAAAATAACGTCATAACTTACATTTTCATTGTTCCACTGCTGTCACATCTCAGCTTTGCATTTCACCACATACAAAAATACTTCTAAAAAATACACAAAACATTTGAACTAAGCAAAATAATCATGCCTTGCCTTTCCTGTCTAATGTCCATGCAATGTCCTTACAATCCTCCTGGTAAAAGAGTGACTTCTATATATAAACATACCTGCACTGTAAGGCACTTACACCTAACAAACTTCTAAAGCTTAATTTTTCCCTGCCCACCTTATGCATAATTAAACCATCTCCACTGGGTCAATGCAGGTAGTGACAATGAGCCTCTTAGTTAAACCTCCGAGAGCTGCATTTATTAAGTTTCTTTGGAAGTTCTTTATCTTACAATACCACTAGAAATAAGTCACAGACAAGAAAGTTACTTCTCATTTCAACTTTCAAGAGGGAATCTTAGATCCACTAGATGAGTCCCAGGATTTGCTCTGTGGTAGTTTTGTTAAACCTGTAAGTTACTAAAAATTAATTATTTTCCTTCCATGACTATATGAACCAACTTGGTGTCATTTTATCCCTCTTTCAGCCCTCAAGTATAAGGACATTTGGTTTGTATGTGCCATGCTGGTGCCCTTTCACTTCTTGGCTTCTGTGATACACTGCAGCTAGGGTCAACATATGACTAGGCATTTGGGTGACAGGAAGTACTGGAGAAAGAAAGAAAGATTTTTATTTGTCATTTTATTAATTTTCTTTCTCCTCTAACTGGGAGACAGGAAAAGTCTCTCTGAATTATTTTTAACTTTAAAAATAACTGTGCTATCTTTTCTCCCCAAGGCATTCTATATATTGACAAGGCCTTTAAACTCCGGACTTCATCCTAAAATCTGTGCTGTGGAAACTTCTATCACCCTCAGGAGGATTACATAGATGACAAAATACTTACAACTGAGCCTTAGTTACTGCTGAGGTGTATTATAAATTTCCCTAGAAACCCCTAGAGTGTGCTTAAGTCTGAAGCTGTATCTCAAGTCATATTTAAGCAAATGTGGTCTAATGTATTTTAACAGGTGAAGAGAGTTTTGCCTAAAATATGAGCTAAGGAAGGTTAAAACCCCTGTTTTAATTAGTTTAGCATGTTAACTGTGTCATTAAGAGCAGAGAACTGCATTTCCCCTAATGTAATCACAATTTAAATGCAAAATAAATGTGAGAGGCAGGTAAGTGAAATATTTCCCAAATATGGGTTTTTAAGCACTTGCAATTGTTGTGATAGCTAAGGAGTTTGCAAGTGTTTTTGGCTGGGGGAACAGACTTGAGACAAAGCAAGTACAACTCTTGCCAGCTCTAAGGGTGCCATCTTCTCTGAACTGATTGACACAGAAGTTCCCTGCACTTGCTGGGAAGATAGTTAAGCTTCTGTCAGATGTATAGGTAGGTTTTCCAACAGATCACACATATCTGCTATGCAGATTAGCAAACTAAGAATGACTAAAAGGATTTTACAGATCAAATGTAAAGCTTGGAATAAGCAGTAAGAAAGTTGAAAATAACTTCCAAAACTTGACCTTGATCTGTGTGCTTTGGAATTGGTCACTAGAACGGGGCAGGCGGCATTTGTAGGCTTCACAAACCGTGGGAGGGATTGCAAAAGCACAGAGGTGATGGATGAGTACATTTCTTCAGAAGTGCAGTGACATGAATGCAACATGGTTTCAGGGCTTTTTTATTGCAATAACAGAAGGAAAAGGAAAACAAAAATTTCCAATTTAGTCTCTGCCAGTAATCTGTGTTGCAATTTATTGCCTTGTGCTTAGGATGCTCACCAAGAGTGCACCTTCAGCAGAGCAGAGGGCTGAATTTGGGCATTCCCTTTCTTGATAAACACACATGATGCAGAGATAGGAACTGCCAGAGCCATTTTAAAACTGTAGCATTGGAAACTAATTAGATCCACTCTGCACCTGATTCAGAACTAGGATCTCAACTGAGACTTCCCATTACTGGTATTGTAGCATATGCTGCCTGGCTCCTCTCCCCCAGCAAATAGTATTCTCAGAGAGCTGCCTGCTTTGGTCTCTTCATTGGTACCCTTCCACTGCGTATAAAATACTACAAGGACAATAATATGCTGTAGCTTCTTGTTTGAGGCAACCTCCAAACATTAAAAACAGTATCAAGAGAAGAGGGGAGACCCTGCGTACTCCCTGTATTGATGTTTTATGTATTATGGAAATAGACAAAAATTCTGGGTTAAAATCTCCTCAAAGTAGGGAAATGAAACCATCAGTCTCATTTCTGGGCAATCTTCCCAAGAAAATATTTGCCATTAAACTATTCAATATACAACTCATTAATACAATTGAGGTGATCACTTCTGTATTTTAGTGAATACCGTAGCTACTATTTTTTTACTGCTGCACATTTAATTGCTGATCTTATCTGAAAGCAAGTTTAAGAAATATTGCAATTTCCATTAAAAATTAGATTGATTCTCAGAGGAACTGAGTTTTCCATCTTCTCTAAATGGTAGCATATTCTTTATAATAACAATATGGTAAGAAGTGGTTTGCAGACTTAATCAGACTGTGCATGTGAACAAAGTTATTCAACATGCATAAGTTTTTGTAGAGCATGACCTGAGCATCGTAACGCTGCACTGATCACCATGAGTTCTGCCCACATACAAAGATTCAAGTTTGCAGACTTTTTGGATTAGCATTGTGTCTCTGCATGTTTACGACACTTGCTTAGTGTTGATCAGCGATGCATGCTCCCAGAATTCAGTAATAAAATACAGAACACTGCTTTCTGTTCCACATCATGTTTTTAATATTTTGAAATAGTTCATAGATAACAGACAAGTTTCTACATAAACATTTATTCAAAATATATAAAAAAGAATAATTATGAGTACATATTAAAGGAGCTACTTCTACAATATGGATTACTTTCTTCGCTGGTTCCTAAAATCAAATTTTCAGTGAGATTCTAAGGGAATTCTTTCTCTAGAAGCAGACAGGCTTGTCCTTATTAAATAGGCTCTGTGGGAAAATTGAAGGTACAATTATAGTTGCATTTTAGTCATCTGAGATGCAGGGTAAGACCCAATGATCTTTAGCTGTACTTTCTCTCTCCATACATGTTGTGATCACTTGCTCCCCAGCTTCAGCCCTCTAGCACTTACTCACCTACTGTAATACATTCCCACCTCTTTCAAGTGTATCGCATTCAGCTTACAAGCAGGAAAGCTAATCTCCACAAGGCTAAGCATGCGAACGAATTCATTTATTCTGTATATTTTTACAGGTGCTTCTCCAGCAATTAAAATATGCAAAGCTCTCTTAAGAAAATTAGCAAGGATGAAGTCAATACATCTGTTTCTGCAGTAATTATTTAAAACTAACAGTTTACATAGTCTTATAACAGATTCCTGATATAGAATACAATACATTGATTAAAAGAAACCCTAAATATTAGTTGCAAAATAAATTAAAAAAAATACTTTTCAGCAAGTTCTGTGGGGTTTTAAGGCATTTCTTTATATAGAATGTCATTAACTTCTATGGAACTTTTTCATCAGCGTACTTGCTTGCTCTGCCTAACTCATCTCTTCAATATGCAGTATTTTTCTAATTATACTAATAAACATCCTATTCCTAAAAAAGGGTTTAAAAGACCACTATCTCCCAGTGAAATAGGCGGGAAGCAGTTCAGTGCTGACTCGTAAGGAATGATGTATGAAACAATTGCCTTTACCTTACTGGCTACCCAGACATTTTTGGTGGCCCTCTCCCTCTGCTGTTCCAATGCTAATTTGGAAACTGATTGTGACTCAGTTAAAAAAATAAATAAAAATGATTTGACCACTGCAGCAAAGAAGGTGGCTAAAGAAAGCTTAGGGTAGAAAACTGATGTAAAAACAGAGTATGCCAGTTCTATCAGGTGACATACTTGCTTTGTTGAGTCATGACAATGTTAGACTAATATTAATATTTCAATTTAATGTTATTATATAAATTTTGTGTTCAGCTGTCCATGCAAGCAATTGAAATAATTCTTCTAAAGTATTTCATTCAATTAGTATCAGTTTCCTGTTTTGACACTACCTCTGAAAGCAAGATAAAATATTCTATTAAAAAAGAGGTACTCTCAAATAATTCACATTCAAAATTTAAATTCCTCTTTGTTAATCCTATCAGTGACAATGAAAAACCATCCAGTGTAGTTCCTTTTAATTACACCATGCTAATTCATTTTAAACCAACGTTCAGAATCAAAACAGATCTTCAATTGAGTGACTGCACACTGCCATAAATCCTTGTTCTTCAGCACAGTCACGTCAACTCAACTCCTTGTGTGTCCAGAGTAGGCTGCATTTACTGCTGTCTCCAGAACCTAGCGTGAAATGAAAAATAGTAGAAAAACGTGAAGAGGTGGTGAACTAAACGGAAATGGTGAAGCAAGGCAGCTGGCTGCAGTCAGGTATAGGGTTTGCATAAATTCGGAGAAATTCTTATGTTTTTTTGCCATAAAGGTAAGAAACTATGATTTTATTTTTTTTTTTCAGTTAACTTTTTCATTGCATTTTTCAAGTATTTTTCTTATTTTTATTTTCCAGGAAGAATTTTTCAAGTTCCTCTTTTTATAGCAAGCAACTATGTGTTCCATCAGCAGCCTATTATAAAAAAAAAAAAAAAAAAAAAAAGGCAAACTTATCTCCTGTCTTAGTTATCTATTTCGAATCTGAATGGATATATACAGTTTATTGTCACTTGGTCTCTTTCAGCTTGAAGACTCAGATTCCTTAGGTCTCACTACACCTTCCAGTGTCAGTTTATGTACACTATTCAGTTTGTGTTTTGGGGATGAATAATCCCAGCTTGTTTAAAAGAGCAGAAGGCAGGGCGGATGCCATGTATTGTTGGGTTTTGATTTGGAAAAGAGGTGTCATTTTTCTAATCTAACTTAAGGAGAAACCAAGCGGCAGTGAGTGATGAGGAAATTAAAGGTGGTGTAACATCTGATAGGAGAAGGTACATCACTGAGAAGAAATAAAAGCGGTTATCGTCTCATCGTGAACAAACTGGCTGGTCCTGCACTGGGCACATCAGTGTACTCCGGGACACGTCACCTGCTGGAAGAAGCCATGCTCCCTGGCTGTTCCTTCTGATTTTTGTAGAAATGTCACCTCTGCGCACCTGTGTGCAGGCATTTCTCCCACACCACACTGAGCCCTTTTCTGAGGCGGGGGTGAGGAAGGGACCGCTCATTTCCATCACCGGTGACAAACTGGGCTGTGGGGACACAAATTTACAGAGCTGGGAGCCAGAGCAACATCTCTGGCGTTTATACTCCCACATACACCCTTATTCTGCCAACACACACAGCACCACCGCCGAGCCTAAAGCCACCGGGCGCCGGGCGCGCAGGGGGCAGAGGGCGGCCGCCATCTTAGCGGCGGGCAGCCCTCAGGCGGCGGGGGGCGCCATGTCGGGGAGGGAACCGCCCGCTCGCCGCCACCGCTGCGGGCTGCGCTAGGGGACGGGACGGGACGGGACGGGACGGGGGCCACACGGGGGGGCCGAGCCCTTCCCTCGCTCTCCACAAGGGTGGGTGAGGCTGGATGGACGCGGAGGAGCCGGCTCGGGGCGTGGGGGCGGCCGGGGAGAGCCCCCGCCGGGCTCCTCCCTTGTGGGCGGCAGGAGCCGGAGCCCCGCGGAGGGCCGAGCGCGGCTGGCGGCGAAATAAAAACGCTTCCCAAGAGGGAGGCCTCGCTTACGTGGTGGGCTCCAGTGAAAAGGGAGAGTTTTCTGCCCCGTCTGGGGTTACAGGGCCCAAATAGGGTGGGCTGTGGGGGCTATGGGGTGCGGGCGGCCGGGGTAACGTCCGGAGGGTGTGCAGGTACAGTGAGGGAAAAGCAGCTGGATATCATTTTCCACAATTTATAAAAATCCAGGGCCTAGGAATCGTTTAATTGGAGGGTGCATCCCTTCCTGCCCTAGCTTTCGGCAGGAGGTGAAGCTCCGGTTCCTTTGCGCCCCAGGAGGTGTAAGCGGTGCTGTTTTCCTCGTGAGAAGTGGCAATAAAAGAGCTAACCACCAGGTCTAAACGCTTCGTTTTGCTGCCCAAAGTGCAACGTTTTGCAAGAGGTCAGAGGTTTGGCACCTGGGCAGCAGAGTTATGCTGCTAACAGGGGTCAGTGGCTTCATCTCTGGTTATATTATTGCACCTGAAGAACAGGATTACTTATCTAACGAGCAGCTTGCAGCACTGAGACACCGATGCTTGTTGCTGTATAACTTGTAAAATAATAAGATCGCCAGACAGGCTTCGTGCTGAATCATGAGATCGTAGCGTACCTTTGCTTGAAAGGGGCCTACAGAGGTCACCCAGCCCAGCTAGAAGCAGAACTGAGCTCAGGGGTGTGCCAAGTTGCTTGGGGGCTCCTCCGGTTGGAACTTGAATATCTTGTAGGAGCTCCTTTGCCTGTGTGCTCAGCTTCCTGAGAGGTAAAAGCATTGAGGTCAAACTAAGCGTATTGTAACTTTTCTGCAGGGCGCTTTCCTTGTGTAGAAGGGAACAAATGCTAAATGCTGTTCTTCCCGAAGCAGGCTGATTAAGAGCAACCTGTTGGCGCAGCTGAAAGCCTTGGAAGGAATTTGGCCTTCAGGATGAAGCCTGTCATCGTGGTGCATGGTGGAGCTGGCCGGATCTTCAAAGAACGAGAACAGGGCTGTCGTACTGGTGTTATCAGAGCTGCACTGCAAGGCTACAGCATCCTGAAACAAGGAGGCAGTGCCTTAGATGCAGTTGAGGAGGCAGTGCGATCAATGGAAGATAATCCTCATTTTAATGCAGGTAATTTTTCACGAAGTAAATTGGCATATAATCAGTGTGTACGTTCACTATTTTGTCCTGATCATTCTGAAAATACTGGTTTGCTATCCCTTTGGAGTAAATATTGGTGTCAGCAAGTAGTATTTATCAGTATAATAAAAGAGCATTCTATGTGCCACAGTTTCTTGTGAGCACACTTGGGCAGACAAGTTACTCTTTCCTGTTTTTCAGCGTTTTGTACCTGCCAATTCATTCTTGTGCTCCAGTTATCACTGTTCTGTAAATCTTAGCTCGTTGCTGTGATGTCTCTGTAGTTTTAAGACCCAGACTCTTTAATGGAATGTATGCTCGGTTAGTACTCATATTTAAGTCACTTGAACGGAACCCACAGTGATATTTAAGCCTTAATGCTTGACCTTTACGTATTGCTAAAGGAAGACAGTTTCGGTGGATTTTAGGAGTTTTTCTTTTAGTTATTGCTTGTAATTAGTGCTTTCATAAATAGTATTACAAAAGTCACACTCTGCTGGTATATGAGTCATAAATTTATACAGTAGGGGTTTACAACTGAATTTCCTAGCAATTAATGTTAATTAATGTTAATGTTAGTTAATAGTCCGTATCATATAACCTCAAATTTATTACTTAGATGCATTTCAGTGAAAATATTTCACCATCCCCACCAAGGTATGTCAGGAATGAACACAGGCAGAAAGACCTGTCAAAGTTCAGTATTTCAGATGATGTACCTGTTTGTTATGTGGTTGCTTAATTTGCAGAGATTCACACATTCCTTCTGACCTTGTAATTGCAAATGAGGGAAAAACTTAATATGAAACTTTTCAGTGTTTTGTTACTGACTTGGGCTGACCTTCTTGATTTTCAGAGGTTTCAAACTGAACAAATGAAGCAGACTTAGAGGTGCGGTGTGTGTTATGAAGCTGTTGTATAATTAACGTCAGGCTGGTGTTCTCTCATTTAACTTTTACTTCTCTTCACTTGCTCTCTAAATCAGTCACTAATCTTTAGGACTTTGTTTTGCTCAGGTCAGTAAATCAGTATATGTCTGGCCTTTGGTTCTCTGGGTTATGCCTTAAAACACCTCTCTGGACAGGCGGTTTAGCTTTGCTATTTTTAAAACATCAGCTTCATCAGGGCAGGAGAAAATCCGAATTCTTGAGAAGCACCTCTTTCTGCCCAACGTTTTAGGTGTACAATGTTAGCATGGAAGCAACTTCAATAGAAATAGAAGCTTACAGGTTGTTTTAAACTCTTAATCATGCTGTATAAACAATTACATATGTTCTTGGTTTCCTATATACTAGTTTTGATGGTTCCGTAAATCAAAATTATGTAGATGGGAAATACATTTTAGCTGAGTGTGACTCTCTGTGGTGAAAGCTTGCTTTATAATGATCTGTCTACGCTCATTTATTTAACTTATAAGTCTGCAGCATTTGAGCACTTAACTCTGGTAAGTAGGATCACAACAACTAGCAATATTTATACATGCTTTTTTTAACCCTTTATTTGGGATCTTGTCACTAATACTGCTTTTTCTGAGCCATCCTGAGCTTGGGAAACAGGTGACAAGAAGTTAACCGAGACATGACAGTGTTTCTTTTCTCTCAGACCATTCAAGTAGCTCTTCATATGGAGGTGTTTTCAGAGTTCTGCTTTACTTGTATTTCTTGTTTCTAGAGTTGTAAGAAGGAAGCTTGGGCTGATGCTTCAGAGTTACCAGTTTCTCACCAGAGCAAGAATTGCAGCCTCTCCTGTAGTGTGCAGCCCCTGATTTACACCTTCAGGCAGGGTTTGCTCCTTAAAAAATGATCAGATCATTTAAGGACAGGATCTTAGACCCTGCCATAGCCAGTGACTGCTTAGATGGTTGTTACTTCACATTTTCTTGACATACAAATTGCAATATGTTTGTGATTGACTTCTTAGTGGTCCAAGGTTACATTTATCCTTAATTATTTAATTCATCCAAATTATATTTTTGCGTGAGGGTGTTTACTTCAACCCGCACTAACAACATTAAACCTTGTTTATGGTAGATTAAACGAGCAATTTTTAGCAAAATTTGCTTAGATTGGACTCGAGCCTTAAGCCCTTGTTTAAGTTTGCCTGTGCTGATCCAAGAGGCAAGTAGTCCTGTAATCACTTATGTATGCCTCTAATTGTGCCGATGCTCATTAGATACAGCTGCTCTCAGGAGCTCGCAAAAGGGAGCTGACAGCCACACGAAGAGGGCCCTGATTGGAGTGGATGTTTAAAACTCAACGTGTGGTATTTACCCCTATAAAGTAAAAATGGGGTTTGCTGTCACTGTCATATTCTCTGGGAAGTGGCCAGGGCTACACTTCTGCAAGCCGTCTCTTTGGCAATTAGCAGGGTTAACCAGCTGGGTCTGTGTATGCCAGGTACAAGAGCTGCCAGTCCAGGACGTTAATCCTCTCACTCCTTCCTCCTCAGCCTTTGCAGGACTGTGTGGTCTGTAGATGGAATCTCAGCACCCCTGCTGTGATTTTTGGTAACGTCACACTTGTCACCCTGTGAATTTTCCATATTTTATTGTCTCAGTTTTCTTCCCTGGCTTCTGCTTCACAAGGGAGTCAATCTCTCTCCCCAGTGCTGCTGCCAGTGGATGCCTCAGAGGCAGGTAGCCCCCACCCAGGGTGCTGGAAGGCAGGAGAAAGGCCAGTCTCAAACCACTGACTGCATACGGAGGCAGGCAGCTGCCTTTGTCTGCAGGAACTGCCTGACAGTTTTCTGCTCAGGAACATTAAGGAAATCCCAAGGTGTATCCCATGAGAGATCTCCAGAAGACACTTGCAGTGCAGCGGTGAGAGGAGCTGGTGGAGCTTCCCCTGGGCTCGTGCTTCTGATCACTGGTATTTGAGGAAGGTGCACCCCAGTTCTAGGGGGAATTTTGTGAGCATGAGCAAGGGCTCACCTTGTCAAAGGGAACTAGCAGAACATGGCAGGGCTTATCTAAGAAACAAAAGATGACATGTTCCTTATATCAGAAGAAGGTTGATTTTGGAAGAAAGATTTTAGCACAGGTGGCAGGCAGGAGTTACCTGTCAGCTCTCCATGGATCAGCGCAGCCTAGAAATGAGCATGTTCTGAGCGATGTGGGACTGAACTCTGGAGTAGTTCGTACAATTGGAGAGGGGCAAAAAGTAACAGTTTGGGGCATAGGTCAGGTGTGCATGTGTGTTACGTCAGTTTTGGAGATGGCGGGAGGAGGATTACAGAGGCCTGTCGCCTCCAGTAACGGGGGATTTAACGTTATGTTTTCAGGTCTGAAGTGCATAGGTGGAAGCCTTATGTCAGCAATTACTACCAGGAGTTTCTGCTGGGCTTTAATGTTGGTTTAACAGGAAAAGCAAACAAAATAACTGTTCTACTTCTGTACAGTGTTTGAGTCTTTCCACCTGAGGTGCTCTGTAAATCTGCCATGCATTTTGAATTTCTGTTTAAGTTTAGTCTTCTCCAGCCCTATTAGCAAGGCTTGTGCACTTACTGACTTACAACTTCACCTTTCCCTGTGATACACACTTACTGATGTTATTACAAAATGAGACAATGCACTTTTTTTTTTTTTTAAATCTCATTAATCTTCAGTTCGGTTAGTGTTAGCATTAATAATTACAGAAGAAAAATAATTACCCGGCATTTCATTACATGATTTTTATTATTTTTTAATTCATTTGTCTGCTGTTACTCAATGAGGAAGAACTTGTTTTTTCAGGCTTTTGGTACAGCAGTGAGTGGACACTTCTACTCTGCTCTACTAATTTTGGTAGCTGCTTGGAATGCTGCGTGCCAGTAATCTTTTGATGGAACTGAACAACATGCCGTTCTGTTGGCTTATGCTATGTCCTACAGTTGGGAGAATTGCGAAGGTGAAATAGCTTTATGTGTGTGTGAAGTGATCTAGGGGATAAAGAGCCTTGTTATGACTGTTTTAAATTTCATGCCTAGCATATTATTTTAGTTGGCATTACGCAATTGGCATTCCGTGTACTGTCTTGTGACTGAATTCATGATTTGTTTGAGTTTCAAGTGTGTTTTTCGTCATATAAAAATAAAACTCAATGTTTTTAAGTAGCCATTGCACCCCTGAGCAGCGTAGCTGCTGTGTTGTGTTCAGGAAGAAGGCACTTCCGGTGTGTGAGAACAACAATCAGGGAAAGAGAAAGTTTGCTTCATGAGATCTAATAATTGAATTAGCTGATGGTTAGCTCTTAACGACTTTCTTCTTTTTTCCTTAACTCCTTTTTCCTCACCCCTTTTTATTATTTTTTTTTTTTTGTCTTTAGGCTGTGGTTCTGTTCTAAATGAAAAAGGTGAAGTAGAAATGGATGCCATTATCATGGATGGAAAAAATCTAGCCTCTGGAGCAGTATCTGCAGTTAAATGTATAGCAAACCCAATAAAACTAGCTCGGCTTGTCATGGAAAAGGTATGCTGAACGTGTACTTGAATTTGAAACATTTTTTCCCTTAGAACTTCATCCACTATATTAATGGACCTCAGTTATGTTGTGAAACCTCCCTTAAATCAGGGAAGACTGGGGAATGGATGGTAGTGCTTAGAAACTCGTGACTGTGAAGAACTTTTATTTTCAGTATTTATTAAAAATAGCACTCCAAGGAGACCTGAGTTCAGTCTTGCAGTTGGAAGGAACCTCAAGGAGAAATTGACCTAAACGTGTCAAGCTTCTGGAGCTCCACAGCTGGTATTGAAAACTGTAGGGAGGGTTGTTCATTTGGAGAGCACCTGTGCTGTCACTGAGTCTTCTGCTTGACGTTCCAAGATTTAAGTTGGAAAATGTACTGGTGATTTTGCAACAAGGTGGAACTGAATTAATGACCCACTCATGCTTTTGTCCGTGAAATCCAGTTTCCTAGGATCCTAGGTGGCCTTCTCCATTGTCACCTTCTCAGGCAGCAGCCCTAACGCTAGGTCGTGGTCTTCCAGCAGCAGCAGATAACACAGGCACTGTGTGATGGAGGTTTTCCAAGAGCATCAGAGCTACCTGGGCAGCAGAATGATGATTACTTGGCCTTCTGCACAACATCCATCCCACCCTACTCCACTAAGAAGCCCCTCTTAGTATCTACCATAGCAAATGTCTGTTGTTTTTCAGAAGTGGTGCAGGTGGTATAGTTCAGATGATAGAATAGGCCATTTGTGTGATATGAGCGTCTCTTTTACCATCACTACACAGTGACAGTGATCACAGAGGTCATCCTGCTTTGCAGTGTACATTTCTCTTGCTGCTAGTGCTGCTCCCGCATGATTGAAAAGGGGTTGCAGTTGCAAGAACGCTTACATACAAAGAGGAGGTGTGTTTTTTTAACCTCTCAAAGTGATCTGTAGAGAAGGTTGAAATGTGATTTGTCCTCAACAGATTCCAAAGGAGATAGGAATTATTTTTGCCCTGAATTGTAGGATAGTTCTGCTTTCAGAATCAGAACTTTTCACTAAGCTATTTAATACAAAAGTGTCTTAAAATTTGTGCCTACAAGGATAAAGTCAAAACAACACTCTTTCTTTGTCAAGAACATTAAAAAGAAAAAAAAAAAGAAATCTTTGCAAAGTTTTCCCAAATGAAAAACATAAACCAAAACTTGCCCTCTATCTTTCTCATCTATTTTAAGGCCTGTCTTGCCATTATATGGTGCTTCAGGTGTTCAGAAGTGTTGAGGCTAAATTTTAAAGGAAATCATAAAATTCAACTGTACAAGGCCAAGTATAATGGTTTGGCAATAAAACATGAAATGAGAAGTACTTCCATTTTGCGGTGTAGTGTATTTCTGTTTGGCCAGATGCAATAAATTCTGTGGAGATGACAAAATTAAAATGTAAACGCTAACCTAAATCGCTTGATATAACCTGAGGTGAGCTTCTGCGGTTTTTCTGGCAGGTGTTATAAACTGGGGGACCAGCCGATGTCACCCTGCTGTTTGTCGTAGGCAGGGATTTTGGGACACCAACCCTGCCTGTTTCACAGTACTCCTCAGAGTGTATTTTATGTGTTTTGTTTTACTGTGAATAAGTGAAAATACTTTGAACTCTCTGACCCATAGGTGATAAGACTGGAGTTTCCTGAGGTCCTAAATGTTTTAGGATGCTTATTTCCTAGTAGTATTGAGATGCATCACCACCCCAGGGAACTTTAGAACATGCAGCTCCTGAAACCTTAAAGAAGTAGCAAACAGAAAACCTCCCCACCTGCTTGTGATTTTTTGTTTCTATCCTATTATGGAACAATATGGGCTCCATCTGGTGGTCAGAGTAGCTCCTTAGACTGTTGTGCATGTTTATCCTGTACGGTGTTGCAATCTTACTGGGCTCAAACGTGCCCAAATTCAGAGTGTAGAAGAAAGGATGACACCAGAATGATTTCAGTTGTGACTTAGTGCACATATTACTCTGATACATAATACTGAACGTGTTAGTCTCTGGAGATGGAAGGCTTGGTACATTAACTAATTAATCAAACAAATCCTAGAAAAAGCGGTTAAATTTCTGTTAAATTATTCCTATTTGTAGTGAATAAAAAGAGGATGATGCATTGAAATTACTTTATTTTTTTAAGTGGGGCATGTAATCCCCCTCAGCTCCAACACTTCTTTACACGGGCATCACACAAACAGTGGAGCACTGATCCATTGCTGTGCACAAGCTGCCTGTGTATACGTTTTCCCCTCCTGTATCATCCAGCTCTTTAAATTAGAGGAGACTTTAGGCTAGGACATCGGCTTTGCAAGACAAAGGTGGAAACTTCTACTGTGCTCTGTGCACTGCCAAGCTTGTGAAATAAAGAGCTGGTCTGAATTCCAGGCCAGCTGTAGAAGTCTGGGGGGTTTTCTCCTCTCTGCTTCCCATAAAATTAACTAAACTTGCTCATATTTAACATTTGTTGGTTGTTATTAAGATCTCTGGAAACTATTATTTCTTTATTTTTTTCCTTTTGGACTACTCGGTGTAAATGCATCCCAGAAGAAAATAGGCGCTTCAGGAAGTTAACAAATATATTCATGAAGCTGTAGAAAAAGAATGAGATGGAAAAATGTGCTTTTTGGTTGTTTGGAAATGTTCTAGTAGCTCTTTCGATGGACAACATATATTGAGGAGAAAAATAAATTGAATTCTCCTTAGGGCACTTTTTTTTTTTCCAATGAGAGCTGCAAAAAAACTATCATAGCAGCTTTGTTCTTGTATATTCAAATATTTCTTGCTTGTGCAACTCATGGAGGCAGTACATTATCAGAAACTGCATATGGAAGGGAACCCTTTAAAATGTTTTAAGAAACAACTTTTTTTTTTTTTTTTTACAAT
Source organism: Anas platyrhynchos (assembly GCF_047663525.1). NCBI lineage: Eukaryota > Metazoa > Chordata > Aves > Anseriformes > Anatidae > Anas > Anas platyrhynchos. Next base: position 89,592,721 of record NC_092589.1, read on the forward strand.
AAAACCTTCCTTGTTTTTTAAACTTCTTGAAAGTAATAGAAAGCCTCCATTCCTGACGAAAGCAACTGATGGAGGAGAAAGCCTTCTTATACCCACGTCAAGCCAAAAGAAAAGTTGAGTAGTATTTTATATAAAAAAACAGAATCTGAATTATCGAATTGTGTTTCTGGCGGTTTAGTTGCGGTGGCGGGGGGCAGCATTGCACAAAGTAGTTCTCTTGAACGTCGCACACTTCAGCTGTGTTACAAACAGGTGGGTCTCTTATTGTCTGGTAACATCACGCAGCTTGTGAGGCTGTCGTCTGCTCTTCCAGGGACTTGCTCCTTGTGACTGGTACTCTTGTTCCCTAGGGTGCTACTCTCATGAACTGAATAATTAATTTGTCAGTAAAGAGATAATTGAATTCTTCGAGACGTTTGACATTAGGGCTGCCACGTGCGTGAGTGGCCAGTCAGGAATGTGTTTCATGTGATGTCACGTTTCCTGCTTGCATGAGCTTGTGAAGGAGTTGGTGCAGAGCTGTAGTGTAGATTAGAGGTTAAGAGGAAACTCTTCACTCAGAGGGTGGTGAGGCCCTGGTACAGGCTGCCCAGAGAAGCTGTGGATGCCCCATCCCTGGAGGCGTTCAAGGCCAGGCTCTTGGCTCTTGCTGTGCTCTGAAATGACTCAACACTGTACTGTCAGACCACCACTCCTCTACAACCTTCCTAGGTCTGATGAGCAATTAGTATCTATGCAGTGGTCCAGGAAGTTGATGCTTAGTTTTGGACACTGATATAAAAAAAAAATAGATTTTAGAGCTCCTACTAAAGCATAAGGATTAATGAAACAAACTTTTCTGGTGAGTGACCCTAAAACAGGAATTAAGCAAGCCATAAGGACTTGGAAGCATGAATTTAACTAAGGTTGTTGACTCAAGATCTGGTCTAAGTGCCTCACTAAATAAAGGAACCAGAATAGGGTTTCTGCAAGTGCAAATGTTGTTTGAAGAGAGCAAACAAGTTTTTGTCAAACCTGTTAGAACAATATTCTGTTCTTAAATATGAAATTCTGGGTCTGTAAGAATACTAGCGTGTTGAAGGAGGTACTGAAAATAAAATGGTTGAGCTGATGTTAAGAAGTGCTTGAAGGGAATGATACTGATTTTGTTGTTATTTTACTCCTACAAAGTGTAATACCTTCAAACCGAACAGGAATTTATTTACTCTTCTTTTCTTCTGAGTCAAATCCTTCTAGATCTCTTAGTGAACTGGACAAAACTGTTGTTCAGTTGAGCAGTGATTTGGTGATTAACTAACAACAGCACAGAGAACTTGTATACAAATTAGCAAAAAAGCAAATTTTCTTTAATTTACCCATTATAAGAAGTATTAAATAGATAAATGCAATTCCGTTCTACTAATGGTGAATGTATGTGTGTTTTGGAGACCTGATATGTTTTTCATTTAGTAGAAGAGTAGGAATCCAGGAAGTTTAAAAATAAGATGTGGAATTTTGTTGGTGTGCATACTTCTAAAAATAACAAGTGAACACAAAACTGCTTAGCATAAGGCAAAACAAGAATTGTCAGTTAATCTCTTGCCTGTTTTCTGCAGACAAAGCACATGCTGCTGACTGACCACGGTGCACACCTGTTTGCTCAAGCCATGGGTGTTCCTGAGACTCCAGGGGAGAAACTCATAACTCAGAGATCTTTGGAGAGATGGAAGAAGAACCTTGAGCCAGACTCCAACCCTGAAGAGTTTCAGAAGTAAGTTTTTAACAATTTACTTTGTGGTATCAGTTCCAAAAAACACACAAAAAAAAAAAAAAAGAACAAAGCCAACCAACCAAAAAACAACAACAAGAAAACAATCCCAAAGCTTTGAAGGTCTGTTCTCAGACCTGAGGAGATTTCAGTTCTGAGTGATTTGTGGTTTGATATAGTCTTCGTGATATGTCCTTAAAAAACAAAAACAAAACAAACAAACAAAAAAAAACTCAAAATCCTTTCAGTGAATTTGCTCAAGTGTAAGTGACTAGAATAAATTTGAACAAACTTAGTGATGCTCAAGAGAGAAGATTGTCAGACATTTTGACGTAATACAGGCGTCGTGGTATTAATGGTGGACAAAATTAGCACTGTTATTATTCTGAAAATCACCAGGTCTGGAAGTGCATACAGCAATGTTAAGATACATGCATGCTTCACCTCTGTGTAGTTGTTTTCTATGAAGGAACTGTGAGTTACAATATCTCCAATCTGATATTTAAAATGACAAAGTGCGTGTAAAAAAATCATAAATCCGGTCTTGGTTAAGTATATGATCAGCTTTGTCTTTGAAGTGGATTAGGTGGTTAAACTACATCGTATTTTGACAAAGTAACTTCTCCTGAGTGCTGATTAGGGCTGTTAGTTACTGTAGGAAAGAGGGAAAACAACTGACGGAGACGTTCAGTGTAGTAGTGGATGTGTAAAGTGATGCTCTCATATGGTGTTGCACGCCAGCCAAGTGCAAGTTATTTGGAAAATAAGCAAGCCGTGCATGACAAACGAGAGAGGAAGGAAAGGTGGATGGGAAAGGAAGGAAAATCGTGAGATGTTAGAAATGTTTGTTATGCCTGTGAGGTAGCATAAACATGAACTTGTTTTGAGCTTGCACTTGTATGGCAGTGGTTGTTGCATGGGAAAATGCTGTGTTGCATATGGCTGCTCGTCTGTTCGGTGAAGTGGTAGTAAGGAGAGAAGCAGAGCTGAAGAATTCGTAGATCAGAAGGATGATGTTTCTTCTGTGATGTTTCTTTCTGCATGTTAACTAAATTCCACAAAATGAGGCCATAATATAGAAGCTATATGTTATTTTCATTAAATTGCTAAAAGAATAATAATAATAATAAAAAAAAAAAAACACCATGAGGTAAGTGTTGTAAATACGGTCTTGTAACCAAAATGAAGTTGTTCTTGACCGTAAGGTCTCTGTCATAGTTCATCTAGCATCCAACAGAAGTTTTTTTGATCCGTGTGGTATCCAAGTTCTGTGTACTGTTAGAATTCATTGCCAAGAGTTCCGGGGATGGTGTAGCTGCCACTGTCACTTGGCCTCCTGAAGATAGCAGTTGGAAGCATGGCATCTGAGTCTCTGTTCATTCCTTATAGCTGCTTAGATTTCTTTCCTATAATTAACAGCGTTAGGCATCTTCAGTTTCAGCATTGTCTCGTTCTGGAGTACCTGGAAGGTTTGTGTATTTCTGGACAGCTTGAGGCTGTTTTTTGACTTAGCCGCACTGTTTTTTCCTTACAGGCAGTCCCCACAAACATCAGCAACAGAGGCTGATAGAAAACCCTACTACTGATGCAAGCCTAAGAGACGAAGTAGCAGGTGTTTTATTCCTTGAGCTTGTTAATCTGAGCGCATGCAACTTTGTGGGTATTGGATAATGACAGGTTTAGTCCAAAAGGAAGGAACAAATCCATTGTGTATCATTATATATGCAGTATGTAAGAATAATCATTGATAGAACAAAACCATTACTGCTAATAGCACCCCCTAGTATACTACAGGTACGCGTTGATATTTTTGCTACTGTTAGTAATTAGCATCAGACATATGATTATAATATGATATCTCTGCTTAAACGGTTTTGCGGGCCTTGTAAATGCTTCTGAGTCAACCAGCTACGCAACAGATTGTTTATATCTTCCTTGCCTTTGTTCTGAAGATGAACAAGGAAAACATGTGACACTGAAACAAAAAAAAAAAAAGTTGAAAGGAACAGTGAGAAATAGTTGAGTGTTTGCTCCACAACAGCTTAAGTTGGATACACTCACTTAGTTACTTAGTTAGTTATCTCTGATTGAGCCCTTGTACCAAAATGGTTACCTGCTGCATATCTGATCAGCGTACTTTTGTTATTCACGGGTACTTAAGGTGAACATGTCCCTTGGAAAACGTACATCTGGACGTGCCTTTCTTAATTCCTCCGGAAGATCTAACTTTGGTAGGTTGGAGGGCTCTACGTGTGTGTGCAGGGAGTACTGAATTTACCAATATTCTCTTCAGCAAATCTTTTGTACCAGATGGATGGGTGGGAAGCCCATCTGCAGCAGCATATCAGTTTGAGATGAGGTCCGTCTCCACCTAAATGTCAGAGCAGTCTGTGAGGCCTGTGATTCATCAGTCGACTTGGAGTTGCTGTGAATGAAGTGTAGGGACTGGCAGTGTGATCTTTTACATAAGCAGGAAGGAACAGGAAGTTGATTCTGTGAGAAATCAAGTTTCATCATACACAAAGACTTTTTCTAACTTTGTCTGATCTTAACTTAGATTTTGGGGTTACAGAGAAACCCTCCCCAATGCCCGGGCAATTTCTAAAGGTATTCCTATTGCACTCACCTGTTGGGTAGTTCCTTGAAGGACTGGCACAAGTTCTTTTCCTTTGGGGAGGGATTTGGATTTTTTGGGGTATACCTCTCCTAATTAAATAATGTTCTACGTTCCTGCATGAATTGCCAGGCTTGGAATATGTATATGTGTATGACACTCAAACTGTTGCTTCTCAGTACAGCAACTGTTAGAGTAAGTTACAGTAGCCCTTGTTCTCCAGGTATGAACATATGTGTATATTTTAAGCACCTTATTAGAAATCAGGCAGTAGTTGAGATTTTTCTTCAGCGCATGAAGATTGTTAAGCTGGTTTGCTGTTTCGACAGATTCTACTGGCCAAGTGATTTAAACCTCAAGATTGCTTAGCTACAAAGTACAGAGAGGAAAATATGTATTAATGATGCATTATGAACAATGCTAGCTGAAAGGCACATAAATAACCTTTTTTTTTTTTTTTTCTGTGGCATTCAAACATTTAGGGGAATAAGGAAAAGGAAAGAGGAGGAACAGGAAGGAAATGATTCAAAACATTCATAACGTTGCTCTCTTCTCTGTATTTACTTGTTTACGGGCGTTGTCATTAATAACTCCAGTTCACTGCCTAGTCAGACAGTGGAGACATGATTCCTGCATCTCTGAGCCCCTGTTTAGGGGCAAGTTGTGCATCAGGTGTGTCACAGCCAAAAAGCTGCTCCGGATCTGTGATAGAAATATTTCTGGCCTGTGTGATTGTGTGTTGTGCCTTTTTTTTTTTTGCCTCACGTTGAAATTTCCATGCTACGATTGTAAACAAGTCATGGAGGGAGATCAGATTTTAAGGGAAAAAAAAAAATCAAGTGCTTTCTGTGCTATTAAATAAAGAGCTGTGAGAATTGTTGTGTATTGGTGGTTATTTTTGTAATGAGGAGCATAGTAAAAAAAATGGCTTTATGATGAGCCGTAATTTTTTGCAGTAATCTTTTTTTAAAGCTACCTGGAAGATAAATGCAACGTGCTTTGGCAAGTAGGCTTTAATTCTACCTAATTTTGTGAACTGTTTTTCTTGGCAGAGACCTTGGAACAGTCGGTGCTGTTGCTATAGACAGTGAAGGAAACGTGGCTTGTGCAACATCCACTGGAGGACTCTCCAATAAATTGGTTGGCCGCGTTGGTGACACAGCATGCATAGGTATGCGGTGTGGGGACTTGCCTCATGTTTTTTGGAGATACCTCATTTAAAAAAATAAATAAATATATCATTCTCGTTGTTATTAGTGAAATAAAACAGAAATAGTGATGTATCTGAAATGGAGGCCTGACTTCGGTGTTAAAACTGAAGCTCCTTAATACAAAGTAGAGTTTGCATACAGGGATTAGGAGCAGAGGTGTGGTGCTGTCATCTTCATCCAAAATTTTTCCGTCTGGAAAATGGGGAGGTCACTTCTTTCTCCATCCTTCTCTGACATTTTTTTCTGTGTCTCTTTTTTGCTCATTCTAATAAGGCTATCCATTTGTACATCCTTGCTCACGGTTAAGGCAAAAATGTAGCCTGCTCCACACTAAGGTGCTGTTTTCTGGATGCTTAAAGTACGTGTAGTTGTAATTAGGGTTATATCAGTGAGCCAGAACTGCGGGATGTCTGGCAACTTTGAATAAATTCCTGTTCTTAGAGAGCCCCGATAAGGCTGCCTCAGAGCCTAACAGAGGCAGTGCAGAATAAGAGAAATATTTTAAGAGCTCTCTTATCCAAGTATAAAGAGACACTTGAAATCCCTTCCCCAGACTTGTTCCTCTCACGGGACAGACTTGCTATTTGATTACTTCAGAGTTATACCGCTGAGTTGGGATTTGGAAAATGATTATTTTTAGTAAAACATGTTCCACACACAAATAGCACTGCCATTGGCATACATGATTTTATAGGACTAATACTAACTTTTCTCACACCCAAAGTTACTAATATTCTGGTGCCCTCGGTATTTGGAATGTCATTTTCAACTGCGTTTCTGACTGCAGATGCCCTTTGTTAGGTAGGTCATGTTCAGGGCACTTACAGTATGGGAAATGTCTGTGAGGGAGAAGTGAAACTGGGCACTGCTCAGTGCACTGCTTTCAACTTCTGTTGTTACTGGAGGTCTGCAGGATTGGGTAGAGGAACGCCAGCTGTGCTTTTAAATGTTTGAGCCTATCGAAGGGGGGGTCGACAGGCTGGTTGTGGCGCTGTTCTTCCACGTGTAAATCACGGCCTGATGGAAAGTGCTGATCTGATCAAGAAGGTAGGAAAGGGAAGAAGCTTTCATTGCTCTTCTACACCTCTTTCCCCTCCCATGCTACTTTGTTTATCCGTGTAATTCTGCGGTGTGCACCTCCCCAGCTCCTGGGAAATAATTCTCGTAGGAGATGCTTAGGAGATGTGCTGGAAACATGGGTGTTGAGCATGTGGAAGCTTGGTGTTGAACAGGGTGTGGAGTGTGCCAGCAAAACAAGGATGGGGGGAAAAAAAAAGTGGGATTTCAAAGGAAAAAAAATACTCTGCTTGTGGGGAGGACTGGACTTACTCTTCAGGGTGCCTTGTGATGCTTCACCAGAGCCCAGGCTTTTCAAATCACTGATCTAATTTCGCTCGTACAGTTAATCCTCCCCCCCACCCCCCCCAAATTTTGGTCACTTATCATTGTCCTGACAAGATCTTCCTTCATTCCTTCTCTTTTTGTAACATGTGATCTGGCATTCTGCATCCCATTGCTGTCCTGCTGATCCTCAATGTACAGCTCCTTGCTGTTTTGGAAAATATTTTCCCCCATCCTGGTTCTTACGCTACAACCAGATCACTAATCTTCCAGTTCTCATAACTTGGCAATTGAACTTCATCTGGCCATTGCTGGTCTCTCTCATATGTTCTGTGTTGAAAGTGAGGCAGAAATGAGAAGGACACTTCAGTATTTTGCTCCCAGAAGTGAGCAGAACTTCCAGACCCTTAGGAAGAAAAGTTTGGTTTGTATTTTAAATAATGCAGAGCTTGTAAATTGTATTTTATAAAATACTGCCTTTTTTTTTTCCTCTGAAAAGGAAGCGGAGGTTATGCTGATAACTGTTCTGGTGCCACTTCAACCACAGGACATGGAGAGAGCATTATGAAAGTGGTCTTGGCCAGACTGATCCTGTATCACATGGAACAAGGTATATTCCGAACTTCTTGTGAGCTGACCTGAGGGGGATAGGGAATAATTATTCCTGCCTAATGACAGGTTGCAGATTATGTGCTGTCATCCCAGAACAGCTGTCAAAGGAGCTGCTCCCAGGCACGTGTGGATGGGTCACCTCTCTTTAGAAGAAACAAAACAAAGTACTAGAGTATAGTATAACCACAAGTGGGCAGAAATATCCGTGCTACTTGATGTTTAATCACTTTTAGATGAATGTATATTAAAATATATTATTGTCTACCTTGTAATGTTTAACTGAAGCTTTTTAAATATTTATTTCTGTGTTTTACACTAAAATGTTTTGAACAAAGTAAAAACCAAAGACAAGATATTTTTAAGGAATCAACAGGGGAGAGTTAGAGCTAAAAAAAAAAATCAGAACTGAAATCAGAAAGCTTGGAATATCACCTTTCTTGTAAGCTGTAATAGCCTTTGTTTTAACAACTGATTATAGCAACAGAAATGCTTTTAAGACGTTTTAACTATGATTTACGTTTTCGTTTTGTTTTGGAAAATCTACTAAACTGACGGAGTGGGTATGTGGCAAACAGCTGACACAGTATGTCTTCTGTGACTGTAACACAATCTGCCTGTGGGATGACCCTGTGGAGCTTTACCTTCATGATCTAGCCAGCCATGTAACCCCTTGATTATATTACAGCCTGTGAACATTGCCAGACAACATACTTGCATTGCATGCAATTGAAGAACCATCAATATAGATATCAGCAGTATTTTTAGAAAGCCGTGGCTTTGGGGCAGCACGCTGTAACCGGCTTTGAGACCAGACGAACTGGAAATAGTTGCAGAACTTTCAATTTACATTTTTGTGAGAGAAACAATAAGTAGAGAGAGATTTAACAGCTGAGAGTGTTTTTATTATGCTTTATAGAGCTGTTTGCATATACAATAGATGCATTTCTCTGTAAATCTCTTGGGTCATGTTATAGTTTCAGCATAAAATACAACCTACAGATTACTTCCCAAAGCTCTAACACATCGCGGTCTCCCCTTTCTCTCCATGTTATATCCCTTGCCATTCAATTTGTGAATGGCTTTCTAAGCTCTATTTACTCTAAACCACAGAAACCAGTTTCTTCTCTTGACTGAAGTTAACTGCATTGCAAAACCTCTGCATTGATAGTAACTGTCTGGCTCATGATGCACCATGCAAACAGGGCAAATTAAAAAGAAAACAACAATCCACATGTGTGCATGCTTAAAAGGAGTAATTGGTTTGCACTGGTTCACCCTGCTGCCAGCACTTGCTCTACCTTCATTCATGCTGCCCAGAAGTATAACAGAGTTCCCAGGAAAACACGTCAGCAATAGGCCTTTTTTTTTTTTTCCTTTTTTAATGTTTCCATGAAGGCACTGAAAATAATCTCCCAAGTTATCATAACTTTTTGAGTCCTTGAACGGTCAACTGAAGTTGCATATTTAAAAATAACTTCAGAGCTCTTCCATAATTCTGTTCAGCTGTTCAGTAATTCACGCAGTAAATACCTTCTTTTGGGACCACTGCTACAACATTTATTTTCTTATTTTATGAGTGAAGTGCTTTGCCAGTCCTGATGGCTGCTGGAGTCTCCGCCTTATGGCGGCAGCTGTTGTCTTGATGAAAAATCAAACGGTGAAATACTGACCCTTTGAAGTCAGTGCCACTGACTTGAATAGTCCCAGCATTGCCCATAATGACACAGAATGGGGCTTGATCCTGTCAGTCACCAGTGCTGTGAATAATTCTGATTCTGCTGGTTTTGTTTAACTCAAAATTTGCAGGGAAGACGTGAAGGTCATTTTGTATTCCGCATCACAATCTGCATAACGTTACCGATTGTGTATGCAGACTTGCAGCAAGCAAATATTCTGCAGCTCTTACAGGCTTGTGTGTATAATACACACAGTATCACAGATTTATGTCTAAAGTATTCCCATTAATATGAATTAAATGTAATGAAAAGATAAAGTCGCTGTGCTGGTGCTTTCTGACATCAAGTACATTTCATCTTAATCTTGCCTGATACTTTCAGAAGTTCTGAGCAATGCCAGTCTCTGTTTTTGATGCAGATTTTGATTACAGAAATGTGAAGTACATGCTTTGGGCTGCAGTGTGGCCAGTAGATGTGGAACACAGATGCTGACTGACATTTTTGATTGTTTTAATGTGTGTTTTTTTTGTCTTTTCAAATTGTAAATGCCTTAGACCTAGCGTATGGGAGGTGTTTGACAGCAAGCGTGCAGATCGGCCTTTCTCCCTTCAGATGATGGCATAAAAAATGTTACGTGTTGACCATCGAGTTGACGAATTAGTCTGTATCAAACACTGAAAGTGAAGTGTAATCTGAAGCTATTCAAACCCTGTCTTTGCAGCAGAACCATACCATAGCAGCTAGTTGCAACTGTCCAGCACCTTTCTATAAACCAGTTCCTTTACCGCAGTGGAAGTTTCTGGCCAGTTTAGCTGAAGGAGGAATTAGATTTGGCTGGCTCCAACCGGGAGGGTGTGAAACTTGGAGGGAATTTTAGAATTTATTTCAAGACAGGTATTGGGAAGTTACCTTGTTCTCCTTTTCAGGAATGTCACCAGAGATGGCTGCTGACACTGCATTAGACTACATGAAGACTCGAGTTGGGGGCCTGGGAGGTGTTATTGTCGTTAGCAATTCAGGAGAGTGGGCAGCAAGGTTCTCCACCAAGGAGATGTCCTGGGCTACTGTAAAGGATGACGAGCTGCATTATGGGATTTATGCTGGGGAGAGGCACACAAAATCTGTTGATGAAGCGCTTGCGTCTGGAAGCAAGGGATTCTGAGAATGAAGAATCATTGACTAAGGAAGAATGAAGAACTCCAGTTTCTGTTGGAGGACAATGACAATTCAATCTTTCTTTCAAGATCTGCACTCTTTTGATTGTTTCACAGGAATTCATCAAAATGAAACGTGGACATAGTTGTCATGGATATGTGTGTGTAGTGCTTACTGATACCTGCAGACAGTCAAGAGATCCTCCTTTTCTAAATATGAAAAAGAACGGTCAGTAAGTAGAGTAGAGGGCTGTGGGCTTCTCGGTCAGCATGCCTCAGTTCTACCTTAAAGGGAGCCTAAGTTTCAGGATCAGAGGAACTCCTTTCCACCCCTGTTGTCAGACACTGCTTCAGAGATGATTTAAGAAATAAATACTTATTAACTAAAAATTGAATTTTGAAAGTGACATGGCTCTTCATGTCTCTTGAGCAGCCATCCCATAATAACAAAGTGCTTACTGTCAGGGAAAAATCATCAAGCAGCAGTAAAGAGGTAAGACTAACTCACTGTCACAGGCTTGAGGTAACTCTGGGGAGAAAATAATGAAGTTAAAGAAATAGCTTTTCTCCAGAATTGGGAACTGTGACACTTTCTAAGGAGTCTTATTTTATTCCATTCATTGGCGTCAGGCCTACAACAAAAAAACAGAGAATGCAACAATGCTATAATATTTTGATGTAGATGTGGAGAGTTAACAGGAAGAATATATTACAGCCTCAATATCTGGAACAGTAATAACAAAGGTCATGATTCCTATAAATACAAATAAAGCAGCAGTCTTTGCTAAGCAAATACAAGGTGATGAGCGCCTTATATGTCCAAATAAGAGAAATGAAGATTAACTGGAAAATGATGATCTATAATCAAGTGATGAAAGCAAATTGCACTGTAACAAATAAAACTGCCTCTTGTAACAAGTTTCTTTTGTGAAGTCAACCATTTTCTGGAGGAATTTTCTTTTTGAAAAAGAATCGACTTTCTGCATTGCCTCTTTCCAGTACAGTTTCTTCATTAAGATTTTGCATTGTTTTAATTAAAAAGAGCAAAAATATTTAATTTTTCCCATGTTTTATGACTTAACTAGATTATTCTTGTGTTGAAACTGTAATAATTCTATGGATTTTAGCTGATGTCATGTCTTTGGTTTCCTTTGAAACCAAATGTGTATGTATGGCATGCCAGCATACTGTGGAATGTTCCCTTTGTAAGATAACTCAAATAAACATAGCAAAAATCTTAAATTAGGTTTGGAAACTGCTCATACCTGTATCCCAACTACAATAAGCTACGTTATTGAGTTGGCTCATACAGAATGGTAAGGTTGCCAAGTCTCTCTGACCCCCCCTTCTACTTTAATCCTCGTTTTATTAGATGTTGCAGGTGACTGAATGTGAGCAGTGGTAGTTCAGGGGTAGATGGCTTCTGCAAAACAGCCACGGAGGAGTACTCACGTACCTTGTTCCACGGGAAATAATGCAGAAGGTGGCTGCTACCTAATCACTAGCTGGTTATGAAACAATAAAAGTGTTTAAGATGCGCTCATCATCAGAGGGAAATAGCCTGAGCAAAAAATAATGTTTCTGTTTTTGTGTGTGGGATACCAGTCTTACAGGGACAGGCTGTTCTCCGGAAGAAAGTGGTGTTGTCTTAGCTTCATTGCCAGAATATCAAGGTAATCCAGATTTTGTGGTCAAGCTTCTACTTTGTTTACCTCACCTGTCCCTAGAACCAGATTAAGTTTAGGACAGACAATAAAGAATGTAATTTGTGAGTCCTAGCACATCTCACTTTGCAGCAGCGTTTGATGAAATTGCTTAATGACTTTTTAATGAAGAAGAATGGAACTTGGATGTGTTTAGAGCTAAATGATAATATGGAGGCGTGGATGTTGGCTTTACAAAGAGACGAATACAAAAACCTTGTGTTATACCTGCTTTTGAGCAGATCAGAGAGCATAGCCACCATTCCTTTACTCAAAGTAGCTGTGGAGATGCGTGCTTGCCCCACTAAATAGCACAGCAGCTGGTGCAGCATCGTCAAGCTGCGGTTTTGTTACGCCGTCGGAGTGGATGCAGCCTGCTCTGGGCAAGCTCCAAGTTGTCCAAAACCCTGGTGGCTGTTGGTGTAGCAGCAAGCACAGGGTAACGCACCTGCGGAGCAGTTTGTTGGGGTTTGGCAGTACACAAACCTGGGCAGCTGGCTCAGGGTTAGCTTTGAACGGGTTCACATCTGCCCAGGAGGTGCCATCAGCCACGGCAGCAGCACGGATACTGCAGGGCTGTCGGAGCAGTGTATGGTTACTGTGGTTAATTCACCTCAGCTGTTCTCAGGAATATAATGTAATAAATAGCTGGCACTTAACAAAGAGCATTATTCTATATAGGTTCTTGTATCACTCATCACCAGGCTAGCTGGGCACCTTCCAACAGTGCATTAAGCAGTGGGACTGCCATCTGCTCTGTGTGATTTGTTCTCTTACCAGCTCCTTGGGAGCGTGCTCTGTACTCCCGTGTTGTGAAAAAGCATCTGTTTGTCAAAAATACGCGTGTGCTCTTACGCCTTCCCTGCTGAAGCACGGGTAGGGATGAGGAGGTGTCCCTTGCACATGGATTGGGGACGTTTGATCATCCTTAGCCTGCCTGGAGTTTGCTCCACAGCCCAAACGCTGGCAGCTTATGCAGAGCTTTAGGGCTGGGGGCTTTTCTTCCAGCTGGCTGCCTGAGGCACAGCTCACCCGAAACGTATGCAGTTTCCCCATGAAATCTGTCCATCAGACAGACCTCTTCTAGGACAGTTCTCCCCTTCCCCATAAGAAGGTGGGATGATAACAATATTTAGGGATAACTTTTGAAGAAACTGGAGAGGTGAGGATGAAACTGTTTTCAATTTCATTTTCATCAGAAACTCATTTTCAGATATGCTTTTCCATGTGAAAGGTGTCCCCTTGCCTTTGTGACTATTGATATTCCTCTTTGTAGGGGCTTTAACAGTTTTTGTAATTGCAGATACAGCTGACAGAGTCGAAAGCCACTGAACTTCAGGGGAATAAATACTTGCACCAGGACGGGAAGCTGTGTGCCGTTGTCGTGCACTGCTGCTGGAAACGAGCCTCTAATTCAAACGGCTGTGACCTGGATATCAAAGGAGGAAAATTAGAGGTCTGTTGCCAAGAAACTGAGTGTCCTTGGCATGTAGCAAAGCAGCAACAGAGTTTTAATTATCTAATTAAAGTGTGGCGTCCCGTTATTTTACACCCTTCATAAAGCCAGTTGTGTATGTTCTTTTTTTTTTCCTTAATGCTCCGCAGAAAGGGCTCCTGAGCTGAGCAGGTAGCAGCGAGTGGTGCACGTACCAAGGCGAAGCTGTTAACTGAGGCGGTGGAGCAGCGAGCATCGACCTTACTCCTGCGGTGCTAGTTCTGTGCGGGCCTTTCTTCTCAATCTTTGCTAGTTATAAGCAAGTAAAAAATGTTCTCTGGGAGATGTAGGGCGTCACTGCTCAGAAATACGCTTTTATTTTTTTTCACTGTGCTACTTTGTCCTATGTTTTAGCTGTCTCTGGGGTGGTTTTCACTGACTTCGAAATCTATCTTGGCAAAATTTAGTGGCACTCGCTGTTTTGCTTGTTTCCTCTTTTGGTACGCTTTTTCTTTGATATGCTCTGATAAATATTTGCTGTGGGACAGATTTCAATCTTGGTTACGTCAGTCTAAATTAAAAGAGCAGTCACTGAGGTCCGTGATTGCACTAGAGGAAGTGAAATCAGACATGGGCTGGCCTGTCCACAGCCAGCATCTCTGAGCATTCAAAAGGCCTTCCCTAATGAGAGGGGGAAGGTAAGGACAGAGAGTGTGGCATGGGAAGGAATGGGGGAAAGCAGGACGCTGATCTCAGGCGCTGTCAGAGCAAAAGGATGCCGAGGGAAACAGTTAAATGCGTATGCTGGGAAATAAGTAGGTGTCAAATGAGTCACGTAAAGGAATCTGAGATCACGCAGATAAGGGTGAGCAAAGACTCCGCTTGGTTTTAGAGGTGTAAACCAAGAGCGAGGGGAATCTCATTTTCCTTTCCAACACGCTCCCCGCTCTCGGGTTATTGGGGGCACATCTGTACCCTTGCAGCTCCTCCGTTAAGTCCTTTTTCTGCTGGGGACGTTGCCGGTTTAGGGCGCAGGCGGCCCTGGCTCAGCCCTCCGGCGCTGCACTTTTGACCCTTCCCTGCTAGGGCTTTGCTCCAGCCCAAGCTATGGAAACGCACGGCAGCGTGCAGCTTGCTGAATGCTCAGCTGCTTCTGGGCTGCGTGGCTCTGCCCTGCCCTGCATAGCTGCCCCTGCGCTTAGCAACCCGGCTGCCCTCACCGCATCGCCCCCGTTCATCCCCCTGAGTGTTTCCAGGCTTTCCTGGTGGTAACGCACACCCTTCTGCAGGGCTGGGGCATTGCTGGCCACGACTTGCGACAGCAGAGCCACCAGGGCTGGCTAGGAAGCGAGACGAAACCCAGAGCCACCACTAATTTCCACGGGTACTAACGAGTGCAAAGCTAATACACACAGTAAATACAGACCTTACCGTTTTAGCACTTGCTTTGTCTCAGCAATTCCCAAATGCCCATTCAGAAGCAGTTTCTAGAGTAATTAAGAAACTTCCTCTCCTTTGGGCTGGAAAACACGGTTTCCTGGGTCACGGGTGCTCTCGTGTCCTCCATACCTGGAACTCATTTGCTTCATGGAGGAGGGATACAGCCAATAGTTCTCTCCTGTCCTGTATAGCAGAAGATAATTTGTGTTTTGTTTAAAAACAAACAAGACTGGTAAACACTCCTGAGTAAAGCCACAAGAAGAGTCTTCTGTCTCACCTCAGGTATCCCCTCTGAGATCCCTGGCAATGAGTGTGGCCCAGCTAAGGCCCTAGTGAGCTGATCAGTCAGAAATGATGAAAAGCCAGTGGAACATGAAATCTAGCATGATTTTAAGTATTTTAAAACATAGTCTTACCTCCCAAATAAAGAGGCCATAGGTATAGGTGCTTCTCTCTGTTATTTCTGCATTAAGCCAGTAACTTCTGAGGAGGTAGCCTCTATTCCTGCCACCGACAGAATGAAAATGAGGACGTTCTCTGAGGAAAAAAAGCCAAACCATTTCTTAAATAACTCAGTTTTAACGTGTTTAAGAAGGAAAAAATAAAACAAGGCCATTACTGTGGCAGATACCCAGGTGGCTTCTGTGCTGCCACCAGGCTGCATCTGGAATCTCCGTGGGGTTGGAGCGAGGTCTTCTGGTGGAGAACAGACCTGAAATCTCAGCTCCAAAGACACACGGCTTACATTTCCCTGGAGACAAACGTGGAGAAGTCTCGCACGTAAGGATAATATTTCTGTAACAATTCACGTCTTCGGAGAAGCACACGGAAGCTGTGAGCTGCTCTGCGCAACTCTTCGGTGGAGGAGATAGTTCATTGTGTTTGAGCTGCTTTATCTCTGGTGAGCACGCAGGGAGATTAAACAGCTACTCTGGGGCCACCGCGTGCATCTGAGGCAGGGCCAAGATCAGAATATTGATTTCTGGCCTCCGCAGTCCCAGGCTCAGTTCACTACATTATGTTGTTTTTACCGATAACGTTTAGACAAATAGATCTTGACATACCAGAAGCATAGTAGCCTCTCAGTAAATTGAGCAGGGCTTTAGCTGTTCAATTCCTTTGATTTGTGTGTGCTTCATGCTTGTTCCCAGTAATCTCAGCAACTGTTGTATATTTACAGTGAAAGTCGCTTCTAGCCTGAAGCACACTAGACTTCTTTTCCTCATAAAGCAGAAATCAGCCTAATCATGATGTATTTCCTTCTTGTCAGATTGAGATCTGCAAATATGTTACTTCAAAGAAAATTTGCTTCATTCCTCTTAAAAAATAAACATTGGTGGAGGTTCCCAGTCCTAACCAACTGAAGCTTGTCGCTCCTGCTGTTCCCTTGCTTGACGTGGAAGTCAGAAAAATGGGAAAAGTCCCACGGACCCAAGGTTCAAATACAAATCTCTTAATGAAATTACCAGATGTTATCTTCAGATGCTCAGTTTCTGATATCTGAAAGCCTAAAAAAAAAAAAAGTAAGGATATATCTGAAAGCTAGAATAAAGTCTGCAAAGGCAATAATTCAGGTATTTTGCTGTTACAAAACTGCTCTCCAAATATCTACAGCGGTGTGAGAACATTGCCAAAGCTACAAACCCAATAAACCTCAGAAATACCTGAGCTTGGTTAGATGCAGACCAGAATCTTTGTTCTGTCCTTCTGAACTCCAGGTATCTCATTTGCAGCTAAAAAAGGCCCCCGCTTGCTCTTTTGGAGTGTACTTGAAGCTTGGCAGCCCTACAAAAGCTGTACTGGTGTTTAAAACACGTCGAGTTATCTAACAGCATTCTCCACCCTTCTTTGTTACTTGATGCAGTAGCACGATGTCATTTGTCAGAGAGCCAAAACTGGAGACATGCTGAATATGTGAATACCAAGGAAGTGGTTTCCTTAGCAATAACAGGCATGTGAAAGTCAAAACTTCCTTTCCTCCTCATGTGACCTTTTTCAAAGCAATTCAGATAGGGGACAATAGAAGCGAATTCCAGGCACCCACAGTGTTCCTGCACTGCCAAGCAGCCGAGTTATCTTACCTTTTATTGAGGTAAAATTATGTTTTTTCTTGAGCTGTTCTCCACTAGGTATTTTGTCTGTCCGTGTGTACTATGCAGGTTTTTTTTCCTGAAATGAAAATTGCCTAAAGCCATAGAAACAAATATATAGAACATTGCTCGGCAGTTTTCTGGCCAACGTGGACCGAAACGTTTGTTATGCATAAAATCCCAAATCCTTTCTGTTGAGAGGAAACGATGGCCTGAAAACTGTTACCGGTTGGTTTTAAGAGCTGGAACTCCCTGGATGTAGGACCAGTCACTCGAGATACTTCACCCGTTTCCTCTATGGTGAAAAACGCCACTCCTTATGAAAATCTGAAGAAAGAGAGAGAAGGAGTTGATTTATGAAGGGAGACAAAAGGGAGATGGCATTCACCTCGCCCATCCTGCACACGAGCACGGTATCAGTCCTGTTGCTATTCTTACCCTGCCTGGTGCAGACGCTCCTCATCCCTAGGGACAGCAGCGATAGCCAGAAGTACCAACACAAAGCCCTCTGCCCAAAAAATCCCAAGTATTTTCTAAAAGCAGCTACTAAACTTAAAGCTGGCCTCTCTAGCGAGGCAGGGAACTATTAGCCCCATTTTTCTAGCTAAGGGAAAGCGTCTTAAACTCTAGAAGACCTGTTTTTATTTTTTTTTTTCGAAATGAGCTATAAAATGTGGATATCAGGGTTTGGAGCTGTCCCGCCAGGCAGGAGCAGCAATCTGACGGGAGGCAGTTCAGCTGATGTGAATCTGGGGCAGGGATGTGGCACAGATTTGGAGCCTCAATGTCTGGAAGCAAACAGGCAAGCCATCTGCTCCCCCAGGGTCTGGCGCCTGGGTGCTTTGTGCCAGCTCCACCAAGGCCCGGCTTATCGTCTAGCCAAGCGTTCGTGTCCAGCGGGGTGTGGAAGTACCACACAGTTGCTGGGCGATACTCCTGTGGTTTCTGATGGAGGGCTGTCGAGAGGACGTTTGGAAAGGGTGCTGGTGCTGTGTCCTCAGGTGGGCGGCAGGCAGCAGGGGTGGCGTTCATGCTGACTTCTCATTATGCCCTCAAAGCTGAAAGGCAGGAATGACCAGAAACAAGGAGAGGGAAATAAAAACCAGACAAAACCGCATGGAACAATTGCAGGGAGGCTTTCTGGGGTCTAGGTGTTAGCCCAGCACCGGGAACGGTGATCTGAAGGCCCGGGGCTGTGCTCCCCCTGTGGAGAAGCCATCAGGGCCTGCACCACACCGTGAGCCGCACGGTGGCCATCACAGGTGGGGATCCTGTCAGCAGAAGGCTTAATGGGTGGCACAAAAGTGGAGGAGCTGCCCAGGAAACGCTCTCCAAGAGAGGACAGGCAGCCAGGGGCTGCGCACAGGCCCCTCCGAAGGCAATGGCAGCAGTATGAGGGGACTGGGCCACTGGGGGCTTTATTTCTCTTTGTGTGTCATTTAGTGTGATAAATACCATTGAAAAATGACTTGACAAGTGTTTAAGCGAAGATTATTTCTAAGTATGTGTTCCTCTGGGGGAAAAGCTGGCCAAATGTCTTCCGACCTGTCCTTCCATAGGACAGATAACGCTCACAGGATATGCGAGCTCCTCCTGTGTAGTCCATTTTTTTTCCCCATCGTTCTTACATGTTTCAGTTTTACAATCATTCCCATGGGTCACAATAAACCAAGATGTAAAGAAAATATATCCAGCATGTTTTGAAAAATAACAAGCTGTGTCCTTTACAGGAAATTTGGGGGTGAGGCATCCTGTAAACATTTCTGTCATGTTCTTTTTTCTCACTGAACAGGGGCATATTTCAACCACCAGAGCACTTGCTGATATGATTTAATTAATAAATCAGATTTCAGATTCTGTGGCAGCAGAGTCATTTTGACAGGGCTGCCTTTCACCATGCTGTCCTGCTGCTGAAAGATCCGCCGGTAAATGCGACGTTTGTCCCAGGCACTGAGGAGAGCGCTGACCTGACACAGGCAGCACTGCCCGGCGCTCAGAGCCTGTCATCGTGAGTTGCTTCCACAGCCGCCCATTCACAACCCCTGCTGAACAAACACAGGTATTAAATTATTCAGTTGATGATAAAAAATAAAATAATCTGTGTACTATGAGGTTTTTAGGCTTCACTTTTTGAAGAGTGCATTTTGACAAAACTCTGGGACGTAGGAGATGAGCATGCAAGCTGTGGCAGTATTATGTGCCACAGAAATTACCCAGCTATTCCAACACCACTGTGCTTAGTGCAGTTTTGAAACCTACTCTGAAGTGACTGTGAACGTAATTATGATCAAGCAGATTGCTCTGGATCTGGACAAGCTGCTCCAGGTGAAATCCCAGCAAAAAGGACCCTCCAGTGGCCACGAAGGAGGATGGATGCAGAGCCAAGGGTGGAAGCGGAGATGCGGGTGGGATGTGGGGACAAGGGGCTGAGCAGAGGCACAGTGTTGGTTGCACCCTTCCTCCCAGCACAGACACACAGCCTTGCCTCTTTACTGTGCATCTCCGGGTCCTTTAGTGCCTGAGAGCCAGCAGACTCCTAACAGGCTGGCTAAAGTAAAAAGGACCCAGGCAGGGAAGCAGCAGAGTGCTCCAGACCTTTTCTAATGATTAACCTGAAAACATGCAGTTGCCCATACGGCGTGTTTTCTCTTGTGGACAGCTGAAGGACGCACAGAAATTCAGAATCTCTGCCACTGCTCCTACTGAGACTTGAAAAACTGGTTCGTTACCAGCTCTACAGGTGTAAGCTGGATATGGATCTCACATCTTTGATTTCACTTGTTCTTGGTATTCATCACTCTGTGAGGCAGTTTTGTTCCTGTTTCTAGTTCACTCTTCCTTTGCTCCAATCTGTCCCATGGGCAGTCTCTGGGAAGAATACCTGCCTCTCCTGGAACACAGTGGGGCCAGTCCTGGAGTGATAACCAAGCTTCCTAAACCCTATGCAGCTGCCACAACCTCTGAAACCCACGAAGCAGACCCCCTTTTGTGCTGGTCCACCTACGGAGAACAAGGTTTAGCTATCAGCAAACGCACTCTCCTTCAAGTAGCTGTGGTTTCTATAGGGAACCTACAGGTTTCAGCCCCTGTGCCAATATCATACAAATAACACGCTGATGATTTGGGGTTTTTCTCCCCCAGTTTTTAAAGAGAATGACTTGTAAAAGCTACACTGGAAGAAAGCCACAAAATCAAGTGCTCGCATGTTATGAAATGTAAGAATTACAGTTGTGGTCTCTAATTCAACTCTTTTTTTTGTCACCACATGATACAATCTTTAATTACATTCCACCAGCTAAACTGTAAGAAAAATGTTGCTGCCTACTTTTACTGGCAATGTACTGTAGAAAATAATATGCTAAACATGAATGACATGCTCAGCGATTTAATATTACGAAAGTAATAATGCAATAGATTATTGTGGTGTTACTTGTTCACTCCTCGTGCTGCATTCACTGTAAAAACGTTTTAGTGAGCAGCATGGAAAATCTGAAGCTTGGAAACATCTTTTGGGAAAAGAAAAAAAAAAAAGACATTTAGTCCTTGAAAAAACACTCAGGTAAGGGCAAAAGCTGTGGACTCATTACTTTGCTTTCTTGTCCCCAGCATTCAGCTAGGGAGAGGAAGCTTTATGAAACTTGTTTGATAAATAAGTGTGAGCTGAGCAGCCTGCATTGCAAAACAGAGCTATCAGTTTGTGCTGTGTGATGTTCGATGACACCTCCCCAACGTAGAGATGGCCCCGATCCTTAAGAGCTCATGCACAGCACATATGAGAAAATTACACAGGTGAGGAAAGTGCATGGCAAAGAAAGGGCAACTTCCCAGGCTGATCTTCCTGCACCCATTCCCAGGGCTGTTCCTGTGCACAACCCGAGTCTCAGGTAGGCAAAATTAAACACATTGATGACTGGCCAAAAAAAAAGAGTATATCCCAGTTCCTTTCGATACCATATTTCATGTTCTCCCTTCTTTTGTTTCAGCACCCACCTCTACTTCAAATTTCAATTATTTAGGAAATTATATTTTTACTAGTTTCTGATCTATTCCTGGTAAAAAGTGCAAAGAGCTATAGGCTTTAACTGTTCTCTTACGATATTACACATGCAACTTTCTGCATTTAAATAAATACACAAGATCTCATAGCAGGAGAATTTGTATCTTCAGAGACATTTACTAGCAATATTTTTATTATTCATATATTATTTATACTAGCAAAATTATTATTATTCGATTAAAATCGAATTGTTTGAGTACTAGACTTTCTTGCTCTTTACTAACACTATGTGGTATTAACTAAAATGTCCTGTTGCCTTTGGCATGACAACTTAAGGGGGAGAGCCTCACCTGGCCTGCTGCTGGTCCTCTTAACCCCACGATAACGCTCTTGCATTAGTAGCACAAGGTCGCGATCTCCTCTGGCAAGAGAGTGGCCAAGCCAGGCTCTTTGTTCTTTAAACAACGCTCCAAAGTCACGTTGCCCTTATTGTCGGCCTTCAGAACTAAAGGTTTTCCTCATGCCTGGCTTCACTTTGACTTCATGGCTAAGGTTTCAGCTAACGATGCTATCAGACAATGGTGGAACACAGTTCAAAACAACTACTGGAAAAGTCTTTACCCTGCTCCAGAGCTGCCAGGTTAGGAGAAAAAAAGAGCTTTAACACCTACTGTGAGGCAAACACAGCTACTGGAGCTGCCAGGCCTGTATCTGTGTATACATCTGCTCGCTAAGTTTTTTGTTGTTTAAAATAGGCATTGCAAATGGTTTGATAACCTGGCCTGAAAACATACAGAGCTTCTGCATCTTTTGAGAATTGGCCATGATCTTTTATTTTTAGATTTTAGATTTATTTTTAGATTTTTTAACTGCAGCATTTCTCTGGAATTGAAAGCAATCTCTTAGTCCATAGCATACCAGCTATCCCAGGACACATTTTTTTCTTGTTATTCTGGGTGAGCTCAGCTCCTACCAACATTCAGAGATGTAAATCACCAAACCTTTATCCAGAGAGAGTGCTGAACGTGTGCTGCAGTGCACCCTGTGGTCCCCAGTCATCCTAGTCAGGAGTCTGTCCGTCTGCTTTGCAAGCCTGGATCTGTTTCTTGGAGAAAAATAGAAGAAAAAAAAAAGAAAGAAAATGTGTGAAAGGATGTCTGAGAAAACTTAATCACCCTCTACATAAACACTAAAATTTAAGTTGAGGAGGGAAGCAGAAAATTGCCATTTGAGAGCTGAACTTTCATTTGGAGCAGAGTGGTGGGACATCCCTGCTGATATATCCTATTGGCATACTTCCTATCAAGTCCTAGAAAAAGAACAATTGTTTTCATAATGTTCTGTCCTCAAATGGGAAAATGTAGTATTATCATCCTTCCTGGATGCGCCAGAGCCTGGATCTCTCATTATCCAGAACAGAGAGAAGGGGAAGTGTGTGCAGGACAAAACAAGTGTCAGCAGCTAGACAGCTGATGGATGGTGGCTCCTGCTTATTTCAGTCCTAGCAGCCTCAATGTTCCTGTATTCTTTCCCTAATCCGTGTCCATTGCCCAGCTGTCCTCACCCCTCTGCAGTTTAGATCATTGACTTTTTGGGCTAGGGACAAGCTCTTGACAGCCTGGTATCTGACACAACAGAACCACAACTCAAGCAGCAGGGAAGTCCACAGGAGCAGAAACAAGCCCTATTTGTTATTTTTTCCCCCCGTGTCCACTAGTTGAAAACATCAATGTAAAATTGAGCAGACCTCAAGTTCAGTTCCACATGTGAAGATCTGATCACTGCACTGCCCAAGCAAGCTTTCCAGGGGGAGCAGGCACGTGCCTCCACAGCCAGTACATCGTATCTAGCCAGTTTGTTAGCATATACTTCTTTTACAATGTTGGATGGAGTTAAACCATGGTATTAATAATTACAGAGAGAGAAGAGACCACGGTATTAATAATTACAGAGAGAGAAGATGTTACATACAGAGAGAGGGGATATTATGGGCATCCCCCGAGGCACTAACTAGAATCTTGTCAGATATATCAAGAGGAATATTTTTGTAGTTGAGACCTGAAGTTTAAAAATCACTTCTGAAGTGTAGTAGCATCTTCTAAGTTGTTTTAATTTTGCTTTGAATGCCAGAGAGATGAAAATGCAAGACAACAACCCTGTTACTCTGATTATTTTTTATCTGAAGGCTATACGATGCATAGTGTACTGCTCCCTGATGGTAACTCACAGTGAGCATGATAAAACTGTGGAACTGGACATTTGCTGCTCTTTACCAGCTCAGCCACTTGAAAAAGCTGCCTGTTGTGCTTTCAAAGACACACAGAACTGAGGATGATAGTGGAGGGCAAAGACCTAACCCCTCTCCCCCTCTCACCCAAACATTACGTATTCATATTACATATCCTGCAGACGAGAAGACGTTGTTTAAATGGAAAAAGAAAATGAAATTTGGAAGAGTGTTGGTTTTATTTCTTTTTCTGAATTATTGTTTCCATCAGGAATGAAATAGCAGAACTGCCCAGCCCTAGTCTGATGCACTGAGCAGGTTCATTGTGGATGTATCCAGCGGCCAACTGATGTCAGTTCCTCCCTAGACATCATCAGACTGAGAGACGGGAGCTGCACCGAAAGCTGGACTGGGCAGAAAACCATTTTGTGTTGCTGAAGTGTGCTGCTCGGAGGAGCACCTAGCTGTGTGGCTCTTTCAGCACACACATTCACTTCTGGAGTAGGAGCAGTGGTGTTACACCAGTTTCCCCCACAAGCTCGGGCTGTAGAGGCCATGCTGCTCAGCTGCAGAGCATCGGGCAGAGCACGTAGCTTAGAGGGGCATTTGCTTGCAACTGGAACAGCGAGAGAAGGGGCAGAGACGAGCAGTCACAGCTGCAAGGGAAGGGTGGAAAACACTGAGGGAAACTTGAGGACACTTTCCGGTCGAAAACAGACTGGGAGAAAGCTGGGAATAAATATCGCAGTGGGTATAATCTTCTACAAGGAAGCAGAGCTCTGTCAGCGACATTCCCAACTCTACCCTTGGCTTTCTGATGGAAATAAGCTGTGAGGCCACATTTCATGACTTTGGATCAAAAGGGGCAACATGATTATCACTGGTTTTACCCTTAATGTTGCAGTGTGTTTGTCCTTCATCAAAAAATACAATAAATGCCTGTGCTTTTTCTTCTTCCCAGCCTCCCACACAGCAGCTCTGCCGCAGATCAGCTGCCATGCAGGGCAGGTAACTCTTACTTGCAAATATCTAATTTAATCCTATTCCCTTCTGTTTGGCTTCCTTTACAGTACAATAAACCCCTGACTTTATCCACCAGGCTGTGCGTATACATTAGGTCCACAACCTTGTTTGTATTTCTGATGACCTCCAGGGAGAATATATCAACACTTCTTCATCTCACTTACAGCAACGAGAATGAGTAAAACACGGTTGTTATGTCTTTGAGCAATGGATTGGATGAGGAAGTTATCTTGGTAATTAAAAAAAAAAAATACACCCCCTACCCCCGAGGACTCTGAATGGCTTCTCTATTAATCACTACAAGGACACCATTGACTACTGCATTTGTGAGAATCATGCCCGTAACAAAGTAGACACTTTTTTTTCCTCACTCAGAGGGCTTGTCCTTTGGCAGATTGTAATAGCTTTCCTTCAGAGAAATTGCAGCTATAAAATGTGACTGAAAACATCTAGTAAATATAACCCTGCACAACTTAAATACCTAATTGAATCTCGTGTGTTTACCGAGATGTTTTAAGTGTGCAACAGTAACGTTCGGCTCATCCAAGGCCAGCGAGGTTGGGCTCACCTGGCCTTCTCATTGATCCAGCTGGGTGCTAAAGCCTGTGGAGAGCAGCGGTGCCCAGCCCTGCTCTGAGCCACAGCAACGGCGAGATGAAATGCTAACACAAACCTCCTCCCCGGCGCGAGTGGCTTACGAAATGTTGTTCTCATGTTTGAAGCAGTTTATGAGCAGGAACCCGGCCAAATACCACTGCTCAGTCAGCGGCAGCTCATAAAGCCACTGCAAGTCACCTGTGTGTCTGTGGTGACCTGTGGACACCTTATTTTACCCTTGTATAGGGAGGCTGGGAATGGCTATTGCAGGAGGGACTATGCATCTGAGCAGAACCAGCATTTTTGCTCTGCTCTGCTGCTGAGATTCAGCTGAATCCTTGTGTAACTATCCCACGTATAAATGCTAGGTTTCACCCCGTCCAGTTTGAGCTGTGGGTTGTTGGGGTTAGGACCTAGGTGCTGTTCCTGGATTTGTGCCGAGCTATGACAGAAACACAAGCCTTACAAACAGTAATAATGCTTGAACCTCTGTGCTGAAAGGCCCAGGCATCAGAAAGGTAGCAGGGCTGCTCAACAAGTCACCAATTTCTCAACTGAGAAACACAAACGTAGCAGTACCAACAACAAAATCTAAGCTAAGGTTGTGTTTTGAGCCACACGGGAGAGGATGCTTGCCCCCATGTGTGCATGCAATTATACTCAGCTCTTTGTTGAAACGGGTGGGAAGGAAGGACCTCCATGTCCTGCATGGGAGGAAATCCAAGTTCACCCAAATCTATGTTCATGAATTCTTACACTGATGACTCTCCCATGACCCCCAGATGTAGTATACAGCACGTTGGCTGGTGTTAGCTGCTGTTATTCTTACATTTATAGTATGAGACTCTTACTATGGCAATCTTCACCAGAGGGCAGGAGTCATATAAGATGTTCTTCAAAGGTGGGGGGAAGCCAGCACGGGCTGCCCACCAGTGCCTTCTCACAGCTGGTGGTCAAGCACAGCAGGAAGCAATTGCAGCCCAGTGGTCTGCTACTGCTAGTCAGTAAGGATTTAGAGCAAATTTATAAGGAAACCATAATTAAACATGTGGAAGTAAGTTAGAAGTGGGATGAAATGCAATAAGAAACTGGCTGAAGGGCATTTCACAGAGGGAGTGTTCCCTCACTGCAGGAAGCTCCAGAAGATCAGGCATTTGACAGACGTAAAGCTGAACATTTTCATCCACGACCTTGGCACTGGATGTCAGAGCATACTGGTGAAACTTCCCAGCGACACAGCTGGGAGGCACGGTCTGGAGAAGGGAGGATCAGGAGAGCCTAAATAAAAAACGTCTGAACTTGAAGACTGGAGTAATTTGAAGGAAGTTTAAGCTACAAGCAACAAGGTTGTATGTTCTGAGGTTAAAGGACAAAGACATCCAGTGCTTGGGTGCCGAGTTATGACTTACTGGGTGGGAATAATGGAGTTTAATTGTGGATTATCCCTGTGATATGGCCATGGGAAAGGCAACGGGACTGCATGGTTGTGGATTTGGGTTGATTTCAGCACTATTAGAGTGTCCCAAGGAGGGCTGTGGAGGTGGTGACAGGTCTGGAGAGGGGACGGTGTGCGAGGGGAGGCTGAGGGGAGGCCTCATGGCGGCCTGCGGCTGCCTCACGAGGGGAGCGGAGGGGCAGGCGCTGAGCTCTGCTCTCTGGGGACAGCGACAGGACCCGAGGGGACGGCATGGAGCTGAGACAGGGGCAGGGTGAGTGAATTTGGTGACTTTATTCGGAAGGAGGTAACAGTTTATTAGCAGCGAGGTAACGCCGGGGGCAGCGGCGGAGCCCTCAGACCCGACACGGCCCTACCGGGCCGTGTCGGGTCTGAGGGCTCCGCCGCTGCCTCCCCCTCAGGCAGCCGCGGGCGGTGGGGAGGCGGGGCCGCCCCTCCCCATTGGCTGCCCCGCGGGGCTCTCTCCTCTCCGCGCCGCCTCATTGGCCGGGGCCGCCCCTTTCCCCTGCGCTCATTGGCGGAGCGGCGCGGAATCCCCTCCGGCTGCACGCTGAGGGGGGGGGCGGTCACCTGCGGCCGGGGCTGGGGGGGGGGAACAAAGAAGATGGCGGGGGGAGGGAGGGGCGGGGAGGGGGAGGAGCAGCGCGGCCCGGCCCGGCCCGGCTCGGGGAGGGGGGGGGCGGACAAAGCCCGGCCCGGCTCCGCCTCCGCGGCCGGCAGCCGGCCCCCCGCGAGGCGGCGGGGAGCGGGGCGGCTGCGGGGAGCCGCAAGTTTTGCCCGGAGTGGGGAAAAGTTGGGCTCGGAGGCGGTAAGGGGCGGCGAGGGGCGCGCCGAGGGGCTGCAGGTGCGGGCGCGGCGGGGGGCGGCCGCCGGCGGGGCTGAGGGGAGCCACGGGGCGGCTCGGCGGGGGTGCCGCTTCTCGCTCTTTTTCCCCCTTTTCTCTTCCCCTCCTTCATCCCCCCCGTCATTACCTCCCCCCCTTTTCAACCCCCTTTTCCCCCTTTTCTTCTTTTCCCCCTTTTCCCTTTTTTTATCCCTTTTTCTTTTTTCTCCTATTTTTTCTCTTTATCTGCCCCCTTTTTCTTTTTTCTCTTCCCCTTTTTCCTCACCCTTTTCACCTTTTCTTTCCCCCTTTATCCCCTTCTCCCCCTTTTCTTTTTCTCCCCCTCTTCTTTTTCCCCTCTTTACCCCCCTTTCCTTTTTTCCTTTTCCCCTCTTTTCCTTTTACCCTCTTTCCCCCTTTTTTTCCTTCTCCCTCTTTCCCCCTTTTTTTTTCCTTTTCCCTTTTTCCCCTCCCTTTCCCCTTTTCTCTCCCACTTTCTCCCCCTTCCCTTTTTTCCCCTCTTTTACTCTCCCCCCACTTTTTTCCCTCCCCTTTCCCCCCCCCATCCCTTTTTATCATTACCCCATCATTTTTGTCCCCAAAAACCTTACGTTTCCCCCCCGAAGCCTCCCAGCAGCGGGCTGCCCCCCCCCCCTTTCCCCGTGCCGGGCTTCCCCTGCCCCGTGCGGCTGTGGAGCTGCCCCCGACCCCCCCCCCCGCTGCCGGCCCGAGCCTCGCTGCGACCCCCCCGGCCGCGTTTTACATCCGGGCAGCTCCATCGCGGCTCCCAAAGCCTCTCCTGCTCACACAGCGAGCTGGGAGCCCTCCAGCCTCCCCACGCTCCTCCTGGTGCTGCCCAGGGCAGAGGGGCGAGCGGCACCCCCGGCTAACGCAGCAGCTGAGAGGCAGCCCCAAATAACCCGAATAATAACCCCCATTTCCTCTACAAAGCATTAATTAGTTGTCATCTCTCTGCCCCAGCCGCACACGGGTTTTGGCGGGCGCCCGGCCGTCGGCAGGATCTCTCTTTAAAACGTGTTGACATTTAATTGACCTTTGCGAGTTCGCCCTGTTAATCATCCCCAGAGCGCCCAGCGCTGGGGGTGACGGATCTGCCGCTCGGCCGTGCCCGGCATATAAATCCCGCGCCATAATTGCGACTTATTGAGCAAGAGTGCCTTTTCTTCTCCCGAAAATGAACAGCAACAACAACAACAACAAAAGTTTTCCTTCGCCTCTGGCTGGATGCTGCTCGCGGAGTTTTGAATCAAAATGCTTTCCTGTCAGTAGTTGTTGTGAAGGGTGGGGCCTGCACTTAGACAAGAAATTCCATGACCGAAACGCTGTTTTTCTCCTTCCTGAGGCCTCAAATAGGGCAAGGTAACCTTGAAGGTTACTTCGGTGCCTACCGCAAGGCCAAACACAATGGCTCGCGCTTCTTTTCGCCGCCTGCTCCCGCTCAGCTCCAGCTACTTTGCTGTGGAGGCTGAAGTTTGAAGGGGTCGATTGCTGAGGGTAACAGCCCCCTGCCCAAAATTACACCCCCCCAAAAAAAAAACAAAAACAGGAAAGCCACCCAAAACCAGCAAAACCAAACCACCTTGCCTCTCAGAGTCTAAGGTAGTAAATGGGTTAACACGCGGAGCACCTGCTTTGTGCCTCACGTCCCTAACGTTGTTCTAACCGGGACGTGGACACACCAAAAACTGGAGCGTGATGTGTGGGATCGACCCGAGTCAAGGTTAATTTTGTTGTGTGTGCTTTCTGAAGGGTGGATTCCTCGCAGACCTTAATATCACCAGCGGTGTTTTTCATGTTTTGAGACCCCTTGTGCTGAATTTCTTGTTCTTCATAGAAAGTGAGGAAAAGACTAAAAAATAGTTAAATGTGACTCAGATTCTGTGGTTCCTAACAGGGCACTAGCTCTTTGCTGGTATCATTGAAAACAAATTGCTAGCTCTTGCTCTTCATTATTAACTTTACCATCAAACTTGGAGCCCAACAGCACTCCTCCTGTGGTTCCCAAAGCCATTTCACTGGTGGCTGGAGTCCTCATCTCAGTCCTGATCCCAATCCCAGCCCTGGTGCTGGATGCGTGTGGCGGGGAGCTGCCAGGCCCGGGGGCAGCAGGGGACCTGCTTCTTGCTGTCGAGTGCTGTTTACTGCAGGCCGATAGATGCAGGTGATGAGTTTTGGTGAATCTGTGGAAAGCTGAGTGAAACTAAACAGCCCGGCCGACTGCATGGAGCCGACGGGAGAAGGCGGTGAAGGACCTGAGGTAGCTTCAGGCCCTGAGCACACGAGTCCTTGGCAGATGGGACAGGGCTTGGGGTCGCCACGAGGATGTGTTTGGCTGGGGCACTGAAACACCAGGAGCTGGTTCGTGGCCGAAGGTAGGCCCTAGAGGGGGAGTCTCACCCTGGTGCTCCTCGTCCTGGTGTTCGTGTCGTGCAGAAAGGCTTCTGGTGCAGCCAGCCCGTTCCCAACCTCCTGGTTTTACTGCTGGGGTGAAGGCCAGAGCTGGGAGCCGCGCTTTGCAGCAGCACGTTTCTGCATTTCGGCAGCTGAGGAGTGGCAGGAGATTTGGGCACGGGTTGGGCGTTTCTGGCAAATGTTGTGAGGGCTTTGGCGCTGCTGCACGCACCCGCTGGCAGCAGGCTGTGTGCTCCGAGGGCAGTGGGCACCTTCAGGGTTACACGGCAGCCAAGCAGGCACGTTTGAAGCTTTGCTCCTATCTAAAACTCTATCAGGCACCTAAACCCTTGAGGGTTAAGAGGGAGAGTCTCCTGGAGGTGAGGCTGATGTTCTTTTTATCTGCATTCCTAGATTACTCCGAGGAGGGTAACGTGAAGTCATTCACGGAAGATTATGGCATTGCACGAAAGGAATGTAACGGCGGGCCATAAACGAACAGCAACGGGAAGAGCTCCTGCTCGGCTCCTGCTTGTTCATCCAGCGCCTCGCACGTGACCCCCCCCGCGCCAAGGACTTGGAGTGCACGAATGTACCTTTGGTAACAGCAGCACCTGCCATGCCACGCACGTGGCGCGGAGATAAGGGCAAAGACGAGTTCCCCATCCTCTTGTTTTCAGGTGTGTAGAAAATAAGTTTTTACACTTTTCTCTAACGCTGTTTTTTGCCTCTAACACTTCATATCATGCAAAACAATTCCATTGTGTGGCCTTGATCAGCGTTAGTCCAAGAGATGCCTTTCCCCTGTAGCATTTGAAATGTAAAAGAAGCACGAGTTCGAGCGCCAGTGTAGGCGGGTTTAGTTGCATTTTAACATACTTGCTGGTCAAGGTGAGCCCAAGCCATCCTAATGTGACATGCTTTGCATAATCCGGAGGGGATTAGTTATTAATACATTTGGAGGGAAAAAAAAAGAAGTCTGTTCTTGCCTCAGTGTTTTCCTTCAATGACACGCATGCGAAATTAAAGCTTTTGTGGAAAGTTGATTATAAACTTTCTGAGTCTAAGCGACAGACCTTTTCTTGGAGCTGCCAAGATCTGTTCTAATAGCTCTGATTTTTAGCTGACGACAAAGCTATATTTATTCACTGGGGATTTTCTGCGCTAATAAACATCAGAAAAGTTTCTGGTTAAGAAAGCTTTTTGTAGGTGTCCTCCTGACCGCTTTTCTGTGTCTATTTCTATAACCTGTAGGCAATTATTTCTGCTGATAAAAAGCGAGACACAGCTTAACCGCTTGTTTGCATCTGTGGAAGGCTGTGTAGGGCTAACGTTTGGAGTAGCTGTTTGTGATTTGGCCTGGAAGTTTTGGAGAGGGGCAGAGGGAAGGGTTCAAGCTCTCAGTGCCTCAAGCTGGTGGTGGTGTTTCTTTTCTGTGTGCCCTATTCCTGCCCACCCCATTCCTTCCAAGCTGGGGGTCACCTTGCTTTTTCCTCCCTTCCTAGTATGTGTGGCAGTGCTGATTTCTGTGGGGTGTTTCCCTGAGCAGGTTCCTCCTTGCACAGGCCCTTAACTAGGACATTTGTGCTGTAAACCCTGTCCACAGCCTTAAGTGGTCAGCCTAATGCCCTCTCATCTCTTGGTGTGGCTGAATTGCTTGTTGTCTTAACTTGGTGGGCACTTTCTTCAACGTGCGTGTTAGTCTGGTTTGTCTCCTGCTTCTGGAAAGCTGGGAGGAACGGATTTCTCACACTGAGGAGAGCACAGGTTTGAGAGGAGTCTGGAAGTGTGACGGTAACAGAATTTCAGGTTTGTGACCCTGCCAGCGTGACGCCAGCTTATTGTCCAATAGGTTGGAGAATTTAATTACCAGCTGTGGGAACGAGTGTTTCACTGCCTTGAAGGTGATGCTCAGCCTCATTATGTTCCCTCGTGCTTGTACGTACCCAGGGGAAGCTGTTGAAAACAAATGAAGTACGTTTTGAGTAGGTTTGTTGCACCTGATCTGCAAAGGTTTAATGTCTTTGCTGTACGTAAACTCTAATTTTGTTCCTTAAATGTTATTTTTGTTTTCCTTGCATGGTGCTATGAATAATCATTTTCTAAATTACTGTAGCACGTGGTGATGTTGACAAGGTTCCTTTCTGCATATTTTTAGTGTATGTGTTGCTTAATTTACTGTCCAGAAGTTCTCTTGCATCTAGTACAGATTTTTGGTAATGTTCAGGTACCTGCAGGAGAGGAGAGCAGTCAGAGCATTGCACAACTTCATAGGTTAAAAAAAAAACGTGTAAGCTGAAGCCTTGCAGGCTCTTCTGCAGTGTGGGGCTTGTGCAGTTCACTATGTAGCACATGGAGTAAAAATAGCCTGGCGGGCAGAGGATGTATTCATTTTGATGTGCTGGAGATGAAGGGCAAACGTTATGATTGTGCTAATTATGCTGGGAGTCTTTATGTCCTGGCTGTGTGTGTGCTCCGTGCGAGAGCAGTAGCGAGGGGAGGAGAACAGAGGCCTTCCCTGGTTTTGCAAAGGAAGGCTCCCTGCTCTCCCGTCCTGTTCATATTCGTTTTTAAAAATTTTGGGGGATGCTGGGGCAGAGTTTTGTGTTTGAAGGTTGTTCTGGTTGACCCGAATGTATATTCACCCCAAAAGAGGGGTTCTCTGACGGGACCCCTTGCTCCTACAGGGTGTCCCCTGCAGGACTTGTTACTTCTGCAAGAGTTCCTTGCCTTCTGCAGGACCTCCCGTGCACAGCCATCTGGCCTTTCCTTTGAATAGGGACAGCGAGGCTGAACAAGCTGTGTTACAGCTGCCCTGTTAAATCTCAGTGAAAGGCCCTTGCTAAACTTGGGAAACGTTGCAGACTGTTGGGTAGTGCTTCTCCCAAATGCTCACCTGAAGGAGTTACTGCTGCTGGGGGCTGTTTCCTTGTCTAGTGCATGCTCTTTATTCTCCTGGTGGCCCAGCACGCTGCTTTTTGTATATCTACATAGCATTCCTCTGAAATAGAAAACCATGAGCTTAGTGCTCCTCACTGAAACTGATACAGAGACACAGCCTTAGCATAACTTCAGCTGGCCACCTACTCCGCCGTGGCCCCGTAACCTCGCTCTTCTCTGTCGGCACGTGGATTAATGCTCTGAGCAACCTGGGAGTTGTTCGCTTCTGCCTGGTGGGGTAAAGGGGAAGGTGAGCCTGTTCCACCTTCCCTGCTACCCGCTGGCACCTCAGTTCTTAAGGTCCGGGGGTGTCACAGCGATGCCCTGGTGACACTGAAGTGTAGAGCAGTCAGTAATTGTACGCTGATCCTGGAGCAATGCATAAATGTTGCTGATATCCCCGCTTCATCTTCACTCCTTGCTGGAATCGGTTGATTGACAAAGCGGATTTATGAACGCTCATTTCATGTGGCCACATACAAAACTGGTTCGAGTGCCTTCAAAAGGCCTAAGGGGCGCAAATCGATAAATGCAGTATGTTGATCATACACATTTCAGTTAACAAGCCCTACTTACTGCAGTTCTTTACTTTGGTTGTATGTTTGTAACTGAGATTTCAGAGCTGTCAGGTGTGTATCCTTTTCCTTCTACAGACTCATTTGTTTTAGTACCCCTTATTGTATTCTGTGCTCTTCTTTTCTGAATCTTTCTCTCTTTGTTATTCTCCTGATAATCTGGTTCTGTCTTGTGTTCATCCATCTGTCTGCAAAGGGATTCTCTGTGTCCCTTTTCCTCCAGAAATGACCAAGTGAATTAATTCCTTCCCCGTGTTAACAACTTAACTAGGAGGAGTCTGGGGATTTTGCTTCTCTGAAGTGATGCTCAGTCTCAGATTTATGGCGTGGTTGGTGTTGGCTATATTATCTGTGTATTTCTTGAAATAATAAGTAGAGAAGTTATTATGCCTCTCCCTGGTGAGAAATTTAACTTCTTCTGTATAGTTCCTGAATCCTTACGCTACCTAGGCAGTTAACCTTTATCTCCTCTAATTGAGAGACAGCTGCACTCAAGAGTAATGCGTCACTTTAAACACAATCTAGGTTTTAAATGACTACACCTGAAAAGGACATGGTTTTAATAATGGTTGTTAAAAGCTATCTGACTTCTTGCAGACAGTCTCAATAATGAGAACTCTGTGATCTGAACTACTGAACTGGTGGAATTACAATAACTTCTGTTAATGTGCGTAATGCAGATTCCTGGAAATTTGAGGAGCAGCCTTCAGCAGCCAAAGAATGTGGTTCTCCCCGGATCTGTGGGTATCAGGGGAACAGAAGCAGGATCAGTTGGAGTCCAAGAAGTAAGTTCTTGTTCCTTCTCCTGACATACTTCTACTGAGGTGCGCGTTTTTCCGAGACATGTAATGCCCAGTCGTGTTCATGCACCTAGATGAGCTGGATTAAATGCTGAAAATTAGGAGACGCTGAGGAAGCGCATCTGTGAAGATGCACTATGTTTGTTCATATGTCTACCAAACTCCAGTTTTGACATCTCTTTTCCAAACGTTTGGATGTTCTGTGTCTCATTTGGGGCATAATTTCGACTGCTTGTCTGCAACTGCTGCTGCCTCATTGCTGAGTGCAGGGGGAGCCTGCTTCTTTTGGCATTTCACAGGGAGCTCAAATGCAGTTGGAAGGAGTAGATTCATCAGCAACAGTTGGAGATACTCATGCTGTATCATAACAGCTGTGAACTTGAGTTCATATAAGTAATATGTGCTTAATCTTCCTGTGCTGTCAGTGACAGGAAGAGGAGAATGATTTTATTTTTTTTTCCCCATATTTAATGATGATCTTAACTAAGGGTTTTGACAGGCAAATTTGAAAATGTATATTACAAAATATACAAGAAAACAATTGTTTGTATATCAAGATTTTTCACGTTTTATGCAGCTTTCAATTTGCATTTTTGCCTGTTGGTATTTCAGTGTTACTCAGATATGATTAAAAACTAATTTACCCGTCTGAGTTTGAAAATCACTTCATCTGTGTGGAAGGTGATAGAAAATAAAGGTGCTGATTTTGAACTCTGACAGTGCTTGGAAAGTCTTGTTTTGGTTGGCACTTTTTTCTGTTGTGTTTTTTTTTTTCTTTTTTCTGTGTCTTTCACCATTAATTTGTTTCACCTTGATTGGTTGGATATTTTGTGAGAGTTGAGAGAAATACAGGTGGATTTCTTTTTTTTTTTTTTTTTAATTCTTAAACTCCACCAGTTTGCACCTTTCTTCTTCTATGAATTGCAGTGTAAATTCATGAAGACATTGAAAAATGTGCCAGTCTATTGGAAAGTTGCTTTCTGTTATTTAACTTGTATTTGTTGAAAACTTGATCAGGATTAGTATATATCAAAGCCTGTTAATTGATATTTGAGTGTTGGACACTTCTGCAAGAATACGTGTGTGGTCTTAACATGCAAGAAAGGTATAAATTAAAAAATGCTGTTCTAAAGATAGCGGATGGCATTCTCTTGCCTAATGGCCCATACTGTGTGATAAAATGCCTCAGTTTTAGAGTGACCTTGCCTTAGAGTGACCTTGCCTTGGCTTTCATACAGATATAGGCTGTTTGATGTCTTTTAAAAGCCGGGAGGAAGCCGTACATGGAGTGACATTGCACATTGTTGCTGACATCGTGTCCTTCATCTAATTAATTCAAAGTAGTAGGATTTTGTAGGCTCTCTACTCCCCTCTCTCCCCCACCCACTTTTAAGTTGTAGATATTAGGCCAGTCTCTACAATTAGGCTGATCTCTGTTTTGTGACCAGCTGTAATTAAACTCAAATCTTTCCATCCTGCGATCGGTGACGTGCACCCAGGGACTTTTTTTGGTTTGTTTTTACAACCCGTGTAGATTGTCTCGCAGGGTGATTTCATATTTTTCTCAGCCGACTTGTGATGACTTGATGGAACTTGCCGGGAGAGGAACTCTTTTGTCTCTTAATTTTTTTCCCCCCCTTTTCAGAAGTATCATTACAGGAAGCGCGCTCTCTTCCCCCCACGCCCTTTGGTAGACCTCCCAGCGGGCTGGAAGGCCCTCCTCATATTGGCAGCCCCATGAAGCCGGGCACCTCGCTGAGAGTTTCATAGCTTTCCGTGGTGGCTCGGCAAAGTAGAGGGAGAGTCGATCTCGTGGCTCCAGCGTGGTATATGGATGCCAAGTGCTAGGAATTCCTGGAATGTAGAGTTGTGCAGCACTGATAAAGTTTGCTTTGTTTCCTTAGTGACTTGACCCATTGAGAAAACGTGGTTCCCTAGGAAGCTTTAATAGCTCAAAGTTTGGTCCTGAATAAAGGGGAAGGCCCCGACGTAATGCGGCTTGTTTTCACCTGCTGCCTACAAGATTAATTTTCTTAACCTTAGCACAAAAAAAATACAACCCTGAGTTTTGAGAGTGATTTATAGAGATCCTTCACACTTATCACTCTGCGTAAATACGCCACAGGCTTCTGCGTGGCAAACAACTGCGGTCTGCTCATAACCTGCTTGGTTTATGGAGCAGTAATTTCATTGGGGGGCGAGAAAGTTTCAAGGCAAAACACCTCTTAATTAGAGCGATATCATCGCTCCGCTTGCACGCTGCGGTCTCGTATGACTTCAGAAAAATAGTTGGGTGATTAATCTTTAATTTTACCCATCATTAACTTAATAAGGAAACTGGAGACAGAACGAAAAACAAACAGCAGAGCTGTACAACCGGGGCATGGCTGTGCCAAACCCTTTCGGCTTTCGTTCGGGAAGCGATGCCGGTCGGGGAGCACGTGAGGTGTGGCAGCGCCTGCTTACCTCAGATGGTTTGTAGCATTTCTCCAACATGTTTGAACTTTATTGGAGCCCTTGCAGGGTTTGCTGCACAACTTCCTCCCTCTTCCCCACAATCCCCTCTGGGTTGTTGTTTTTTTTTTTTTAATTTTCTTTTTCCACAATTTTACGTGGAAGCAAATGCTGCATAAATTCAGTTCTAATATCACACAATTCCCTCGCATCCACTTCGCTGCGGGGCAGAAAGCCATCCCAAGCGGTGAGGTGAAATATTCTTAGGATGAGTTTGGGGCTATTTTGGTGTCGGCTGGTCCCTTCAGTCCTTTAGCTGGTAAGTTAGCTTGCTCGGCTGCGTGGTGATGCTGCTTCTGTAACAAGCGTGACAGCACTGCTCTCGTGCCGTGGAGAACAAAACAAACACAACAATGGAAGCAAGTTGCTTTTTTGTCATCTGCCCTTATTGTAATCCTTCCCAGATGTAAAATAGGCAGCGTAATGCTCTG
Organism: Anas platyrhynchos; assembly: GCF_047663525.1. Classification (NCBI taxonomy): domain Eukaryota; kingdom Metazoa; phylum Chordata; class Aves; order Anseriformes; family Anatidae; genus Anas; species Anas platyrhynchos. Next base: position 89,629,539 of record NC_092589.1, read on the forward strand.
AATGTAGCACTCGAACAGTAAGTATGCCTTGAAAGCGTTTCTCTGGAAGCCCGACTTGTCTTTGTTTTGTTAGTACATACTTAAGAAAACAGCCCCGTGCGCGTCTGCGGGTACCAACACAGCCACAGAAGTCGTAGCAGTCTTAACTAACCTGCTCAGAGGCCTCTGCATGTTCATAATATAAAGTAAACAGCTGAGGAATGTGTATTGCTGTTGACAGTGAGCGACTGTAAACATCCTCGACTGGAAGCTGTGAAGCAGCAGATGGGGCTTTCAGTCGGATGTTTGCAGCTGCCAACTGCCACAGACGTCAAGAAATGTTTGACACCTAAAGCATAGTTGTCTGTTTAAAACTTCTATTCTATTTGGTTTATCACAGACATATGAATTTAGGCCAAACTTTTCTACGTACGGCTTAATCTTTCTGGTGGTGTATCTCTGGCTGAATCTCTAGAAGCCATCCCGTTTCTCGTAGGAGCTGTGAGAAGCTAGGAACTGAATAGAAAGTAAAACGGGGATAACTCAGGCTGTATTTTTACCGACAAGCTGAGTTGTAAGTTTTCGGAAGTGAGTTGCCATGCAGCTTGCTTGGCTGTACGCGTTGCTTGGCTCGTTTTCTAGGCTCTGCTGGAGCTGCGAGGTTACCGGATCAGTGCGTGCACGCAGCATCCCCCTAATAGTTCACTTAGCATTTGAAATCCTAAGCCTTGTAGGAAGCAATCACTTACAGGGCTTTTGGAAACTAGAAATAAGGCCAATTATAGCAACCATGGAAAAAATGATAAAAAATGTTTTTTTTTTCCTGGAAGAGGCCAACCCTGCGAAGCGAGGGGGAGGTCAGGGAGGTTTTGTTTGATCGGGCTCTTGTCTGGCATGTGCTGCAGCCTCTCGGTTGTCTGCAGTCCCAGCAGTTCTCCCCCTTTTCCCTTTTCCGCTCATTCTCCTCGCCTCTCCCCTCTCACAAAAGAGGAGGAAGCGCCGAAGGCTGGTTCATACATTGCTAGGAGTCATTCGAGACGATCTGAAGACTCCGCTCCTGCCAATTAGTTTCACGTCTGGGTGGAGCCCAGAACTTAAATGTGACCCCGGGACTTTAGCTGGAGAGGAGAGTTTGTGGGGCTGGGAAGGTGCTAGGCCACCTCCGGCCTAACAGCGACCACCGCCGTGCCACAAAAAGAGCAGCGAGGTTGTAGCACGTAACTGATGCAGGCTGATACCGAAAGCTCGTGTGTATTCGCTCCTGGGAGAAGATAGGCATCTGGCTGGTATGTATGTTAAATACCTACACCTTTGGTAAAGAGAGTTTTGCTGCTAACTTGTTTCTTCTTGTTCTCAGTATCCTTCTTTTTCAAATATGTGTGCCTGTGCATACAGAAATACAAGGGGGCATTAACATGTCCCTCGAATTTCACAAGATACAGGTAACCGAGGACTCTGAAGTTTCTGATTTTTATTTTTTTAAGGAGCTCTTGTCCTCTCCGGACTCCCATAAAACACTTTGACGTGTCTGCCTAAAGCTCTGTCTGTCTGCAAGGTCGAGAACATTCTGTGTTTGAGGGAACTTCATTCATCCATGCTTTGCAAGCTGCTTTTTGCCATGGATTTGGGTTATATTGCACTTCAGCAGTGCTTGATGGCTCCTGCTAGGGATAGCAGTGGACATAATCTTGCACGCTTTGCCATCCGTGCTAATGTTGAAACTCTCCTGACAAGGGATTACAATCTAAAGGCCAGTTACCAAAGTGGAAACCAGATAACATGGGCAGGGGACAAATGGGAAGAGTGGAAACCCAGGGAAGGACTTAAGGCCTGATCATAGGGAATAGCTGTCTGTGGCCAGGTGGTTCTGAGTTGTTAGCTTCATGAAAATGGAGGAAGACAGAGGAGATGTTGTCTTAGCTAGTTCTTTTTGTAGCTACATGTATAAATATCCTGAAAGAACACAGTTTGGTAGGATGGTACATGAAAGTGAAGTTAGGACAGACACATGAAGTTTTTTTCCTGTAAGTACAGCAGAGGGAACAGGTTACTTAGGCAGAGGTTTCCAGAAGCGTTTTCATAAAAATCTAAGAAGTCCTGAAAAACTTGTAGTGAGAAGAAGAAGACTCCATATGAACACAACATCTGACTTATAAATACTGCTATCTTAGTAACACACTGAGATCAGGGGCCGAGGCAGGTGTCGGAAATGGGGATTACATTTGTTGTAGTAGTAGCGAGAACCTTCTGTGAGTATTGGCACAAAAGTGACTGGGTACTTGACTGAAGAGGAAACAGGACCCAAGGGTAGATTTACAAGGGTTTCAATGAAATTTAAGTGTCAATGAGAAGGGAGAAATGGGAATCACTGAGAACGGTTGGGTTATATTTGTGAGTGATAGGGATGGGTGTTTCTGTTGACGAAACAGGACAGCAGATGAGGTATAGTCCGACAAATACCAAGTTTTTAGGTGTGTCCTTTTGCAACCTTTCCTAGCCCTAAAAGTGGCTTTTTTTGACAACCTGTAGAATTTCCTAAGTGACCTTGTAATGAAACTCACGGCAGTTGGATGCACTTGCGAAACACTATCTAGGCAGAGGATTCTTAACATAGTCCCTTCAGCTGGAAAGCTTCCCTATGTATTTGGAGAAGAGGATTGAGCAAGAGGAGAGAACTTGCATAGGCAGAGTATTTAATATCAAAAGCATTAAGTACCTCCTGTGAAGATTTGCATATTGATAATATTTGTGCTTTGGCAGGAAATTCCTTCAATACCCATTCTATTACCCTGCTTCCTGAATTACGTGCTGTCTCAAAGTTCAGCGCGTTTCCTCTTTGGAAACCTAACAGTATGTTGGGACTGATTTCTTCAGCCTCTCATCTTGCCGCCTGCACGTGAGGAGTTTTCTTCCAGAAAAACAGCTTCAGACAAGTAGCCTGCGCTTCTGCCAGCCGCTTCTTAAAGCCTGCTACGATTCAACTTGAGAAAAATGCTAGTGTGGTGGTCGGTCCTTAATTTTCTGTCTGCAGAGGAGGCAGTTTTGTGTTACCCTCAGTGCTGTTCACGATGTCGCACCCTGTGCTGGTTGAGGTCACTATTTATTCACTTGGAAGTCAGGCACTTGCTTTCAGGCCCTGCCTTCCAGATCTGGGTAGGTGCAGTCAAGCCTTCTCCACCCCATTATTCAATTAATGGATGTATTCTTAAAAAAGCTATTTCCTTACCCAAACCTGTGTAAAAGCCAAGAGCGGCTCTTGCCTGAACGCTTCTGGTTTTGACTCTTCAGAAGTCCTGTCTGCCGGTGAGGAAGGAGGGAGAGTGGGAAAGCTGAAAAATGCTCCTTACCCATACATACTGTTTATGGAAATCATCTTGAAAATGACAGGGCAGCTGTTGGAAAAGGCACAATCCATCTGCCTACATATGCACTTGTTATGAAGGGAATACAGTTGCTGATGTGAATGGAAGGCTTTCAGGGCTGAGCTGCTGTTCCTACTCAAGCCACATTTGAAACCTTAAATTGTTCAGATATGCGCCTGGACTCTTTGCCTGAAAAAATGAGTGTTTAATAGCCCCACTTCTTAGGGAGTTTTCTTCGTTACTGATATGTGAAATAGGCATTATACATTTGTTCTCAACGTGCTTTTTTTGTTGTTTAAAAATCCGGTGAGACAAGATGAACAAATCATGTCACTCTGCAAGAAATCTGCATTGGAAGGGAGGAGCCTCTTAAGATGAATAGGGCATATAACTTTTTTTCCCCTTAAGCAGTAATTTACAGACCAAGATGCATGAAATCATTCCTTTTTTTTTTTTTTTTTTTTGTACTGATAGCAATAACAGAATGGTCTGCATAAAGTTTTTTTTTTTTTTTTCCCCAAAAAAACCTTCAAGCAGTTATTATGAAACAAATAAATGAACAAAGGATATGAGCAGGAGGCCACGTGCCGCGCGGTGGCGTAGCATTTTTCCAGATGATGGCTCGAGGCATCCTTTTAGCTGTGGATGTAAGTGTACCTTATTTTATTTCACAATACTTCTCTTGATTTAATATGGATAACCAGATTTTTGCTCCATTTCAACCTTCCTGTCCCTGGCACTTGTTTTTTCTTGTGAGTAGACTGGAGACGTTTTCAGTAACTTTGTCTTGTGTTACTCCTGAAGATTTTCATATCCGCACACTCCCTCCCCACTCCCCCCCCAGCTTTGTGTGCCCTTTGCATTATCAGAGGAGGCATGTATTAAATCAGAGCTAAGCAAATGAGCTCCAGAGCTTCTGCCTAGCAAGGCAAGAGCATTGAAGGGAAGAAGTTTTGAAGTGCTCAGAGTTTTTTGCCATCTCTTCTGGGCATCCAGGTGTACTTCACTCAATAGCTTGTCTGTCAGTGCCTGCCTGTGCACTTCATTGCACTCCTGGTTTTATTCTTGCCTTCTGTAAGGGCTTGCTCTCAGATCTTTTGAGATCTTTTGTTGATCTTTTCTTACGTTGCTTTGACCACTTCACTCATTTCTTTGTCTTCCTTAGCAGATTCACCTTTATTCATTAAATACAACTTAAACTGCTTTTTTTTTTGTCTTCAGCGCTGTCACAGCCTATATATGTATTAACTCCCACATACAATTGTCCTGTAATGCTGTTTTCCATTATTGGCTTGAAAATTTTCTACCAATTTTCAAACTTTTCTGCTCAATTTCACAATAAAAGGTTAATCAGTCAACACCTTTCTAGCTACTTCTTTGTAGTAAAAGCCTTGGGAATAGCTTGTGCGCTCATCTACAAGCTACAGGCTTAGATACCTTCTTACAATAATTTTTATATTACTTTTTTTTCTTGCCCTCATCACTCTCAAAGTACACAGAAGGCAGGATTAGTGTTTTCTTATTGCATCGTTGATTTTGCTGAGTCCATAGCTGTGTTTCTGACATGTGCTGCGGGGAAGCTGCCTGCTTTATCCTGTGCAGAATGATGAATACACTTCTTTACCCTCAATAAACATTTTTGCCATTCAGTATAGGAACACGCTTATCATTTATGTTCCTTTATGTATTTTTATACATATATATATATATATATATATATATATGAATGATCAAAGCTAATTTGTATTAAGGAATTCTGTAATACAAGGCTGGTATACTCTGCCTTCTTTTATTTATTTATGCCTATGTCCATGTGTGCAGGCATGCACACACCAGCAATGCCAGAGATAACATGATATGACTTGAGAAAGAGGGGAAGACGGATGCAAAGGGGGCTGTGCAGGCAGCTCGGTTCTCTTTCCATCAGTTGCTTAGATGGAAAGCAGAGCTCTGTGCTAAGCAGAGTAATCAGCCCTGTGTTCTAGAGTTTCTTAATGCAATTAGTTCCAAGCACTCTAGCTGTTCTTCTGCATGACGTTATCCCATGGAATATACGCTCATCTGAAGCTCTTGAAAATTATTCATTTAAAAAAATGAAAAAGCAGAATATCTAGTCTGTTTACACTAAGAACAAATGCTACTGTTCTTTTAGAGCAAGGCTCTTATTAGCATGCCATCAATTTAATATAGAGAGGCTGGAATAAACCATGAAGTCCCTCAGTGTGGATTGTGGCAAGCTATGTACTCTTAAAGCCTTTCTGCGTCTCTGGTGCAACTCTGCGATTCATAGCGGTGATTAATGCTATAGCTATAAGTGCTCATCATCAACATCCTGAAATGTTTTCAAAACATATGGAGTAGTTTTTAAAAGCTTAAACTAAACAGCAGTGAAATAGCTGCAAGCCTACATAAGGCATATTTGTATCAGTGCTTACTATCTCCTTGAAATTATATGTTATGGGAGGGGGTTGAGTCTTTTTTTTTCTTTTTTTTTCTTACAAATAGTGATGTCCCTCGAGACACTGCAGCCAGTAATTACTACTTGTGGGTAGTGCAAGGGAAGGAAGATGGATCACGAAGGTACAGCCAGCCCTGTTTGGAGAAGGATAATGCAGGTAGCATAAATGCCAGCTCCTGCATGAGCTCACAAATCCAGCTCTGGTCCTGGACTTACAGCACAAGAGCCTCGTGCTCCCCCAGCTTGGAGCAGCAGGGAGAAAAACACAAGGTAACTCCACTTGCTCTGCAAGGTTGGCACAGAGTGCTGCTTGATAAACCACGTTAAACCTTCTCTAGCTCTTCTTAGAGCTGCTTCACACACACAGCAGCAGCATCCCAAATATTTCCCAGGAACAGGCCAGACTCATGTGAAATGGCTGTGTATGTTCTGCAGGCCTTGCTATGTCAGGCCCAGCACTGTGACACTGCAGATCTGTGGCTTTTTGAGTAAAGGTGACCCTCAAAATGGTATAGCAGCCATCTGGCAGGTCACATAAGTACAGGTATCTGAGAATTGGCAAAGGACATCAAAAATGGTAGCTTTCTTATTTTCTGAGCACTTAAGCTCCTATACAAACAGGAATGAAACACTCTGAATATAAACATGCTGTTGACTTAACATGAAAAACGCTGGAAATGCAGTTTCTCTGTCCCACGGTGTGTTTGTGTTGTTATCCTAACCTTTGAATGTGCTGCGAGAGTCTGATTGTTTATGAAAGCTGCTAGGAAATAGTTGTGAAAAGGGCTCGTGCTGCTGAACTTCCTACAGCTGTGCTGGAGTTGAACATGGCTGAGCTGCACCACTTGAGGCTTGCCTTAACCGAGAAGGAGATGCCCTTTTATGTGGCAATTTATGATTAATCCTATATATATATTTAGGAAGGGGTTGAATTGTCCCCAGTTGCCATGCTTATTCTTCTCCTTTATCTTTAAAATCGGTCTAGGATAACTAGCTCGGATGTGGGTACCTTGGCTTAGAAGTCCGTATGGGGTTAGATGAATACAATCTTTTCCTCTTGAAGGAGGATATTCAAAAGGTAAAAAACTTTTGAACCACACGAGGTGAGAGATGAAATGTGAACAGGAAAAAGCGGAGCGCTTTGGAACAGCTTATGAAAATCTTACTAGCTGCTGAAGAATCCACAATCAAGGGAGATATCAAAGATAAAATGGCTCAGAAGAGAGGCAGGAACTGCTATTAAAAATACTCTTTCCCTTCCTCCTGCCACCAGAAATCCCTAAATAGATAACTGTCAGATGTTATTCCATGAATATAAATGAGCAGATAATGAAGCAACGTATAAAATTAGTAAAGTGGGGAAAAAAAAGGCATGGGTGGAGGCAGGATGGCCGGACACTCGGAGGAAGTAAGATTTTCTTAGGGGAAAAAAAGGAGCTTTAATGCTGGTGCTCTGTGGCCAGGTAAAATCATAAAGACACAGATACTCAATACATTTGTCAGGTGTATGCTTAAAATGCTAGATTTTAGTCAGATTGATGTTGGTGTCATTCTTTCCACTTTAGCAAGCTAGGAGGATGTGTAACTGCCATTAAAATACGACGTAAATTAGAAGATGCAAATAATGTGTACCAAGGAGTTAAAGAAGAGTAACATGAGAAACTCTGTGGAGCGCTAATGTAAAATTAAGAGCACTCCAGATTACAGATTGAACCTAGTTTGTGCCAGTACTGGGCAAGCAGTGTGTGACTGTTTTATAGGCTGTCAGCTTGATGTGTATTTTGGGAAGAAGTACTGAAGCAGGACTGGGACCAAGTCATGTAAGTATAGTAAATCAGTGTGAAATGCTGGGAAATGGGACTCATCTCCTGTGTTGTCCTTTTATTTCTTTATAAGGCAGGCAGATTAGTAGTCTCATGTAAATAGTAGCCTTTATGATGGATTTCAAGATTGCGATTTGTCAACCCAAAAATCCCCAGGGAAAAAATTGAAATAGTAAAAAGTGTAGAAACCCAGCGTCAGTGGGATTAAACATTGCTCAACAGATTTAAAGCTCTGACTGCCAGTGGAGAATCATCATTGTGTAGTATGTTTCCCCAAGGTGCAGAGAGCTAAACACTGGGGTACTTTTTGGTTTTTGTTTGCTTTGTTTTGTGTATTTTTTAACCATCTCTTGTGTTAATTTTTTTTGGTGGTTTTGGTATGGTGATTTTTTTTTTTCTTGCAGGGTGGGGTAGGGAAAGATGAGTTACTCTTTAGAAGACAGAGAAGACCAGAAGCATTCTTGTTATACTGCAGGTGAACTATTGGAAAGGTACAGTGAAGATGGGAAGATGTCATATAGCAGCCTGTGTACGCCTCTTAGGAAGCACGCTGGTAGCACTCATCTTGAATGCAACCAAAATACACGAGCATCTAGAAATCAGAAATTTAGGTTACGATTATACTTTATTTTTCTGTTTGTTTGTGAAAAACACCGTGTAGGTGCCTCCTGGATAATCGGTTCAAGAGCTGTTGTAGGCCTTTTTTAAAGGCAGGAGAGAGAATGACGTGAAATGCTCCCCTTCAAGGGTGACTGCATTATAACAGCGAGGATTTAGAAGGAAAGAACAACACTGTGTCAGCCTGGGTGTTATTTAGTACTTTTTTTCCAACTGTACATGCTTTGAGGATAGCTGAGCCGTGACTGTGCCCTAGTGTGTAGCTTCTGTATTGGAAAAAGGAAAGCAAGACTGCCGGTCGATTGCAAGGTGCTGTCATGTTAGGAGGTAGAGGAGCAGTGGGAGGCCTGAAAAAGGAATGTCTTGCTCAGCAAGAAATTAAAAATGAGGGGAGGCGAGCTGAAATTAAGGAGCAGACAAGCACGGGTGAAACAGGGCTATAAAATTGAAAATGGGCACTGTGAATCATGCTTTTGAAAGGCTTTGATATTTTTTGCTCAGGGTTTTGAGCTGAGCAGTTGAGCATTACCCTGCCAGGCGAAATATGTCGTCGCTGTACCTCTGAAGCAGCTGATCAAAAGCATTCTTGCATGCCTGAGTGACAGGGTGGAAATAGAGCATTGACCAGCACTGTGGGGAGCGAGAGTGGGGACAGTGTTTTCAAGAGATTGGCCTTTAACTAAAGGTGTCCTGAAGGAGTGTAACTTCATCTTTTTGAAAGGATGAATGTTTAATGTTGTCCAAAAATCAGGCCTTTCGGTTACGTGTCCGTGTGGCCAGCAAAGGATGCTGGCCTGCAAAATGCAGTCATGCTCTTTGATTCCTAAAGAGGATCTTCAAGGTCATTGCATGGCTTCTGCTGGATAGTATTTTTTTTTAAAGGAGTAAAACTTGGCTATATAAAAATAGCACATCAGAAGTGTTGTTTGAGAGTTCATGGAGTTGTCTGGTCTCAAAGCTGAAGTAGTTGAGCTATAGATTACTTCTAGTGCGTCAACATGCAACACAACTATGAGCTGGGGTTAACAGATCACATTCCTTAGTCAAACTGTCTCTGATTCATCTTCAAGCGTTGTTCCAGATCTTCAAAGGAAGCCAGATTCTCTACAGCAACAAATGTTTCTACTTCTCCGAGCTTACTGAACAAGTAAATAAGTCCAGCGAAATCCAAATGCAATTTGGCAAGCCAGAATACTGCTGGAAATGTTTGCCAGAATTTCCCTGGCAAAAGCTCTTCTCTGTTTTCAGTAGATTTGGAATGAAATCAGACAAGATCTCAGCTCGCTCTCCATGGAAACCTAGTGACGGCCTTAAATATTCCTACTACTGGGTGCATTGTGTGCGAGGAGTGTAGCTGCAGGAGCGCGCCGTGCAGGGTGGTTTCCTTGTGCACCACCCCTCGTCTGTGAGAACTGGGTTATAGCTACATCAGTGGCATCATTCACGTGCTTGTTAAATAAATGGGAAAGAACAACCACGTGTGCTTGTAAACTTTACAGCTGTGGGACAACGCTTCCTCTGGTGTTCAGAAGTCGGTCGTTGTTCTGCTTAAATCCGAGCCGATTTCTGTAGGCAGAATGCGCTCAGGAGGGATTCTGGGTTAACAGCTGGCAGATTGATGATCTCCTATTAGAAACATATCCCAGGAGATGGAAGAACCAAAGAATAATGCAGAGAAGTATGTATTAATAGCATCCAATGTATTTTTTTTTTCTTCAAATTTCCTGCAGTGCTAATAGCACGGAGAGAGATGAAACGCTACTGTTTCAGCACTTTGCTGGCAGTACAAGGCATATGGTTCGGGGGCATTGTTTAAGCTTCCTAGGTACTTGTGGTGGTAAGAAACTTCAGGGGAATGGAAAATAGCATTTTTACACGTCGTTCCAACAGTAAGCAGGTGAAGAAAGAGTAATAGGTGATGACGATCAATAATAGAAGTGGGGATGGGGATGGGGAATGAGTAAATTGCAGTCTAAAGAGAGCAGGAAATCTGCCATGATCCTTGAAATCTCTTGTAGGTCCTGTTTCTACTTCTATTTAGTTTTTAATTTTGTACCACAAAGTAGGATGGTGCAAGATGCTGGTGTGGCCAGTAAGGATGGGTAAGATGGATGCTCTTCAAATGCGCTGTATGTGTACGATTCAGGTCCCAAAAATTAGACAGCATCTCCCTCTGGAGGTCTTTAAAGGCATCTGTCTGTGCAGGGAACTTGGTACTTAATTTAGGAAGACAGCATCGCTAAGTACCTAAACCTTGGAGTTGTCCTGGATAATCCAGTGACAACTTCACTGCCCTGCGTGTTCAATCAAAGCGGAATATATGGGAGGACCAAACTGGTCGTTGACTGAATAGGAAAACTAACCCAGGCCATATCAGGAGGTTTTATGACTTATTTTTGCATTTATTTTATGCATTTATTTTTTTAAAGAAAAGTTGATTGAGGAAATTGATGCAGGCAGGCTGTATAGAAGACTTTGGCCAAAAGGTCATAGTCTGATCATTTGGCAAAGTGGGTTATGCATCTAGGCAAGCGAGTACATCGGGCTGCTGCTTCATATGACTGGACCCTAAAGAAATGACTGCAAAGGCCAAAATGGATTGAAATATTTTGGCTGATACAACAACAGCGAACACCAGTGAGTAGACTACTGTGTAAGTGATTGTTTGCTGTCAATTGACAAAAGAATAAGAGATTCATTCCACTCACAAGTGATGCAGAAATTAGGTTTTCTGCTCCTGCACCAAGTTTCTGTGCTCTCTTCGTAGCTGGTGAAGATGTAGGCAATATAGTCAGTAGGGCCTAGACAGTAATTCAGCTGAGCATCCCTCAGGGGCTTAGGACACCTAGTGCCAACCAGGATCTCCGGACCGTTGTTAGGAACTGCTGATGGATACAACCTGGGACCTGCAGGGATTACAGAAGAAGTTACTGGAATCGAGGTGGGACATCCCAGGGTGTTCGAAGTGGTAGCAGACGCCTGTGTCTTGGTACATGATAAATGTCCAAAGGATCTGCTGTAGGATGAGCTGAATCTTTCTGTAGGCTTCCTTGATTGTAGTAGCTTATATGGCTTTATATGGTTTAGGTGTCTTGAGTTGAATCCTACCTTAAATGTATTTTTCTCATTCTTCTTTAAGTAGCCAGGCGTACCTGTCTGGGTAAAAAAAATGAAGAAGATCTCAGGAGAATTGGGATTTGCCCAACAGTATATTTTTAATAGGTCAATTCAATGTTACATAGTTGTCAAGTGCTGACAGTATTTAAAGATAATCTGGCATTTAATTCCCTGAATGAGTCTTTTTTTCCTTGAGTAAGTCTCAGGATTTAGTAGCTCTCTCGTCCCTCCTGTCTGCTGACTAATCCCCACGGATGCGTTTCCCTGGATGTATGCAGGACATGGGGGAGCTCTGTGAAGTTGCAAACACTGGGTTTGTCCTCTACCACCTGACAGCCCAAAGACTGGAGGGTTTCAGTTTCAAGATGGATCAAGTGGAGCATATTGGAAACCTGTAAACAAGAAGTCTGATCTCCCCTCTTTTTTCCCCTTAAGTCTGCACCATAGCAACTATCTGCGTGGAAGGATTTTATGTCTTCTACGAGGAAATCCGTAAAGAAGCCTTGTTCTTTTGTTCGTTTCTCTTACAAAGATGTATTTATATGTGGTCTTGGAAAGTTGGATGTTGCGTTCATGGGAGGAACCAATCGCAGATACCAGCTTAAAGACTTATTTTTTCCTGTTGTGCTTCCTTCCCTGTTGATGTGTACAGAGTTGAGAATCTTATTGTAAAGGAGCCGTGAACTCATACTGAAAATAATGTGCAGGTCTTCTGATCCAAGCATTTTTTCTCCTTGATAGGAAGTTGTGCAGGTTTTTCACATCTTACCTAAACGGAATGAAACCAGTAGCTTTAAGAAAAGAAGAATGTAAATGTTTCAGCACAGAGTTTGAATAATTAAAGTTTGGAACTGAACTTGTTTTAGCCTGAGGCATCGTGCAGTTTTTGCTTCTGAGGACAGCCTTACTTCAGAGCGACCTGTATCCTTTGTCAACACGGCCAGTTTAAAACGAGTTCAGCCCCCAGTTCAGCAAGCAGAAGTGTGCTGGGGGGGGGGGGAGAAGGGGCAATTGTTTTTCATTAGGATAGATGCAAAAAAGCTGGAAGTGAAAAATAAAGGCATGGAAAACATCTTCCTTGCAGTAGTGTCGGCTGGACCCAGATCTAAGCATGTGCACCACTTCTGTGTGTGGTTATACGTGTTTTTTCCATCGCCAGCTGCCTGTTTGGTATTCATGAAGGTGCTTGCACTGTGGGTCTGAAGCTCACATATTCCTGTCTGGGTACTCACCTTCAGGTGCGTGTGGTTTGCCTTGGTTCAGAAGTGCTTGGTCTTCTCTTCTCTCAGCTTCAGTAGCTAAGTGTACTCATTCATCTTAGTTAAAATAGATTTAAAATGTTTGTAGGAGAATTGTACCTGGTGCTTGGAAGTCCTTCGGACTTCTGGCACTTGCTGTCTGGTGTCTTGGGAGATGGGTGACAGTACTTTGCCATATCATCGTCAGTGCTTCTCTGACAGGAGGAAGCTTTCTAAACAGGTGGCAGACTACACTTGCTAGGTGTGTTGAGTTACAGAGGTGTTATACACAAAGATACTTTCTCCTCCATAAAATCTGTAGAAGCAGCAAATCGTCCTAACTCCAGACTGTCTGCTGCTTCAGATGCTGGTCAAGTATCTTTGCTCCTAGAGACTTGGTAGCTCATAATAAAACTTGTATAGTTCAACTTCTGATGTATGGAAATGGTATTTTTGCTTTAAAAGTAAGGAATTTGTAACTTTCTGAAGATGTTTCGGGGCTGCGGCAAATCTGTTCTGTTGTGTGAAGTATGTGAGTGGAAACAACATGTGCTAAAAATTGCGTCATGAACTAAAGCAGGGTTGTGACATACATCGTGCATTGAGAAATAGTTTGCATTGGATTCCAGTTCCTTGCTGTAAAGGACATCTGAAGGTATAAATCGTGTCGATTTCATCGTAAGCAATAAATCAGTTTTAACTGCGTTTTACCAACTTTTTGCCTTTTGTTGCTAGGTTTTTTTTGTTTTGTTTTGTTTTGTTTTTTTTTGCTTTAATTGGCTGCAACCAGTTTTCTTCTTGTAAGAAAGAACTGTCAGCTGGTGGAAATTTCTTTGAGTTGACCAAAAAAGTAACTAATGTGCTATTAATGCAGTAATTCTTGTATGCTGATATATGTTTTCTTCTGCTATGATTTGTTTCAGCTCTCATTTTCAGTTTCCAGTCACCTTAAAATGAATATTAATACAATATTTACATTTTGGAAGACAGAGTATGTATTTTGAAATCTTGTCTGGGAGATTACTTTTGCTGTAAATGTTGCTGATTTGATTAATTCTCTACCTTTTTAAAGAATACAAAGATGTGATATAAAACTGAACATTGTTCAGTCTTATGTTTCACATTTATCATATTCAAAATAGAGGGTCTTATTGTTTTAAAAATTAAAATCTGAACCTAATCTAACTTTCAATTTCATCTACAGTTCCCGTTTTAGCATCCCTTGACCTTACCGCTGTGTTGGTGGGAGGTGTCGTGTTGCTGGGCTCTCAAACCAAGTTTCCTGGCACCGGAATGAGCGGCACTGGGACAGATTTTCTATTATGAAGAGGGTGTATATGTTATCCTGCTTCTTAAATTTTTTTTTTTTGACCTCCGCTGAAATGGCTAACGGGTACAACACAATTGTTTTTGATGCTGTTCTGCAGCGGCTTCGGTGCAGCTTGTGATGCCTGCCTGGTCTGCGAGCAGCCAAGTGTCAGTAGCTGCAACCTAAAAGAGAGAACAGGGTATTTCTAGCTGGAAATGTGTGTCAGGATAGGTGAGAAAGTAGGCATCACTGCTTTTTCATCTCACCACAAGGCAGATACAGGCTCTCTAGTTATTTTGTGTGACCTCTTAGCAAACAGCCCATGTGGCCCTTGCTTTCTGGTTTGTGCTCAGTGCATAGGCTAAAACTGGGATATTGCTGAACCCCGTGTAATGCTCCAGTTCTTCAGATAAGATCCATAGATTTTCAGTGCTGGTCAAAAATATCTGCAGAAAGGAAGTGCCCGAGCTGCTCACATCCCTTTCTTCTCCCTGTAATACTTGGCAGGCTTTCACTGAGCTTGGTCAGGAAGTTAATATGGTGTGGTAGTTGGAGAGGTCACTTCCATCGAGCAATCTGAAACACTAGCTGCTTGCTCTCATCTTCAGCCAGGAAGGCCGCAGAGAGGACTGTAGGCAGTCACTTGAGTTTTATGTTTAATTTTTTTTTTCCCTTTGGTGCTTCTAAGATTTCCTGGTGTTGTAAGAACTCAGAAAAGCAAACTAAGCTTTCCTCCACTGGATGGCTGGGGCTAGAAGGGATTTGCTGTGAATCGCTTGTTCTGAGAAGCAGCCCACTAAGCTTTTGCACCAGGGCGAAGCTGAGCTATGGAGGTGAGTGGCACCAGTCCAGGTTAACACCGTGATTCCCGGCCCTGACTAGGGCAACAGGATGCAATTTAGCAGCCCCTATGCAGGAGGAGGCATGGAAATTTTTAAAAATATTTCCATCGCCAGGCTATTAACTTATGAAAAATCTTATGCCGGGGCCTGTCTCTGCCCTTATCTTCTACTGCTGACCCTCGAGTTTCTTCCTTTCAGCTGCTCAGATGCACCCTGAAGGCCTGTGCTGCCTGAGAGGCAGCTGGGGCTGCCACAGGCATCAGCTGCGTCACAGCACTGGGGGAGAGGGAGAAATAACAGCAACCATGATGTGTATTTCTCATACACCTCCTTGCCTCCTATTGTAAATTGACCTTATGATGTTACAAGTTCGAATCGTAGGCAAAATGCATGCTGAGAGCAGCCTTCTGCTCCTTCCCTGGGTTAGTAGCAAAGAGACTGCAAACACTTCAATTACCAAGTGGACTGACTGGGTTTTCCAAAAGTTATAATTCTCATGAACTCTGTGAAGCTAGGAGTTTATATTTATATATCCTACTCCCGGATTATAGTTGTCTGTATTTATTTGTATAAGCATGGGGTACAGCGTGTACTATTTGATGTACTATTTTTGATGCTCGCTGTATTGTTCCACTTCCTTCAAATAAATAAAATTAAAAATAGGCTAATATTTCACAGCACGTTGAGTGGTGAAAGGTCGATGCTAATTAAGTATCATTGTCAAAGTGCGTGTATGGAGACCTACAGGTGACACCGAATCTTTGTCAAATAAATACTTCAGCTATACCCCGTCTTCAGTTTGCCCAAACTTAGCAAAAATATTGTTTCAGCGTTAAAAAAAAAAAAAAAAAAATGAAATTCCCAAACCGCAGTGATAAAGCATTCCTTTATTTTATACTGGCACTACTTGGGCCTTGCATTTGTCTGTGTGTAAGGCAGCAAGAGGAGGAGAGGTGGGATGGAAATAGAGAACTGTTGCTAAATTGGTACCTTTCAGTTCCTTTGTTCAGCATAAGATTTACTTTAACCACAGTAAAATAGATGTGGTTTTTAAAGAAGCCGCTGTTTGAAATGACTAAAAATGCATCAACATTTGACTAATGTGCAATTTACTGCTTTTTCATGGAAATTTTTTTCTCTTTTGCTTCAAACTTTTTTGTTGCACAGTATCAGAAACTCTATCGGTGGCAGTGCCGTTTGTGTAAACACCGTCCGCGGGCTGGCTCCAGGGCTGTGTTTGTTCAGAGAGCTAGCCGGGAGACTCCCTTCCAACAGAGGAAATGGGCTGATGCGTACGAGCTCTCGCTTGGGATTGTTCACATCCCCAGAAGCTGTATCCTCTGCAGGAAAAAAACGGGCTTGGACCCGTGCCACGGCGTGGCCGCGATGTTAATGAGTGGGAGAAGCCATGTGTTCGTCGCCTGCCGCAGCAGCAAGCTGCTGATTCGGGGAAGGGGTGAGGAAACAAAAAGTAGGCTTGGATGAGATAGAAATGTGGCACTTAATCCTCTTCTAACTGCATGCAGCGTGCCCAGTGTTGTGTTGCAGGCGGTGGGGTGAGGGACGCGGAGCTATTGAGCGTACCTGAAATCTATGCGGCGGGAAGACCCAGATCAAATGGGATCTGGATCCAAGCCTCGTTGCAAGCACGTTGTCGTTGCCAAACAGAAACCTCAGCTGGGTTTCTGAAGCCCTGCTTGTTTTCATCTCGCAGCAACTGTTGTTTAATACAGATGAGCAACTT
This sequence comes from Anas platyrhynchos, assembly GCF_047663525.1. NCBI lineage: Eukaryota > Metazoa > Chordata > Aves > Anseriformes > Anatidae > Anas > Anas platyrhynchos. The sequence continues at coordinate 89,646,029 of NC_092589.1, forward strand.
GATCTTCTTGGGTTGCTCACATACCATAGTGATGAGCCTCACCGAAATACTAATAAAGTTTTAAACCTACAGCCTGCTTAGGAGAATATAAAATAAGTCCAGGTGAGTTTTGCTACCATCCTTCTCTTAAAGTAGGGAGTTGAAATCCTTTTCTCAGTATGCCTATTGCTGCTCTTAACTTTCATTGGTCTTACTAGTTTGGCAGCCCAGGCCTAAAACGAGAGTTGCTTTTACTGCCAAGCTGAATGATTTCATAAGCAGTCAGCTTGGTGTTAAACGTGACCATCCCTGGGAGGATTTTGGGCGCAGGGTGGTCTCTGCGAGCTCCCTGTTGTGGCCATGGGTGGCAGCGGCAGGGTGGTGGCCGTGGGCCCGGTGCTCCAGGGGTGCCAGAGGCCTCTCGCACCAGGGCTGTGAAGGGAGGCTCTGGAGCTCTACCTCGCACTTCTGTTCAGATGCAGGGTTGAGGAAAAGCACAAATGCAGCTCAATAGAAACTAACATGGGGGGTAGAGGCTGGCATCGTGTGGTGCCTGGAGGTGGAGGGGGAAAGATGGGCGTGGACCATGACAGGCCTAGACCGTGGCGGTAGCTGCTGTTTGGTTCAGTGAGAAGGGGTAGCTGTAAGAGGATATAAAGGACACTTCTCAGTGATTTCTCAGGCTGTTTTTACTGGCAGGAGCTTTCTGAATGTGTAACAGTCACAGCAAGACTTTTGCCTTTCCTGAATTTAGAGAGTATTGCGTAAAAGTGAATCTGGAAGAGGAAGAGACCCTGGATGAGACAAATGTCAGGAGCAGCTGAGAGGGCTGCAATTGAGCTTTTGATCGTAAGGAATCTGCAAGACTGGGTGGTTGGCTGGGTCTGTAGAGTTTCTGTATTGATGAGGTGTTTGAGTTGGCAGCCCTGCTTTTCTTGAGCAGTGATGGAGAGGTGAAGAAAGATTTCATATGTACAGAGGGACAGATTTGGAGTAGAGGTGCTTCTCTGGACCGTGTTCACAAAGGTGGCATTTTTTTTCTTTAATCGCAAAGTAGATTACCCAAAGACTAGATGTCCAGATGGCCTTTTCAGGATCTCCACTTTAAAAACAAGTGGAAGGCCTTCTGATAGGGAAGAAGGAGAAGACTGTATATGTATAAAGCAGGCTAGGTCTGGGCTATCAAAGAAAGGATGATTGACAGCTCAAAATGCGTAGGGATGGAATAGTGCAAATATCTCTGCCCTTGGCAAGAACACTACAAACTGAGCTAACCGAAAGATCTAGGATGGAAATAGAAAAGTGGAACTTGAGGCAACTACTGTGCTCAGAGATTAAATGAAAATCCGGGAAGTGAATGAAGAGGTGAGGAGACTGAAGGATTTAGAGCGTAGGAAAAACATCCGAAGCATAGGAATTCCCTAATACTGGTAAATGCGTACTTGGCTCTAAAACTTGCTTGTGAATCCTTAAAAAAGGGATATAATGAAAACAAAATCTATTTTAGCATGGCTACAGTAACCGTAAGTGTTAATAATAAGAACAGTTTTTGCTGTTCTTATTCAACAAAATTCAGAGCAAAATTCAACATTTACTCTGTGAATTTTTGTAGCAGTCTTGTAGGGTCAGTTCTTCTTTCCCCTGTTGGTGTAAGTCTCTCAAGCGTTGTGCCAAACCTCAGCTCTGGTTTTTATGAATCTACTTGGCCACATAAAAATGACAAAATTTCAGATTGGCAATCTCTCCTCTCAAAAGCATCTTTATCTTGAACTTTTTTTTTGGTAGAGGGGAAAAAAAATGCATCCATCATACTCCATCTGCTCTGTCATGCAAATACTGCCTTGTCACTACTGAAAGGCCAGCCTGTCTCAAAGCCTCACAGATTGAATGCCATTTGCTGCAGTTCATTCAATAGCAGAGCTAGCTGCCTGTGGGTGTAGAGAAATTGAGTTAGAGGCTAGCTGAGCATGCTTTAGGTACTGTAGAGGGCAGCGCCTTTGCTCAAAAGAGAACATTTCATTTAAAGATAAATCTGTAAACGTTTAAGAAATGAAGTTGCACCAAATAGTAACTGTACGTTTCTCTCTACCCAAATTTTGCTGCTGATGTGACATCTTAAGTAATTTTTAAGTGCAGCTTTGCAGTTTTGCTGTTACCCAAGCTGAAAATCCTTTTTATCTTCTTTTAAGAGTTCGGGTTTTAAAAGACGTTAGATCTTCTGGGGAAAAGGGCCAGCTCTTCTGTTTTTCTGGCATAGTGTGAAGGCTGGCTGTTGAGTCATGTACTCTTGGTGCTGGTAATGTTCTTGATATTTCCTGAAGAAAAAGTGGCTGGAACAGCATTTGTCACCTGAGCATATCAGAGTGGGAATGGGCTCAGTGTAAAACTGAGGCATTTTTGTTTGTTTTTTTTTTTTTCAGTTTTGATTGGGGGGGATGTCTTGTAGAAGAACAAGTGTTTACTTGTAGAGAATTTGAGGGAGAGAGGTTAACAGAGAAACTATGAGCCTCAAGGGTCTTTGTTACAATTAGAGCCAAGACTCGTGAATTAAAAATTCCAGTTTAGAGAGTACACATAAATTACCTCTTGTTTTAACCTGACAAAGACTGGCAGTTGTACGGAACAAAATGGGAATTGTGCAAAAGTTTTCTGATGAAACTCAAAAGCAAGGTGAAACTTGCTTGTAGGTTTTGTATTTAATTAAGCACTTAGTCAGGTTTGCAACAGACCTTGCCTTCCCTACGAAGTCCGTGATCAGACTGCTCAGAGAGGAGCTACAGAGCTCATCTGAATTGGGGAGGTTCCAGAGCTTAGTTTAGGTACGAAAATAGAGGTGTTCTTTGGGTATTATATGTCGAGTAGTTTGGGGGCTTTCTGTGAAGCAGTTTACTTCAAATTCAGTTCTGGGGGGGATGCTGCTGCTGCTCTGCTTCCAGGTAGGTTCTTCGCCTTCCCATCAGAATTTTACAAGGTAAACCCTACAGAAAGCTGTCCGCCTTTGTGACTTTTATTTTTTTCCTTATTAACATCCAGATTGTACAACATCTATGTTAAGAAAACATAACTGCTCCAAGAAAGCTTTGTTGTGTGTTTATTTCTGCAGCTTCTGTAACTTTATTCAACTTACAAAACCATACAAAAGAAATCGAAGAGAGAGAGGTAGACTTAAAAGTTTCAGTTGAAACCTCAGTTTTGTTAAAGCCACTGAGTCACGATAGAGATTTTTCACTGAATTCTCTTTCTAGCCATCAATCTGAAAAGTCAATTTTCTGTTATTTTTGTAACATAATTTCCTTTAATTCTTTGATTTTTTTGGATTTTTTTTACAGTAGTCTGCCCTTTTATGTGTACTGAGTTGACTGCATTTGGTAGGAAAAATGAAGATGGTTTTGTTATATCATGCAATAAGCCCGTATTAAAACTACAAAGCCAATTTCTTATATTATTCACGTATCTAAGAAATTAATTAGACATTAAGTTATCCTAATGTAAAAATCCATAGGTCGGTGTATATTTGTTGTAAAAAATATGCTAGTAAGCAAAACAAAATCACAAACAATCGAAGATCTCACCAACATCCAAAAACATTTTGCTTGGTTCTGTGTCAAGCAAAAATGACCTTGTTTAGATTTTTTTTGTCACTTGGCAGTTTTCTTTGGTTTCTATGAGTTCTGCTGCTCTCTTAATAAATATTTTTTCTTTAGAGTGAGACATTAGTAGCAGCGAGAAAGAAGGCTCAGTCCATAACTAGCAAAGCTGCAGATTCTTGCTAAGACTAAATAATGTTGCAGGTCACATTTGGGATGGGGGAGTGGTTTCATTTTTTCGTTGTTTTTAATCTTTGCACTAATGGTCTAGAACAAGTCCTGCCCTTTGTGCACGTAGGCTTTGAAACTTTTCTAATTGGTGTCTTTAACAGCAAAGTGTGTAATTGCATTTGGAAGTTAGGCAGCAAAAAATGGTTTTGTGCCACGTCTGTCTTGCTGAGACCAATTCATACCAGCAAGGAAATGCTAATTTGGATACTTATTTGCATGCAGAAATGAGGTAAACCCTGCTATCAGAAATTTCTGAGTAGATCCGTCTCAACCAGAGACACTCGTGAACACTTGAACTCTTGTCAAACATTGCAGAACAGGGGAGGAGTTTTTGCTGTAGCACAAGGACAACCGTGCTAATCCTCCTTTCACAGAAAAGTTTTATTTAGCGTAGCAACCTTGTTGCTAAATGTTCACCAATGCTTAGCAGCAGCATCTGAAGAAACTAAAGGTATTTGGGAACAGCCTGAACGTGGAAGTGGGGGGCAGAGACGCGTGCCATGGCTGGGGTGTGGGGGAGCAGGGGATTGAACCTTAATCGGAGGTGCTTGAATCTGAAGCTGCTTCTTGGTGTCCTGCACCCAGAGAAACTGATCTGTCCTTACAGCCTTGTATTTCAGCTTTTGCCTCCTTGATAACAATCAAATAAGCCTATCTGCTAAGCCCCAAGGGCTGTTTCTCAATATTGAAGTGCGATTTTTCTATTTTGTTCGACTTTCCATTCAGGGCTGATGTCCACGCTGGATCTGTGCACCCTAACAGTTGGGGCTTTGCAATAAATACCCACGCCAGCCTGGTGCGGAAGCTTGAACCATCAATTTTCTAGGTTGTACTGACATCTGGTGGCAGTTTGTATGGTTAAATTGTGTTTCAAACCTTTTTCACTTGGAGATCAGGCAATTACCCATTTACAGTCTGCTTTCTTCTGTATTTCACTGAACTTAGAAAAAATATGGCTCTGTTTGGTGGCTGCTCTTTTCCCACTACCTTGCTTCCGACACTTGAAGGGGGAAAAATAGGTTAAAACTGCTGAAAATAGTTGTTTTTAGCTAGTTTAAAAATGTATTCAGACCTTTAATTTCAGGCTTGTTTTTAATTTTGTGTGTCTTGTAGCAGTTGCATGGAGGAGCCCTGCCACCCCCTTCCTCAAAGTGCTGTAAAGGACTATTTCATGAGGGAAATTAATGGGAGAGTTTTCTTTCTTTGAAGCCTTGGGCACTTGCAGTTGCTAAAGGAGATCTCTGAGGTGCATCTCCATTTTCTGTCTTCCCTTTAGAGATCCTGGGGTTTCTTTTTACCTATCCAGATACATACATACACGCTTCCAAAATGTAATGCAGAATGCTCTGAATGGGGAGAAAACAATAATTCATTGCTGTGATCTGTAAGCAATTGAATAATATTACCAGGAACAGAAGTCGCTGGACACGCTTCCAGGAGGAGGCAGGTGGAAAAAAAAATAAATAAATAAATAAAAATAAATAAAAATCTTGACGATTTGGAGGGGAATCTTCCATGTAGAAGGAAGAAAAGGAGGTGAGCAGTTTGCAGTCTTCATAGCCATGTCAGGCTTTTCTTCTGGCTGTGAAAGGATGGAGACATAGGAAAGGGGGATCCACTGGACTTCAGCTAAGCATGAAGGATGCCTACAGTGTGTATTATAGATGTGTGCATTATAGTTGAATTTTGAGTGGTTTTGGACAGTTTCAAGCTCTCATTTGTAAATAGAGGTGTAAGGGGGCTTACCATGTAAATAGTGCCTCGTTAGTTTAGCTAATGCCATAATACCTGCAATGTTCAGTGACTTTTCCCCATTTTAGTGGTAATGAATGTGTGGAAAGTAGCAGACATCATTCATTTATCAGGCTGTATGGGTATTATACCTGTACTGTTGGGTGTTATAACCAAGTGATTGTAACAAATACTCTGTGAAGTGAGCAGTGAGTAATCTGGGTGTGCTGGCACCCAACTTCCTGCCTTCACAAGCAATTAAATATCGAACTTGCTAGACAGGGAATTGAATAGGGATGTGGTTTTTTTCAGTACTTCCGTCTCATGCTTCATTGTGAAATAAAGTGAGCGAACACTGGCAGTCCCCTCATGATGTGACCTGTACTGTGCAACTCCGGATCTCTTCCAGGTGACAGCGGGGCACTGCTTCACTTGGGTTTTGAGGTGGTTTTCTTTGTCATTGTCCCTACACTACATTCTGTCAGCAGCCACTTCCTTCATAACTCGATGTATTACTTTTTACAGCCCTATCCTGTGAGTGTAGGGCAGCCAAGGGAAGGAGAGCAGCTTCTGGGGTCAGCCAAACAGAGTTTCACTAGCTCCTCGCCTCTTTGAGACCTGGGGTGGAAGGCTTCACTGCAGCAGCTTGTTCTTACCTCTGTAATATCTTTGCTGAGACCACGGTCACCCACGTGGCTGGCTGTACCAGCGGTGCCTGCCCTTAGCTGCTGAATTCCAGCATAGCCCCGTGCAGGACTTGGCCGGCAAATCACCATTTTTTTCCCTTCTCAGACAGCTGTGGAAGGACCTGCTTTGCAATGACAGCTGGTTTTCTTTGCTGCTGGCTGTTCAAACATCAATGAGGAACTGTGCCTAACGTGTGGTCAGCACCTACCCCTTTGGCAAACGAGCATGATGTACTGTAGTCCCTGCCCTTCCCTGTGTATCTCACCTTACAACCATTCTTCAGACTTCTTAAGTGTTGATTAAAATAAAATAGTCGCCTGAAGTGGCTCGGAAGTCAAAGGCAGGTGATAGGGAAGCTGTAGAAATACTGGACCTGTGTTTAATGTGATCATCTAATTGCTGTCTTGTTCTCCTGTCACTCATTTTGAATGCAATCCCTTCAGAGTAGGAATGTGTGGAGTATAAATGCGGAGTTTATCAGAAGATTTCCTCAGGTTGCTTGGAGTTGTTATGAATATCTGGTGGGCAGCATTTCTGAAACATATATGCAAAACTGACTTGAAAGTCCTGAATTGCTTGTATCATTCATTTAGAAGCTGAAAAGAACACACAGCGAGTTTCAAAAGGGATTGTGGCGTTCCGTAACAATATCAGACAATATATTGCGTGGCATTTATTCTGATATTTCTTGTTCTGAATTTCAGGGCTGCTTTTTCTTCACCTGTTTGAGTATTTGCTTGTCACTGCACCATTTGCCTTGATAAGTTTTCTTTCTTTGTGCGCAGACAGTATGTTCCCTGCTATTGCACTGCCTCTCATCAATTTTCTGCGATATAAATCTAATAGCTACAATAGTTCATAGGCATATTTTGAAAGCAGATTTCTTTATTCCTGTAGAAAAAAAAGGCAAAGCAGATTTTTATTTCCCTACTGCTTTCTCCTTAGCAAAAAAAATAAAAAATGTTTTTGATCTCTATATTTTACATGGTTGTGTTTTTTTGGTCTTACGGAGATAGTGCTGAGAGAGAGATGTAAGTAGTTTTTAAGTTTCCATTTAATTTCTATATATTTATTTTCAAAGTTATGTCTGATTTTAAGACCCAAAGTTTGAATTGTACAGGGAAAATAAAATGATAGCAAATAAAAGTTCGAACCAACAGTCATAAAAGATGCAAATCCAGATGATGATATGATTCATCACTTGAGTAATATATAAAGAAGAATTTCATCATAGCCCTTAGAGGATCAAAATCGGCTCTGTTAACAATAGAAGTATCAGATGCCTGGTTGCCAAAGGATGAGAGCACCGTGGTAATTTCAGTCAGAAACCACAGCGGTATTGTATTTTCTGCTCTCTCTTGTCAAGGGTTGGAGTCCCTTCTGTAAATCATACTTCATCTGGAAAGCCTTGAATGAGAAGTATAAGGCCTGGCCCTAGACAGCATTTCTTGAGTGGAGTTTTTAGGGGAAGCTGCATCTTCTGAGCGTAGCACTAGTGTAAGAAACGTAGCTGCTGAGCAGAGGACTCGTTTCTTCCTCAGGGACAGCTCGAGAAGGAAGCCTTGTCATTCTTGCAATCTCTTGGTCAGAAATGTTCAGCCTTTGCTGCTGCAGTTCCTATTGCTTTGTAGCAGACTGGAAGTTGAAGGTGATCTGTACCTTCTCATTTATTATTTCAGCTTTTCAAGTTCCTGTGCATCTCCTGTGCCTTCCTGTGAATTCAAAAGTGGGGCATGCAATTACATCGTCCCCCTCTTTCTCTCTCCTGCTGCTGTAGCTTTTTGTCTTGAGCAAAGCCAACGGGGGTTTTGTGACTGCGGGAACAGGGCCCTTAGATATGTGACCTGATTTCCAGAAGCACTGGAATGAGATGCAGCTAATGGTAGAGGAGAAACTTGTACATGAACAGTAACTTCAGTCCAACTAAAACATACGTTGAGCCCAGAGGTAAGCTGTTTCTTCAGAAAGCTTTTTAGGATACTGTGCTTGGTGAGAACAGCACAGTTTGGGGCGACCCCTTCTATGGATTAAGTGCTCAGATAAAGCTCCTCTGCCTATTCAGTAGCAAACAAACTTTTCTGAACTTAGGTTGTTCTGGTTCTGTGAGGTGATTCAGGTCCCCAGTTACTTGCACACATGGTTTTGCACATGCTTTATGTTTTTTTAAAGTAAAGACTATTAATAATCTTCTTGCAAAGTGTTTCTTGTGTTGTACTAAAACCTGTTTAAGTGAATTTTTACCCTCTTCTGAGGATTTTGGCTTTTATTCTACATGAGCAGAACTTTTGCTATGTATGATTAGATCATCTTGGGTTTTATTTTTTTTTATTATTATTTTTTCCTTTTCTCTTTCCCCTGGAGATGATATATCTAAAGGAACTGAATACTTTATCTGTTTCTGAGAGGAATGTATCATTTCAAACATATCTAGACTGCTGTTACAGTCATCTGTTATTGTATAATTGGAGACTGAAGCTTATCAAGCCATAATCTTTAAATGCATCCTTTTCCTCATGGTACTCAAAGACACCCCAAACCCATCATTCCTCTGATAATTAAAAATGAGCTAGATATTGTGTGTATTCCTCTAAGCCAGCACTGTAGGGTACTGCTCTTAAATTGTGTTAAAAGCTTCCAGTCCTTTAGATAAATTACATGATAGCTTTTACTTGTGGAATCCACAAGTCTTTTCTACCTGAGTCTCTTTTTTTTTTTTTTTTCCAGTTAGTATATTCATGTGCACTCATTAAAATGATGAATTCTCTCTTTGCTGCAGGCACAACTTGAAGAGATTCGGGAGCACTCTGGAGTGAACTGGCAGGAAGCCTTGTAATACAGCTGTGGCAATGAGAGTGGCTGTCCTCAGGAGATGCTGCAGCTCAGCTTTATCATGATCTTCTTTCTTACGCCTCCCAACGAATGCACAAAGGACTTAATTTTGTTCAGGATTCGTGTGGTGTAAAATAGTCACGGGTATGAGGTTTTCTCCTCCTTTCACTTGATGCCTGCATGTTTCCTGCAGTCAGCGATGAAGTCTGTACTAAGTCTGCTGACATTTGGTCTGCTCTCAAGAGTTCTGAGTGACAGGTACTGTAAACATCCTACACTCTCAGCTGTGGAAACTTAGAAGGCTGGGAGAAGGCTGTTTACTCTCCCTGCCTCGGAAATCATCCGGAGGGCAAAGATGGAATATTGTGAACTCCACGTTCGTTGTATTTCTGACAGCCTGAATTTCTTCTGTTACGTTAAGGTGTCAGCAAACAAGTGGCAGCATTATATCATGCCGTCAGGGTCTTGCATTCTGACTGAGGTTTGAACCCATCATAAGAAGGGCCTTACAAATATGCCTTATCTGCCCTTCTGGTGTGAGGGAAACTTAAATGGTAGAAATAATACGTTACAATACCTTCATCCTTAAAAATAAGATAAAACAGTGTAGTGGTACATACAGGTTACAGTGGAGATGCTTCCAGGTTCGTGTACCAGTAGTCTGTTAAATTGAAATCCTCCTTAATGTTTGTGTCTTGCGTTCTAAGATTTAGTTCCTGTTTTCCTACACAAAAGAACTAGAAATGCCTGAAGGCAAAGAAGTTCTAGGGGACTTCAAGTTTCAGTTTCTTTTCAAAGAAATTGAGGTGTCAACAATGATCAGCTCCATCTCTAAATTAACTGAATTGAAGATACAAGGGTATTTACCTTACATTTTCTACTTGCTTTTGTCTGCTACTTGCCATCCAGCCTGTATTATGCTTTGTGTAATCTTTCTTCCTCGTCTTCCTTGTGTTTCTATTTCCCATTAGCTAAGTAGGGCTTCTCACTTTAAATGCAGAATAAGCTTAAACATTTTTTATCCTTTTAAATCTAATACCCTACTGGCACAGTCTAAATCCTCATGAAATGTAATTTTACAGCTATTCTTAAGCAGCGACTTTGGCAGAAAGAATATTATTCCCCTACTTTTTTATTTCTTTATTGGAAGGGACATCTTTTGTGCTTTCTAAGAAATTTCTCATAATGCAGTTAAGTTCAAAGATCACCTTCTAGCTCCTTTTGTGATAGCATTCTTATGTCTAAAGATCCCGCTGCTTCAGCTTTTTAGCAAAGGTGTTTAAATAAAAATCTCTGGTATAAGAGATGTTCTAGAGAGTTTAAATATCAGGGTTCAGAAAGTGATGGAGGTAGAAAGAGAACAGCAAAATGGTAGAAGATCATGTAAGGATTTTCTGCAAAATGGATGAAAAAGAAGTGAAACCATTAGGCAGATCTCAAAAAAAGCACACGATTAAAAAAAGGTACGTGATTTGAAGCAATAATTTTTTGGAAAAATGAATTGGAGAGGAAAACAGAGTTATGGGGTCTTAATTCTGTAGCCAAGGAGTATGTTCATGAGTTGAGGTCTGGCCGTGCAGTAACTAGTACCATTTTTTCAGGTTTGTGGGGTTTTAACTCATGATTTGTATAGTGATGTTACAAGTCAAGTTAGTCTTACAAAATGACTGTTTTAAGGAGAAATGAGCTGTTCAGGCTAGTCAAACGATAGAGGGTAGCATTTCCTAACACACATGGTTCCCTTGGCAGAGAGAGATCTCCAAGGGTGATGGAGCACACAGCTACATCCTCCACTGTATGACAGCACTGCTGGTAGGCTGTGCTGCTGAGGAAAGACCTCCCCTTGAAAGGAAGTATCATCCTGAAGTTTTGTGTGTTTTTATTATTGTTTTATTTAGATTTGCTTTAGGTTTGGAACCATTATTTTCTGTCAGACAGGAAAAACTTCTCTATATTTAGCATTACCTATTTGTTGGCTAATGGTGAAATTCCATCTTTGATTTTATCAGTGTAAGCTGGGAGTGTTGGAGCTGTTCTCATGCATTCTTCCCTGGCCACTCTTTCCTGTCCTTTAACTTGTGCTGATACTGATGTTTGTTTAAACAGCCAGCTAGCTCAGTGGCTTGACCCAGATGAAAATTAAACAAGCAAGCCAGCTTTTATCTGAATCAGCTGAGTAATAGCTTACTCCACCACTGTGATGCTGTTGCCTAAAATGGTAATTCCTTCAAATATGGCCACTTTTCTGAAGGGCAAAAATGGAGTTTACTATAAACAGACCATAAAATCCTAATACAAGAAGGTGAAATCACAGGTATTTGTATATTTTTGCATTTTATTTGGTATTCTATTAATGCTGTTTGAAAACAATTGCAGGTGTGGTGCTAAGATAAATTCAGATAAAATTGTTTTAATTAACATTCTTGATTTCTTGAAATCCATTCGTGCTTCTGTTTCTTTGAAAGCTTTGTTTGTGAAGTCTAGTAAGCAAATTGTGTTGGACATGGGGAGCTACCAGTAATTTTGCTGCCTCCACACCTTTAATTGTAATGGTATCCTCTGATGTATTTGCACAAGGCTGAGCATTGTATAAATTAGGTTATTCCTAGATCATACGTGGTTTTTTTGTGTGTGTTTGTTGTTGTTTTGTTTTTCCCAGGTATCACTTGCCAAGCCCAAAGCAAGCAAAATGTCCTTTTCTCTTGTTAATCTCAGACTTGAAAGAGTTGAAGCTTCTCTGCAGTCGATCAATTAAACATCGAGCTTTCCCATTGTGAAGAAACATACAGGGCTTTTTCAAAACCCTGTTGCCTGTAATGAGTTTTGGATTGGGTCCACAGAGATGTAATTTGGAGAGCTACCACGGCAAGTCATCTGTGGGAAATCTTTGTTTGTAGGCATGGGCTTTTTTTCCTTAACATGTGCCAAGATGCAAAACTGACTTTCTCCATGTTATTCTTGGCACTGCTCAGGAGAGTATCATTCTTACGTGTTAAGCTCAACGTGTTTGATCAATTGATTGATTCTGAATGAGGAGGAAGAGGATAGTTATTACTTATATTTTCTTATTGTTCAGTGTAGGAGCTAGTGAAAATTACAATATCCAAACTTAACACAGGTGAAACTTGAAAAAAAGTTATGTTTTAAAGTGCTGCTAGTGAGGGAAAGGAGAGGTGAAGGGGAAAGAGAGGTGACTTCTTATCCAGAGAGAGGAAAATAATAACCCTGTTCCTTTTCAGTACAAACACTTCCTTGATAATACAGTGAAAGAGGGCAACAATTGTCCTTGATGCTTATACAAAAGTTGAGGATTGCTTTTATGCAGAAAATTTCGCTGTCAGTGATTCTAATTCAGTGCATGAGAATTTAAAAGTAGTATCACAAGCTATTGTACTTTGAAGACCTCTGTTCTAAATTCAAAGGGTTTGCTTTGAATGGAAGAGGGGAAGAAAAAGACATTCTGCGGACATCTGTTACAGCTGCCCCTCAAATGAGCAGGTTCTAGATCTGAAATTTCTCTGCTATAATTGAGATAAAAAAAAAAACATGTAAAAGCAACTGGCCTTGTGCAAAATGTAAACAGGTGTGGAACATCTGATATTAATGTGCATTTATATGCAAAAAGCAGATGAATGTATAATAGCATTAATTAAAACATATTAAAGCTTAAAATAGATTAACTTAGTTAACATCTGAACAAATGCTTTTGCTTCAGTTCTTGCTTCCTTCCAACTTAGATTTTTCTTTTTATAAACCTCCTTGTACACCGAGTCTCTTAAAATAGCACTTTTAATAAACAGAATGCAGAAGCTGAAGCTTCTTTTATTCTTGTGTGAAACTTTGCTTCTTGTCAGCTCTGGGCCCTATCCAAGACCTACTTAGCTACAGTTAGGCTTTTATTTCCTTATTTTGCTTTGTTAGCCTGAATTAAATGGAAATAGGCTTTTGTAGCAATCGCTTCATACAATGGGCGAAGTTAAACTAACCAGTGCAGTCCGTGGCCACAGAGTATCTCAGAAGAGTTGAGGGCTGGCTTATTTTAGAGAGTGTAACGTGATGGCTAAATTACATCTCCTTTCACTCCAAAAGGGAGAGTTGAGTGAGGCTGTGTTGCGTAAGCCGTACACTTGCAACACTCACTCCACTCCACGGGAGGAAATAGTTTTGTTCCTGCTGCAGTTAACAGGAAATTTTTGCTGCTGCCTCCATCCTGTTATTAAGGTGTTGAAATAATACTGCAGAAAGAGGGACTAATCCTGGCTTTGGACAGTCTCTGCACTTCATTTTCTCTTTTGCGAAAGAAGATGATGCTTTCTCACCAGGGAGGATACACGAAGCAAAGAAACAGAAAAAACAGTATTTCTTTTTGCAATGAAGATTGTTTCCCAAAATCATAAAATCACAGTCTGGTTTGCCTCATTATGTTGCAGCCTTTCACAGTGATTCAGAGATCATACTGCTTGTTTATACTACTGGGGAAGAACAAAGGATGTCCTTACTGCAAGACCTAGTGCAGCATGATCATAAAAGCTGCTAAAAGCTCCCTCTTGTGCTTCTGGTGCGATGCCATCCTCCCACCAGCTCCAAGCAGGCCTGCAGCACCTCTTCTGGTGGTGGTTTTGAGCATGGACATACATGCAGAGGGCAGTTTGTGCGTTCACACCCAGGTAGCTGGGGTACAGAGGTACATTGCAGCACACAAGTCAGCTCCAGGCCAAGTCAGCTTGCTTCCGTCAGCAGGAGTACCTTCCACTTCACCAGATGTAAAGCTGAAAACAAGTCAACATTTTACCTACGATTTCAGATCCTTATTTATGCATCTTATCCCTCCCTGGTGGTCTAGTGGTTAGGATTCGGCGCTTTCACCGCCGCAGCCCGGGTTCGATTCCCGGCCAGGGAAGAGTTTTTTGCTGGGCAGAGGCCAACAGGATGATGTTCAACATGGCTAAGTGCTGCCAGGTCCTGCACTTTGGTCACAACAACCCCATGTAACGCTACAGGCTTGGGGGACAGAGGCTGGAAAGCTGTGCAGAGGAAAAGGATTTGGAGGTGTTGGTCATTGCTTGCCTGGACATTAGCTGGCAGTGTGCCCAGGTGGCCAAGAAGGCCAACGGCATCCTGGCTTGTGTCAGGAAAAGTGTGGCCAGCAGGACTAAGGAAATGATTGTCCCCCTATACTTGGCTCTGGTGAGGCCACACTGGGCCCCTCACTACAAGAAGGACATTGAGGCCCTGGAGCGTGTCCAGAGCAGGGCTATGAAGCTGGTGAAGGGCCTGGAGCACAGGTCCTGTGAGGAGCAGCTGAGGGAACTGGGGGTGTTTAGTCTGGAGAAGAGGAGGCTCAGGGGAGACCTTATTGCTCTCTGCAGCTACCTGAAAGGAAGGGGTGGGGAGCTGGGGGCCGGCCTAGTGATAGGATTAGAGGGAATGACCTCAAGTTGCACCGGGGAGGTTCAGGTTAGAAATGAGGAGACATTTCTGCTCAGGAAGAGCAGTCAGGCATTGGGACGGGTTGCCCAGGGAAGTGGTGGAGTCACCGTCCCTGGGGGTGTTCAAGGAGAGGTTGGACATGGTGCTTAGGGACATGGTTTAGTGGGTGACCTTGGTGGTAGGGGGATGGTTGGACCAGATGATCTTGGAGGTCTTTTCCAACCTTAATGATGCTGCTGCTGTGAAATGAGCACCATCACCAGCTGACTTCTGGGCTTTGCATCATTTGAAGGCTGCCATTCTTGAGTTATTTCTGCACATCCTAAAGCACCCACTGGCTCAGGTGTTTGAAAAAATGCTGCTAAGATAACTCAGTGCTGGTGGGACAGGGCTAGGTTGATGTTGACAAATGAAATAATTTCAGGATCTGTGAAATTCTTGTTCTCCTTGGCTAGAAACAGATGACTCAGTATGACTATGAACTCTGTAAGTAGTTTAGCTTTATAGAACCATTAAGGTTGGAAAGGACCTCCAAGGTCAGCTGGTCCAACCATCCCCCTACCACCAATGTCACCCACTAACCCATGTCCCTAAGCACCACGTCCAACCTTTCCTGGAACACCCCCAGGGACGGTGACTCCACCACCTCCATGGGCAACCCATCCCAGTGCCTGACTGCTCTTTCTGAGAAGAGATGTCTCCTCATTTCCAACCTGCATCTTGCCTACCTTGCAAACAGATTTGGTGAGGATACTGAGATGCCATAATCTAATGCTTCGTTCACAGAGTGCAACTGATGAAACACAGTGGTAGATTCTTCATGTCTTTTTTTTCTTTGTAGCAGTGACCATACTCACTGCATTGACATTAATGGAGCCGCTAATTAAGATCTTGCAGCTTCAATATGTGCAATTGATGAAATGCTACAGTGTCCTTTATGTGCAGATTGCACGGAAGCGCAGATCAAATCTAAATTGAAATAGATAATGTTTTATTGCCTTGGGGTAAATTGTGCGTAGCATGCAGCCCTTGAAATTAGACGTGACAAAGCTGGTTGTCTCTGGTGCCACTCAGAGCGGGTGTGAGTCAGAGGGTACAGGTTTGTGAGGAGTGACCAGACGGATCTGCTCCTTGCTGAGTAGTCGTGTTCGTGTCTGGAGGTCTGTCGGGCTGGTTCCACAGGGCCTGGCCCTTCTGACGACCATCATAGTGCCTCTGGCTCCAGAAAAGGCCTGTCCTGGGGGTGTTCAGCGCCTGCTTTGCACTTGGAACATCAGCCTTCTCTTGCTGAAGTTTGCAAGCCCTCTGAAAGTTTCAACAAGTGACCCAACTGAGGGAGACTAAACTAATACTAAACCTAGGGAGAGGAACTCTGTTGCTAACGCAGATCTCTGTTCTGTTTCTCCTAGTGGCAAACCTTATTCCACCAATGTGCACTGACCTATACCTTACCCGATGTTTATTTTTCCTGCAGAGATGTACATATGTCAGCCTGAACACTCCTCAGTGGGGCTTTGCTGCTCTCTAGCTCAGAGAATTGCTTAGAGCTGTGGGAGCTCGGTGCACGCTGTGCGTGTCTCAGGATAGGGAGGGAGCACGACCAAAACTCGGAGGACAAAAGAAAGCGAATGGAAAATATCTGGTAAGATTTTTCTATGAACTGCTGAGCTCTTCCAAGTGGGGGAGGAAAAGGATTAAAAGTGAGGAGTTTTAAAGACAAATTGAAGTTGATGTTTGAACTGTCAGTCCAGGAAACTCCAGCGACAAACTGAATGGAAAGTTCCCCAGTGAAGTCCACAAAGAATCTTCAAAGACAAATCTGAATGGAGAACAGCAAGGATTTACATCTTTGTGTACAGGAACCGAGTAATTACTGGCAGCCGGAACAGAAACTCCAGATTCTTGGCAGTAAAAAGGAAATGGTCTGGCTCGGGGACTTGGACTGAGTGGTTTTTAAGTCTTTGAGGAGCAAATCTAATGTTTTGGATACATACAATAGAACAAATCTGTGGAAATCCTGAGGTGGGAAATGAAATGTATTGGTTAGGGCTTGAAAATATGTATACCAATATTTGGTTTCTTTGAGTACGTTTTCAGGCTGGAATGATATCTGAAAATATCTCAAATGCATTACTTACAGCAAGCAAGCTAGTGGCCTGCAGAGGAATGTACAAGTTCCCACTTCACATCGTGGACTTGTCAACTGATTTTAAAGCAAGGTTTATTTTGATTATTTTAACAAAAATGCAATTTCTGTTTTTCATTTCAATCTAAAATGAGAGGAACTGTGCTGTAATCATCACCTGTAATACTGTGTGAGCAGGTTGAAAAATATATTTGGATTTCAGGTGTATGAAAGTTTACAGTGGTTCCTTGATTGCCATGGGTGAGATTTTCTTGTTGTTTTATTTTATTTTTAGTTTTTAATTATTATTTGTTTTTTTGTTTGTTTGTTTTTCTTCTTTGGACTTCTCAGCAGCATTTTTATGGTTGATCATGACATCTTTTTGATCTATTTGATGTCGCTGGCCTTGTCTCAGACAGCATGAGGCTGGTTTTATTCCTCTCCATCCCTCTCTAATCTCTATTTGTGTCTAGCAAAGGGGAGGCCTCTCTTACGGGGAAAAAAAGGAGGCAGTAAGGATCTCACTTTGGTCTGTTTGAGTCAAGAGTCCCATAGCATGCAAAGATTTCTCATGAGGCCTTCACAGGCTTCTTAGTATCGCTGTTTTAACATGTTTTCTAGTTCTGCAGGGATGTGAGACTGAGTCATGGGTTGTGTGCTCTGAGATTTATAAAGAGCTAAAATCCTGATAGAGCTGGTGTAATGGGCTGGACCTGTGTGTCCTTGAAGCATTCCCCTCCCGCTCTTTTCCCCACCTGAACTTTTAAAAGACAATTGAAGTGTCTGGTTCCATTTCACTTCAGGTTAATGTGAAAGAACAATGAATGTGTATGAACATCACCAGCAGGGCTGGTTCACCACGTGCCTTAGCTATCTAGCCTGGTATTTAAGGGCTGTATTTGGACCGAGATACCAAAAGATACATGCAGGAGAAGGAAGCTTCATTTTTCTTCAAGCAGGAACCACTGGCTTTTTGGTTAGCTGGCTTCTAGGACTTAGTTGTACATGACCTGGCTCTGGAAAATGTGTGCAAATGTAACAGGAGTTTCCAAAAATAATTAGATGTTTTTTTTCAATTGTATTTTAAAATCACAACCTGTTTTAATAATAACATGCAGGGTTTAGGCATAGACAAGTACTTGGCAGTTTGAAAATAAAACCCTTTTGTGGAAATACTCTCTACTTGAATGGGCTTCTGATAACTGTGCTTGCATCCAGACTGTGACTTGTGCATGGACAATGAGGGGCAAATCTGCAGCACGAATGGTGGAACTCAGCCAGGATATGGGAGGCTGAAATGAATGTTTCTGATCCACCTGGTTCCAAAATGAAAGCAGTTGTTGAAATCTTGACATCTTCAACGAAACCAGAAGGATCCCAACCTGTGTGTGCTGTCCACCCCCTCTAACTTCCCATATTCTGACCAACTTCACTCCACTGCTTGTTTATGGAAATTACTGTGGTTTTATAATCTGAAGACCTTTACATACACCCCACTTGAGCGTCTGTTTTTCTAATTATATCTGCCTCACATTTCTTAAGCATAGAAGCATCCGGTTATGCTCGGGATATGCTTTTCTTGTGGGAAATGTGGTGGTGAAAAAAGAGAATTAAGAGTAGATCGTGTAGAAATTAAAGTAGAGGAGAACTTTTCAGAGAGCCAAAAGGACAAATGTAATGCCTGCTGATGCTGTCGGTCCTATGGAGATCAACATTCAACAGACAGGGCTATCCTGCTCTGTGGCTGTGTAATGCTTTTTGTCTGCAGCTCTGGCTCCAGGGAGCTTCTCTGACCCCAACAGCAGGAAATCAGTGCCAACCCTCAGATGATCTGTCTTCCACATCTTGGATTTTATTGTCAAGGGACTAAACAACTCGAAGAAATAAGGTGGTGAAGAAGGTGGTTGTCCAGTAAGGGGCAGAAGTTGACATGGTTGCCAGCAACTAGAAATGAGCTCATGGAAAGACTCAGCAGAAGCAATTTGAGGATGGCTTGATTCGAGAGAAGTCTTGGGAGAAGAAGAGAAGCCCAAACCTGGGTAAGGACAGAGCGTACTGGTTAATGTGGTGTCCCAGCAGCTGATTTCATAGGAGAGGAGACAGCGTGAAATCCTGCACAAGAGGACTCAGAAGGCAAAAGGTGGACAATGTGCATATATATAATCAAAAGGCAGAAAAATATAAGAGCTTTTTAGAAGAAAGGACTAGCTAGACCTATCACTTGACACAGGCTTGAATCCAGCCGGTGCAGAGAAAACTTGCAATTGCCTGGAAAGGACCATCTATAACTAAAGTCCTTTTGTGTGGATTCCCCCATGATGAAGCACTAATCCTCCCACACTGGGCCAGTGACAACCTGCTGTTGATCGCTTCTAAGAGTGCCAGGTCATCTGCCAAGAACGTAGTTGTATCTTGTTGTTCTGAACCCTACACCATCAAAGGCAGATGCTGGGGACAGCAAAGACTAACAGCCTGATTAGCCTGGGAGTTAATGCATCAAAACCTTCTCTCCTCGGGGATCCTGAACAACGAGCAAATAAGCAGCCAGGGGTCCAGGTATGTGTTGCCCAAACCACCTGCATCAAATCAAGCTATTCTCAGAATTCTTGTCTTCTAACAAAAAACAATTTGGAAGGCTTTTTTTTTGCACATAATACTTATTTGGAGAAATGTTTCTGGGACAACTCTGCAACATTGATAGCATATATCAGACCATGAGGTGTTCCTTGTATTTTCCTCGGTCTTTTGCAGGATCATTTGGAAGGAGGATCTGTGTTGACACCCTGCACCACCCATCCTGCCTGCCCTGTGGCTGCCCAGCTGCACAGCCCTGCTTCCGTGCAGGATGTGTCCTTTGGTTTCAATACATGAAATACCTTTCTGATGCTGCCTTGAGGCAAAACTGAAAATAATGGGAGATAATGATGTAGTGGCAAAGGTTAGGTCTTAATGAGTGAGGGTATAACTACTAGAGAGTGTCCAGAGGAGGGCTACAAAGATGGTGAAGGGTCTGGAGGGCAAGACCTATGAGGAGCAGCTGAGGTCCCTTGGTTTGTTCAGCCCAGAGCAGAGCAGGCTGAGGGGAGGCCTCATGGCGGCCTGCAGCTCCCTCACGAGGGGAGTGGAGGGGCAGGCGCTGAGCTCTGCTCTCTGGGGACAGCGACAGGACCCGAGGGAACGGCATGGAGCTGGGACAGGGGAGGGTCAGGCTGGGGGTTAGGGAAAGGGTCTGCACCCAGAGGGTGGTCGGGCACTGGGACAGGCTCCCCAGGGCAGTGCTGATGGCACCAAGCCTACTGAGTTCAAGAGGCACTTGGACAACGCTCTCAAATACATGGTCTGATTTTTCAGTGGTGCTTTGTGGACCCAGGAGTTGGACTTGATAATCCTTGTGGGTCCCTTCCACCTCAGGATATTCTAGTTTTCTGACTGTCATTTCCTATTTCAGGGCTGTGTTGCTGAAAAAGGAAGTAATTTTTCTGCTTTAATTCAAGGTGAATGCTGTACCCTGCCTAATCTCCCCGTTCATTTATGATAGAGGAGATAGACAGTTAAGGCAGTCTGAAATGTTTTTGCAGCTAGCTAGTCCATGAATTTCAGCAGATTTGGCCTATTTGGGGACTTCTTTTTTTTTTTTTTTTTTTTTTTTTTTTTTTTTTTGAGGCAGAAATGTTTACAATAGCTTGCATAATGGACAGGGCTTGCTTTTGTAAAATCCTCCTAACGTGCCAGCAACTGGTTACCACAGTCTTGCTGCTGATCAGCCTGTAGGTTTCATAAACTTTTTATTTTCCCTGTCAAGTTCCCTGTTTTTGGAGGTGGGGAGAGGTGAGGCCTTCAATCCTGACAGAAGCACAAAGCTGTTTGCATTTTTCTCTGACCCCAAGCTGTACAGTTGACGGAGGCTGGCTGTGTTTGCATCTTTCATTTTGCTAGCCCTTTTCAAGTTATTTTTGTCACCCTATGAGTACCTTCTCTGCCCCACTGTGTTCTGGAGGAAATGTCTGAGAAAAAGCAGCTAAAGACAAGATGATAAATCAGACCATTTCAGATGGCTTTTTAGGAATGGCACAGGACTCCACATCATTCCTTCAATGTAGGAAAGGGAATTTTTTTTTTTTTTTTCTGAAGGTTGTAAGCAATCCTAAACCCTGGAGATTTTGGGGATACTTCATTTCTCATTTTCATTTTGTTAAAACCTAAGATTATTTCTTCTATCCAAATTTATTTATTTTGGCAGTACATTCAGGATGCTGGGGAGCTGTGAATCATTTCGCTTTCATTGGTGCTTACAACAAAAGGTCAAGATGAGGCAAGTCTTGGTAGCTGGCATTACAAGAAAACTCTGGCTGGTCTGGCACTGCAACATTTTACAGATTCATGAAATGTGCACCCTTAGGTTCCTTTAGCTGGTCACACACCTGATCTTCTCCTACAGTGGGCAGTTCATCATTCTTCCAGTCCCCATCTTGTTGGTGAGAACGAGGTCCGTTCATCCCTCTGCCCAGGTTTTCTGTCTGTCTGCAACTGAGCTAAGTGACATGGGTTTGTTGATTTCTGTCTGCAGCAAGGACGATTGCACAGGACAGCTATTATGTTATTCAACATATAATCATCTCTGTGGTATGAACAGGGGAAGAAAAATCTGAGCATATGCCTGATGTCTGCTGACATAAAACTTCTGTTGCAATCGGTAAGAAGACATGGCAGTCTCGGATTTAGCATCCTGGTATTACTGTATTTTACAGTACAGGTATTTATTTATTTATTGTAACTTGTGATTGTGCAACACTGTTACCATGACTTCTTTATTATTTTTTTAATTTGTCTTTAAGGAGCTCTTAGCTCTTGCTCAGGTTAAACAACCAAACTGTTGGTGGGTGCCACACTTGAAGCCTTCACACGTGTGAAGGCCTGCTCCATTGACAAATCGGTGAGCTTGAAACACTTTTGTAAGTAACAGGGTGGATAGAAAGTCAGAAGATCGAACTTGCACTGTGTTAGAGCAACTGTAGGAATAATAAAAGAGCATTCATAACTCAGGAAAATCTTGAATTTCAAATATGCCTACTGTATTGACCCAGGCACGACTTGGCAATAATTGCTGTAGGGTATCCAAATTAAGGAATGAAGTTTCTGTTGTGTTTACTGTCAGCAAAGACTTTGCAAAGCACATCAGTTCCTCCAGGACCCAAATGCACTTTTCCTTTCAAGGAGGAGCTGTGGGCACTCAGAGACATTGCTGAGGCCCTAAATCAGCAAAACACTTTTAAGCATATCCTTAAGCACTGTGTCGATGAACGAGAGACATGAGCTCTTAATTATCAGTGCTGAATAAGGAGCTGAGAGGCTCCTTGAGTATCTTTTGAAGCACTTACACGCTGGCTATGCCCCGAAATGCTGAGCCCAAGAAGCTGATGCTTTACCCTCTAGCTGCACTTGTCTTCTGTGAATGTGCTCACTAACATTCAAGCAAATGGTGCCTGATATCTGAATTCTTGTGGGAATTTTGCCCATCCCGAGTGTGTGCAAGTTTAGAAGAATAGGCGTAATGCTTTAATCAGCTTCTACTGGAGCACTTCTAATGGCTGTCCATCTTATCCAAATATTGCTGAGTGTGGGATTATTTAATCATCTGAAAGAAAAATGGAGAATGAAGCCGGAAAGGGAACTGACTTTCTCTTTTACACGTTCACATCTGTGGCATAACTAGGCGTTGGTGGATACTTCAGCCCTGTCAGCACAGCCGGCACTTTGGAGTCCTCCATGGGAGGCAAAGAAAGAGAGAAAAGAAACACCCCCGTCCCCTCTCCAAAGCAGCAGGCAACAGCAGCTGTTCTCGAGGAGAAGGTTTGTGTCAGCACAACTTGCACAGCTATGCTCAGAAAGATGGTGTCAGCAGCCATAAAAGCCAGCCTGTCAGCATTTCTGTTTTATTCCGTACACAAAATGCATATTACTGAACAATTACACCAAAGGCGGAGAATATTTCTTGATAACACGACTTGGAAGTCGCATCTTCATGTGGGAGCAACTCGCGTTGCACGCTGTAGAAAGCTGTGTGGGTTTAGATGCAAAGCCTCGTTGCTTGTGCTTACTGTAAGCTTGCGTTGGACGCCAAGTCATCTGCCTGGCCAAGGGAGCCTCGGCCTGGTCCAAAGCCTGCGGAAATCAGTCAGTTCCTGGTAATTCTAATGAGTCTCCAAACATGCCAAAAAAAACATATTCAATATGAAGGAAGTTGGGTGATGCTTAGAGTTTTGGCCTCCAACATCTTCAGAGTATGTATAATGTTAGCCTTGTCCACAGATTTCAATGTGCAGTTGTGGTACAACCATTACAAAAGGCAGGGCAGTTGAGTTGGGATGAATTACGAACACAAACTGATTTACTGCTTTAATATAAGTTTATCTCTCTGTTTCAGCCACCATATAATTGTTTTGGCTGTGTCTGAAAAGCAAGATGGTTTTTCTCCCTCGTTTAAAGGCTGCAGTTCAGAACAAATATTGTATTAAATAATGTAGGTAAGGAAACAGAACTGGGCTTTATTTGTTTATTTATTTGTTAATTGAATGAGTTCTATTTTTCTGTTGTGAATAGGCAACAATTTGCCACGCAGCCCTCATCTCTGCTTACTGGGAAGCAGAAATTCTTTAAGAAATAAACAAAAATTTGACAGCAAAACGCCATGCTTCAAGCAGTTAAGGAAGCAGGAGAAGAGGAGCACGAACTCCCCAGGCACTCGCTGTTGGTTTGATCTCTGTCTCTGTACAGGAACTTGACTGCTTAATTGCACGAGGCTCCCGGTCTGTTTGCTGTTAACTAATCCAGACCCCAGGTGCTGAGACGCCGGTGATCCGAATCGGCACAGAAACTGCCGCGATGCTCCTGCACCTTGCCCACTTGGTGGTTGTCACCGATCTGCTGCTGGAGGTTACCTGCTGCCAGCCATCCAGCTGGCACCACAGATTTTACGAGGTTCTCTCTTTCTTTGAGCAGCCTTCAGTGGTATTTTCAATGGGTTTGGGTGCCTGTGAAAGGAATACAAGGACACAGTGTGCCCAGAAGTGTTCTCACAGGTGGCTGGCACTAGGCAGAAACCTCCAGCCAAGGTGGGCTATAAGGGAGGCAGCATAACTTTCAACATAACTTTTCTTTTTTTTTTTTTACAGATATACATAGTAATAAAAAATAAATAAAGCTAACACCAATACAACAAAACAGTGGCAGAGGACTCATGTTAGGAGACACATTTTCATGGAGCTGCAGTCTGTTTCTTTTTCCTTTATGTTTTTTCTTTTATTTTCCCCTCCCTTTCTCTTTTCCCCAGATCTTCCCTCTTGCTTTCTTTTTTTTTTTTTTTTTTTTTTCTTTTTTTTTATTCAATTCACACTTAAATCTTCTCAACCTTTCTGAGAGACAGGAGACAGAAAAACTCAAACAATCAATGTATACAGTATTTTATTCTTTTTTTCCACAGACCTTCCAGTAATACCTTATTCAGGCAAAAACAAATATGTGAATTTTATCTGTCAGAAACATACTTTGAAGCTCAAGGACTAGTCTCTAGCTTAAAGTGCTTTTACTTTTTATTTATATAGTTTTTATTTCTTTCCATCAAACGGGAGATGTTTTTTGTTTTCTGTGAGTTGGAGAATTTTTTATACGCTTCAGTGGGAAGTGCATGGAGGGTCTCGCTCTGTCTTTTACAGGGCAGCATTGATCTCTTGCATTTTGGAGGGAGCTGAATGGGCTCCCTATGGCTTTGTCTAAGCAGAGAAGCCCACCTTTTGTGCTTGCAGTCCATTTCAGGGCCTTTTTCAGCATTACTTATCTACAACTGCCAAAGCAGGGGCACTATACTCCTGCAGTGTATGTATTAGGGAGGGGAAGGACTTTGCTTTTCCAGAGGTTAATAACGTAACTGATTTTTACTGTATTGCTCTTATGAGAGAATAACACAATTATTTTTAGTCATATATGTGGGCAAAGTCCTGGTCATCTCACAAAATGCAAATAAATGCTGTGAGGGCTAACTGCAGATGTTTCTACATAAGCTAGAACTTCATTCCTTGGAGTATCATCTCCTCTCAAACACCTCCCCGTCACCTGGGGACTGAACTGACAGTCATGTTCCGTGTTCATCTGTTTTCTCAAAACTTCCTCTACAATTGCACCTTAACACCCCTGAAGTGCAGGATACTGTGTGCCTTCTGCCAGGTAGGTTGACAGTGTCCTGCACTGCCCAAGTACATTGGTGTTTTCATGACCTTCCTGCATGCCCTTCTGCGAGTTAGCTAGAAGCTAAGACGTCTCCTCTGTTGGCATCCTTGAAGTGGGTGAAACTGGAGGACAGAAGCTCCCGAGACTTTCTAATCCTGTGGTCTTTCAACATTCCTGGTAATTTTCGTGACTCATGAACAGACACAAAGGCCATCTATTTCTCTTTTTCTCCGACTCTGAAAATCAGACGGAAAAGCCCAACCAATTAGGCCTGAAAGAAATAAAAAACCCCTCTCTTTAGCTGCCTAGGAGGGAGGGAAGGAGGAGAATCAATTGATTCACTTAAAAAAGCAGTCACAAAGTTTCATTTCTGTCCAGCCATCCTTGGTGTCTTCAAAACCACTTTTTCCTAATACAGAGCTTAAACTGATTCTGCTTTAGCCCTTTACACTATTACAACTATTCCCATTGGAAATATTTCTCTTCCTTTCATTATTTTGTGTGTGAATATTTATACAGTTATCTTGCTGTTTCCTTTAATTCTTATCCCTTTAGACCAAATAAATCTAGTTCTTGTCATCTCACTTTCAAAGCTGTATTTTTAAAAAATAAAGCGGTGTTAAATATAGTTGAAGGCAGACAACATAATGCATCTGAGATTTCACAATAATTTAGGCTTTAAGAGACAATAGTGTCCATTTTGCAAAGGCCAGTAATCCGGTGTTATGAATTAGTCCCTTGTCAGAAGTTTCTGAACATCTGAAATAATAACTGTCTTTTAAAAATAATGCACTGTGTGCGGTGTGAAAGCCTATTGTCGAACTTTATTTAAGTTCTCCATCCTGTTTTAGTACTAATTACAATGGGAGCTTGAATGTTTAATTTTTAAACACTGAATTGATTTCTCCTTTTGTCTGCTAAAGCACTGTGCAACAGCTTGGAAACTCTTGTGACATCTGACGTGGGACTTCACGGTGCCTGATGGAAAGTGTTGCGTGTTTCCTCACGTCCTGCTCTGGCAACGTTAATGCTATTCATGCCTTAGCCAGTGGGACTGGGAGAAGTCCAGGTTTATCAGTCTTTTCCTGGGGGAACTGAAGATTCAGATTATGGGATTTAGAGATTCTTAACTCCTGAAGCATTTGCTTGAATTGCTAGTAACTGGAAAGTTTAATGTACTAAATATATTTGCTAAGCATCTTACAACTTGTATGCCAACTGGTACCCTGTAGTAGGCTTTTTTTGGCTGCCTCTCCTGGAAAATAACGTGGAAGTTAACAAAGATATAATTCCTAGAATTTGACTGTAATTAGCCCTTGTATAGCACATCAATCACCATTTGATTAGTTCACTCTGATTTTTACACACTGTACTGCAACATCATTGCCTGGTAGTATGTATGGGCCTTCTGTTCAGCTCATATTCGTAGATACTCCGCTGAAATGAAAAGTGGGCATGATGAGGATTGGAGCTTTATTAATTCCTCTCTGGACTGCCACTGGTTAAAACGTCTGGGTGAACTTCCAGGCAGAGTTATTAGGATGACTGCACTGAGATTAAAAAATACTCTGATGATGGATGTTTTTAATGGTTTGACCAGCAATTTGGGCTTTGCAAACTCATGGCTTTGGCTCCAAGCACTGGATGTTTTAAAGCAGGCTTGTAATGAGTGATAGAAAGTTACCTTTTCCAGGTGACACTCTAGACGCTGTGCCCATATACCTAGTTTAAATTTACTAAGCAAGTAGGCAATAAAATAAAGTCTACGGGGGTATATAAAACCGGAGTTGCTTGGATTTACTGCCAATAGATACATGATGAGTATGATTAAGAGGCACTTTATGCTGACTTTCTAATAACATTCTGCTAAAATATGTATTTCAGGCAGTTCTGTCAGCTTTATTGTTACTTTCTAATTTTGGTCTAAAGATTTTTATCAGATGCAATTGTTCCCTTTGGGGATTATAGGATGCATAAATTTCTCAAGATGAGAGGGTTTCTGTGATTCATTTTTCCTGGGCTCTAGTGGTTAAGATGAAGCTCCTTACCAGTGGCTGTAGGAAGTGTGTTTTTTTTAACTTACTCTGGATTCTGTTCTTAAATCTTCAATTTGATTTAATATTACTTATAACATAGAAGAAAAATTACTTTCTGTATGTGTGCAGGGGGTCTGTATACTGGTGTGAATAAAAGAAGTATTCTTTTAATTGTTGGAAAGAAATTGGGGTTGAATTCCCATAATTTTGCTTGTATTAAATTGAGTTCAGATTGTATGGTGCTGAATGAAGGTAGAACCAGAAGTCTTCTCCGGAAACCTACTGCCCTAAAACTAAATATATAATGTTTTATCTTCATGATCAAAGCAATACAAGTGTTATATCTTTAAAGTAACTATTAAAACTATGTCAATTTTGCCCACGAGGCAAATGTGTTTTGACTAGAGTCAGTTGTACAGCGCAGGTATCTCCAGGCCTGTCTAGAAGGAGTTTATAGAAGGAAAAAAAAAAATAGAAGACTAATTTCTGCCATTTCTTGGAAACAGGTGGATGAAAACACACAGACTTTTTTTTTTTTTTTTTTTTTTTTCCTTTTGAGGAATAGATTTGTAGGTACAAACTGGGGAATGGGACATGCTCGTGGATGCTCAGGACAGCACGCTGTCTGGGCAGCATAGGTACGGCTTTAAGACACTGCTATTGAAGGTGTGAACGCAGCTACGCAGATGTAACCAGTCCCAAATCCATGCCTGGGGGTGGATGTGGCCAGGCTGCTGTTGACTGTGGGTGTGAAGGGCTTGGGAAAGCACGCAGCAGGTAAATCCACTGCAACACCCACTGCGTGGGCAGGGCTACAGCACACCACGCTGTTCCCACCATGCTGCAAAGCCACCAGCTGGTTAGGTCAACGGCCACTTGAAGCAATTTTATGTGAAGTTCAATGCGGATTAGTTACTTAAACACCCATTTTCTCGAGGGGCTTTGTGGCACTTGCCAAGTTCCACCTTGTTGCTGTGCTTTAGCAGGACTCACACTCGTTAGCCTTCAGGTTGACGTGAGATTTCCTGGAAGGGTTGCACTAAGTGCAGACAGAGTTGCCTTACAGTGAGCTACTTGTGTCTCTTTAGAAATCCTCAGGGGAAAAGGAAGACAGCCTTTCCTCTTCTTGGCAGCAGAAGTTTCCTGGGGAAAGTCCCGGGGTGTTGGCCTTGGGTGTCTGACTGAACCCACAGGATTGTTTCCTCCAAGTATCTGATGAACTCTGTAGCTGTGTGATGGTCTGTCTACAAGCTGACACCTTTCCCTGTTCTCTTTGTCTTCGCCTCATCCTACTGTAGATATATATGTATCTGCAGCCAGATATATCCATGTACACACACGTGCACATAAACACACACACACACATATATATACAGACACACACTGTAATGGGGACCGTGGGTGGCTGTTCTCGTAGTTGTATTTTGGAGAGCTAAAACTAGGCTTTTGGTGTTAAAATTGTGTACAGTGCCCAGAGCTGCGGTTCAGCTCTGCTTTCTCTCCATTTGCTCAGTAACCATAGCTACTGCACTTTCATTATTGCGAGCTTATGTCTCTGAGATTCCCTCTCGCAGAATTACTGAGGTAATTACTTCCAAATACCAGCAGAAAGCTCCTGCAAAGGAAGTGCCAGCACTTCTTCTGATCCTTTTCTTGGCCTAACTGCTCCACCCATGAATAAAAACTGTCCCCTGGTTTACTCCACGCTCATCTCTCCACCAAACAGACTGGGTTGTCACCAATTTACCTTTACTGGTTTTGGTTGACAAGAGCACCTGACACCACCTGTGTCTGATCTAAAGAAAATAATGAGTGGTCCGGGCTCCTGCTGGGTATGGTCATGCTCAGCAGTAAAGCTGAAAAGATTCATTATCCTGAATCATTTTCACCAGCTACTGGGGGTGCAAGTGTTAAAAAAGAAAGTTAACATGCCTCTTCATAAAAAGTATGCAGGGATTTCAGGTCTTCTGCAGAAGAGGCAAGCTAGCAGGGGCGCATAAATCATCACAGACACCGTGCTGCTGGTGATTTGTGTTCTTGTAGCACCTATTCCTTAGTCCCAAACAGCCACGAAATAAAAGGCATTCCCTTGCCCCAGATGATGGATAATCTTGGCATAGAAGAAGGAAAAGAGCAGATGGATATAGATGCATAGGGGAATGCACTCAGCCTGGGTCAGGATGATGCTGGCTGTAGCTTAGCAATTGTCTAACTGCACTTGAATTTTTGAGGTTTTATGACTTTGGATCATGTCAATGGAGAGATGTGACATAACACAAGACTGTCATTGTGCTGTCATAAAAGGAAAGGGGGAACATTTTGTAACATTGCTAATAAGTAAGGAAAAGCATACTTTCCTTGTGTGATACCCATTTACAATGTGTTTTTCTATGTGAATAACTCACTGCTTCACTTACCACAATCTGCCGGACCAATTTACTGCCATAAAAGTAAAACCTAGACAACAATGCTTGTTACTTTTTCGTCTTAGCATAGTTGTCAAAAATTCACTGGCCGGGTGAGTAGGACCCAGTTCGAGGCTGATGCCTTAGTGCAGGTGACTACAGCTTTTGCTAGTGCTGTGTACTCCCATTTCTGTGAGCACAGAGGGCCTCAGCTAGATGGCCATCAATTGTCTACTCTGCAGTGAATCAATCCAATTTTAGGCTTCCTGAGCTGTATTGGTTAGGTTGTCATTATATATACTCTATTATATATAGCTCTACTACAATAGGGCCTGTTGGTTTGATTTCCCACCGACTCTCTTGGAGCTTGCAGACACAGTGCAAGCAAACCCTTAAATGCTTAACATCTAAACACTGTCACTGCTGTATTCTTATTTTTAAGGTCTTGTCATGCACGTCACAAAAACTGAGCGCCATCTCTGCACTTTGTACCCAGAGACTCAGCTTTGCAGGGAGCAGGTACAGCAGGAGCTGCCCATCAGGGGACACTGGTGTGGGCATCGCTAGCACACACACACGGTTGTGTGGCAGCCCAGGTGGAAAGGTTTTAGCCTTGACGACAAACCCACCAGCAGCTGGAGACGCAGGAACTAGCCCTGCTGCCAGACTCTCTGGTTTGTGCTCTGGCTTGCTATGGCTTTGTACATGGGCATGTACAATAAGTCCTTGACTGGTACAAGCAAGTTGCTTTAATACAAGCAAAGAGAGGTTCATTTGCAAGAACAAGAGTGATGCTGCTCTACGAAAGGTAGGCATGGGGAAGGATGTTAACTTTTTGTTTGCATCTAAGCTGTATTATTTTCTTTATTCTGTTATATGCTTAGCTTTACTAGCCTCCTCCATACTTGGAGGAAATAAATGCTTACAATAGAAGATACATATATATATATATATATATATATTTTTTTTTTTTTTTTTTTTTTTTTTTTTTGCGTACACCTCCTTTGCAAATGAATGGGAAGTGTTAGCGAATGGAGAAGCAGCATTACATCAGTGTATGAAATCATGTTATATGCAGAGACACCCACAGAGGACCAGAATTGTCTGTTGTTGCCACGCAGAGAAGCTACGATTGCATTAATGTCTTTTATTATTATTATTATTGGAGTGGAAGTAGGAATACTTTTCAACAAAGATCACAATTTCTAAATTTCAGTTTTTAAAGAACATTGGCTATTAAGGGATGTATTGAAATGTGTCTTTTTAATTTTATGTGCCATATGCAAAGATCAAAAAGTTGTGGTTCCTTGTAGCACACTGCATTTAGTCATTGTGGTGGTTTCCTGATATCTCAGAACATCAGCGTAACAAAATTTGAATTTTTAAGTGTAGCACTGAATTTATTCTACATGCATTTTTTTTCCATAATACACCAATTTTACAGAACAAACACCTGATAAGATATCCTGGTCCCAATATACTTTTTTTTTTTTTTTTTAAGTAAAAGGCATCTTGATACTCTTCATGTAGCAGCCCTCCTAAAATTTTATTGAGAGTAGCATTCTCAGGAAAACTCCATTTTAACCATAAAAAGGGTTGAAACAGTTTGCTAGTCTTAAGAAAAAGAACTACAGCAACATATCAAATCTAGTTGTCTTAAATGGAATTATTAAAGAGCAAGGTATGCAAAGCGTGTGTGTATATATATATATATATATATATATATATATATATATATATATATATATATGTTTTTTTTCTTCCTGAGAATCAGCGTGTCCATTTGTATACAGGAAGGGTAAAGGGGTTTGTAACTTCTTCAGAAGTATGCAAATACGTTGCATGAGAAAAACCTTAAGGTTTGTGAAGCAGAGAAGGCTCTCTTAGATGCCATATGAAACCATTCTTGTTATGACCACTTGGCATTTGCTCCAAGGTGTGGTGGTCTGGCTGGGATGGAGCTGAGTTTCCCCACAAGGGCTCCATATGGTGCTGTGTTTTGGATTTGTGACTAAAGCAGTGTTGGTAGCACAGCAGTGGCTACCCACTGAGCAGTTGTTTGTACAGTGTCAGGGTTTCTCTTTTTCCCACTCAGCCCCCACAGCACATAGGCTGCAGGTGGGCAAGAAGCTGTGAAGGGACACAGCTGGGACAGCTGATATGAACTGATGGGAGAGATGTCCCGTACTGCATAGCACCATGCTCAGGGAGAAAAACTGGGGTAGAGGGAGGAGAAGGGGTGGTGGGACTTCCAAAGTGGCCCTTGTTCAGAGGCTGGTTGGACATCAGTCTGCCTGTAGGAGGTGGTGAGCAATTTCTCTAGTTTCACTTCGGGTTTTCTCTTCCTTTACCTATTAAGCTATCTTTATCTCAACCCACAAGCTATGTCACTTTTCTTCTTCCTCTTTTCTCCCTCCATCCTACTGGAGGAGGGCACTGAGCAAACAGCTTTGGGGATGCTTGTCAGGAGCCAACCCACCAATCGTCCCTCTTTGGTGCCCAACATGCCTCAAGGGGTTCAGGATAAAGACAGATTTGGTTGGCATGTGCTAGAATTTATAGCTGATAGAGCTGTTTAGCTGGTGCTTGGCAGGCTGGTACTTGCTGCTGCTGGTCCCAATATTGACATATTTACTCCCTTACCTGCTTCACTACTTGCTCACTTTCTTGTTGCACATTCAGTTTCAGGGCTTGTAATGGTTTCTTTCAGCTTTTGCTGTTTTCTGTGTTATCACTTTGTTTTGCCTTCCCTGGGAAACCAATGATAAAAGCACTGGCCTCAAGCCCAGTCTGGTATTTGGCCTCTGCATTAATGTCCTCCCCGTCTCTGAAGAACCATCTCACTGATGGTAGCAATCGCACCTCTCTCTTCTCCTCCCAGAGCCACTTTGTGAAGAGAGTGAAGGAGGGCACCACCTCTTTCTCCTCCTCCTCTGGGACAGATGTTGACAGCCTTGTTGCAAGGACTGCTCGCTCAAGGTTCGTCTCTACACAACCAGGGCTGCCCTACCAGTGTGGGCCATGAACATGGTTTTATCTTCTCTTAAGGGTACTCAACAAGTAGGGGATGTGACACAGGAATCTGCCCTGAGGCTTACAGTTCCTGGGTGGCAAGGTCAGTGGGACAATTTGGACAAAGTCGTGGGTCTATCTGGCAAGGAGTTATCTTTCCTTCTAGAAGTCTATATGGTGCTGTGTTTTGAGTCTGTGGTGCAAAAGGTGTTGGTAACACACCCAAACCATACAGTATGGTATTCTCAGGCAGTCTGCCATCAAAGTACCATGCCAGGGCTGCTTTTTCCAAAGGTCTGACGCAAAATCAGCAGAAATTTAGGACTGTCTTTAAGCATAATTCAGTGTGGTTCAGGCCATTCTGGCAGAACCCTGTTTGGTGGCGGTTCTCATCAGCTTCTGGTGCCATCTTGTAAGTCACAGATTTAACCTAAAGTGTTGGGATTCTGGCAGTGCTGGTAGTGATGATAATCCTTTATTATTGTCAGGTGTGCAATATTACTCCTTAATGAAGTATCTGGTACACTCAGGTCAATAGCGCTGGAAACGGTCTTCCCGTTTTGCTTTGCAGCTTGTGTTGTTTTGCAGCCATATTAATCTGTAGGTAACAATATCATGGTTAGCTTACAGTAATTTATGATCGGATGAAGTCCTGAAGCAGTACTGCTATAAACAAAATCCCACGGGTAGCTGCATCTTGAATTTACTAGCCATCTCAGACAGATATACTAACTCTGGAGACCTGGAAGAGTAATCAGTAATCAGCAGGCATTTTGCGTTCTCAATAAATTCACTACTACAGGTCTTGTGCAGGACTTGTTTCTGCCCACATTTAATGGATGTTTCCTTTGTTTAAGCACCACTCTGTTTTGCAAAAGTAATGTAAAGTAAATGTGAAGTCCATTTGTTGGCTGTTCCTAAACTCCTCCAATGGATAATGGAGCAAGGGGCTCCTCTAGGTCCTTCTTCACTTCTTCATTTTATGTTACATCAGCAGGCAGAGAAAACTAACTGCAGACCTGTAGAGCAAAACTGTCAGTGCTGAAGATCTGGTACCCACACTATATAAATTTTACGGATTTTTTCTTCTTTAGGCTTGTCTTGTCTGCTACCACAGACTGAATACCTATTGCATCTGGAATGTATTAGGTGTATGCCTGGCCTTCATCTTCCAGGTTGTGTTATCTAAAAAAAATTGTTCATGTGCTTGGAGACTGTGTGAACCATAATGTGAGAACCAGCAGGTGGAAGGACCAGGAGGTTAGCTTTAAAAGCACTCTTTTGATCCAGAGTAAAACACTAATATAGACACACTCTCAAAGCACCAAACTTCAGCTACAGTTCTGGCTCTCTTGCTGAGATAATGTCCCGTTTTCTTCATTCCCCATGAGAGACTCCGAGGAGACTTCCAGCTACTTTTGTTGCTGCCAAACTGGGTGCTGAAAGTTGCATTGGGATTTCTGCACAGCATCACTGCAGCCTGGAGCTGCCCTCCTGTAGGAGCGAATTTTGCAGCAGTCCTTTGAATGAGCTGATGTGGGCAGTCACCCACCAGGCAGCCAGTCATCAGAACGGTCCCAGACTAGAAAACTGAAATGTGTAGAAGTACCCAAGACAGATATCTTCTTGGGTAACTTCAGATAGCCTCAGTGTAAATGCTTACATGTGAGCAAGACAGTTCATAGAGAAGACAAAGAAAGAGGAACTTTCTCAGGACTTATTTAAATGTCTGGGTTAGGATTAAGTGAATTGTGACCTAAAAGTCCCAGTTTTTCTCCACTGACTCTAAAGGACCTCTGAGCAACCAGTGACAGAAGCACACCTGCTGTAGGTGTCCAATGCTGCATGAGAAGCCTACTTCTTTCTGTATCTGAGACAAATGACAGAGATGTACTTGAGGACTCCTTTCAAGTTGTTTTTTGTTTGTTTGTTTTTTTCAGACTGAATCACTTCTCATTTTCCATCATCTTCATACCCAGTATGCTAATCGTGCTTTCTCTTGCAAGTTTTACCTAGTTCTTGACATCTTCTTCCTGTCTCAAAACGCCTCACAAACACATCACCCATCACTAACTTTCACCCCATGATCTGAGCTCCAATCCCATTAAATTTTGTGACTGCATCAAGAAACACTGATGCTGGAACAGGGTTTAATCTATATCTTGGCGGATGGTTGATGGCACTGCTAGCCTGTGGTATATTGACATACTGAACTGTCAGGCTCCTTAAAGGAATAATGAATACTCCTCACACCGACTTTCTGCCACAAACACTCCTCTGTAATGTAAATGAAAGAACACACCAAAGCTGTCAGACACATGTCCCACTGCTGTGTATGTTCAAACAGTGGTGCTGAGAAGGGTTGTTCCTACTCTGTCTTTTTAGTCCTAATGGGATGCTATGTTTTTTTCTAGCATGCTCTCAGACCTACAGCTTTTTTCACAGCTTATGGACAGCTAAGAGTGGTGTTAGAGGGTGACAAATTTAATGGAAATGTAATGCAAAAATTAATCATTTTCATCTGGAGCAGAAGCAGGACATCTCTTATATTCCTAGCAACTGCAGACACCTGCATGAGATTGAACTGCTTGTGTCAATGTTGCAGCCAGCTCCCTTAAAAAAAAAAAAAAACAACATCCAGAACAATTAATGTTTTTTTACATACAACAAACTCAAAATTACTGCTCAAGCATGTCTGGCAATCTTTATTTTGTTTTCATACTGGTTCCTTTAAAGAATCCATTAGTGCATGCAAACATGTATCACATTTTTTTATTGTGTTCCTTGCAAGGTTAACATTATCTCCTGATCTTAACCTATAGCCTTCCATTACAAAGCAACATTGCCACAAAGCATCACAAGCCAGAAAATGCCATCATTTTAATGCTCTTGGAGAAAAAAATTCCTCTGGTTTGTTAGCCATACATTTTTTTTCTGTAGGATGAGTGCAGGGATTTTTTTAGGCTGGTACAATAACGAAGAAGGTATATTGTTTTAGTTGCTTTTAGTTGCCTGGTGAGGATCCTTCTGTCTTCTGAATAAGCTGCATTTACCCAGCAAGGAAACTGTTCCTTGCTTCCCGTCCCTGGCCTCAATCAGTCCTTCTCTGTCTGTCCTCAGCTCTGCCTGCTGGCTCTGAACTTCACCGTGCTCTTTTGCCTGTTTCGTGATTTGTGCTTTGCTTTGTAATTGACCTTTTGGTGACAATGTATTTGAAAGCTTTATCCACTGCTAGTTCAGTTTTTATTGGTAATTATGGTGATACCATGCTTTTGTTGTTGTTGTTGTTTTTGGTTTTTTTTTTTTGTTGTTGTTTTTTTTTTTTGTTTTTTTTTAGCTGTGTTTCTGTTGTTGTTTTGTTTTTCCCAAATTCTGCTGCAAGCAAACTCCTGGATCTGATGTACCAAACTAGGACAAAGCACTCAAAGTATTTTAAGCACATTACCACCAATACTTTGCTGGCTCACTTTGCCACATGCAAAAGGACAATTATGTGCTCACTTACTCATCTCTCTATTCTGGCCAGAAGGGAACCCATTTGGATGCCACTGGTTCATTCAGCCTGGTCAAGCCCTGATGTGAAAGAATTAGTGATGTTTTTCCCAAGCACATCAAAGGCTGCAAGCTGCAAGGTGGGTTCAAGCTGTTACAAAGGAAAGCAAGCTAATTTTGGAATACTGCACATGTTCACTATAGTCAGAATATTTTGATCACTGTACCAGATTCCTAAAGTGAACATTAGTTAGGAGTACTTGCCAAAGCATAACTCAGCTCCTCCCTTTCAGGAGAAGATTTTCCCTATGCCTTGCTAGCTCTTCAGTGTCACCTGCAGTACTATCACAGTTCTTTAAACTTGCCAACTTACAGGCTCTATTCAGGTGACAAGAACATATTTCATTGGTGACACTGAGGAGATGAAAGGGTGGGGGGCTTTTACAGGCTCTACTAACACGGCTTCTTCACACTAGAAGTACCTAACAGTGCTATGGGAAGGCTGTCCTGCGGTGATTTAAAGGAGCCTGTGATAGGGAACACAACAGGGGCAATAAGTAAATTAAAAAAATAAAATTAAATTTAAAAATTAATTCCAGAAACTGTGTATCTGTGTATGCCAACTGCTTACAGGGTTTTCTGTGAAGCTGGCATTTGTGAGGTGTCGCATGCTTCAGTCCCATCCTAAATCAGCTTCGTGTCACAAACTGTGGGCTGTTCGCTGCTCCTCTTCACTCCGAAGCAGTTGAATTCCTCAGCTGTGCAGTCTGCTCCCTCCTGCCTCCCTGCCACGAATAACTCGGAGGTCGGTGGGGATAGGGAAGGGCCACATCGCTGAGGTGCCACCAAAGAGTGCCAGGCAGGACCGACACTGAAAACTACCCTGCCCCACGCAGCTCAGCCCCATAGAGCATCAGTGACCTAATTAAAAATTGCATCCCTGATGAACTTCTTCACGGGGTTATTTGTTTACATAGGCTTCCTATGGATGACACAGAAGCATGATATAGGAAAAGATGGAAGGCAGGTGGTGGCAGAGCCGCTGCCTGCAGTCGTGTCCCACTTGCATTACGTGGCCTCGTGCCAGCCTCGGGCTGGGACTTGCTGCTGCGGAGACTGCCGGAGATCAGTGATGGGAGGTGTCTTCAGATCGTCCTTGGTGAACCACGTGAGATCCACAACTGTCCTCCCGGAAGCAAAGTACAGAACTGCACAAATGTCTATCACTTAACATGGACTTTTTTAAAAAAAAAAACTTGTAGGGCTCTGATGCGGTCCATGAGTCACATCAGGCTTGACGTCAATTAGAGCTTTGAAATAGCTCTGCTGTACCATCCTGACTGCATACATTCACAAAGACACATCTGAAAACTCGGTTAAGAAGCAGAGTTGGTTATCCTGAAATACTGGTTTAGTGCCACTGGTTGGGCTTGGCACGCCTCTCTTCCAGCTGGCAGAGGTGGGCCAAATTTGCCACGTCGGTACGTTGGCACTGCTGGGCTGCACTCTTAGCAGCTGCCCTTGCTTTATGTTGCCTGGAAGTTCAGACCTTTAACTCAAGCAAAGCAGAACAGGATTTATTATTGCCTCTTCGTGATGGGTTGAGGAAGAGGTTCCACACAACCTCTGCTGTGTTTAGGTGAGGAAATAAAGCACAGTGTAATGGCATCAGCAAGGTATGACACCACGATCTCCTTCTGCCCCTTCATAATTCTCTACTGCTTACAGAGCCAAGGGCTGGCTAGTCATTCAAAGACCAAGGAGAAGGCAACTTTCTTATTAGCCTCTTTACTAGAACCAATGGAGCTCTAGTCGATAGTCAACGCAGCTTTAAAAGCACTTCAGCCAACCACCTACAGGCACAGTTCAGCCCCTGTAGGCCCATGGTGCCCTCTGAGATGTCTAGAGTAACCAGGACATCTGCATGGGGCTGGCAGCTCTGCCAAAGAACACGTGGAGCTCCCCTGCCTTCCTGCAGCAGCAGCTGGATACATCGGGTGATCTTCATCACATTGGACACCTATATTTGGGTACCCGAATCAGACTCCTGGTGGTTCTTGCAGAGAGCAGAGTCCCTTTCTAGGCCCCAGAGATGATGACTGGCTTTCTGACTGCAGTCCAGAAGCCCTTCCGCAAACCTGAATGGCATCACCTACCCCAGTGTGAATTTTTGGCAAAGAAATGCCATTTTTTGATGGGTGTCAGGCAGACTTGGTGAAGGACTGCATTCCCACCCTGCTGTAGGAAAGCTGAGTGTGCCCAGGCAGCTGGTTTCAGCCCACCCTGAGGGTTATGCAGGACCCTGGCTATAAATCAGAGGTTGCTGCCCAGCTGCTATTTAGACCACGTTGCATCCCACAACTAGATTCATTTCCCCTCAAGAAACTGGCTGCATTCTCATGTCTTCTTTAAAAAGCCAGTCTGGGAAGAAACTGAGCAAATCTTATAGGAGTAAGGACTGCACTGGCACTGCTTCTCTGACCTCCTAGACTGTCTTGTGGTAAGATACTCTTTTATTAATTTGTTCTTGGCTTACCTTGGCTGTGAACTTTTATAGAGCACTAGCACAAGACACTGTAATAAACAGGGCTTTAGTTAAGGTCATCAGGGTTGTAATCATAACCCAACAAAAAATGGAAGATACTCCATTGGCTTTAGTGAACTTACTAGTTACACTGATCTGTAATGTCTAGCATAATCTATGTGAAATCTTAATCCTCTGTGACTTAATTTCACAATTCAATAAACAGATTTACGCAAATACACAATCTCACTTTTGAGTTTCCACATAGATAATCATTTCCAATGGCAGTCACTAGATGAAAATCATGAAGAACTTCATAAATCAGACACTACATCAGGCTTGCATTTAGCAATCTGGGGCTCTACTGAACTAAAGAGGAGAATTAAAATTGACCACAGTCAAATATTCTATGAAAATACCCAGTTCCTTTCAAAGACAAGCCAAAAAGTTAACAAACCCCCATTAAAATACCATTCAACTCCATCTGTTGCGTACAAGCCATTGTCATACCTGTCTGGCTTCGGACCCTTGCCAAATACATGTTGGAGTCCAAATACATCCAGACCCCTATCTAAACGTATGTTAATAATACTGCAACTCCCAAATATTTCTGCTGTGCTGCTGCCTTTCTGCATTTCTAAAATCTACCTTTGTATGTTTAAGTATCTGCTATGAGTTGCCTTATATTACCTCGAGTGTTTTGTTTTACCAATGTTCTTTATTTTGCCCCCATCTTCCATTTATCAAAGCGGCTTTTAGTCTACCCATATCTTTTAATAATCCTTCACATCTTTCTATCACCATGGTATTAGATTGGTAAGACTCTCCGCAGTTGTTAGTTGACCATTCTTGTATCCTGTTTAAAACATACTCCCAAGATAATGTTGAAGTGTTATCTAATATTTATTTTTTAATAAAATTGTATGGTTCTGACGGTGATATACACACAGCATTAGCTTCCAGAAAATGATGTGGTATCCTTTTTGACTTCCTTACAAAACTGTGTCCTCACAGAAGAAAAAAAAAAAAAAAAAGGCTTATCTATTCTGTTCAAAAATTTATATAAATGTGTCTAACCAGGATATATATGTTTCTTTATCAGTTTATGAAAGTCAGTATTTGATGTAATAGCAGCCTGCAGTTCTCCAGGTCTCCTGTCTTTCTTTGAAAATAGCTGGGATAAGCACTTCTCTGGCCCATGTTATGCTGAACTCAGACTGCTTGATTGAAACAGGTCTCCCTGGCTTCAGCACTTAGCAATCTACTCTTGTACTGGAATACTTTGGTGAACTCAAGTGCCAAAAATTCACCGCTTTCTTAATATGACTGCCAATTACGACTGTGAGATAACTGAAATTATTTTTTTTATAAAGATGTGTTCTGTGAGGATCTGTTTAAGCTCTCACATACCACCCGAAAAAGCTATGTAAGGTGCTGAATTTTTTTCATGAATCCTGTCTGCCTGTAGTTCACAACTGGAACCAGCAATCAGCTGAAACTGTGAAAGAAGACACTAATCAGGGGGAAAATGTACAAACCTGGCAAAGTACAGATCTGCCCCACCACATCCAAAGCTTAGAGTATTGTTATCTCAGAGACTTCAAACCATATCTCTCTGGGCAGCTGAGAGATGGTTGAGAGGAACTGATGACAAAAATAGGAAATGACTCATTCAGGGAAGAAAACCTTTATTTCTCGTTCAGCTGCATGACAGCACAGCCGGGCCCCAAACCAGATGCCCCATCTTTGTCCAACTCGCGATTCTTGCTGGATGTTAATGTACGTAAGAGTAAGAGCTGTTCAATCTTCCTTTCCTGAACAAGCTCACTTAGAAACTACCACTGTCCAATGATAAGCTAAAGGATAAGAATTAATTGAGAGTTGACTCCAGCTAAAACAGAAATTGGATAGGTATTTGAAACATTTGGAAGATGCCACTTCAAAATGATGCCACTGCCTTTTTTTTTTTTTTTTTTTGAGTGCCATACCAACAATCACTCAATTCAGTTTCTAATTTGAGAGCTCTTTTAGCCTACCTGCTGATAATAACTCATTTATAGCAGTGACTAATGCCTTACGACATCTCTGGTTGGCTCGGAAAATATGTTCAACCCTGGTGCTCCACCACCAGGTGATCAGGCTTCAGCCAGCCTCGCTTCTGTAACCTCTTGTGTCGACTGCAAGCAATATGGTATACCCAGCCAATAACCCTTAAGAAGCTCCAAAAATCCAAAAATACACTCCAGTACTTCATGGAACTCCAACACATCACCTCAATGGCACGGTTACTGTAAGCAAGTCAAAGCAGTCTTCTGTTTGCTGCACACTCTCCCACAGCAACACCAAGTCAATTAGTTTAACTCCCAATCCTTATCAGTGGCCTGAGTTCAAGATCCTTGAAAAAATCCTCCTAAAACTCTGCAATGAGATTTGCCTGGCAGCTTTGCTCTTTGGGTATAACTGAGCTTTCTATATTAAGGTGTAATTATTTGCACAAGAGCGAGCTTTCTTATTTTTTTATTTTTTTGGTAGAATTAATTGCCATGCAAGCTAAAGATGATCAAAATCTTCACCTTGTTTTTGATGAATAT
Source organism: Anas platyrhynchos (assembly GCF_047663525.1). Taxonomy (NCBI): domain Eukaryota; kingdom Metazoa; phylum Chordata; class Aves; order Anseriformes; family Anatidae; genus Anas; species Anas platyrhynchos. The sequence continues at coordinate 89,686,911 of NC_092589.1, forward strand.
GCAAGGCAGGCTTTTGATGCTCTGCTGTCCCTAGTATAAACTCAGTCAATGTAGGGGAGTAATGATAAAAGCTGTAACAGGAAGGGAAGCAGAGCTGGGCTATACTGGAACCAGCTGATGGTGGTCAGTGGAAGCGGCAAATCAGCAGGCGGTCAAGACAAACTGTTTCCACACATCTTGCAGAAGGCAGCAGCTGGCATAACAGTGACTAAGGGGTGTTGGAAAGACTAAAGGTGCTTCATGAAGGTTAGGAGAGGAGGAGAACTGGGCAGGTAGTGGTGGAAGGGAGGGAGAAACCTGGGCTTCTGAGGCAGACTGAGCTGTAGGACAGGCTTGTAGGTTGGTCTTACATATCTGCATCTGGGTGAACTGCAACTACAAATATGCTTGCTGAAAACAAGGCCCTGAAATACCCTAGGGTATTTCCAGTACTTTGCTTTGCTTCATGTAAATATGTACAGGTCATACACTTGGAATGGACCTGAAGAAGGTTTTATGTGTGAGAGCATGTAAACACAATGCTCTGGCATCCTAAGTTAAAGCAATATTTAAGCTAATAAAGAGCATCCTAGGAAACAAGACTACATAGATGATTTCACCTCTACAATGATGATCCTGAAATGCAACTGAAATGTTGGTACCTGCACTTTTATGCGGGTGATAAAACACTGAGGCAGCAGCAGAAGAAAAGGCACAAAAATGAGTGAGGGAACAGGGGAAGTAATTTACAGTGAGGAGCTGAAACTGGTGTGGTTCACCAAGAAGACTTAAGATGGCTTGATCGTTGTGCATCTCTATAGGAGCAGTCAATACAGCAGACGCCACATTGCTGTCTTCAGGGAAGGCAGAGTTCCACGAGTGTGAACCAAAGCCTGACAATTTTGGTTAGGAATGAAGTTAATCCTGAGGGTGTGAGCAGCCACTGGAAACAACGTGCTAAGCCTTCATCAGGTCTTCACTCCAGCCAGTGTTTCTATCCCAAAAACTTGCTCTAGCCACATACAGAATACACCGCCATTGTCCCTGCCAAATCTGCCTTTGGCATGCCAGCTTCTCCCCCAGACTCGGGGGGATTTTAGGAGCAGCTGAAAGTAGCTGGGCACCCTGCTGTTGCCCCCTCCAGTCCCATCTCCTCAGGTATGGGATCATTAAGGTGGGAAAAGACCTCCAAGATCCAACCATCCCCCTACCACCAATATCAAACCATGTCTCTAAGCACCACATCCAACCTCTCCTTGAACATCCCCAGGGACGGTGACTCCACCACCTCCCTGGGCAACCCATCCCAGTGCCTGACTGCTCTTTCTGAGCAGAAATGTCTCCTCATTTCCAACCTGAACCTCCCCTGGTGCAACTTGAGGCCATTCCCTCTAGTCCTAGCGCTGGTTATCTGCCAGAAGAGGCCGACCCCCAGCTCCCCACACCTTCCTTTCAGGCAGAGGGAGCAATGAGGTCTCCCCTGAGCCTCCTCTTCTCCAGACCAAACACCCCCAGCTCCCTCAGCCGCTCCTCACAGGACCTGTGCTCCAGGCCCTCACCAGCTCCCACACCCTCTCCTTCCTCCCCTCCCCGTGTGCTCGCAGCGTGCGGACCGAGGGGGCTGGGAGGCAGGGGGCTGCCATCTTCTGCCTGCTCCCCTCCTCTCCCATCCCCTCCCGGGGGCTGCCGGCCCCTCAGAGCCGCGCAGCGCCCGGTGCTCGCAGCTCCGCCCCGCGCCCGCCCGTGGGCTGTGGCCGGGCGGCAGCGGAGCAGCCTCGGCCGCCGCCATGCAGCCGCCGCCGCCGCCTCCCCGCCCCGCCATGCCGCAGCCGTAGGCAGCCGCCGGCCGCTCGCAGCCCTCGGCCCCCGGGAGGCGGCGGAGGCGGCGGTGGCGGTGGCGGCGGGCCCTGCCTTCGCCTCGCCCTGCCCGATGGGCAGCCTGCTGAGCGGCGTCAGCTTCAAGGAGCCCACCACGGTGGAGGACTGCGACTCCACCTGGGAGACCGACTCGGAGCCCGAGCCGCCGCCGGAGCCCGCCGGGGACCCGCGGCCCCTGGAAGGGGCGGGCGCGGTCGGGGGAGCCGCCGAGGAGCCGCCCGCTGACGGCCGGCCCCGGGAGCCGCCGGGGGACGCGGAGCGGGCCGAGGCCGACACCGCCAGCCCCGAGCAGGTACCGCCCGCCCCGCTGCCCCCCCGGGAAGGGCTCGGCCAGGCCTCGGCAGCCCGCGAGCCCCGGGGGTGGAGGAGCTGAGGCCGGGCAGGGCAGCGCGGGGGGTCCCCAGCCTGCTGCGGAGCGCTCCGTGCTGGCCCCCGGGGGTTGCTCGGCCCAAAATGCTGGCCCTAAAGCGTATAAAGGGGTGCTCTGCCGAAATTGCTGGCCCTGAAGCGTTTACAGGGCTGCTTTGCCAATAATCTGACAGAATTTCGGAATCAAGGCATGGGGGACCAGCTGGGGCCAGGTTTTAGCCTGCTGGACGTACCGCGTTTATATGTGGTTCAGACACTGCCATAGTGCAAAATTAAATAGGTGTAAGTGTTTTATCCTCTTTTGCATGATGTATGGTGATAGATAACTAAAGCCTGGTGGGTGCTCCTCACGCAGGAGGGACGGCGTGCTCAGGGCAGCCTGCTTCGCCTGTAGGTGTGGTCAGAGATAGCCTTGCAAAAGGATGCTCCAGGACAGGTGCTTGCTTGCCAATAACATCATATTAACAAGCAGCAGGATGTGCAGCTATAAAGGGGAATGTCCAGTGCAGTCATAGGGAATTTCCCCCTTTTCGACTTCACTTTAGCCCGTTGTATGTATACTGCAAGGAGTTCCCTCATTTGGTCACTGGTTTTAGAGTAGAGACTTATTTTAGTGAACTAACCACTACAAAACTCTCAGTTACGGCACAGGCATGAAGAAATTTTGAAGAACATGAAGTGGTCGCTAGCAAGCTGAATTCTCTCTAGACTACTACTTCATTTTCCTCAATAAGCGCAGGCTTTTCAAGTGTACTGTTAAGTCAGTGGGATTGTTTCCACTGCCCTTGATACACTCTGGTTGTTTCGGGTCATAGCTTCCAAGTGTCTGGGGTTCAGTACAGGGTCTCCTACGAGTATATTTTCTCTATGTGAGTGGGTTTTTTTTTGTTGTTGTTGTTTAGTGGTACTTCTTGCTAGGATTTAAGTTCTGAGAAATGAAGAACAGAAAATGGTTCAAGAAGGTATTTGAACTGCAAGTTAGCTTGTCTATGACTATTCATTTTCTTCCACAGGACGTTAGTGATAGCAGTTAACACAACATGCACATGACAGATAGTGTTTGCAGATAGTGTGGTTTCCAAAGTTACTGTCTCTGTACTTTCACGTTCAATTACTTATTTTATCTTCTGTTGGCACTTCCTGGTTAACTTCAAAGTCTGACATTTGGAAATGACAGTAAACTTGTTGGTTTAAATTCAGCCTCATTGGAAGGATGCCTCGTAGCCATACTTTTGGGTTTTGCTGAGTTTTGTTGTGGTTTTTGCTGTGGTTAGTTGGTTGGTTCTTTTGATTTAGGTTTAAAGTATGTGGTGTGAAGTATGCGGCAGGGAGATGCCTGGTGTTTGACCAGGCAGTAGGCAAATACATCTACTTGTGTATGTTTACATTGCTGAAATCCATTATGAAAAATAATTATTTTAATATTACCCAGGTTCAGTATTTAGTGTGTTTGTTTATGGTTATTATCTATTTTTTAAACGTTTCAGAACAGTGATGGAACTGAGCTGACAGCCAAGCCAAAGAGAAGCTTCTATGCAGCAAGAGATTTATACAAGTACCGACACCAGTATCCAGTAAGAATATTTTATGCTTTAAAATTCCCAATTTAGTAGAGAGCAGCACACAACCTAAAAATTCCTAAACTTTATGGTGCCTAATAAATACGAGGAATTAGTGTATTAGTAGTAAAAAGCTGTTGCAAAGGTCCAATATATTTAAGCGGGAGAGGGGTAAAACATCTTCTTATCCTAGATGTAAATGCAAGCACATGAGGTGTGTAAGCCTGGGAATAATGGCAGGAGCCCAGGAAAAGATTTGTGCTTTGAATGCTGATAAGAGTGGATAAAGTTTGGACTTCGTATTATTTGTCTCCTGGAAATTCCTTGAGACCAAAGTCTGGGTGCTGCTATGCTTGCAGCTCTGACTTGGTAGAAGGCACCAGTCAGAAGGAACTGGCACATCCTTAAAGTGTTTTACCTGGGCTGAATCTGTATGTGTGTGACTTCCATTTCTCCTAAAATGCTGAAATATTTTTGTCCTCAAATTGTTCAGAGAGCAGAATGTTACTTTGTGGGTATTCTAAGTAGTGGGTTTTTTTGCTTGTTTGTTGTTGGTTTTGTTTGTTTGTGTTTTCTGTTTTGTTTTGTAGGGTGATAATGTCCTGTTTTCTTTCTTTCAGCAGAACTTTAAGGATCTTCGATACCAAAATGACTTGTGCAATCTCCGCTTTTACAAAAACAAAATCCCTTTCAAGCCCGATGGTGAGTAATCTGGGACAATAGTAGTGATAACAGAAGAATGTTCAACACTTATAGTAACAACGCGAAACTGTAGTGATAATTACTGTGCTGACAAATTAGAGGTGTATGGCTATATTTAGTGTGATTTAAACCTCCTCTGTTGCTTATCAATTAACATGTTGATAAGCAAGTTGTGTTTAAGCCAAAGTTTTGCATTTTTCAGAATGATGTAGTATAAGGTGTTGTTTACACAACTGATTTAGAGCAGTGGCACTGCCTTTTATTAAACAAAGATAACGTTGTTCCACCATGCTTTGCAAACTCCTGGCGCTTGAAAAGGAGTGGCAGGGATCAGGGTGTTATTCCTAGCACTGTGAGGGGAAAATGAATGCACTGTCACTTCCTCATGTGTGAGAAATTATTTTATTATCATTGTTATAATAATCAAAGCCCCTGGTGGTTCTGGTAATGAAGCAGGACCCTCACATGCAAAGTTCTGCATGAATACTGAAAGAGCTGAAAGATGACAAACCTGGCTCTAGAGAGTTTGCTACCCTCTTGTCTCTCATGCTTTGACTGCAGACAGATGGAGAAGCAGAAGGGGACAATAAAACAGTAGTGGTTAGAATGATAGACAGGAGTCTTGGCACATGAGAGCTTAGCCATTGACAAAAAAAAAAATTGCGATCAAAAATACTCTTTTGAGAGTTTTGAAAGAATGAGGCGGAGGTTACTTTGAGGGTGTTTGCAGACAGATCCTCTTGGCACGAGGACAGCTTGGGAGGAAATACAAGACTGCATATTTGAATACAGAAGAAGTGAGAAGTGGAGGCTGCAGTTGAGGGCTGGCCAGAGGCAGGCATCAGTCTCATGGCAGCGCATGGGTTGTGACAAGGTGGGGTGGGGCGGGTCACAAAAGACTTTGAAAATGAAGGCACATAGTTTTTCTTTGATGTTACAGAAAAGGGCTTCACAATGGAAGAACACAAAGCAAAAAAGTCAGTGGTTTTTTTTTTTTTTTTTTTTTTTTTAAAAAGTGTAGTGTAGAAACATGATCTTAGCAGCAGCATTCAGGGTAGATATAAGTGTGTCAGCAGTGTACTTTTCAAGGCTGGTAAAAAGGATGTTAAGGTGCAAAACATCAAAATTCTGATGGAATATTATACAGAATGGTGTAAAGACATCAATATAGCCTGGAAGGTTGGAAATAACAGCTGCTTAAAGGCAAGACAGTGATAATAACCTCAGCAATCAAGAAGATAAATCAGGTAACGCAAAAGAAAGATAAGACTTCTGTTTTAATTATCTTGAGCTTTATCTAGATATCCACAAGCAAATATTAAAGATTGTTTTTAGCTTGGCAAGAGGAGTTGAATCTGTGAGTTACTAGTAACAGAAGAAGCATTACGCAGAGAACTGAAAGAAAGATAAAGGTACTGAGGACCATGTGAACCTGAAACTGAAAGCCAGAAAAGGTTTGGGGCGGGGGGAATCCTTTAAAAGGCAAAAAAATAAGGAGGTATTCCAGAAGGTTAGCCAGGAGAAGAGACAGGAGGCAAGCCTTCCACCAACTTCTATGACTAAAACTTGTAAAAACTAAAACTGGTCTTAAAATTTTCTCTTTTTGGAGAAAGTCATGGTTGGTGTCAAAAGCTGATAGGCCGCAGAAGCTGAAGGGTTGATGGCTGTGAGCTCTTACTTAGATGGCTATGGCTTAGTAGATGTTTTTACTGAGAATGGTAAAGATTTGGCACAACCTTGACTTCACTCTCACAGACTGGAGTTTTCAGAGGTGTCTAAGCCACCAAGTTATAGACTGTAGTCATGGGGAATGTTATTTAAAAAAAAAAAAAAAAGACGTTTTAGTGCAGTCCTAAATCTGAAGTTTAATTCCATGACCTACAGACTTCCTGTGCATTCTGACTTGTCCCTGAAATTTAGCAGCAAGTTACCTGATACTTGAAATGTAGTTACTGTAACAGTTGTGCACAGTATGGTGATGGCAGGAGATCCTCTTGGTTGGGTCCTTTTCCAGCCTTGCATGCACTGTAAATTCCATGTTTTTGGCAACCCCTTTGACTGGCTTCTTTCTCCGTTGTATGAAGAAAAGCAGCAAGTGAACTCTTGTCATTGGGACTGAGGTAGAAATTTTCACTGAACAGGGAGAGAGATGTACAACATGTCATGTACAACAGGAGACTATTTACATGGGACTTTGAGCTTTTTAGGCTGCCGCTGTGCTATTTGACTTTGGGAGAGGCCGTGCTGCAGTGGTAAAATATCGTTGGTTTCTGAGCAGAAATAGGCTAATGCTGTGCGTTCATGGAAAGAGATTGTGTAGCTTTTGGAGCAAGTAACCTCCTCTTGTGTATTTGTATGGTGCCTGGAAGAGAGATGCCCTGGCCCACAAATGAATGGTCTCAGTGCAAAGAATGATTTCTTTTGTGTGTGCTTTGTCTACTTTTTCTATCACTGTCTTTCTGAGAGAAACTGACTAAAACCCACAACTGTTTTGAGACTACTAAAAGCTGAAATTCCCATTTGTTGAGCTTGGCCCCAAGGTTGGACTCATAGCAGAAAATACTCAATACATCAATTCTTTTGGCCACAGATAATTGCAAAACATTTTCAAATCTTGTTATTATTTATAGCTGGAAGGATTCCTGGAATAAAAGATCTATTGAAGTGTTGAGGCTGTATAATACTAAGGCAATATATATGCAGAGCTTTCTCATGTTAAAGAAATGGCAGGTGATTGTGTTTTAGTATTTTGCATAAGTGATTTGTCAATGTGTGCTAAAGGAATCTAGGACATGAGATGTTCAGAAAAGTGTATTTTTCAGAGATTATTGTTGCATACCCTCTACTGGTAAGTACCTTGGTATAAGTCAGTTGATTTTGTTTGTATTGAAATTTGATGAAACTCTTGTCTTTAATTAAGTTTCAGTAACTAATTTATTTTTAATTTAAAAATAACGTTTGCAACAGACCTTATTTTACATAGGATGTGAAAGAAAAAAGTTTGTATTTTGTCACTGTGTTAATATGGCGTGTACTTTCTTCATGTAGCTGAAAGCTGATGTTGATGGCTACCTAACAGTTTCCAAATTATTTTTATGCAGGGGTTTACATTGAAGAAGTCCTAAATAAATGGAAAGGAGACTATGAGAAACTGGAACATAACCACACTTACATACAGTGGTTAGTCACTTACTACCTTTTTCTGTTTCAAAGCATTGCATTGATTCAGTGTTTATATGCTGGAAATTGTAACGTGCTTTTTCTTTTAACAGGCTTTTCCCACTGAGGGAACAAGGTCTGAACTTCTACGCTAAAGAATTAACTACATATGAAATTGAGGTAATACAAGTTGAGCTTAAAACAAACCACATTAATATTGATGCCTAACTGCTTTTTGTTATGTGGAGTTGTTTTATGCGATGCAGAAGTTCTTGCTTCAGTGCCACTAAGAATTTTGGATATATTCTTTGTTTATTAGGAGTTCAAGAAAACAAAGGAAGCAATTAGAAGATTCCTTTTGGCTTACAAAATGATGTTGGAGTTTTTTGGAATAAAACTAATTGATAAAACTGGAAACGTAGCCCGAGCTGCTAACTGGCAAGAAAGATTTCAGCATTTGAATGAGTAAGTAATGACATCCACTCAACACTCTAGAATTGCCATAGAATCTCTTTAGCCTTTTGTTTCCTAGAGAAAGGAAGATGTATTTTCCAAAGAATCGAAATAGTCCGTAACTGGTTTGTGTCAGTATGTGGATGTTCTTCCTTCCCCTTTTTTTGATTGTGCTTCTCACCCATTAGCAGTCTAAGTGACATCAGTGAATTCCCCACAAATACAACTTCAGATGGTGCTGAAGAAGATCACAATTCCAAACTAATTTGTCTGTCTTGCCACTGAGTGCATTGTCACTTGATCCCAAAGCACTGCTTCTCAATTATGAGGAATGAGATGCTTATTTTGTAATCACGTTTCTTCTTGAGAAAAATCAAGTTCTCCACAGCTGTATAGAAGCTAAGTAATAAAGATTTCCCTCTCTTCTCCAAACATGATCTGTGTTGGATTTAATACTTTTTAACAGCAGTGCCTAACTGGAGAGGTTTAGACATTTATTAAGTCAAACTTTATCTCCAGCTTTCAGCAAAATGCCATCTGTCATCATCCTTTGGCATGTGTGGGGAGCTTGAGTTTGCGCTGAATTTTTGTCCAATGCAGTTGTATCAAAATTTCTCTTCAAATCTTGTAATTACTTTTGTAATACCTCTGACTATAGAGCTAAAGATTGGACAAAACAAAATACTGCAAGAAAACAAACAAAATCTTATTACTTAAGGTAGAATTGCTAATGACTAAATGTGAATGAATAATGAAAGTAACCACTAATTTCACTCGAATACTATGAGCTAATTGACAGGTATGTACTCAGGCTCAGGCCATAGATAAAAGAGAGGCCCAAAGAGAAGGCCCAAATGAAAGGCACTGCACATTCTTACATTGTAATTACTATATTATTATTATATATAGTAATGATATAAGTGTGTGTGACTATATGTGTGTAGCTACTCACTAAAAATAATATCAGTGAGCAGCTATGCTAGTTTAAATCAGGAACTGAGACTCTCTTTACTTAAGTTTGGCCATCTGAAATTCAGACATTTAGGTTTCACTATTCACCTAGGCATACTTCATGAAGAAATAGCATTTCAGAAAAACTTCCAGAAGATAACTCATTCCATTTATCTTAGATATATGCTATAATAGAAGGACTAGCTCTCCAGGGGTGCCTGTTTTGCCTCTCAGGACTGTCTGTCTAAGTAATGTAGGTAGCTAGCTTAGAGTGGAGACACAGCTTCTAAATGGCTAAGGTGTAGTCTAGTGAATCATGTTCTGTAGCTGTATGACTACAATACACTACAAGAAAAATGTTTTATAGAAATGACTGCTTTCTCCTTGGAAAAATATATACAGTAGAAGGAATCAAAATTGGTACACAGTGCTTTTCTTTCATCTACTGCCTCAGTGCCTTTTGCAGACACTAATTTTCACTTCCAACATCCTCACAAAGGAGGTACTAGCAAGCTTCATCAGCTGTGAGAAATTAAAGTACAGAAAGCTTGAAGTACACATCTTGAATGATTAAAAATAAGTGAGGAATTGCGGTTCCAGTTCTGTAAGGATTTTCTTTTTCTGTTTCAATGGAATTATTTCAACCTTTTCTTCCAAAGGTCTCAACACAACTACCTGAGAATCACTCGAATTCTGAAAAGTCTTGGTGAACTTGGATATGAGAGTTTCAAATCTCCCCTGGTAAAATTTATTCTCCATGAAGCTCTTGTCGAAGATACCATTCCCAATATTAAGCAAAGTGCTCTAGAATATTTTGTGTATACTATTAGAGACCGAAGAGAAAGGAGAAAGCTCCTGAGATTTGCCCAGCAACATTACACACCATCAGAGCATTTTATCTGGGGACCGCCAAAAAAGCAGAAGTCAGAGGGAAACAAAACAAGTAAAAAACCAGCATCTCCTATTTCTATTCACAGTAGTTACATTTCTAAGCATAAGAAGCCGAAGGAGCCTAAGAGTACATCCACGAGTGGAAGCTCGACTAGTAAAGCAACTGAAGAAAGAAAGGTAGAACTCACGAAAAGTGGAGAAGAAAATGAGCAGGATGAACAAGAAATGAACTGTGATGCTCTTAAGCAAAACAGCAGTGAAAAGAACAGTGATCCTGATACTAGTCAGCTTTCAAAACCAGAAGAAACTCATGATACTTCAGACAAAAAGGAGGATGCTCCTCATTCAAAAAAAGAGGATGAAAGTATGGACAGTGACTCCGGAAGTCACCCAAGTGTTGTAGAGAAAGATTTATGTGACACTGAGAATTGTTCAAATAGCACGTCAGCAGATGTACAAGATAGCCTTGATACGGATACGCTTTCAGAGGAGACCACCACAAAAACTAAGGATGACCTCAAATCATGAGTCTGAGGTTAAAAATCGTTGTTTCGTAATGAATGAAGCGAATTATTCATCACTTTTTCATTTTGCATAACATTTACATCAAATCTAGTATAAAGTGTTCATGAGACTTTGCTTGTTGTGAATGCATCAGATTAGACTTCTGTTAGGTTAATGAATTTTACCTTTTTTAATCTCAGTTGATCAGATAAAAATCAAGTATGGTTATTTAAAATAATTGTGTACGTTCAAAGCCTAGGAATTCATTATCTTTTCCAGACAGATTGCATAGGAAAAAAATAGCTATTCCATTACATTCATCTTTCTTTTTTTAACCTAAAACTTACTAGAAATAGAAACTCTTGAAACTTAAAAATTCTGATATTCCTTTTACATTGCTTTAAATTTTTATTTCTTTTTATTAAATGGCTAGAAATTCTTTGAAGAGCAAAGCTTTTCCCTAGCAGATTTTAAATTTTTGGGGGGGAACTATATTTATGTTAATGGCAGTATTTGCACAGCATTTTACCGTAGATTAGCACCCTTGTCTGAGACACTAGGTAATAGATAGCAAAATATCTTATGCAGCTGGGTATCCTTTACATCAAATAAAAGTTTAACTTACAGTGAAACTGTATCCACAGCTTTTGGGTACAAGGGAAGATGCACTTTAAACTTCTTTTAGGCCCTTTGAAGTTTTCTCATGACTCATGTGCCACTTCTGCGAACTCGAGGTGAGGTGGGATCGTTTTTAGCTGTGGTCTCAGTGTGAAAGCACTCTGTTGATCAGCTTGCCCAGCTGGCTTCAGCACCTGTGAATCCTCTGTCCCTGGAAATCAATCACCAACAGCTCAAAAGCAGTGTCTTCACAGCAAAGCACTGCTTAAGCATCAAAGCCATCAGAGAGACCGTCACCAGGTCTGTCCAGCTGGATCATAACTGAATTTGGACATTTCTTGGCCAGTTTTGGTTGAGATCTGTACAATGCTGAACCCACAGATGCTGGTCTGTGAGAGAAAGGGATTCCAGCTGTCTCGTTCCTCCCTTTGCTCTATCAGAGGTCTTTCACACTGCTTAATGCTATTTTCATAATGGGCTGAAACCTGAGAAAAGCCAGCCTGCTAGCATGACTGGAGCCCAACAGATAGGAATTTCCCAATTAAGATCTTCCCCAGAGTTGTTTACTTAAGGACCATCTGCTTTCCCTGAGCATCCTCTGCTGACTTCATGCCATTCAATCTAGCAAGACACTACCCAGCGAGTTAATTGTATGAATTAAAAAATAATGCAGGTAGAACTCATGCTTTCTACAGTCCTAAAATAGTCTAAAACTTCTATATGTATTTTCTATTTTAAAATGTATATATAATCCACTGCCTTTAATGTATTTTTGATGAAATATTATAAAGCAAGTACCTGACTACAGTTTGAGTGTCAGAGTGCTGCAAGACTTGATTCAAGTCTTGTAACTCAAAATGACAAAGTCTTCAGGGGTTTCAAAGCATAGACAAGATGTCTTATATTTTTCTGTGTCACTAGTTCCCATTATGGCAGTACATCACTCCTTGCTTTCCCCGGCTAGTATTGTTTCTTGGGGTCACACAGAGTTGTAGTTAGAGATCTGGGTACCTATGGACAATAACTAAACTCTTTCCATCCAAAAAAAAAGGCAGGGAAGTGGAAAGCCACATTCCTCCTTTTCTGTGTTGTCTTATAAGGAAAGGGACATCATATTTGTGAGTTGTTTCTGGCTTTTTTGTTTTGTTTTTTAGGGGTAGCCCAGGTCGCTCCAACAGGCATTAAGTCTGTCTGAATGGAAATGTCCCAGAGAATTCCCCCCCAGCCACTGTTTTAACAAAGGCTGGTGCTGAGAATTATCTTCAAATTCCCCTGGACTTAAACCACTTCCATGTTTGGACCTGACCTGAGTAGAAGGGGACAGGAAATGCTTGGATGAAATTGGTCCATGTAGTTAAAGACTCTAACCCCATGCATACATGCAGGGAGGACAGCTTTATGTTCTGCCTCTGACTTTTTAAATCTCGAGTGCCTAACCTTGCCAACTTAATAGCATTGTTTAACATAGTTATTTCTTGAATGGCATAGGGAAAATTTACACTGTGCATGAAGAACATAACCGTAAGGTAGCTAGTTATACAGAACCTTCAATTTCTAGACTTTAATACTGAAGTTAACCATTTTTTTTTAAATTACATAGTGTTCAACTGGAATAGGGGACACTGGGGGTGTTATATTTATATTGTAATTTGACTGAACATAGATGATCTCAGGAGATTTTCCGTCTTTTGACTACTGAACAACAACAGAAAGAGAAACCCATAGCTCTTAAACCAGGAAGCTCTTGAGATGCACATCCAAAATATTTCTCTGCAGTATGTTATTGTGACACAGCTTTCACCTATATTTGCTTGCTGGTTGTCCACTCATAATTGCGTACTTAATCTAAGAAATTACTTTTTTGTTTGTCTATTTACTTATTTATTTTTGTTTGTTGTTTTCACCTGGCAGGGCTGTTTGCATTAAGGGCCCAGTGAGTCTTAAAATACAGTTGAGAACTTTGAAATCTGTATCCTTATTAACTTAAAAATAAAAATAAAAAAATCAGGATAATTCTGTCACTTTTTATAGAAGTGAGAATAGCAGTGACATGTCAATTAGCCTTGAAGAACTTTGTGGTAAGACACGTTTTTTATTTCTGATGGCCTCCTGCTTTCTGTACCCTTTGTCTTATAGCTGTACCAACAGAATTACTCCCATGGGACACTTCAACTTCAACTAAGAAATTCTGTGTAAAATGTGAGGGTTTACCATTATTTTCACGGAGGAGTTGTTTCTCCTGATTTTCTAAGTGCTTGAAAGAAGGATTCACTGCAGAGCAGTCGCAGAGTGTAGAGTGCCATGGAGATTTGTGGGGATCAAGTGAGTGCACTCTATGAGTTTTAGTACAGAATGATGTCCTTAGCAGCCAGAAGTGCCCTGTTTTCTTTAGTTTTTAAGGTTTCCTTAGTTTTTGAGGCTTTCAGGTTTCCAAGTGTTCTTGTAGATGTCAGTGCTTAATTATTTAAGCATTACTTCAGAAAATTAATGTGTGCAAAGAAAGTCAGGACAATTGCTCATTATTAAACTTGTTTCTCTTTTTTTCTTTTTTTGTCTTTTTTTTTTTTTTGCCTTGCTGTGCACTTAAGTATTCAGGGATTTCTGCGTACCTCTATTACAATGCATTTTGGCCATGTTTTACCAGAATCTGACCTAGTCCCGTAATAATGGAGTGGGGCCTCCCATGTAGGGGTTCTTTCCCAACAAGTAATCTGAACAGCCTCTGATGCTGAGGGAGAAGCGTGCACATTCATACACCTGTGCATTTTACCCATCCCACAAGTGAGAGTGTATGAATGTGCAACTTGACAAACTGAGTGCACATGTGCAAATGAGGACAATTGCACAAATCATGCAAAAATACAGCACTCTAAGATTAGTTACAGCTCTGTACCCTACTAGCTAGGATGTAACTGTGCCTCGGTACCTGAGGATGGGTTGGCATAGAGGCTAAAAGCTTGGGTACGTGAGGTATGCACTGCAGACTGTTCAGATCAGAAGAGTTAGCATGGGCACTTGTCTGGGAGCAGAACCAAGCTTCTGGTGTCTATAGCTCCTCTTTAAAGGTGTGATCCTGAAGGATGCTAAAAATATTTTCAGTAAGCCTTTGGGAGCTGTTCCGTGGCTTGGTCAGCTCCTCAGTTTCCTGCTCCTAAGTTTACAGCAGCCTGATGCATTAGGTATTTGTGTAATCATAGGTAGTATTTCATCTAACCTAGTGTAAGCCTCCTTTAATTATTCCAGGATGATTCTAACAATCTACAGTTGTACTGTACCTGTACTAGAACCAGAAAGTTTACAGACCCTATAAACTTTGTATAATTTTGATGGATGATCCAATAAGGTAAGTCAAGGGAGATATAATATATTTAAATGGAAATCAGCTCTTGTTTTTTTTTTTTTTCTTTTTTTTTTTTTTTTTTTTTAATAAAACATATTTTTATCTGTTTAATCGAATTATTTTGTGTACCTTTCTTTTCCTGAAATTTGTGGTGGTAGTGATTTGTCCAATGGCTGAGAAGCAGGGGGGAGTAGTAAAGGCTGTGTCGAGAACCAAAAGGTAGAAGTACTGTTACAGACAACTTGGTAACAGCCTTTTGTGATCATATTTGTGATACAAACCTAATTCCTGTAGACAATTTCTAACCATGTTTATGGAGGAAAGGCAAGTCCTCTTAGACAAGGTATCACCCGAGATGATACCACAGTATTTAGAAAAAATAATCCTAGTCAAAATGTTTATAGAAATGGAAAGCACTTTCCTCTTAGAAGATACAGTATCGCCTCTTTGTATTAGAAGCAAGTGATAATAAGTACAGTAACGCAAGACTGATCACAAATAATAGTAAGATGCATATGTTTGAGTGAAAATGTATCCCTTATTTTTTATCCCTTATTATACTTTTATAGGTAATGTATTAAATTTCCTTGACAGAAGCAGTATTTATGAATAAGATGCAAATAAATGTATGAAGTTCCTCCATCAATAAAACTGTGACAAAATCATGTTAATGGTGTATGTTAGCTTAAGAACTACCATTATGGATCGGAACCAAAGATATATCTAGCCTTGTATCCTGTCACCAACAGTGGCCATCAACAGATAGTGGGAAAGAACAGTTAAAGTTGTTTTTTTTTCTCTATGATTTTTTCCATTTTTAAACTCGTGCATTCTTTCAGCCTCAGCAATCCCTGTTGGCTACGAGCTCCACATCTTAGTTTAGTTTTGTTTGCAAAAAGTAATCTCTTTTTTGTCTCAAATTTGTTTATTCAGGAATTGCTAGCGCGTTTGAACACAATTACTGAAAGATGAACACTAATCCATTTCCTGTTCTTAAAAGCCTTGGGAAATTGTAATGCTAAGATACCTGCTTAGGCAGAAAATGTAGTCACTTGTTCTATGCTGATGACAGTATTATCTTACGTGTCCCTTCTGAATAAAGTTTTTACACATAAATTGTTCTATATAAAGCATTAGAAGTCAGATTCCAAATGCAAAAATGATTGTTTTTTTTTTTATCTCTGTCAGTGTGAAAGCAAGATCAAAGGCAAAACCTTTTCCTAGCCCACATCTGAGTGAGGTAGCACTGGTTTTGGAGACAAGTAGTAAGGGCATCTATTTGGGCCAGCGTAAATGGGTGTAACATTGTGATTATGTAGAAAACAAAAGTCCTGTCTGAGGTGTGCTGGGAACCATGCTCCTCATTCTGTATTTCAGTAAGTTATTTTGATTCATGTCCCTAGTTCCAATTCCAGTTGAATTCAAGTAACTGCTCAAATGGCATTCCTGCTGGAGAAGGGAGCTTGAAAATGAAAGATGGGACAAAAAGGCCTAAGCATGGGCTCCCTGCTCTCCTTTCACATCACAGTCAGGACCGTAATAGTAGATTCGCTGCTCACAGGTATTTAAATGCAGTCCTCCAAGAGGAATGTAAATTGTGTCTCTGTAATATCTCTGTGCTCTGTATTGCCTGAGAATTATTTATTTTCCTGGGATCTGTGTTCCTTTTACATCCCACGTTCTTGAGTATACCTACTTAAGACCATCAGGGAAAGCAAGAGTTTATTTTAAAGAATATATTTAATACGTGCCATATGTAGTGGACTCTAAACTACAGCTCAAAAGCTATATGAGATCAATTAAAGGGAGGCCTCCTGTGGCTTTACGCTTATAATCACTTTTATATTTATTTTCAGAAGCATAAAGCTGTTTGCTGTAAAATAACAAATGTGAGAATTGGCAAATTGTTCTGAAGGAAGTCTCTTACTTCTGAGGAACTTGGCACTTTTTAATTCTACCACGCTTACAAGTCTAGTGGCGTATTCATCAACTGAAGTTTATTGTGAAATATACTGAATGTATTTACTGCTGTGGCTAACTGTGAAATTTATTGTTTTGCAGTAAAACAGGTTATGGCATTTTTATTTGGGGGACCTGCCGAAGCATGTTTGCTGATCATTAGTTGTTCCTTTTTCTGTGTCTTAACCTATCCCTCGGCTGTTTGTACTTTCAGCAGTTTGAGTTCACAGACCGAAGATTTGGGTATAGGTTTGCACTGATACAATTTGGAGCTATTGTGGACTTGATTGTTAAATGGTATTCTAAGAAAAAAAAGTGTGGTAATTGATAAGAAAAAAAAATAAAGAAACAAAACCCAACATTTTTTACTTGAGAACTGAAACAGCTACATGTCAGTTTTTATGAATGGTCCTGCTCTCTTCTCTGTATTCCTTTGCAGTGTTTGATCACAGAATGCCGTGCATGTTTGGTAGTACCAATACCATATGTATGTGGTAGGAGTGGTAACCAGTTTCTGGGTTTGTAATGCACTATAAAGATATATTTTATAATTCTGTAACTGTATGGCAGTGTTATGCCAAAAAAAAAAATTGTATAAACATAAAAAGCAATAGTTTATGTTGCTTACTGCTATATTTTCGGTCATTTGTTTGTAAAATGAAATACTTGGATTTCCTTTCAGGTAAATATATTTTTAATAACAGCAGCCAAAAATCTCTAAACTAATAAAGCTTCTTCATTTAGCAGCATTGTTTTAGCAACATGTACAAATACTGTGTGCATCTAATATGTGTAATTGCTGTGCAGCGCTTGTTTGTATAGTCTTCTGTAAATGTATTAGCAGTTATAAGTAGGGCATTAAAGGCTCTGATCCTCCTTTTTTGTTGTCAGTGGCAAAACCACCGTGGAACCACAGAGGAACAAGGAAAGGCCCCAAGTGTGTTTTACTCAAAACTGTGGCATTTTTTTTTATTTCTAATTAAAGGAACAGACATACCAGGGCAACACTGTTCTGAGAGCATTTTTGCCAGATTGAAAGGTAAAACCTCCACAAGTCCCCCAGAGCAGGGAGCTTTCCACCTTATTCTCCAAGCTGCTGTCCTGTGGTGTGGCAGCTTCCCTTAGGCACTGTAAATCCCTGTGTGGGACAAAGGGACGTGTGGGGACCAGCTCCCAGCTTGCATCACGCTTCCACACCTCTATCTCTGTTTCCTCCTAGCAGGGGAATTGGTGGATGCTCTGAACCTCCACATGTCAGAGACTATAAGCTTTTCGTTCCAGGAGCACGCTAACACAAAGAGAAGGCAGGTGCTCCAGCTATGGAAAGAGTGCTTCATGTGAGGTCTGCCTCTCTAATGAGGCTCAGAGTTAACGTGGCTATGTTAACTCCCATGTTGCCATGTCACCAACCAAAGGGGCAGGTAGCCAATCCTACCCTATGCCAGTGTGGTGCTTCCCTCTTGATTTCTCCCCAAAATTCAGTCACAGCTCCCTGAAAGCGGACTGAAACGCCGAGGCAGCTGGGACGGTTGATCTGCTCGTTTGTAAGGATGGGCAGGCAGTTACCCTCTGTGCCCTTGAAACATAAATTTTACAACCGAAGCCTTATGGCCTGTGTATAGATGCCAGGTTGTTACGCTGCTCCTTGCTTTACCAGCAACTTGGGCTTTTGAGCGTGTCTGCAGTAAAAAGATCAGTCCTTTGTGACCATGGGTCCTCATGGACATCAGAGCTGCTTCTGAAACGTTTCCCTGGGGGGCAGTACAAGGGTAAGAGCATAAAGTAATGTCCCAAAGCTAGCTGCCCTTTGATAAATTAATACAAACCAGCACAAGGGGGTACGGGCCTACACCCCACCCCTTCTCCAGTGCCTCCCTGGGCCAAAGGGGCATGTACCAAAGTCACGTCTGTCCGTGCCTTTGGACCAACTGTCTCCCTTGTTCAGGGTGTTACACAACAAGGTTCTGTTTTGATTTTGTTGTTTTGTCAGAATATTTTTCTAATGGAGCTGTGCCATAATGTGAAAATGAGGGTATTTTATTTTGGTATATGCAGATGATCTTGAGCAAGGCCTAAAATGTTTATAATGATCACGTTAATTGCAAAAATGTGATTTAGCTAACAAAACCAGGGAATTATCTTCTTAAAATTGCATTTTAATGAATTTATTCTGCTACGTTTGTCTGGGCTGAGCGGTAAACTGGAAGACAAGATATTAAATGTCTTTGCTCCCTGAGGTCGAAGAGGCCAAGTATTATTGCTTCGAAGTGGAACCAGTAAGTGTGATTGGAGAGTAGCTGCAGTTTAAAACTAATCCTCCAGAGAAGCAGCAGAAGTGTTTAGGAAAGTATTTTCGGACTATAATGATCTATAATGACGCAACTTTTTAAAGACCAGCTTCGCATTATCTTCTGCGGTGGATCAGTGGCAGTGGTCAGAGCTCCAGCATGACTTTGTTGGCTCATTTGTACCCTGTGTGGAAGTTGTACTTCAGTTCCAGTAAGGGGGGTTTACAGCTGTCATAGTCCCCAGTTTTGTTCCTGTGCTGTCACACCTGGCTGGCACAGAGAGCCATTCACCCACAGCCTGGGGTCATGGTCTCTGTTCCCACCGCTCCAAAGCAGCTGTGATCAAAGTCCCTTCATTTTCTCATAAGGAGATGGGCTGGGATCTGCGAGCCGTGGCCAGGGTCAGGGGCTGGGCAGGGGTTGTTGTGCCTCACCGCTGGGGCTCGACTCCTGCGGGCTCAGCTGTGCTCTTTGTGCCTTTACAGAGCGTGGGTACCTGGCCGACCGCAATGACTTGCAGCTCAGACCTTTCTTCGTGGTTAATATTGGTCTGCCTATTATGGGGTGAGCTTAAAAATAAAATTATTTTCCAAGAATTCTCCCCATAAAAAGCCAATTTATGAAGGTTTAATTATGCCCAAGCATTTGCCCTATCCGATCAGCTCTTGGAATGCTTTTAAAATGTTTTGATATAGTATGTGCACACCACTAGACATTTTTGCAGGCAATATTCTATAGACATCATAATTTCAAGACTTACCGAGTCTAGGAAGAACGTTTAAAATTCACCTGGTTCTTTCTATTTTTATTTAATGTATAAATCAGACATAATTCATGCGTAGTTCCTTCCAGGTTTAGACATTTATTGAACACTATGTATGGTTATAAACATTTTGTGGCAGCTGTTTCAAATTTCAGAATAGAAATAGGAAAAGAAAAAAAAAAAACACATTCTCACTTTTCCAATTTCCTTTGAAAGCTTAAACAAGGAAGCTTCAAATTTTCAGCTCCAAAACTGGCAGCTGAAATTAGGGCCTGAAATTGCTCCTTAGAACTAGGACTGGGGACCTTCAGCCCTGCACGTGGCCCTTGGTTACTTTGAGGCAAACCTGTATTATTTAGTTAACTGAAAACGCAGAAATATAGCAGGATCTCTCCCAAACTGCAAGCCACCTAATGCTGATACTAAGTTAACGAGGGCTCCCAAGGGGGTCTATGAAGGGTTTGTCTGCATCTAGAGGAACCTTACTCAGGAGCAGCCTCGTTGTTCAGTCAGTTTTGACAATGTTATCATGAACTCTGCTTTTCAACACTTAATTTCAAAGGTAAGATGCTGCAAAGTTTTTTACTTTTATGGTAAAGACACAATAATAATGGAGTTTTTAACAATTTAAACTGGAAAATAAACCTTTGCTGTGCTGGCACGCATCAAGAATATCCCCCATGCTGGTGGTTGGTTCTTGTTCATCCTTTCGCTGTCACCAGGTGCTCACAGCTGTCACTGCTCAGCGATCATGCCCCATGTGGGTGCCCAACACCATGGTGCTGGCACATGTAATAGCACTGACGGCCACGGTCCTTCATGAGCTCATCTGGATCTGAGGTGGGAATCTGATCTCTTTTCCCCACCCTCAAGTTTTTTATCAGGTGATGGACTTTTGAGGCATTTTTTGCCCACCCACCTTGGGCTAGAGGTTGAGAGAGGCAAACAGACAGTAATTTTCCAGGCTGCATCAGGAGCCTCACCCTGTTTTTCACTGTTTCTTTCCTTGCTCAGATGCTACTGCATTTCCTAAAGCAAAAGCAGTCTCTCTTCCCAGCTCTCTAGGTTGCACTTTTCCAATGATGGGTAATGGCCTATAGGTGCACTGCCAGCTGTTTCTGGGGCCTCCATCCTCAACAGGTGCCAATATTTACAAGTCCTTTGCTATTATCCCAACCCTAAATGTGCAGACAGCTGGCACCAAGCTGTGTTCCCCCAGCGAGCTGACAACAAACCCATGACCCCTGTGCCAATACAGCTCAGGCTTGTTGACAGGGAGGAGCAGCAAGGGAAGGTCACCATCCCTCGGGAAATAAAGAGCCCAGCTCAGGTTAAGCCTACGTGGGGAGTGCCATTGCTTTTAAGGACGTGTGTGTAGGTGATTGCAGTGAGCCTTGTCATGGCTTTACATGAAATTCTCCAAAAGACTACACAGGTATCAGAGTTTGTTTATGATAATGAAGGCCAAGTGCCATAAAGCTAGTAAGAATATTTCCCGGTAGTGCTTTTTTAGAAGCTTTTCACCACTTTGGATAAAATGCTGCTGACAAAAATTCAATCTTGAAATCTCCTGCAACTCGCAGATAATTAAGAAATGTTGCTGAGTCACACTCGCAGAGGGTAAGTGCCTCCCTGGGGCATGACTGAGAACACCGATGCCTCTTTCGGATGTGTCCCCAAAGGCAGCAGATGCGAATGATTAAGTAACATGCCCAGTGGCACATTGTCTGCTGACTCATTTGCTGCACTGCTACTGAGATAACAAGCGTCCTACCAAGAAAATTCAAGGCAGAGTTTGGCCAGGACTTTACAAAGAGCTTTTTATATAGACCCAGAATGATGATAAATTTATATAATAGAAGTCACATTGTAGTTCAAGGATTTTTGCTGGAGAGAGGCTGACTCCTCTGTTTGATACAAGAGAAGGAAGGGATGCCATCCAGAGGGCCCTGAACAGGCTTCAGAATTGGGCACATGTGAACTGAATGAGGTACAACAAGGCCAAATGCAAGGTGCTGCAACTGGGCCAGTGCAATCCTAGACATGAGGACCGGATGGGAGAAGAACTCACTGAGAGCAGCCCTGCAGAGAAGGATTTGGGGGTTCTGGTGGACAAAAAGCTCAACATGAGCCAGCTGTGTGTGCCTGCAGCCCAGAAGGGCAACTGTGTCCTGGGCTGCACCAGCAGAGGGGTGGGCAGCAGGGCAGGGAGGGGATTGTGCCCCTCTGCTCTGCCCTTGTGAGGCCCCACCTGGAGTGCTGTGTCCTGGTATGGGGCCCCAGCACAAGATGGATGTGGGGCTGTTAGAGTGGGTCCAGAGGAGGGCCACAGAGATCATCAGAGGGCTGGAAAGACTGAGAGAGCTGGGGATGTTCAGCCAGGAGAAAAGATGGCTTCAGGGAGGCCTCATTGCAGCTTTTCAATACTTAAAAGGGCCTTACAAAACAGAGGGGGAACAGCTTTTTGCTCAGTCAGATAATGACAGGACAAGGCAGAATGGTTTTAAACTAAAAGAGGGGAGATTTAGATTAGATGTTAGTTGGAAACTTTTCACTCAGAGGGTGGTGAGGCCCTGGCACAGGCTGCCCAGAGAAGCTGTGGATGCCCCATCCCTGGAGGTGTTCAAGGCCGGGCTGGATGGGGCTTTGGGCAACCTGGTCTGGTAGGAGGTGTCGCTGCCCGTGGCAGGGGGGTTGGAACTAAGGGATCTTTAAGGTCCCTTCCAACCCAAACCATTCTGTGATTGCTGTGGAACCTGTCAACTAAAATCAGAGGAGGAGTGAATGTTGTGCCAGCGACTTTTCCATTTACACTGAGTAAATCCACCTTGTCAGAAATAATTTGGGAGATTATATAAATCGCAGCCTTTCAACGTGAGTAGCCTAAGAGCAAAGGGAAAAGTAGGATTTTGTGAATGAATGCTACCTGACTGCTTCGGTATGAAATAGAACATGAAATTAAAAAATGTCATGCCAGCTCCAGTTCTGTGTCTGCCCAACTCTAAATTGTCTTACTTGTTAAGTCAAACACTTTCTGGAAGCCTGGTGTCCCAATTCTGTGCAGGCTCTGGTGGTAAAATTCCAGTGTCAGGAGGCAGAGGGGAATTAGTGAAATGTTACAGTGATCTGTGCAGAGGGATGCTGAGAGAAAAGGCACAGAAAGGAGCCTGTTGGATTGGAGGTTTTCTGACTCGAGGATGTTGTTCAAATAATGACTTAGGGATGAGAAGAGGAGCTTTCATGCCATTGTGAGATGGGCTGTGTACAGACGGGAAGGGGGCGCTCCCCTCCTCTCCTACTCGTTTCACTCAGCCAGAACTGGCTGAATGTCACTGACTTGGAGATAAGTAGAAATGATGAATGTTTCAGAAGAGGCTGATGTTGCATTCAAAGTCCTGATGCATTTATGGCTCTGTGAATCTAATTTCACCTTCCTGTAATGTGAACTAAAAGCTTTATTAAAAAGTCCTGAGCCCGTCTTGAGCAGGATTTCCTCAAGGGCCAGCTATCACTCATGTAGGCCCTCGTGGAGCAACTGCCTCTGCTTGCAATCAGCCTGTTGTGAGCAGTAGGAGAGAAAGCTGTGAGGCACCTCCCTGGGGCCTCCCCATCTTCGCTCAGGAGCTGTGGTTAAGCTCAGGCCCTGATCTTTGCTTGAGCTACACTGCAGCCATGCCTGCACCTGGCCTCACTCCTCACTGAGCTGGGTGACCGGGCTCATCGCTTGACTGGACCTGCAATAACAAAAACACTGTTATTTTTGATTTTGTGGCTCAATAAGGGAAACAGCTTAAAATACATAATGGAATAGACTTCAGTGAAAATGTAATGAGATAGACTGCTGGTAAGGCACTTCAGGCCTCAGACACCCGTCTGGAGGTCTCTGACGGGTCTTCAAGCTTCCCTACTCAAACACCTTTGTCCCACCACCATGGCACCAGCCAAAGCAGCGGCTCTGAGCATCCACACATTTCTTTTTAAGAAAATTCGGAAGACTGCTAATATGAGGACCAAGACCAATGGCAGTCACACATCTGTTAATCATACCTGTGTTCAATCTATGCTAATGACAGCACTGCCAGCCATGGCTATGCTGTAGCCTTTCTCCTAAATCTGATGATCATCTGAAGGGTAACCTCACTGGCTGGAGACTGCCTCCAGGCACCACCTCAGGCTCAAAGAATAATAACACAGAGAAAACTCTCAAAGCTAAAACAATATAATCGTCAGAATGGCTAGCATTTACACAACTCTCTTCACACAGGTCATGGCAGTATTTCAGTTTCTGTTTGCATTCGACACTAATTTCTTCTTGATTTTGCAGTGATAAGTATCAGAAAGATTAGAGAAGCTTTGTTTCTCTTTTAGGTGTGTCTTCTGCAAAACAGAATTAATAAAAATCAGCTGAACTCCTGAAGTGGTCTCTTCACAGGTGAAAACTGGGAGGCTCTTGGCTAATGAGAGAGGTTAGGATCTCTGTTAAAATAATCCTTAGTTTCTGTGGCTGATTTTCTGCCCCAATTTGCTTTTTGTCTTTGTCTCACGTATCTACAGTGAAAGTTGAAAATATCTCAGGATGA
Organism: Anas platyrhynchos; assembly: GCF_047663525.1. Classification (NCBI taxonomy): domain Eukaryota; kingdom Metazoa; phylum Chordata; class Aves; order Anseriformes; family Anatidae; genus Anas; species Anas platyrhynchos. The sequence goes on from NC_092589.1 coordinate 89,710,904, forward strand.
GTGGGTGATGGATGGCTTGTAAAGAAATGCAATGAGACCACAGGAAACTGATGATATGCTTTCTGTGGAAGCCAAGCTACAGGACAAGAGAGGCAATTCACAAGTGGCAGAACAGCTGGCAACTCCAACCCACACCATCTGGATTTGTGTGATTTTATAATATTTATTGTCACTAACTCCGAGAGGAATATGAATAGAGCTGGCTGCAAGTGGAAATGAGCTGGCTTTTCAATAGAGTGAATTGTGCGAGGAGCCTTGGCAGGGACATGTAGTGGGGCGAGCATCTGATACCAGCCGGCCAGCCATGAATTACCACTTCGTTGGTCAGGCTGTGTACACGAAACAACAACAGAAAAAAATTCAGTCAGGCAAGGAAAGCCCTGCTGAAGAAAGTGGTATTTCAAATCTGTCATTTGGAGAGTGGAGATATAAAGTTGCCAGATCTCCATTTACGGTTGCCAACTCTCCATCTTTAGTCTGAATCTTGTGAGAGCTGCATCATTTCTTCCTTAAAAAAAAAAATCAAAAAAAAATCAAGAGATGTGAGATTACTCAAGAGTCTTAAAATTATACTAAAAGAAGACTTTTTGGACCTTATGGTTAAGATAAAGCTGTGAACCACCTCTACCTAACAGCCACAGAAAATAGAACAGCCCCAGAGAGCATTTTCTTAAATCTTCTGATTTAAGCCCGTTTGTGGTTTTGGGATTCTCATGTGTGATTGTGGGAGAACTGGAGTTGTCAATGCTGAGCATATTCATGTAGATAGCGTGACTTCTGCCTCGTGAAACTGTTCTCTGGAGGTGCCTGCTTCCTTCTATGATGCTAAAGGGAACAGTATTGCTCCTAACACAGCTATCTCTGTTAGAAACTTGCAGTGAGATGACACAGAGTTTAGGCTGTTACGTTTCTGTTCCTCATCTGTGAAATGGGATAACATTTTTCTCCTTCCTGCAGATCAGACAAAGGATAAGTTTCTTGTCTTCTGATACTGGGACTCCAGTGACCTGGTAACTATGTGAAAGCCCAACCTGTCCGATCATTAGTTTAGAATATTTTTACTTCTTGTGAGGCATTATGAAAACTTAAACCTTTTAATCTGAATTTAGTCAAACCAGACCTAGAAAGAAAGACAAATGATGGTTTCTTCCCTTCTTTCTCATTCTCCCCTCCCCTCCCTTCCCGTCCCCTTTTATATTCTGATTTTTTAACATTTCAGTCTTACGTGGTTTGGGAACTGACCTATTTTTGGTCATTGATTGCAGTACTGAAACAACAGAGAAATGCATGCCGTAAAATGTGGAACAAAAAAAAAGATCATTTTACTCTAATAAATTACTATATTTTCCAAATCTTTTCTTCATCTTTGAAAATCAGATTTTAATTATTTTTTTTTTTTAATGGAAAAATACTGGTTCTCTATTCTGGGATTCACTCCACAGCTGAAAACACTGGTATTTGTAGTTCATCAATTTGCAAAACCTGTTAGTTCAGCTGAAGAAAAATGTACCAAGGTACTGAATGCCAGAGAAGATAGAGTGCCTGGCTAAGCAGCACACAAAAATGCACTTTGTGTCAGGCTCGCGCAGAGCGCAATGTCTCAAAAGAGAAAGGGCAGCCACAGAGAGTGGTGCTGGCTCTTCTGCTCTCAGCTGGCAGAAATAGGTAATAAAACCAGCAGCAGAGAAGAACACAAAGATCCAGCACTGGCATTAATATGATATCCCTCTAGAAAAGCCTGCAATGACAATGGAAATCTCTTCAGCACTGAAGACTGCTCCGTAACTAGCTTGTCAAGAGGACACTGAGAAAGAGGCCAGCTTTTGTAGATCTGTATCATGTTTTGTGGTGGAGATAAATAAGACATAAGGAAGGAATCTCAGCAGCTCCTTTCAGCAATACGGTGTGAGCAGGCTGTGCATCCATTGAGAAGGAGGAATTCAGAGACAGCAACAGAGGGATGAAAGAGCCTATGAGAAGCATGCTTGTTTCTCCAAATAACCCCAGAGCAAAGCAGATATGTGCAGGGGATGGAGCAGCTTTGAAGGGCTGCAAGGGATCTGGGCACCTGTGAAAAGTGGATCTTGGGTGAGGTTTGCAGGTTCAGCCACTCAGAGCAACAGCCTTCATGTTAGAAGGTTTGAGAACAGATTTCAGAAAGAAATGCTCTGTTGAAGTATGTGCTTCATGCAGGTACATATTCTGCATCCCTTTCTCAAGGTGGTGGAAGAGTGCTACTAGAGTAGGAGTGCTGGGAAGGAAAACTTGTAGAGGTAAAGCCCTTTCAAATCTTTCTTCTTCCTGTATCAAGTCATATTGGTCTTCAAGAGAAAGGACCAGGAATTTCTTGGCACATCATTGGCTTCACTTTACCAGTTTTTATGTCCTTGCCTGGTGGGTTCTCATCAGAGCTGACAAAACCTGGAGACCTTGAAGCACAACCTAAAGAAGTGCTTGCTGGGCAGGGAACACATCCTGCTCTGAAGGCCCCAGGTGTGTGCACCAGGGTCTGCCCCTCCCCGGGGCTTTTCCCCAGTGAGGCTATAAAATACTCAAAAAGTTTCCTTAGGATGAGTTTCTCAAGGGCGTTATGTACAATGATGCATCACTGCAAATTCATTCCTTTCACATTGCATTTGGTGGCATTACAATTTAAAGTATTCAGGAAAAAGAAAAAAAAAAAAAAAAAAAAAAAAGAGAGAGAGAAGTCCTATTTTGGAAATGTCAGCATGTGCAGTCAGGGGTGGACATGATAGCAAGAGCAGCATCTTCTTTTTTTTTTTTTTTCCCCAACCAGAAGTGCTCGCCCAGGGCACAGACTGCTCAGCCATGCCACGGCCCAAGACCTGGGGTGACAGGCTCCAGAGGATGAGCCGGGAAGGCTGGTGGTGAAGCTGGCCTTGCTGGGCCTCCCAAAGGTCTCCTGCTCCTCAGCTTCAGTACTATGGGCCTCCTACGTGCATGCCATGGGAGAAGCTCTGTGTTTAGGTCTTTTTGTGTCCTCTGCTGTAAGGTGAAGGGTCAATATGGTCTTGAAACACTGAATTCCCTATACATGGAGACACTTCACAGCCAGATAGCACGCTCTCTGTTCCTTCAGGAACAGAGGAGATGTATCTTTTTTTTTTTTTTTTTTAAGTGTAACTGTTGAGCAGACAAATGGAAATGTGACCATTATGTAGAACAAAGCATGTAATAAAGAGAACAAATTCTTCAGCTCCTTGGCAGCAAGATTGCATTTAATCATATTCAGCTCTTTTCTCCTTGTCCAGGCATGTCCAGAAAAAATCAATCTTATGATCTACATACCGCAGGAATCTCATTTTTGAATTTAGCTCTCTAAGGAATTCTCCTTTGATCCTTCTGATCAGACAAAAACAATTATTGTGCCTCGAAGCTCTCCCCGGCCACCAGCCTCCAATTAGTCACATCTGATAAAGTTTTTTTCAACGTAAAAATAAGGTCATCTCTTCAGCTGCTTATGTCTGAATCATGAGCCACTATCATACCTCATTCACAAAATAGCAGCTCGCTCTTCCCAGCCAGCCTGGGGCCTTCTGCATCCATCTTTTCAAAATCATTACCTTTTAAAAGCCTTGGTGTGGGCTGTAAGAATGCCACTGATTGCATTTTTGTTTGCTTGAGATGTCTCCAGGTGTTATGAGAAGCACACAGGCTATGCTGAGCACTTGAGTGCATGTGTTTCAGTTCACAAATACCATCTGAGACCAGCAGGATACAGACACATCCAAAATTGAGCCTGCACTTAAGTGCTGTGAGTCCAAACTTGCTCCTCCACACTTTTCCAGTTTGTTTCTTCTTTTCAGAACTCTGAACTGTGTTGTGTGGATTTTTTTTTTTCTTCTGTCCTTTCAATTCTGTCAAGCAGAAAGGTCACGGTCTTCACAGTTTGTTGGTTTTCTTGTCTGATTTCAGTCAGGCCTCAAAGGCAGCAGCTTCTCACCTACGTTTGGACAAGATGAAGAGCCATGATGGGCATGATGACACTTGAGCTTCTTGCTGAAGCCTCCCACCCTCTCCCCCCAAACTCCCCCACCCCCTATGTATCTTTTCCCTTTAGCCAAGTACCAACAAAGCCTGCCAACCTTTCAAAATAAAATGTTACTGGGGTGTGGGGGTGTTATATTCAAAAAAAGGTCATAAAAAGAAAGAAAAAAAAAAAGAAAGAAGAGTGTAAGAAAACAAAACAAAATCTCTTCTCTCTTCATATGCAACCTGTTTCTTCCTCTGTTGTAGGCCAGAGCTGGGCTGGTCAGCCAAGCCCAGGTCACTCCATGAGGTTGCAGGTCCTCACAGCACTGCCCTTGCCATCTGGTGGGATCGGTGGGGGTTGGAGAGAGCTCCTTCTGCTCCATAGACCACAGAGGTGCAAATCCCCTGCCCTCATGCCTGTGCACAGCATTGACAGGGAGCCAACGCAGGAGCACAGCATGGCTAACAGAGACTGTCAGGGCCTGTTGGCTCTGGGGCTGTTACACCCTGCTGCTCATCACCAGTGATGCCAGGGAAATATGGAGCATATCAAGCATGACTTTGTGACTCCAGAAGTTGTTGCCAAGAGTTCGGGACCTTTCTCCTCTGTCCTGTCAGTGAGGGGAAAGGCTTGAGGCAGCGTGGCTGGATGCTGCAGGTTGACAATGGATTGCCCAACTGGTATTAACAGCAAGGATTCAGCTTCAAGACCTTGGGATACTTTCTGAGGATCAAAGACTCTTTGGAAGAAATAGCATCCACCTCACCAAGTGGGGCAAAAATGTCTTTGCCAACATGCTGGCCAACCCTGTGAGGAGATGTTTGGAACTAGGAGTGATGGGAGAAAGAGTTGATGACAGATGATCAATGTACCTCACTCACACTTTGAGGAATGTGTGGAGCAACAAGAATGTTGAGATGGCTAAAAATATAACCTGTGAAGAAATATTGAACAGAGGAAAGTCACCTAGACCATGTTTGTGCTATGTATGGCAGCAATACAGTATCCTAAATTGCCACAAACTCCTAAAACATCAACACATCTACAGTTATGTGGACAGCCTGTCGCATGGAAAACCTCTAGTGCCAAGAAAAGAGTTTTTGTGGGGTGTTTTGACCCACTAAAGCAAAACAAACAAAAATGCTTCTACATTCACCTGAGTTCCAGCCTGGATAATTGTTTTTTGCTTGTGGCAAGGATGGGACCCCCTGGTTTACCAATAATCCCTGAGAAACTTTCATTTGCTTTCAAGTTCCCCATCATTTTGCCACAGTGCTCCCTCCTTGGGACAGAAGGTCAAGGCTCAGAGTTTTGATCTTTATCAATAGAACAGTAAGCACAGATAACATTAGAGAGGGACGAAACAAATATGCATAGATCCACTGCCTCCCTAGGAAAGCATGTCTGGAAAATGAAGCAAAGGATTAGAAATATTATATGCAAAATAAATAAATAAATAAATAAATAAATGTATTTTTAATTTTTTCTCTGGGGTGAATACCTAGGGGAGAGAAAGATGATATATTTTTTCTATATTCCCCTGTGGTGGGTTGACCTTGACTGACTGTCAGATGCTCTCTCACTCTCCTTTCTCAACAGGACAGGGGGAGAAAATGAAAAAACCTAGTGGATTGAGATAAGGATGGGGAAAATGCTCACCAATTATAGTCATGAGCAAAACTGACTGAACTTGGGGAAGATTAATTTTATTATTTTATTGATATTTTTTACTTTTAGGAACATAGGAGTTGTTCAAAGTTGTTGTTGAAGAAGGTTCACATTCATACACAGTAGCTTGAAGAAGCAGATGTACATATATGTAATTGTACACTGGCTATGTACAATTAGCTATAATGTATGTATGTAATTGGCTATAACAAATACAACAAATAGAATAGGAAACTTTGTAACAATGCAGCTGATGCATTCCTGTCTCCTTTCTTTTTACAAGTGAAGAATTGTATTCCTGAAAAGATTAGGAAATTGGATTATTTTTGTGACTTATATATGTATTTCTCACTTGTCTTCTGAACTTTCATTCTAACATACTGGGCAGTTGTATTCATCATCACACAAAAGCAGACAGTGACCAATAAATAAATGGCTAAGTGATAAATTGCACAGAATAATTGCAAATTGAGAGTGGGATTCATGCTATTGCTCGGAATCTTCACTGAGCAGGCACTGTGTGATGTGAAGATGAAAACAAATTATTTTTGCAGCAGTGAAAGGGCAAGAGAGCTGTATTTGGGACAGCTGCGAATTTGAAAGGGACTTTAGGATCAAATAAAAGCCAGTTTTTAAACTCATTTCTGGGACAAAGTGGTGAATAAGATAATTGACGAAATCTTTATACACATGCTAAGGGGAAACATGGTCCTCTAGGTATCCCTGCTTGATCAGGAGGGTTGGACCAGCTGACCACCAGAGGTCTCTTCCCACCTCAACCATTCTGATTGTGATTCTGTGATTCTGAGAAATGAGGTGGCAGGAGGCAGCGTTGCCAGTACAGATAGCATTGGAACTTACAGGTGATGGGGGAACCCACACTGAAACCCCTAGATCAGTGGCAAACCTCATGGCAACTCTTCTTAAAGGATTTTCAACAAAAGAAGCAATTCAGAGAAGCTCTATGTAATCACATCATGCTTTGGGAAACCTTTCCTGATTACTCAATACAGTGTTTATTGTTGTTGTTGTTTTATTTTTTTTAATATTTTTGTTGTTGTTGTTGTGGGGAAGTTGTGAAGTCCTTCCTTCCTTCCTTCCTTCCTTCCTTCCTTCCTTCCTTCCTTCCTTCCTTCCTTCCTTCCTTCCTTCCTTCCTTCCTTCCTTCCTTCCTTCCTTCCTTCCTTCCTTCCTTCCTTCCTTCCTTCCTTCCTTCCTTCCTTCCTTCCTTCCTTCCTTCCTTCCTTCCTTCCTTCCTTCCTTTTTCAGTTCCTGCCTCCCCTTATTCTTATTTCTGTCTTTGCCCCTTGCCTCCCATTCACTCTTACTTCTGAGGAGACCACGGTAAGCTGCACCATGCAGTTTGCATCAGCGCAGAGATCTAATCTATAAATAAGACTCCAAAAATATTATCCTACACAATAGCTATAGGACTTTCTGGTTGTTTGTGTGTGCTTATCTTTCATTCTTATCACAAATGTCCCCTTGACTTTACATATAGTATGTAAGAGTGCTGTTATCATGGTTTTCCATGGTATTTCTTCTTCCTAACCAGAAAATTTCACGTGGCTGGGAAACAAAGACTCAAAACACCTGGATTTCCAGATCTCTAGTGGTCATTTAAGGACAGGAGCCTTTTGGAACCTACCCAAACTCCTGATTGATGTCCCTTACATATACACAGCTCAACTCTTTGGTGGACACACTTGAAGGACGTCAGACATACAGCTGATGTGTTGGACAGATGATCAGTACATCTTCAGCAAGCCCACATAACAGAGGAGACTTCAGGCTTACTTTGTAGATACTTGTCAATCAAACAAATGTACATCAGGGCAGGTACACCCCAGCCACAGCCAACTCCATGGGCTTGCTCATGAACTTCTGTCTAGGAAATCTGGAATAGAAACATGGCAGATCTGTAATATAGGTATACACAATGTAAGCAGCATGTTCAGAAGCAACCACGCAACAGTGAAGACCCTCACTTGCAAATCCAGGTGTCTGTTTCATCAAAAACAGGATTTCGATTACATTTTCTCAAAACATTTACATTTTTTTGTTTTGAGTTTTGCAGTATTTATGTCTGCAGGCTCCCTGAGAACTGCTATTGGTTTGACAGTCAGAGAAATATCTGTCACTCATACTTTTGCAAAGGATGCACAAGGTCATACCAAGGTATCAGTTTTCAAGCAGAAGCCCTGCTGAAAACAGCTGAAGAATAATTGTACTAATGGCCCCGAGTGTGATTGTATCAATGCGATGTTTCACTACATAACGAAATTGATGTTATTTTAAAAAGGTCATAGCAATCATAAGGATATAGCCAATTTGAGAGTGTTATTTACTGAATAGATAGTGACCAATTTTCCACTCATCCTGTTTAAATTAATGAATATTTAAAGAGGAGACTAATTTGATTTCCCTAAAACCTGCCCAGTTTCATTAACACAGCAGGGGGAAATAGAAAATACGTATTTGAATGCTTTGTTCTTCAAGAAAAGCTATTCTATCACTGATGTGCAGAAGATTAAAAGAAATGAGTGATTGAAATAATATTAACACAGTTTTTATCACTCCTATTTCCTAGTCATAAACTCTAGCAAGTGAAAGATGGTTAAATTCTTATTTTTAATGAGACTTCCCAGAGAATAACCTACATGGTTTGTGGAAAGGCTGGAAAAACTCTTTTTTTTTTTTTTTCTTCTTTTTCTTTTTTTTTTTTTCCCACAAAACAATGGCAGGCATTTGGAGGGGAGGGCGACTCGGACATGACAAGAGCGTAGAGTGGGCTGGGATGTCTCCCAAGTGCAGTGACACTGTATTAACGCCATCCTGAATGTCAACAAGCTTTGCTGTGCGCCAGGACTGTAAATGATACAGCAGCCCCTTATCTGGGTAGAACAAAGACTGTCAGAAAAATCTTTCTATTTTTTTTTTTCCTAGATGAATTTCATTTACCTTTCCAACAGATTTTAAATCTTTTGTAAAATACTCCGAGGGGGCACAGCACAGTGTGAGACTTGTAATCAGCCTGAAGAGAGTGACAGAAAGCTGGCTCATTTGGTCTTTCTCAATGCTTTCCTTTATTCTAACCCGTCTGTTCACAGACTAAATCACAGGATATTTGAGTGTTTAACTCTTACAGCAGGTAGCAGAAAAAAGCACAAAGGAACTTGAGCAAAACATTTGAAGTTATATCTAGATTCAGAAGCAAATCAGGGGCATGACCCACATGTGTAGACCAATTACTGTACACGTATAACCTTTTTGTTGTTATCCACCTGACAAGTGAATGCATAGATTTAATAACAAAAAATATATATATAATCCTTAGCCTATCATGTAGGAAGTAACTAAATGGGTAAAAACAAATTTGAAGAAAAAATACCTAAGTATATATCTCTTGGCTACCAGCAGAAAAAAGCTGATCCTGGTGTGGAGCTCTAGCAAGAAGTGATTCTCTGATTCTATGGTGCTGGAGTGTTAATGGATGGTGTCTATCAAACCATTTGAAATGGCATACCACTTGTTTCTGGAAGGGGTATAATTCTGTGTCAGTACCCAAAACCCTTTTCCTTCAGCAATTTAGTGATGCCACTTCTTTGTTTTACACAAAAGGCATTCATCATGTGCAGCTCTTCCAAAGGCAAGCAGAAAAGTATTGTAAAATACAATTGTTTTCCTCCAGTTTCATGAGCCCTTGAACACAACATCCCTCTCGACTGTGGGCTGCTCCAATGCCAAGAACTGATGAGTTGGGTGGGAGTTTTTTAAGGGAAAGCAGTTGGTGAAGGAAATTTCTTAGGCTTTTCAGCAAAGCCCTGTCCCCTGAAATAGCAGCAGAAGGGTTGCCCAGCCTGGGTGGCTGCTCACTTGCTGCTGCTGCAAGCACTCACTTATCAGAGAATGAGTAATGCCGAATGTCACCCCAGATGTGTCCTGAGAAGAAGGAGAAATAAACCAGCAGTTGTTAACTGGCAAGGGTAGCAAGAGTACTTCCTCAAGCCTGAGGAGTATTTCTTTTATAGTATCTTTGGGCTCTTCATATGAGGTATTGACATATGCTTAGTAGCCAGTTGATGTAGATCACGAGGACCATATTTCTGTCACACCAAGGGTTTTGAAGTGGAAAGGGGCCAAACTCTGCGATGTTTGTGGAAGCACTGTTGGAGCCAGAAGTATGTCTTGCAAACTATTCACTTTAGATAAGAAGACAGCCTGTTTGTGAACCTTTCCAGGAGAACCTTACAGTTAGGTGTTTGTGTTGGCCAACTTTGCATCCCTAAGGAAGTGTTTGCAAGGAAAAGTATGCATCTGTGGTTTATCTCATTAAGTCCTGCTGAAATGCATACATTTTAGTTCTTATCCTCAGCCTCTTGGGACAAGCATCATCTTTTTGTTATGTGTTGGTACAATAGCTGCTCTGCTCTGTGCCCGGGCTTTCTAGTATGAATAAAACCGTATAGGTGAACAGAGAATATGTGAAAAATGTGAAATCTGAAAATATCTGCAAAGATGAGAATATCTCTGCATATCAGGGCCCTTTGTCTAAGACTTAGACAGCTGCATTTTGCCTATCTCGGTTCCATCTGGAATTTCAATCAGATGCTTCCCTAGGGATATTTGCTTTGTCACTGCTGTTTCGCTATTTATTTATTTTTTTGTTAAAATAGAAACAGAATTTAATTTTTAAGAAACAAATGATGGAGCTACTAAAAGAGCCTTTTAAATAGCACCTTATCAAAACTAAATATAACTCTCTTGTGCTCCACAACTAGAATATAGAACAAGAGGGGTAGGATACTGTCTGATAACATTATTCAGCATCCCCAAGGCTCCACTTACATAAACCTCAATATCTCTGTATTCTAACTACAAAGTTTCTCTGTATAGTTCTCACCAGACATCTCTGTTAGTCATGAAGAAGCTAAGACAATACTTACAAATAACTAAGAATTTCCATACCACTAGCTCATTAATGACAGTCTTAATTGAAAATTTGTATCCTTCAAATCTGAACAGATGCCAGTAGAAGTAGAACCCAAATTTCCTCAGTGAGCAGGTTTTGTATCTGGTCTTTCATCCAGTTTTGCTCAGAAGGGAAAAATATTTCTTCTCAGCTCTTCCAGACTGCACCTACACTACCAGATCAAACCAGACCAGGACACACAAGGGACTTTGACACCCTCCAGGGGACCATCTCTGTTGTATAGTTATTAGCACACTTTACACAACAAAATGTGGTGGCTTTCTATAATGGAATTACAGCCACAGTGGATAGGGGAAAAGCAACTGATGCTATCTACCTGGACTTGTGCGAAGCTTTTGACACTGACCTTCACACCATTCCTGTCTCTAAATTGGATAGAAGTGAATTTGAGGGATGGACAACTCAGTGGGTAAGGAAATGGCTGGATGGCCGCACCCAAAGAGTTGTGGTCAATGGCTTGATGTCCAAGTGTAGGTTAGTGACTAGTGGTGTTCCTCGGGGGTCAGTATTGGGAATGGCACAAATTAACATCTTTTTCAGTGACATGGACAGTGGGATTGAGTGCACCCTCAGCAAGTTTGATGATGACACCAAGCTGTGTGATGTGGTCAACACGCTGGAGGGAAGGGATGCCATCCAGAGGGACCTGGGCAGGCTTGAGAGGTGGGCCCATATGAACCTCATGAGGTTCAACAAGGCCAACTGCAAGGTTCTGCATCTGGGTCAGGGCAATCCCAAGCAAAAATACAGGCTGGGTGGAGAGAGGCATCAGAAGAAGCCTGTCCAGCAGGTTGAGGGAGGTGATTTTCCCCCTCTGCTTAGCTCTCATGAGACCCCAGATGGAGTGCTGTGTTCAGCTCTGAGGCCCCCAGCACAAGAAGGATGTGGAAGTATTAGAACAAATCCAGACAAGGGCCATGAGAATGACCAAAGGACTGGAGCACCTCTCCTATGAGGACAGGCTGAGAGACCTGGGGCTGTTCACAGACTGGAGAAGAGAAGGCTCCAGGAAGACCTTATAGCCTCTTCCCAGCACCTAAAGGGACCTTACAAGAAAGCTGGAGAGGGACTCTGTCAGGAAGTGTAGTGATAGGACAAGGGGTAATGGTTTTAAACTTAAGGAGAATAGATTTAAATTAGACATAAGGAAGAAATTTTTGCTCAGAGGGAGGTGAAGCCCTGGAACAGATTTCTCAGAGAAGCTGTGGATGCCCCATCCCTGGAGATGTTCAAGGCCAGGCTGGATGGGGCTTTGGGCAACCTGGTCTAGTGGTTGGCATCCCTGCCCATGGCTTGGAATTAGATGATATTTAAGGTCCCTACCAACCCAAACTGTTTTGTAATTCTATGATTCTATGAACTGTTTTGGCCCATGTCAGGCAGCAGATTCCCAGACATGTTCCCAACGGGCCCCTGGGCAAGTTTTCCCTCTTTTGGGCAGAAAGAGCCTTTTTCTTAGAGAACAGTCCTTTGTCCATATTATCGTCGTCGTTGTCGTCGTCGTCGTCATCATCATCATCATCATCATCATCATCATCATCATCATCATCATCATCAATAATATTATTAAGCACCAACAGAGTTAAGACCAGCAACAAGCTAGAGCTAAATGCAATATTAAATGGTGGATTAAATTATTATAGCTCAGATTTCTAGCTTCTCAATTTGGGCATTTATGTAAACTACAGTGTTTCCAATCCCGTTGAAGAACACACAGGAATTAATGATTCAAAATTGATTTCTTTTCAGTTAAATTCAGTCTTGCTTCAATTCTACAACAACGTCTTTCCAATTAATAGCAAAACACTTCCCCAGTGGCAAATCTGATTTCAAAACACAGACAGTTTTCTTAAAAGTGATTCTGTAACATGCTCAAAAGAGCTACTGTCATGAAGTCCCACTGCAAAACTATCCTCTTCCTGGAAGATAAAAGTCGGGTACAAATTGACCTTTCTGTTGCTCCAGTAGATTCAGGTTCATCTGACTAGCTTTAGTCCTTCCAGGGAGGAGGGAACTGCTCTTGCAAATCATGAAAATTTTTTCAGCAGTGTTCTTTCTAGCTTTGACATTATCACTGCTGAGTGTGATGATATCTGATAAAGAGATCTGAGAATGTGGATTTAAGAAGCAGCATTTTTGCACATTTTTAGTTAAATTTCTTCCACCAAAATGAGCTTCACTTTGGTGTGGTAATGCAGGAGCTTTTTCAGCATTGTCTGTGAAGAGCTGCGGTCTGATTAACAGTAGTCCTTGCTAGCATTAGAAAGAGCCACAGTTCTGCAAGCCGACTTATTTGTACACAGAGTGTATTTTTAACATCAGAAACTTTTGGTATTTTCTGCTTAACTGCTAGGATTGTGTGAAAGCAGCTGGAGTCATTTCTCGAGCTGCTTTGTCTGGACAAGACTGTAACATCTGCAATCTTGCTATACAAAGCCTAGGATTAAGAAAAGCCATCCTACTGTAGTCATTGTTCAAACAGATCTGAGAGTACTCTGCCCCTTTCTCCTTCAAATCCTCTCCCACATGCCTGTGATAGTGATCTGCTTTCAAAGTGCTGCACTGGTGTAACACAAGTTTCCAACTCATTCCCCGAGGTGTGCTCCTTTGCCTCCTTCTCCTCAGAAGAATCAGCGTGGGAGGCTGTATCATTTCTAAGGAGTGATCAACAGGCAATTTGTTTTACTCTGTGATCTCTCCAAAGCAGGATACATCACTGTGAATTTTATTAACAACACCCTGGATCCTACTATACGATGCATTTCCAGAGCCCACCCTGGCATCAAGTGTTGCTACAGATACATATGTAGCATCACAGGGGCACGCTGGTGAGAGCTGTAAGGACAGACCTGTCTGACAAACTGGTCTTCACACACCGTGCATTTCTGTAGCAACTGAATGAAAGAAAAAAAAAAAAAAAAAATTAAAAAATAACACATCCATAAGCTGGGAGCGCACAGGCCTATTTACAAAATGTGAGAAGGCATGCTGTAAATGTGCCTCTAAAAATGGATTTAGGGCTCACAGCAGAGGAGAAACTGCATATAAATTCCAAGTGGAAAAAGCCACTTCAGCTGATGGGTGCATTATTAATGGAAGCAAGGAATGAGTGGGAGGTGATATCTTCTCTGACTGCTACGTGAATTTGTGGTGTCACCCATCTCACCTAGCACTCACCATTTAAAAGACAGGCGTATAGCTGTTCAGACATCCGATGTATTCAGTTAGACATCTCTGTGGGGCAACCAGCCCATCCTAGGTGCCTAAGTGAGCTGGGATAAGCTTCCCCTCAGCACTGTCTGTCTCTCTTCATTGACTGGGGGGAGAACCCCAGCTATCATTTTGGACTGGACACCTTGGTTTTAGTCAACTACCTTTAGATTATCTGACTCCTACTTTCAATGCCCATTTTTTTTTCAAAGATTTTAAAATGATGGAGATTATATTTTGACTATTTTGAAGCCATGGAAAAAGACTTTTAGTGATAGTCATACAGAGTTCAAAGAATTTAGGTTATCCAACAGACACTCAACAGAAGACTCAATTACAGTGCTATTAGCTAAGAGAAAAGATGGTACTAAAACATCCTTTACTGATGAGAAAGAGAGAAGGAATTGGTAGCTGGCACCTAGAGCCAGCCATTTTCAGTTTGAAAGCCGTCAGGGTGAATAATTTTTGAGCTTTCAATAAAAAGGTGGCTTCCACATTTCCTGTAGCTTTGAGGCTGGAACTTGATGATTTTCTGCAGTACATATTACAGTGAAATCCGGGCTACTGGGCTCAAGCCCAGGTTAAGCAGATAGGAGCCAACCTGCCAGCCTGAGAACAAAACCAGTAGCACAAAGGCACAAACATGATCATGGAAAACAGTCTGTTTCCCCAGCTTGTGTTATTGCCTTCTTTGGGGCTTTAAAAGGATGATGGATCCAGCCAGCCTTCTTTTCATCATCTGCTTGCTTGTTCTACTGCCTTATTAAATGTTTACAAGGTGGGAAAATCTCACCACGTTTTTCCAATGCTGGAAACAAAACAACACCTCCGATTGCAGTATGACCAAGTGATGCCTAGCAACAGGAAATGCTGTGCAATGTGGACTGCTTTGATTTCAGATTTCACTGATTAATTTCATTTTAACATTTAAGATATGGAGAAATATGATTCCAGATGGTAAAACATTATTCACAACTTGTCTGTAACAAGCTGGAGGAATTCATTCTGCAGAGCAATGTATTATTCCAGTTCACTCGCTCTTTGAGAGATGTAGGCACAACTATTTCTGCTGCTTCATAGAAACAATCAGTTTCTATGCGATGTATGGAAGCAAAGTATATATACGTGCTCTATACCTTAGTCACATCAGCTCTGTTCATCCTGTCACTCGCCTTCACACATCAATTCCCTCCACATTCATTGCACTGTGGCCTTAGTTAGACTCCCCCAAAACACAATTTCTCACTGGCACAGAGTGTCTTTTCCTCCTGAATGTTCTGCTAGATATACTCTGGTTCTCCTGCAGCACTTGATGACACTCAATCTAAAACATCAATCTAAAATACAAAACAAAGTGTCACAAGGTCCTTCCCTCTATGCCCTTAATAAAGGAGCAATTGCCCTAGATAGGCCTGTCAGGACAAACCTTAAGTTGTAGACACACCTGTAAGAATTTTGGAGGTTGCGCCACCTGTTTAAGGCATATGGTTTGGTTCATTTAATATCCCAAATTTGCGCATCGTCTCTTCAGCCATGACTACTACCCTCTTTGCCACTTGCTGTGCATGTCTTGCTAATAAAGTTATAAAAAATTGCTCTGGCTTATCACACAGTCTCTTGTGCATCCTTTGATTGAAGCCATACACGTAACCCTACATAGTCACCCCTGACTGAAGGGCATGTGTTTATTTCTTTAATAATGACTTTAGGTCAATTCACAGGCTACCAGTATAAAAGGGTTACAAACGCTGATGTTTTTCTTAAAGACCTGAGGAGAGGGTTGTCATGGTGTGTGAGGGGTGTTATTGACCGGTCAGGCCAGAAGATATCTTAATTAACTGGGGAAGGGTTGGATGATCTTGCATAATTCAGTGTGTGGTCTCTCAGGCACCTCATCAATCGTCTTCTCACAGAACATATTGAAACCACTGTCTTTTGCAGCCTGAGGCGAATTTGATCCATAACTCTGAAAAGAGAAAAACATTGTCCAAAAGATCTCAAAAAGATCTCAGAAGGAAAAAAAATAAATAGCTTTGTTTGGGTTCATGAGCTGCATGTTTCTCCTTGGTTCAAACAATAAAAACTCCTTTAGAGCAGCTGAATGGCAGCTTTCACAGCATCCCTCAGGAGATACCTAATGAATATGTTGAGAAATTCAATAGTTGGGTTAGAAAATTACTGTGGGGACGGGAGGTAAAACAGTCTTGCATTAGTCCTGCCAGTTTTTACTGATTTTTGTTAGCCTTCTCATCTGAAACCCTTTTATCAAGGTTTTTCAACTGCCATTTCCAATTACATTGGACTGAAATTTGTCCACCAGGATGCAAATATTTAAGTGAAATTCTATTGAAGTTGCTTTAACCTCTTTGAACAGAGAGGAGCGATGAGCAGTTCACCTTCCTGTGCTTTCAGACTTCTATTTGTTCCACTATTGTGAGCTCCACAGAGAGTAATTCAGTACAGTGATTTGAGGTAGGTCTGGTGAACTGTGGTTTCTAGTCCCAATTCTGGTACTTCTTCCTGGGCAAGTCCTTTGACTTTTTTCTATTACTTTCTCCCTTTGTGTGAAATAGTAGCTGGAGGAACCAAAGAGGAACGAAAGAAGTATAACCACCATGAAATGCTTCTCTTTTGCCATTATGTTGCTGTGAACTTTATTCCATGCCCTACTTTATCCACTCATTTATTGCAATTGATTCCTATGTTCAGTCTCATTAATATTTTAAGCCCTTGAGTCAGGGCCTGTCAATTTTATCTCTCGGTGAAGTTGCATGAATGTTTCTGGCACTCTGCAGTGTTTTATTATTAAAATAAGAAATAATACTAATAGCAACTCTTTTGGGACATTTTAAGATTCTCAAAATATGGCACTCCATCTGAAAAATATATTTGTTTTTGCTTATTATTATTATTATTATTAACCATTCTGATGTGGCAGTTTAGCATGTCAAGTGGACTATGAACAACTTTTAGAATTAGTTTAATCAGAGCATGCATCTATTTTTTTGTTGTTGTTGTTTTGTGAGGGTTTTTTGATTTTTTTCCTCTGAACTATGCAAGAATTCTGGATACTTAGTTCATCTCTGTACTGGGGATATTTACAATTGGGTGAGACTAATATTGTGCTGGTGCTTCCCTCTTCAGCATTATTATGCTCTAACTCCAGCCTCCAGGTAACTTACTGCTTACTTTACAATACCAATTAACACCCTCTGCAAACTGATCATAAATTGAACGAGCGTTGCAGCAAACTCACTTTGCTTCAGCAAGACAGCCCCTGCCTGGTAAGCCCTTGTTTGGTTAGCTTGGGAAGAAGCACGACAAGAGTCCCGTTGTTTGCAATCTACTGTTATGTGGGTAAGAGCTGCAGCCTATAAAGCTGTCAGTCTGGTGCTTTTCACCAGCACAAAACTCATTTTAAAGTGAGAGTGGAGAAAAGGGCATCACAAAAAAGCAAATAGCATCCTTCTATATTAGCAGCTTATGCTTATCTAGGGAGTGTTTTTGATCCCAAGATACTTCAGACAGTGTATCTGAAATTTTAAGTGAATAAGATATTGCAAGCAACAAACTATTACTTCATGTCAGTGAGGATTGAGGGTTGCAGAGGCTTACAAGCTGAGTCCTCTCACTGAAAATGTCAGCATCAGCCAAGCCTCAGACTAATTCAATTATTTTCCCATTGCAGTATGAAGTCCAAAGGACATGTTCACAGTGCTTGAACATCTTCAGCTCCCCTTCACATTTCAGTCCATCTGGGATTGCTGCACCTTTGGATCTGAATCCCCGTCCACACGGCTGAATGCCAGCAGCAGCAGAGACCCCACAGGAGCTAGTGGGGTGTGTGGCCACCTCCCGTGGCCTTTCTCTTGCTCCACTTTTGAAGGAAATTGCAATTTGCCAGTGTCTTGGGTGTATGTGTGGAGGGCTCCAACTTTCAGGGATTACAGAGATACGGAATTCCCTATGTTGAGGTTATTAAATTAATCTGCTTCATTGAAGGGTGAAGCAGGCTGGAGAAAGGAATGGTTATCGCACCGGCCCCGGGGGCTTAGGGAGTTGGGAGAGGAAATGGAAAGATTTATTAAAGTGTGCTTTAGAATACTTTCAAAGTTTGAATCATCTTTATAATTTGAAATCAGATCTATCAGAGCTTGTCCAAATATTGTCAGAAATTAAAAGCAAGTAATTTTTCAAATCTGAAAGTGTTAGGGCACTTTTGAGCAAAGATGACTGAACATTAAACCGCTGCATTTGACACACAGATGTTGCAGAGAAGGAGAGCAAAGATGAGATTTGGATTAAAATGTTGATGCTGTGACTCCTCTTTCATTCCTGCAGCTTCCTGGAATGTGTCCCTGTGGTTTTTGCCCTGATCTGTAATGGCTAATGAAAACCCCAAAACATCGTCCAGTATGGCAAGAAATTGCATCAGAAGGTAGAGCACTTTTCTCTGAATATCAGTCATGCACTAATTCTCTCCTGCCTTGAGATCTGTGTCATTACTTAGATCTGCATAGGAAATATGAAATGTGATTTCACCAGGAGGGCAAGGCCAAACACCCTTTTTACAAATAAACATAGTCCTGCATTTAGGTCTAGGCCTGTTAATGGATTTGGGTCCCATTAACAACTGAACCTTGCTCACCATTATGTTGCCAAGCCTTTAAGCGTTTCTTAGCTGCTTTAACAGCATAGGTACATCGATGACCTGAGTAAAACAACCACAAGGTCAGAAACACACCCAGTCCCAAAGAGGTGATAAAGCAGGAACTGGGAGGGACATGGCTGAGAGATGTACCCACTGCCACGGGCAGGATGCCGGAGGAAGAGCACCATGTGCAGGCTGCCTCCCGCTGTGGGTTCAGGCAGGGTTGTACTCCTTTTACCTCTATACACAGGTGATGCAGAGAGATCCAAAACCACACGTCTGTCTATTCATCAGCTTCAGCTAATTTCCCCAAGGAGGGAGTGTGTGGGGGAAAACAAAGTCTCAACCAAAACTGGCACCCTGCTTATTCCTCTCAGGGTAACTCCACACACCACAAGTTGCAGGGTTAATTTGCACCATTTGGCTACAAGGAAACAGCAGAGGCAAATGCTGGGCTGATTCATCACAACATGGTATTGTCCACCAGGGACACAGAAGAGAAAGCGTCATCTTTCTTTCTCGTTCAGTGGGGATTTGGCTGAGGCATCAGTAGCCGGATTGACAGCACACAGCTTAATAATTAATGCTGGGGCAAAGGTATCTCTGGAGAGACATCTTCCTATCTGGAAGGAGGCCTGTGGGCAGCTCCCGTGGTGCCCTCACAGCCTGCTGCTGGTGCTGCAAGGCAGTGAGGGCAGGGGGCTCTCCTAGCCGCCTGCAGGTGTGGGAGAGGTTTGTTCATCCAGCTGGGCCTGGTGAACCAGCCAAGGACAGCACAAGGAGCAAGGGGGTGTCTTTGGGGAAAAGAAAATACTATTGTCCCTATAAAATCATGGTAAACTGATAATCTCCCTCTCTTTTTACAATTGTCACTTCTATGCGATATCTCACTTGATAACAAGTGACAGGACATGGCTGAACAACTCGTACTTTCCTGAACAGAACACACCAAGACAATTTTTTTTCATAAGGACTGTACTCTGAACCACCTTCAAAACATAATTTTAGTTACCCTAAATAATTATGTTCTGTGGACATTTGGTTGGTTAGGATGTTACATTCTGGTGTATGCTATAGCACTGAAGTAAATTGCCATCCGTTTTTAGAGTTACATTGGCTGCAGCTTTCATCTGAAAGAAAAGGTCAGACCTTACTAAGCTGAACAACAGCTAGCAGAAAATGTTACCCAGCTATAGTTAAAATGGAAAGCTCACAAAACAGCATCAGCACTCTAGAGAGATTAGGGAGGTTTAGGAGCTCATTTTGTACATGGGAAGAACAAACATCAGCTCCTTTCCATAACACCTCCAGAGTCTTCTCCCCTCATTAAACCCTCTCCAAAGCTTGTTTGCTAGGCAAGGTCTCCTTTCAGGGCTTCCCAAATCCTCTAATCTCTAATCACCTAAAAAAGGACTTACAAGCGGAACAGCTTGTCCAGCTAACTTTTCTTCAACTATATCTGTTTCTCTAATAAAGAAGACCTTTCCATATAAATTGTGCTTTGCTTAAGCACAGGCAGTGGTGGAAAATCCCTATTTACATTACCATTTATGTGCAAAATCATTGGAAGAAAAAGCACAGGGATTAGTTTTAAAAATAAGGCATAATGTGCCTGGGAAATTGTTCCCAATTGTTCATCCAAAAACTGGAGCAGCTCTGTAAAAAGGGAAAAATTAAACAAATTAAAATTATTTTAAAAAATAATCTGTGCACAAGCTTTGACAAAATTCCTGTCTTTGATATTGATTGATGTGTTTGATAATGCCTGGTCTTGATATGACTTGATTAGTACTAAGCCTTCAACAACATCTGGAAGCCAACCTATTGTTCAGCCTTAGTTGTAAAAAATCCTCTTGAGATCTCTCTGTGTTAATGCTTCTCTTGTAGCCACCATTTTATGTGGCCATCATGAAAAGAGCTGTCACCTATTAAAAATAAAGTACAAAGTTAAGAAAAAAATTGCTGACAAAAGCCCAGAAGGTTTATATAAACCAATCCCAGAAGGTTTATATATTTTTACCTAAAGAAAGCAGTGAGTTTTGACACCTCTAAGGTTATTCTTACTAATAGGGATTAATAAATGTATGGAAATCATAATAGTTAATGTATCACTTTAGACTAACATCATGAGGAGAAAGGGATGTGAATTGTCCGTTATTTCAGTGGGACATCAACTCAAATCATTATCACAATCAACATGATTACATGATCACAATTAACAGATTACAGATCACAATTAACAAGATCCTTCCAGGCTAGGAAGGGGGAGAAAGGCTGTATTGGTCCAGACTATGATACTCTCATGTGGCGTAGAGCTCACTTCCCTAAGGAATGGCACTGAAGCCAAGAGGAAGCCTTGTGAAATGGACATTTGTCCATTTTGTGGCAATGTGCCACATCCACCACATTCCCTACTGCAGGAGCACACAAGTTATGCTGTAGCCTTTCAGGATCCCCCTTCCTCTGCCCTTCCAGGGGCTGTTTCAGCTCCTGCACATCAACATTTCAGAGCACATTTCTACTCCCTGCAGCCTTTTGCACATGTAATGGGCCCATCCCAGCTAACCACACAGTCTCTAAACTCTAATCTTGATTCCCATTCAAAGAGTCTTACTTGCCAAAAGTTCACCCAAAACATTTTGTTTATTTTTATAACATCTTGAGAAGTATTGGAAAGTTATCCCAGGTGTAAATCCAATGCTTCTGCTTAAGAACAGATAAGTTCTTAAAGCAGGGGACCAGATGCAAAAGACTCACATGGTTTCTGCCCCATCTTCTATCAGCAGTCAATGCACCTGAGTCCTCAGAAGCTAAAACCATCAGACATCACTGCTTCACCTGACAGAAAGTCAAATTGGTATGTCATATTCAGTGATGGATTTGACTATCTCCTGCTCTTTGTGGTACTCATTGACATGTGACTGTTCTGGCAGTATGGGCTCTCCTGCACCACCAAGTGTCCGTCCATTTGGTTATGGTGGTTATATGGCTCTAGACCACACTTCCAGCCTGCTACAGCTCTCCTACAGTTTTAGATTCCATTTGTGCTTTTTGAGTACTATTTCAATTCCTGAAATACCCATCAGACAAAGCTGCAAGAGATGCTCTTTGCCTGAGGACTTGCTCCCTTTAGGCATGCTGCAGGACAGCCTGCTGGTCACAACATGTTCCTTCTCAGGGGATGTCGAGCTCCATGCTGGGCTGTGCATTTCTCTTTGTGAAAGCTGTCCACTGATGTAAACAGCTCAACACAGAACCTGGATAGAGCAATCTCATGTTTTAAAAACACATAAAAATGCTAGTTCTTTAAACATAGTATAGCATAGGTTCATCATTGCTTGCTCTGTTGACTGACATTATATGAAGTATCTTGACATGTCTGAAGGGATGATCACACTTGAAACAAGTCACTTGGAAGTGCACTACCAAAATATGATTAGCACTGTACAGCAATGTGTCTGTCTGCCCCAGGTACTTCTTTGCCCACCAGTACAAATACACCTGTAGGACATCACTTACCCTATAATTTTGTATTAGGGATTAACAAGATACTAGGAATCAGCTTTACTTCTTTTTGTCCAGAAACACACTTCAGACATCATTCCTGTTTGATACTATTAATTTTGCCTTATTTTGTTACTCTGGAGCATAGTAACTGTTACTGTTGTTCCTCCTCAATATAATTTCATACATGATGACACCTAGAAACTTCAACTGGGAACAAGATTCCTAGAATTGTAAAGACTTGAGATACACAAAACACACCATTTGTGCCCCAAAGAGTTTAAAATGAAACTCAGAACAAGTTGTAAGAATGAAGGAGCAGATGGAATATGAACGCAGTGATGGTGAGATGAATAACCACAATGCTGTAGTTACAGAAACCACAGCTTTGTGCTTCCAAATAGTCACTAAATCTGATTCTGTAAGTATAATAGTAACAATAATAAAAATGAGCTTCAGTGTGTCTTGGCTATTAATGGATTAATGGACTGACTTCTTGGGGGCTATACATGTAGTCAGCAGAAAGCAGTGAAGTGGCTTTTTAAGGGACATGGCTTAGTGATGGAATTCATGTCAGGGTGGTTGTTGGGCTTGATGATCCTAGAGGTCTTCTCCAACCTAGGTGATTATACGATTCTAAGTCTTGAGGATGGTTTTAAGCATGATCACAATCTCACTGCAGGTTGAGAGCAGAATGTATGAGGAATGATGTGCAAAAAAAAGATAACAATCTTTTATGAGCATAGCAGAGAGCCTTCAAAGCTGAGAGTATTTTAATGAAAAGTGTAAGAGCAACATGTTCTGTGACAAAGTCAGAAAAGTAGGGCAAGGTGAAATCATACAAAGCCTTGTTCTCGAGGTGTAACACCACAAATTCAGCAACAGATTCAGAGGGTGAACTCACTAAGAATTTCAGCAAGGTGGGACAGCTGGGCTGCTGGCTCAGAAACACATTGGCTTTCCTCTCTTTCTTGGTAGATTGGAAGGAGCAATACAGGCAAAAGGGACCAAGAGAAAAGAATTACAGTAGGATTCACTGCTGTATGAGGTGGCAGCGTGCAAAGCACCAGTCTGCAATATGTTTGAGAATATGCTGTGGGTTTTACATGTGGCCTGAGTGTTTGGAGAAAGGAGAAAAATAAACCCTGTGTAGTGTCCAGGGGGACACATGACAGTGAGTGGCATGTCAACAGTATCAGAGAGTGAAAGACTTTGAGAATTTGGAAGATGAAGAGTTTGGGTTTTCCTCCTTTAACTCCGTGGTGAGATATCCAAGGGGAGATGTCACAGACTGTCCAAATTTCAGAGCTCAGTGGCAGTGGCCAAGTGAGGAGGCAGTTTTAAATTGCATGGAGCTGCAGACAGGAGGCAAAACTGACTTTGACTGGAAAGCCAAAGCTCTAGTTAATCATGGGAAGCTGAAAGGGGGGTGACATTTCAGAAAGAAAATGCAGTTAATTTGCATAGAAAACATCTAATATTACAGTGATCAAAGTGGAGAACAAAGATATGAACTTTTGTGAGGATACCCATTTTCTGAGTAGACTAATGTTTTAATAGGCCTTACTAATGCTTAATTACAGCTAGGTCTTTATTAAGAATCTCGAGGAGAGTGTGCTGTGATTCTTTACTTTGGAACAATATAATTATTTTGAATACTCAGCATTTTCATCTTTCTCTCATGCTACAAAGGGACTGGAAAGTTACATAATTGAAAGGATAAGCTATTGTTCCAGGAACTGAAGCTAGATAAAACGCAGGACATGTTTAATGTAAGGCTACAATTAAATGAATAAAAACCTTGCGATATAAAGAGCTTTGATGATGGGAATGAAGGAATCAGAGGTTTGCAAGATTATAGTATGTAATTATTACTAATAACCTAGTCTTAATGTAGCACTTTTCAATTTAAAGACTACCAAAATGCCTGAGAGACTAGATTGTAAAGATACACTTCTAAGAGTTTCATTTTAAGCTTTTTACAGTTGGACAAAGTAGAAACTGTACTTGCGAAATCAGCAGTGTGAGCAGAAAGGAAATCAGTGGCCATTCAAAGAGCAAGGTGCAGATTTGTTGGGCGTACGGCACGGCCTCATCTCTTTTTTCCCCAGGGCTCCCACCTCACTGCACTTCCCAATGCTCTCCCACTCCCAACTACCCACTCACTTCTTTTTCCTTCATTATTTCTCATGATTGTTCACAGTCCCTTCCTATCAAAATGAGGTTTGCTTGATCACAGGGTTTGTTCTCATCCATTCCTGCATCCAGCGAGAGTGTAAATGTGGGGGGCACAAGGCAGCCCGCTGCCCTGTTGTGAGCAAAACCTGGGGATGATGCGGGCACATTGCTGGTTGATCCAGAGGCACAATGCAACCCTTGGGGTTAGCACAGCCTGGCTGCCATCACAGGAAAAAAAATGAGTGGCAAATGGAAAACACTTTGAACTGAGAGCTGTCTTTATGCAAGGGACCTACTGGAAGGTAATTTCATCATAGAGAAGCACAGTCCAGTACCACACCAACGATTTGTAAATGTAAATTTTATTTTAGAGCAGAAAATGATGAGTAGCAACTTTATTTCCTAAACCTGTTATTAAATGCAGAGAAATCACCAAAGATGGAATTTACCTGTGTGTTCTGGCTAATACCCCTTCCTCTAACTTCTCCACTAGTTTCTGTGTGCAGCTGGTCAAGACTCGTGTATCTCATCTGAAAGACCACATTTGCAAAAGCACCTCATCCCCGTCACAGTCACAGAGAACTTGGAAGTAGAGGACTTATGGGGAAAGACCAGATTTTTTTTTCTACTTTTTCCTTGCAATCACTTCAGTTTCATTGTGACAAGCACTGCTCAGGAACCATTAATTATTCTTTTCATACACTGCAAGTGTTCAGGATACTGTTATATTTCCATTACTGTGGCTAATGGAAACATATTTTAAATACAGTTAAATTTTCCTGTCCTGCTGTGCTACAGGCCAAACACATTCTGGTGGATTTTAAGACTTGCAGCTCTTCGGAAAATGTCATTAATTATCAGCAGTACAATGGGTCCAAGGCTCAAAGATCAAATTTCTTTGCTCCAAAATAGGAACTGATGTGTCAAAGAAAATCAGCCCAGCATGACACTGCCATCCGAGGGGGGTTCTGGACAGGAAAATGCCATCGGGATTCAGGCAATTTGTGTTTCTGATAAAGCATTATATATATAAATATAATATATATTAGCCTAATTGTTGGTTCCAACCCTGTAATTCAATTACTGTTTGTTAAATATCCTCTGCAGCTGAGATATCTGCACCACTATAAGTAGATGATATTCAAACAAAAATGCAAGTGAAGAACAAATGAAACAAAACAAGTACTAACAAAAATAGTTGTATTTTTGTTGTACTAACAAAAATACAGTGGGAACACCCCCTTTCAGCTTTTTGCAAGCCTCTCTGTCAGAAGCTGGAATTTTTTAATGTTTACATTTCTCAGTTATCTAGTAAACCAAAGTGTGGCTTCAGCTCTGCATGAAATACGAATTCCGAGCAAAGCTGTCATTCATCGCTGCCCCAAGATTAAACTGACATTGTGGTTAATATTCTGTGGCATGTAGTGCAAAATCACAGAACCCATTCTGGTGAGATGCTGAGAATTACTGATTTCAGTGGAAATTGAGGGCATTTGGACTCCCTATGAACCTTCACTTCTTGCTATCCTATCCATGTATAGACCAGCTCATCAAACTCTGTATCACCTCAGACTGGAATCAAAATCAAAAATGAAAAGACAAGGAAGAAGACCGAAATAGAAAAGGACACGCTGGTGCTGAAGTTCATTTAAATTTCAAAATAAAACTTCTCACCAGCTGAGGTCTGTGCAGCACTTGAATGGGAAAAGAACAGAAAAAAAGTGTGTGGTAGATCACATGCCTCTTGTGCCTGATGGCTTTAGGTGCCCTGAGATCAGGACTACCTGACTGATCTAGCACAGACATGCTGTGTGACCATGAGCAAACCTTTTTAATTTCCTTGCCTGTAAAAATCTATGAAATACCAGGTGTATGGGAAGGTAGAGTGATGTTAGCAGTGCACTCATTCAGTAAGTGGGAGAAAGGGCTGAAATGGTATATGAAAAAATGGAGACAGCTGCTTGACTAAAGTGCTCCACAAGTTCAATACATTTTGACCTTATTCAGCCTTAGAAGTCACGCTGTTGAATAAATGGACTGAACACTTGAATACCTTGGTGGTAAAAATCCTGCAGAGTTGAGAAAGAAAGTTCCTTTTGACCAGTCACAGATTTCCAGAGGTGCAGATGGAGAGGAATAATGGGGTAAGGGTTGTACTGTTTCTATTAGCACTTTCTGGTTTGTTGGAAAACCTCCTGTTTCCTTTGACGGGTTTGCATTTGCAGAGCTCCTCCCATCGATTTGGGGGCTTCATCTGCCTCTTCTTTTGATGACAAAGGCAAGTGAAGACAGAAGATCAAAGCTTCGTGAATGGTGTGAATGGCTGCATCTGGGGAAGTGTGGAAGAATGAGTGTTTGCATAGCTGGCAGATAATGTGCTGCCTCACGTCGTTTATCAGAGAAATCCAAAGTCATGGGGACGAAGAATAAATGTGGAGCTCTTGTGCTGGATACCATTTCAGCAATATCCCTTCAATTATAAAAGCCATGTAAACAGCAGGAGAAACACAAGAGCAGCAGGAAAAGCAGATGCATTCATATGAGTCCTGATTTAGCAGTTTGGGCATTTTTATAGAGGATGCTTCATCTTTGTCATTGCTATGGGAATAAAGACAAGGGGAAATAATAAGAGCCTCCTGCATTTCCTCTGATTAATCCCCTATATCTTTTCTTGCCTATTAGCAGAAGTTCAAAAATAACTGCTAGACATAACAGTCTGACAATGCAAGGGAACGATCAGGGGAATTTTATATCCTCATTAGCCATTGACGGAAAATAAAATTTCTCTAATAGCGCATCCAGATCAATATTATTTCCAAATAGCTTAAACCAGTGACAGAACTGCACAGAACTTGTGGCCAGAGAGCGTTACATTGTTAGAGTGGCCTCCTGTATAAGCAGGCTGAACATTTTCTTCTCACTGCCCTTTACAGTAAGCCCAATAGCTCATTTTGAATATAGTGACTTTCCTAAATGCCTTCACACCTGATGTGAATATAATGCGAGAAAATCCACCCAATTATAGCAGTGGTCATTAGGTATTTGTCTTGTTTCCCATTGACATTTGTCTGCCTTAGTTTGTGGTGTGACTTTTCCGGAATGGCTGAAGACATAATTCCCAGTGTTTTTTTCTTTCTGAGGGATGTACGCTTTGCAATTAATTTGCCTCCCAAGCTCGTTTTGATACACCACACAGAGCGACCTTCTGCAGAACTAGGTCAAGCAATGGGAACAGTGGCACAAAGCTCAGCGCAGTAAGTAGAGTGTAAAAAACTCTCAAAAGCTCTGCACCGAGAAGCATTTTCTTCCACTCTCAGATCATTTTTGTCAGTCTCCTGTGCACATTCTCTAATACGCCGAGATGGTTCCAAAACATGCTGATATCAAAACCGAGTGGACCATTTCTGTACCAAGCTTCCCTGCCCCTGTGGCAAAAGCATCTATTTGCCCCTGCTCGGTGTCCTCTCTTCCTCCATACAAGATATATATTTTTCTTCACGGTGGCCTCCATTCACCTATTCACACTTTCTAATCCAAAATGGTTTTCAGGAGTCAGTGATTTGCTAATAAATCCCCATTCTCTTGGTGTGGGCTAAAGTTTCTGTTCCTGTGTATTAAGATGTGTTGGCTGCATGAAAATATTTTCTGTATGAATGGGCCAAGCATACTGAATTATTCAGATGTCTCAGAAGACTGTCTTACCTTCATCAATATTTACCACCTTACCAGTATCAGCCAAAGTTTCTGACAGGAATGAGCTCAGGATCATTTCCAGATACCTGCAAAACTTTCAGTACTGTTCAGTCTGTGGGTAGCACTTGCAGAACTCTGCTGTTTGCCCATGATTCCTCACTGAAAATTGGATTTTAAAATTTGACTGCTAGACAACACCAAATCCATCCTAAGATGTACTTTACTGATACCTCACTCTATTAATTTTTTATCATAGTTGTGTCTGTTACTGTTAGGTGGTTACCCTTATTAATTGTATTTGTAAATTTATCAGAAAAGGAAATAACCTGTGTTTGACCGGATCTATTTCCCATGCTTTAGTAGCAATAATTATGCTGTCAACTTTTAATTCTTTAACAAATTAATCCCATACAGCTCTCAGATTGATGTCAGGCACAGCCCCCATATAATTACCTGTGTCATTCTGCTCACAGTGTGAATATTAGCACAATATTAGTGTGCTTCCAGTTGGGAGGAATTTTTATGACACGTCAAGGCAAACAAATAGCAATGGGACAGAAATCTCCATCGCTAGCTTTCCTTCAACCCCACAGCTGAAGCTAATTCCAAGTTTGCAGGAGTTTTTACAGATGTCATTGCAACTCTGAGTCACTGAAAATAGCTATGACTGAACTGTTATAAAATCTTCCCTTTCCAGGCGAGGTGCACCGTGTTTCTGTGTATTAAAGAGTACAATTATCCGATGGATGAGCTGTCATTCTAAAGCCAGATTACTTTCCTGCAGCGTAACACAGAGAACTAGAAAGTCTTTTGCTATGTACATCTTTTCCCTCTGTGTAAGGACTAATTCCTGGAAGCAGTTTGTTGTTTCATTAAATCCTTTAACGCTTTCAGCACAGTTCCAGGTCAAGGCTCATGAGATGAGCAATTGGCAGACATACTTGATAATGACTTACATTCAGTCTGGGAAAAAAAACACACCAACACACCACAGATAAAATATGTTCTAATTCAATTAGAGACTTCTTCTTTTTGGACAAAGATTTGTGGTGTCAGTATTGATTTGCCTCCCTTTTCCTCCAGAAACAAATTACTGGATATTAGAGTAAGAAGGGAAGAAATGGAAAAACATTTAATCAGGATTTTGGTATGTTAGGAAGAATTGATGAATGAGGAATTTGGAGGATTTTGATGGAAACACTGTAAAAACAAATAGACATACTGTCTTTTTTTTGAGAATTTTGGAAGGTTGCTATTGAGTTCTAAATATAAAATACTTTCCATAAATAGTTTGCAAGAAATTAGATATATTTCATGAATTCAAAACTCTTTTACTGATTTTCAAAACCCATCAGAGATTATTGTGGCGCTCTAGCCTGACTTATTATGATACATAGAGGACTTCCAAGAATATATTACTATTTTTCCTTTCTCCTCCATCTGCTGATGGAATTGGTAAAGATCAAAATTTTTAGAAAGAAACATCCAGTGCTGATCTAACTTCTCCATGTGATCTTCCAGTATTAATTATCTTCCTTGCTAACGCTTGTACTTTATTTCTAGCATGAATTTCTTTAACCTCAACTTTTAGCTGTGTTTTTGTATAGCAGTATGAAGATCCTCCATTAGCAACTTTTTCTTTGCTTTGTAGATACTTCTGAACTGAAAACAGACTTTTCTTTAACCTTCTCTTTGATAAGCTAAATATATTGACATTTTGAGTACCTCACTGCAAGGCATGTCTTTCAATCCTTTAATCATTTTTGGAGCTTTCTTCTCTGAGTTATGTCCAATTTATCAGTGTCTGCCTTGAAAAATAAATGTCTAGCAGAAATTGCACTAATGACAGAAACATTTTTTCAAGTTCTGCTTGGTATTGCTTTTTTTTCTACACTGAAAGTGTGTATTGATACCACATCTATGGGCATGTCCAATACACAACTTGTTATCAACCAGGTTTTCAGAACACGTATGGCATTCCTTTTTACACTGAAATATGGCTTCCACTTGCCTGTATGAAAGCACATATAGGTTATTCTTGCCATTATTCATACTAAATCAAGATCTCTAACTGTTGTCTTTTTTGTTTGTTTGTTTGTTTTGTTTTGTTTTTGTCACTTACCAGGATTATAAACTTGTGTCATCTGCATGCTTTGTCAGTAACAAGTCCATACTTTCTTCTTGATCATTGACAAAATTATCAAGCTGCTTGGGACCAATATCTGAGTCCAATTAGGTCCTCACTAAAAATCATAGAATCATAGAATAACGCGAGCTGCATGGACCCACAATTATCATCAAGTCCAGCTCCTACTTGTTTGATGCTCATTAAGCTAATAATGAATCAATATCATTGTTTCTTTGTTCCTGCAATGCTTTAAAATCTCTCTCTGTTGCCCTTAGTTCAACTGGCCTTAGATCAACTGGATTGATCCATGCCTTTTTTTTCCTTTTCTTACCGATTTTTAGAATTCTTATTTCTTCTTTATACATTTTTCTATCCAGTTGCCCTCTTCTATGATGTGAATGTGCACAGTAACTGCTTGGACTTATTTCTAACCTAATTCTCTAATTACTATACCTTCCTGCTTTTTAGTGGAGCTTTATCTAAAACTGGTAAACAATCACAAATAACTCCCCAGTACCTTGTACATGCTGCTCACTATCTTTTGTCTGGATAATATGCCTTGCAATCACATTGTGTGGTCCTACCACAAGGCCAGTGAATAAACCCAAGAGGAAAGAAATAATTTCATAGTAGAGATAAAGGAAAAGCTTGGAAAGGAAGAGGAATGGGTTTTATAAAATGAGGCACAAAACCTGGCAATTATAATAAAGAGAGAAGCTTACCAGGGAAACAAAGAAGTAGGGAGAGTAGGAGCTGAGAGGAGCTGTCACAAAACAGATGACTTGGCAAGGAAAGCTCTAGTCATACTTGGAAATTAATAATTTTTAAAATGTATGTGTATATATATATATAAACATAACACCCTTTGAAAAGGAGAAAAGAGTTTAGCATCTGAAATGAGACTTAATCATCTAAACGTGTATTCATAACCCCTAAGTCATAGCTGTGTGGTTTTCAGACTTTGAGTAACATCCGGATACTATGAGTGTCAACTCACATTCTAATGGATGTGCAGTTAATTGGCAAAATTGGTCTGAAGTAGTTTTAAACATGCTTATATCATCCTAATGGGCCATTAAAAAAATATATAAAAAAAAGTGTAAAAATATACAGGCTGTTTTTTTCTTTTACCAATGCAGAGCTGTGCCCACATCAGGAGCATTTTGCTGGCATGTATGGCAGGATACCTGCAGCAAAAAGGCACTTTCAGCCTGGTCTAAATACCAGCTGGCAAGTACCTTTTCCTTATAGCCTGACCTGTGGATATATGTACCCTGCTTGAGATCGTGCTGTCTGTAAAGCCTGAGATGGATACTTTGCAATCAGAACACATACGTTAATATATGTCAATAAATGCTTGAGACAAAATTATGAAGAGGTGCAGTAGGGATAATAATGAGTGCTGGAAATAGCCAGGAGCCATGACATGGCTGCGCTTTATTAGAGGAAAAGAGCTTTCTAATGAGGATGAAGTGGGCACCATTTAATCAGCTCAATTTTTCTTACCAAGCAGATTAGTCCACTGGGACAAACCTGCCTGCATGGTTTAATAAGGCACATTATAGCCCAGAATTATGTTCAGTGATGTTGCAACCTATAAACGCAAGTGAAAAATGAAGTTAAAATTTGGAGAGAAGATTTGGTAAAAATTCTTCATTTACTCCATCTACCATCAAAACCTTAGATTTACTGGTTTTAATTAACCATCCTCTCCCCCAGTCCTCTAAGCCATCCTCTGGCTACCTTAAGGTCATGACAAGAAGATCAGCAGTCTGCAAAAGGGGCATCATCAGTGTGCACAGGGAAAGATATTAAAATAATATGTTATTGTGTCTCTTGCTTGTTGCAGGATTAGTGGTATTTCCTTAAGGAGAAAACTAACACCCCCTACCCCTGCAAAAAATCCCACAGTGTAGAAAGAAAAGCAGAAGGGAATAAAAGTTTTCCTGCAGCATCAAGAAAAACTATCTGGAGTTGTAGGACTTAAAGAGAAATGAAGGTCACTTTGCAATTTGAAGTTCTCAGTTTCTCCAGGCATCACCATATGTATAAGCAAAAAAAAATGACAGTTGTACTCTCAGCCCCGGGGGAAATATATATATATAATTTTCCTTGAATACTGTGTGCAGTTGAAGTTGCTTAATCTCTAAAATGATGCATGGGTACTGAGAGAAGTTCAGGGAAGGGTATCAGGAAGGATCAAATCTGGGGAAGGCTCCCATGTCTCTGGCAGAAGGAACAAGCAGGCCAAGAGCATCCCTCTGTAAAGACACAGGTAGGAGTAAGGGGAAATAATCCAGATGTACTGAATCATGGATGGCACAAAAAGGGTGAAGAACAGACAAACATTTCTTCCAGTAAATGAACTAGGGACCTACAAATACAGCTGGCAGGATTTTGGTGCCGAGCAAAACTGGAAATAGTTTTTGCCAATGTTAGCTGTAAATACAGAAAACTTGCATGGGTTCAAGGAGTGCCTGCTCATATGCATGTGGAGGAGAGGTACGCTTCGAATCACTAAACACAGGAAACACATCAGGCTCAAAAATGTCTCTAAGCTGAAAATAGTTGGGGCCGAAGACATTACTTAAAGTATTAAATCCTCCTGTCCTGTCCCTACACTTTTCTGGCATTCACCTGTAGCTGGAGATGAGCAATGCTGGGTGAGTTGAGCCCTTGAACTCCACCATGAACAGCCATTCTGATTTTCATTAAAATGGATAAACTCACTGATTTAAAATTGGAAGAAAACTCCTGGAGAAAATAAATAAATAAATAAACATCTATGAAGTGGCCATTGATTACCCATCATTAACTACACGGTTCAGGATCTTGA
The DNA here is from genome assembly GCF_047663525.1 of Anas platyrhynchos. Lineage (NCBI taxonomy): Eukaryota > Metazoa > Chordata > Aves > Anseriformes > Anatidae > Anas > Anas platyrhynchos. The sequence continues at coordinate 89,743,759 of NC_092589.1, forward strand.
TGATACCTGCTTTGCTTTTCCAAGACAGCCAGCCCTTCTTTGACCATCTGTATCATAATGAGCCACTGTACCTGAAGGAAAATAAATAAATAAATAAATAAACTTGTCATTGGAAGGAAAAGAAGTTTTTGAAATCTTGTTGTAAAGCTTTAGCACAGCTGGTCCCTGATCTTTGACTGGACTCTCTGGGCAGTGTTTTTACACAAACCATCATAATTAGCAGGAAGACAATAAATAAGCCTCATTTCCTACTGTGGCTTGTTGAACCTCAGAGAAGAGTAAAAATTCTCAGCACAAGCTGTCACCCAAATCAGACTTAACACACTAATGTCCTTTAATCTGTCAGCCAAAGAGATATTTAGGAAAAGACAGCAGTTCCCAAAGGGTCACTCATCATTAGCCAATGCTTACATTTCCTCTCCTGTTGTCTTAAGCAATATTGTATATTTTGCCAGTCTCCTTTTATTGTCTTACAGGATTCTGGGAGCACTCCTCTGTTTTCTCTGCACACACCCAGCTGCCTGCAGCAGGGCAGGTAACCGTCACCAAGAGTTTCACTCTGTGCCTAGCAGAGTAAGGGACAGGCAATTAACATTTTTTTTTCCACCTTTGGTTAGGAAAATCCAGATTCAGGTTTGTGCAACAGCTTGTAATTTGACAAAATGTACATTCTTTAAAACATGTTTTGTCCCAGTACCTTTGTGACTCAGATGGGTTTGACTGGGGCCAGAGGTGTGAGGTAGAGCAACAAATAGGTTTCATCCAGAGGCTTGGTGGAATGCAGGTTTCCTTTCTTTGTCCCCTTCGTACCATTTTTGTCCCCTGGCACTGCCAAATGCACACGGATGCAGAGAGGGGAAAGAAGGATGCTATTCCCTTATTTTCCTTTAATGAAACATCCCCAACAGCTCAGGGGACAGGCACCTAACACCATGTCTGGCCGTGGAAAGCTCACACACAGAAGGGCGCGCTGCACTTTCAGCACCTGCACAAAACAACACGGTGCCAATAAAGATGAGCAAATGAGTGACAGGATAGAAGCACTGCTTTGAGTCTTACAAAAAATGGGCAGGAAAGTAAGGGCAGCCCAGACAATATTAAAGAATACTCACAGGATATCAGAACGGTACAGTCAATATTAATCTATTGAATTGGCCATAAGGGTAACATTAACTGATAGAAACCCTGTCCCAGCCTCCTCAGCTCACTTCTAAAGAAAATCTTTAGTAAAACATGCAGTAAAACAGATTTAGTGCTATAGTACAGTCTCTGATAAAGCTGCTATAACTTGGCTCTCCAATATGTATTACCCTGCTGTAATTATAATTGCCGCAGCAGTATTTCCTTAGGGCAAATCCTCCCATGAAATCCACAAGAGAATTCTGTGCCAATGGCAGAAATGATGTTATTTTTACTTCATCGTGAGATTTTTAAAGTGTTTCCACCTGTTAAATAGAAATTGATTCTCCTAAGGGGAAAAGCAAGATTTGAATAGCAAGGGGCATCATTTCTGATTCTTTCTATCCTGTAGCTGTTGGAATCATATTTGAGGAGGCACAGACATGAGTCACGAAGTATAGATTTTGACAAACTTTTCTGTTTACATGATAAGAAAAATCTTAAAACATGGAGTTGACCACCGCCATCCTATGCTTAAAACGGAGTGGCAAATCACTGCACAATCACTGCAGATAACATTAATGATGCCACTTAGGCACTACTTGGAGGAGAAATCCATGCACTGCTGCATATATAATGTGGGACAACATCAAAGTGCCTGTGCCTGAAGGATAGGATTTTTGCAATATATAATGAAACATTGCAGCCCACTTATATCAATGAAATGCTTCTGTTTCACAGTTCTGTGCTGAGTTCCTTTGGCTCTAAAGAGCTGAGCCCTCCTGGGTTCACACATCTTCTGGCACCATCACTTCACTTCCCTGTCAATAACAATATGGCACAGACAGGAGAGACAAGTTTAAAAACTAATGGGCTGAAAATGTATATATAATGTATTAGAGGGAGAGACCATTATTTCTGGACCTCAAAGACATTCTTTCTGTATCCCCGAGTAATTAGTATCCCTATAGGTATAGTGGGGATAATACCACTTCCTTAAAAACATGAGACTTGTGAAGGTAAACCCATTAAAAAGTGCAAGGTAGACAGACACTGGTGTGATGACCTGCATTTGAGGTATCTGGGGTGGATAAAGAAAGGTCACTAATATGTGGGGAGAGCACTGCTTAAAAATGTGTACAACCAGTCACCTATTTACATTGAAATATTTTGAGGCAATGGATATATATATATTTTTTTTTTTTGTAGGAAATCAAAATATTTCAGTTAAATCATAAGTTATGATACCACTATATCCAATATATTTTGTTCTATATAAAAATGAGAGAGTAAAACTGTTTTCCCAGTATAATATTACACCATATTTTGGAAATCGTTGCGTGTTTCTAACAGAGGAGAGAGCCTAGCTATTTTTAGCTTTTCCCCTCGGTTGTAATGGAGGTCCTGGTTAGGGAAGCACTGGTGTTCCATCTGTGCTCAGCTGCAATGAAAGTCATGTCAAAAGGTAAAGGCATTATGTTCATGTACTACGCCTAGAGCAGATTCCTCGGGGAATAAGCTAATATCCGATCCTTAGTACGCAGGTATATACAAAATCTGTTAATGAAAAGGTCATGAAGGAAAACATCTGCAGTCAAGGCTGTCGAGTGTGCAGGCTCTTCCTGGATCAACATCTCCCTGCATCTATGGCTCCAGGTTGCCAGCTTGTGACAACCTGATATGAGCTTCCAATCACCTATTGTTAAGCCAAAGGAAAAATGGAGCTATGTGCTTTGCATCAACACACAGAAGTGTCAAAGGATTCATTCCCCAGCATGGAAACAAAAATGCAGAGGAAAAACACTTGGCATCGAGCCTTGAAAATGCAAAGGCTTGCTATAGAGATCTGGCTTTATTCAACATCACACGTGAGGAAGGTACACATCGTGACGGCTTCCTCTCTTACTTGTTCCTTTTTTCCTCCTGGTGGGTGTCACAGACTCAGTCTCACAATGAGCACCATGCCCCTCTCTCTGCTACACCAGCACCCATTTCTGAAATAGAGCACTGCCTGGCTGGCGGCTGCAAAGCCACCCATTTGTCAGCCATTGATCACATCAGAAACATCACTTCAGAATTTCAGAAAATAAATATTTCAGCAAGAAGATGCCTTTATGTATGAGAATGAAGTTGCTTAGATGCAGTTGAATGTAAATAAAGAGGAATATAACTAATTAAATACCTAACTAAATATAGTTGTTCTTAAGGGAATTTTCCAACTTATAGGATTCTACAATTCTATGAAATTCCAATTTTGTTTGTATATTGCTTCTTCTGCTCATATAATATTACAGACTGGAAGGGAGAGGAGCTGCCATTCTGGATCATAACAACACCCTTCTCTTTGTCCCTATAGCACATCTACCAAGTTTTTCCTACTAGCATTGTAAATGTCCCAAGAAACTCCATCAGCTCTTCCAGGAAAATAATCTCCATCTGAATGGTTTACACTGTGAAAGAGTAAGCAATAAAAACTTTAGATTTTGTTCTCTTTTGTTTTTTACTTTCAAATTTGTTAGAAGACAGAAGGAGGTAAAAGAAAGGTCATACTTAACAGAAGGAGAGAGTGCGACAAGTGACACTTTGAAGGCTGGAGTGCTCTTTTTTTTTTTTTTTTTTTTTGACTTTGGCTTTCACAAATGCAATTGTTTCCAGAAAATTATCACCATTAATATTAACAACAAAAAAAGAGCTACAAAAGTGACCAAAGGAAAAAATGTCTTTGAATAATAATTAGAAAACTTCAAGCTGCTATGTCATGTTGAAATACTCTCCAGTCTGCCACACAAGGCTGATTATATAGTAAAGCTTTGTCCAAGAAGCCTTACTAAGAGCTTCTATCTCAGAATTTAGGGCCTGTAATAATTCACTTGCTTAATATTAAATTACTTTCTTGGAGTGGATTTATTGAACATCCTCTCTCTGAGACAAACAACACCCCTGGGCAGGCAGAGCCAGGCTGGGCAGCGCTTGCTGGGGGAGCCCTGGGCTTCCCATAGGAAAGAACCAGCTCCAGGTGCAGGAAAGCCAGGGATGCCTCCCTCCCTCCTCTTCAAGAGACAAGGCTGTTGTAGTGTGTCTGAGGCTGTGGTGAGGAAGACTACGGGCAGCATGGGAGGGTTGGGAGGGTGAGAGGGAATGGCCACAGGGAGGGCTGTGTGTCAGGACGAACATAGGGCTATCCAGAATTTGGGTCAGAGTAATACTCAGGAAGCCAGTGCAGGTAATGTGAAGAGTCTGTGTTCAAGAACTCATGAAGTGAAAAAATCCCAGAGATTACACATGGTTTCTGTCTTTGGAAAGGGCATATAGGAAGCCCTTGGGAATTTTAGAGAAATCAGCATAATTTAGTATTTTAATATAATTTAATAAGTACTTGAGAAGATCCGTGAGAAGGGGTTGAACCAGAAGGCCTCCAGAGGGCCCTGCCAACCTCAGCCATTCTGTGATCCCGTGGTTCTGTGAATAACGTGATAAGAAACAGCCAGAATACCTTTGGGGGAGAAAAAAAAATGTCATGTCAAACCTACCTGTTTTCCTGTCTGGACAGGCCTGGTAGATAAGAGGAGAGCAGTCAGTTACTTCTTCTTCAGGGCTTTTGACACAGTCCCGTATAATGTTCTCAAACATTTCTTAACACAGTGGGAGATGGCATGGCTGAAATTACTGTACGGAGGCTATGTTGCTTGAAAAAATATAGAGTCAGAATGATTCCCATTCTTATCAACACTCTCTATCAATCCTGACAAGCATTTTATGTGGGCTCCCGCCGGGGGCTATCTTGGGCCAGTTCTGTTCAATAATTTCATTAGCAGCTCAAATGATGGAATAGCATGTATACTAATTTGCTGATGACACCATGCTGGGAGGGGTTGCAAGCTCTGTGGAGGACAAATTTAGAATTTGAAATGATCTTGACAAATTGGAGAAATGGCCTGAAATCAATAAGATGAAATTAAATAAAGACAAGTACAAAGTACTGCACTTAGAAAGGAAAAAAAAAAAAATCAAATGCACAAATATAAGATTGGGGATATTGAGAAAGGCAACTGATCTGCCGAAATCTGGGATCTCAGATTACAACAAACCACCACCATGGATTAAAAGTACGAGACCACTGAACAAAAAGAGAAACCTTAAAAGATATATCAGCAAGCACATTAGCCAACATATAGGAGTTACTAACACAGCTTTCTCTGTGCTGCTGGAATACTGTGTCCAGTTTTAGTTCTGTCCTTTAAGAAAAGAGGGTCCGCAGAAAAGGAGCAAGAATGCAACAATTCAGACACTTTACTTTCTAAGGAAAGGTTCAAATACATGGTTTATTTTCTTTAGAAAAGGGAAGACATGGGGGATATAATATAATAATTAAATAATATAATAGTGAAAAAAAAAGATTGTTTTAATAGGACAATAAGTAACTATATTTTTTGTCCATTAACAACAGGACAATAGTTAAATTTGCAGTAATGAATAATTGTTATATGTTAGGACACATTTTCTAGTTCTCAGGCTAAGAAACTGGGAAAAAATAAGAAAAGCTTTCAGATCACCTTCACTAGAGATTTAAGAAGTTGGACACCTCTCTTAGAGATAGTGTGAAAATACTTGGTTCTGCTGTAAAGCAGGGTTTTGGAATAAAAGCTGAAGTGTCTAGCAATTGTATGAGTTTTGGGAAGCTTTTCCTGATAGTATGCCTACATTTTTAAATGTGTACACAATAGCCTTTCTCTATGAAAAAATATTTTCCTAAAAGATACAATTCCACCATATTTCCAATAGAAGATTATTGGATTTAGGGATCTCGTTGAAGTCAGTGTCAGAAATCCTACTGACTCTAACTTCTGCCCCAGGGCGGGGTATTTAGGAGACAAGTCCAAAACCTTTGCTTCAGTAACTGAAAATCTGGGATTTAAGCTGATCTTCAGAAAATACGTGGTGCGATCCCTGCTACCTGGCTCAAGATAGAGAGCAGATGTTGGTATTTGTATCAGGCAAAGCTGGGTTGAGTTAATGCCTGTTAGAGCTGTTAATGGTCCATTATATTATTTAAAGAGTGTTACAGACTGTTTATTTGGGATTGTTAACCGGTTGTATTTCATTTGCTAATCATATGAAGTAAACAAAATGTCATATTTTTCCATTACACCAACTCCCTAGGTTAGCCACTTGCTCCAGGCTAATCCTGTTAGAGCTGCATCTTGGCAGGGGCTCTTCTGGCAAGGGAAAGTCCAGTGATGGGACAAAACTCTCCTTGTTCTGCCAAGTGTGGTCTTGGCTGAGAAGGTTACAAGGTTATTAAAAACTGCATAAGCAGCCAGCAAAGCGCAAATGTCCATTGCACAGTTTTGCAGATAATTGTCTTGGCAGTAGTTCTGTCCCTGGCACCAAGAGGACCTGGATCAGGCACATTATCCACAACAATAACAGAAGACCCCACAGGACTATCAACCACACTGTGACAGCATCAAACCTCACCTACGGTCATATCTAAAATTCAAAAGATAATGTGAGTGATTCCAGCAAGAAATCCAGGCAGACTCTGTAGTCCAAGGGGTGCCAACAAAACACCTTACGACATATCAAGCACAGATTAGCCAAAAAGATTACAAGTTCTTCGTTTATAGGCTTTCAGAAGAACGCAGCTTGTCCTCTCTCAAGTATATTTGGCCACCATTATCTCACATTTTCTCAGCCGGCAGCTGGCCTGCGGTAACCATCTCTCACGATACCTCATTGTCCTTTGGAGACGGGGGCAGACTTGTGCCTGCCCCATCACTGGGTGCACCTCAGTGCCTGGCACATAGGTGTGGTGATGCTCAGGAAGTTCCTGGGGGTCTGTAGACTTCTGCATGGAATTTCCAACAGCTGTGTTTATGTATTAAGCCCTAAGGAGTTTGCAAACTCTTTTTTATCACTTTCCCTGGGGCCACACTACCTTGGGAGAGATCTGTACAAGCACCCTGCAATGCCACATCATTAAGGTTCTTTCAGTTGAAGAACATGTCCTCTCCCTCTTTGCTTTGCCAAAAGAAAGGTGTTATAATCTTCTGGCATGCTGCTTAGTCTGTGTTTGCTTTTCATAGCTGAAGTTTTGGGGGTTAATTTTTATCAATTCATTTGCTGTATATACATGCATACGTATATCTGTATGTGTACATGTACATGTATGTGTATGTGTGCATTCATGTGTGCATTTTGTTCAGAAGATCAAAGAATCACAGAATCATTAAGGTAGGAAAAGCCCTCCAAGATCACCTGGTCCAACCATCCCCCTACCACCAATGTCACCCACTGAACCATGTCCCTAAGCACCACATCCAACCTTTCCTTGAACACCCCCAGGGACACTGTTCAAGGAAACACTGGTCCTGCCGGCTGCACTGCTCCTGGTACAAGCCAGGATGCCGCTGCCCTTCTTGGCCACCTGGGCACACTGCTGGCTCACGTTCAGTCAAGCACTGATCAGCACCCTCAAATCCTTTTCCTTTGTACACCTTTCCAGCCACTCTGCCCCAAGCCTGTAGCGTTGCTTGGGGTTGTTGTGGCCAAAGTGCAGGACCCGGCACTTAGCCATGTTGAAGCTCATCCCATTGGCCTCTGCCCATCGACCAGGTCCCTCTGCAGGGCGTCTCTACCCTCTGGCAGATGGGCACTTACCCCCAACTTGTCATCTGCAAACTTACGGAGGGTACACACTCAAATCCCTCATCCAAATCATCAATAAAAATATTAAAGAGGATGGGACCCAACATCAAGCCCTGGAAAACACCACCTGAGACCAGGGTTTCAGCTGGGTTTCACTCTGTTCACCATCACTCTCTGGGCCTGACCATCCAGCCAGTTTTTAACCCAGCAAAGAGTGTACCTGTCCAAGCCATGGGTTGCCAGCTACTCCGGGAAAATACTGTGGGACACCGTGTCAAAGGCCTTGCTGAAGTCTAGGTAGACTACATCAACAGGCTTTCCCTCACCCACCAGGTGGGTCACCTGGTCTTAGAAGGAGATGAGGTTGGTCAGGCAGGACTTTCCTTTCATGAACCCATGTTGACTGGGCCTGATCCCCTGCTGATCCCACACATCTGTGTGATTGCACTCACAATGACCTGTTCCATCACCTTTCCTGGCAACGAGGTCAGGCTGACAGGCCTGTAGTTCCCCAGATCCTCATTACATCCCTTCTTATAGATCAGCATCACATTAGCAAGTCTCCATTCATCTGGGACCAAGATCTTAAACTTTTTCCTGTTTATTTTAATTTGTGGATTTTACAGAACTTTGAAAGTTTTATAAATAAACACTGTAGATCCAACATGGTGGTTTGGAGAGAGAAGCTGCAGCCTTCCTGGGGGAGATGGTAGGGCTGTGGTCCCACTGGGGTGTCTCTGGGCTCAGGGACAGTCAGGAAACATCTACACATTACTAGCATAAGCACATTACCAGTTCAGTGTGCTGAAGTCTGTGTTTTGGAAAACTGTATCTGCCTACAACAGCAGAAACACGTGGCCGTACAGCCCCTTCTCTTTGTGTTCATGTGACAGTGCTCAGGAAAGCCCGTCACAACTGGCTGGGCTTGTTGGTTTGCCAGCAGCCTCTCGAGATTTGTGGGTGGCATGGCTGCACAGACAGCGTGAGATACGAGCCACAAAGAGGTGGGAGCGTCTGTTTCCCAAAATGTAAAAAGCTTTTTGCAGAATGCTCAGGGGACGTATGATAGCAGCCTTACTGTACGCACAGAACTAACCAAATCCTTGCTCAGAACCCTTTGCTTTATTAGCCTTTGAGGATTTATCGACCTTATCAAGTTCTTGTAAATGAATGACTTGCTTTATTTTTTTAACAGATGGCTGAGACTATTAGTGAACCGTTTTATGGTGTGTGTTTGACATGCAGAATTAACTTCTCTCTGAGGGCGGAAGCTGTTAAGAACCCCCTCTCCCTCCCTTTTTCTTTTTTTCCTTAATCTAATGTTTACTTCTCCTGTTGCACAGGTATTCTTACTAATCACTGCAATTACATCATTTAGAGCACCAAAATCCTGGTTTGTTAACCTCCTACCTGATGACACACTGTGGGGACTGTCTGGCACAGACGCCTTGCCCATGCTACTCAGAGTTCTGCGACTAGAAATGAATTCTTGTGGATGACTTGACTACTTTGCTCACTGATGGCTGTTATATGGCAATATATCAGTATTACAGATTTCAGTATTTATTTCAGAATATTGCATGTGACTTTAGTCCAACTCCATGTTTATTCTTCTTCTTCATTTAAATTACAGTTAAAATATAATAATAATATTTTTTCACCAAAACTTTCTGAACATTTCTTCAGTCACCCATGGAGTCAATAGCAGACATGAGGGAACCATTCTGTTCTGGTTTCATAAGAACCTGGAAAGTTGCAGTCAGAAAGAAAGACTATATAAGCAATCTTCAATAAAAAGGAAGACTGCAATCAGAAAAGCCTCCATGGATATGAGTTATAGTACCCAGAAAAGGGCATAACTGGGAGTGAATGAAGTGACATCATTTTAGGATGGCACAAGATCATAATGGAAAAACAGAAGACTGTGTAGAATTTCCAGAGAATCTAACAATGCCAAAAAGGTCATGTAATAAAAGATGAAACTGAATGTAAGGCAGATAGTTGTTAAATTAATTGATAGCAATGCAAGGCAGCAGAAGACTGCATCCACCTCACTACTACAGCTCTCTAAATCAAATGTATCAAATCATATGAGGGAACATGAACATCACCATGGATATCTCATTGAAAAAGTTTCAGTGGGAAATACTAAAACAGATCAAATAAGTTTTAAGCTTTATTAAGGAGGTGACAAAGAATAGTACCAAATGAAATCAGAATACTTCTGCTGCAGGTCACTGAAGCCCCATTAACTAACCTAGAAGGAGGTCTAGGGTGCAGAGTTTCAAACATTCCACCTAAAGACAGTGTAGAAGAAACAAGAGAAAAGGATAATAATAATATAAAAAAAAAAAAAAGTATTTTATGCCTAGAATGTAATCTTCTGTATAAGGAGAATTTTTAAAAGCTGGGACAGACAAAGGGGCAAGTATATAATGATATAATATAGAAAATAGGACGGAATCTGGAGTCTACTACAGATGCTTTCAAACTTAAGAAAAGCTACCACCCTTGTAGAAATCAGAAATTCCTCAAAGACGATTCTTGTGCATGCACTATATGACCGACAAGTGGAAGTCATTGCCACAAACTGTTCTCAAAACCTTAGCAAGAGTTAGATACTTCTGTAAGGAACAGAGCAATTGTGTGTTATGGCTCTATGATGCACTGCCACATGGTGGGGAGAGGCTCAGCCATTGTGCCACAGTCCCTTCAACATCCTATCTGCTGGCAGCCTTAACAAGATTACCTGCTACTATACTGGCCAGGATGAAAAATATACGATGCATATATGCCTTCTGGTTTTCCATTGCTTGCCTTGTAATGAAGAAGAGCATTCCTCTATATGTGCACAAGTACCTCCCTTCCTTTTTGGAGATACAAAGCTTAAAGCCAAGCATGCTGTACCACACCAGTTTGCTGCTAGCCATCCCTGGAGGCAAAAACTGGATGCAATTGGTCTGACTGGGTACCGTGTAGGTTTCTGCCAAGCACAGTTGTCACTTATTTTTCTGGGAGGAGGTGGGAATATAAAGCCACTTAGTCATTGCATATTCTCTTTGAAAAATGTTTTTTGTAATATTCAGATTGCTGAAGCCTGGTGTGAATTTTAAATTAAGGAACTAGTGGGGAGAATGCATTTCTTTTTGTTAATGGCTTTTCCTTTCAAGCCACATTATTATTCAGTTGCCATGGTTTATCTGATTTTGTAAAGTACCCAGGGAGATATGACAATGGGCATTTAGAAATAAACTGATAGATAGACACAGTATAACTACAAAGGGTAGAATATTAAAATTTCTGGTGTTGGTGAATACCCTCTGCCTTGGTCAGCTAAAATCAGGACACTTTTTTCCTTTTCTATTGAGTGTATTAGACAATTGACTGCCAAGAAGTGTTACTTTCTACAAGCAACCTTTAAAATTCCTACTGAACTAGAAAAGAATAGATAGCAGAACTTTTTCTTCTATATACACAATAAGCAAACAAGTATTTTTTAAAGTACAGAACAAATTTTGGTTTCCAATGTAAGCTTCCCAGTGCCTGCTCGTTTGTATTGCTGCATGCCTCCCACTTTAAAAAGCTGCTGTGTATTAATGCTCCTGCACTCATTAGGAAAGCACATATGCGGTAAAGCGGCGCGCGCTTCATTTCCCACAGCCGTCTCCAGAGCCCCCCGGTCCACTGCAATCTCAACATCTTATTTACACGTCCTCCGGTGTGGGGAAAAAGAGAAAAATAAAATAAAAGACGGTGTTTGTACGTCAACCTGGATATCTCCTTAGCTCCTAAAATCCAGCATCCTCCTCCTTGAAAAGAGTGTTTGTATCTCTGACAAGTGTGCCATCTCCAGCATACAGGTCCTCCTGCACCAGGCTGTAGGAGGAAGTTTTTGGCAGGCTTCCCTTCCACCCTTATCTTGTGTTGGTCTTACACACACTGAGATTTTCTGGACTGTCATCAAATGTTGTTAAATGCACTACACTGACCCAAACTTGCACAAATTAGCGCGTGTGCCTGGAAGATGCTGAACCAAGCTGTGGCCGGCTGTGCAAGCTGAAAAGCAGCTCATTTAACAAGCTCAGCTCACCATCTGGCCTTTCGCCTATGTTATTTTGAAGAATTTTTATTTTCCCAGAATGCCCCTTGCGTTGAGCCCTTGACACAGAAATTTGTGCCCTGCACAGGCAACCTGCTCCCTTACTGGGTCAACTTTTATCATGATGAAAACCACAGTTGATTGTCACACAAAGCCAGGATCCAGCCCTGCACGCTCCTGCAGGGGTTGGGCACCCCACATCTCCTCTCATCATGTCTTTGGCCAAGCTTTAAGCACTTAAATTCTGCTTCAGGTTCGGGTGAATAGCTTGTGTGGTGAGGCTGTAAGATTGCATTTTAGAGCATTATTGCTCATGGCAGCTTGCTCAGTGTCTTGCAGGATCTGTTCCACAACGGCACAGCCTGTGCAGGCGAGCAGAAACGAGTATAAACAGTAAGGCAGCACTGGGCCCTGGGATTTTGAATGAGAGCATTGCTTAAGCCTGCACATCAGGTGAAAGTGTAGTTTTGTTTTGTAAATCATAAAAAACATGTAATTCCAAAATATTTATATTAAGTACATACACAGTGTACTCAGGTAACTATTAACTCACAGACTATCCAGTACTGACCTGCTGTGCTTTTGTAGGAGGGGGTGTATACTTATACGTGTGTCTGTATGCATATAGGTTTGCTATACCTATTTTCGTCCACCCACCCACCCACCCCCACTGAATAAAAGACTTATAGTAACATACTGTAGGTGTGGTTTTCACATTATTCTGTAAAACAGTTAAGATGATCTGGTATTTCTTGCTATGACTTACTTCCTAGGAACTGCAACCACATTAATACAGTTTATTATATCTTTCAGCTTTTAATCACTGAGATTAAAATAAAAGGAGAAGCAGGTAATTCTAAACAAAGAAATGTGATGCATGGTAATCTACAAAAGAAAAACAGTTTACAAAAATCTCCAGAAACATAGTTTTATATTTGCTACTTCAAATCTAATTTATTAAAATGCATTTCCTCTTCTGTTTGTAATACGTTTCTTCCTAAGCTCTAATTACATTTAAGCTCAGTGAGGTATCCACTTGAAACAAAAGCTCTGTCTCTGAATCCATTTTGTACTAGCAGCAATATGGCCCATAATACCAAACAGGCACAGAGCCCTTACAGGAGGAGCTATACAGCTCATGGCCTCCTCACTTTCCTACTGGTTCAAGAGAGTGTAGAAGTCACAGTCGGTGCTCTTGGTTAGACTTGGAAGATGATCCAAGCTTTCACCAGTGGAGCAAAAATCTACCTTGTTCTTGCTCAGGCACAAAGTTAAAAAATAGCTTTCTTGTAATCTGTGGTGCATTTCAGGCTCACATCCTTTCTCTGCCAAGTCAATTAAAAATAGGTACTGCTGCACTGGAAAGAACTCAAAGAACGGCAACAAAGACTTATAATTTCAAAGTAGAGCTATGGCCTCCAGGGCAAAATAAAATAAAATTAATGCAGGACATACAAAGCCAGCACGGAAAAGCAACTCAAGGGAGACAATGTAAAGTATCCAGAAGGTAACATCAAAAGAACAGGACTTGTTTTGAGTAACCAGTCAAGCCTTTTAAAAATGACCTGTTTCACTAAACCTTGGGATTTTCAGTGATGGAGTCATTCACCAAGCAAAAACATCCCCTCTGTTAACAGGTGATGGTTTTCTAGGCAGCCTTGGTGAGGCAGTGAAACCAAGTTCTCCAAGCCAGAGCAGGTACAAGACAAAAGGCAATATTGCATTATGGTAACAGAGGAACACAGCATCTGGCATTACTGGGAGGAGGTTGATTACATGGCTGAGGTTAACAGAGGATCAGAGAGCTTGCCTTAAAAATAGGAGTTAAAAGAGATGAATAATGGATAGTGTAGGGAAGGAAAAGAAAAAAAAAAAAAAAGAAAAAAAAAAAAGAGAGTGTCTCAGCTGCTTACTGGTTTCTAGGGACATAAGGTTTCTAGGGACATAAACTACTGTACAGAGTTTAATTAGGGGTATAGGATGGAATGATGTGCTGAAGCATCAACTTGAGTGCTTTGCTACTGCAAGCAACTGCAACATAACCTCATTAGTAATTGTATCAAATTACTTGTTCAAAGCACTTAGCTCTAATGCCTCCCCCAAAATTCTTTAGTGTGATCCAAAAGGAGCGTCCTGGAAGATGAAGGTTTGAAAATGAGGATGGGCACATTTGGACCATGTGTGGGAGCAACAGCACCATGGGGCCAAGCCTTGTGCTCATGCACAGCCACATGAGCAGCACCTACAGAGCTTCCCCCCGGTGGTAGGTGAGCTTCTTAGCACCTTACCTGATACAGCAAATCTGCAAAAGGCAAAAAAATAAACAGAGAGTTGGCCAAAGTAGAGAAGGGCAAGGACCGGAAGAGAAGAGTGCATGTGTCGCTGGCTTTGTGACTCTGAACGTGTAGGTTAATGGGTAGGAAACTTACCCCAAAACACCAGGTTTCTGTCCTTTCCTCAGTGAGTATCTAGCACGAAATACATCGCAGCAGGAGCTGGCATCGAGGTGAGTGTCCTAGCCACTGCAGTACAGAGTTATTCCTGCTCTTTGCCTCAAGGAGTACCTGCTTTTCTCACAAGCATTTCTGAGATCACCCAGGTGCAGACAACAAGACTCTTAAGGGAATTTGCAGATGAACGTATATGGCTCACTTCAGCTCACTTAAGCATAAACATCTAGTGCCACATGAATGCCTTAAGATATCCTCATCCACTGCTTTGGAGGAGAATGGACCTCCTGTAAGTCCTGGGGTGCACCTGCTGGCTGCGAGCTGATGTCCTGAAGGCACCTGAGAGGTCTCAGACAGCCAAACCCCACATCCCATACGTCTTTGTGGGTATAGACCTAAAGAACAGGGCTGTGCAGATCTCAGGGAAGTGGGACATGTAGCCCTGGATGCAATAAGCAGCACTGCCTCAGGGGATGCAGGACTGGAAAATCTCCTGGTACCTCTCCTAAGGCACTAAAGATGCACTAAAACTTGGCAGGAAAATGGCATACGAGGCTCCCCACACCTCCATGGTGAGATGTCCTGTAAGAACTTCTTTATAACAGGGCAGGGCCATAACCCGTCTACACTCTAAGGTGGTAGACAGTGAGAAATCAGTGTTGCAACTGAGAACTAAGATGAATCTTTCTTAAAAGCAGGACAGACGAAAAATGCAGAAAGAAAGTTCATAGCACATCTCCATATGTGTGGAAAAAAAAAATACAATTTTTCCTCAAGCTAAAAAATAAAAAATTACTAACAGAAGGTGATGGAAACAGGAGTTTTGCTTCCAGTTTCAGGTTTGAAAAACCAGAGGGACTGCCCTGTCCCCAAGGGCTGGCACTCACACCTAGCAGACCATGTGTACATCAGTGCAAAGAGAGTGGGCAGGAGCACCAGGGGCACCCAGGGGAAGCCAAGGCTGCAACTGTCTATAGATGGCAATCTCTCACCTTTTAGAAGCTGGACCTTGTAGAGGGACTTTGCTGCCCCTTGCCTTCACCACCTCCCTGTTAGCTCCTGCTACAATGATGCCAGGAGAAGGAAGGTGTAGGAAGATATCTGCTGAGGCCATTCATGCTTTGGTGACTGCAGTGAGCAGAAAACATAGAGCATGGGAAACAACAGCCCACAGTGTTATGGAAATGTGGGGTGTGGAAACGTGGTGTGGCAGCTTGGCATACACCCAAGGTATGGAGCACATCCAACAGGGGTATGGAAATTTGGTCATCTGAGATAGGTTTGCCAACATCTGGTCTCTGTGATCCCCAGCAGAAAGAAGTGCTTTTTGTGGCCCTTTCCCTGCTGGGTGGAAGGTTTTATCCCTGCAACTTCTGTCCAGACAAGGAGGGCACTCTCTGCAAGCTTCTCCAGTGAAGCAAAAAACAAGGCATCTTTTTGCTCCTATGACAAAGCTATCCAGAAAAAAATCACCCCACTGCCAAGACCATCGCATTTAATTGAACAGCATTTGTACTCGAGTTATCTTCTCGTCTCTCAGTCGTACCCTGGGGAAGATCTGTGCCTCAGTCTGCTCTCATGCCCTGAGACTGATTGGAGCAATCACATAACCCTCTCATCACCTGCATGTCAACGCACCACCAAATGCTGCTTTGTTGTTTGTTTGTTTTTATTAAAATGCCATTATAGCCTCTTAGTGACTTTCAAAAATCAGGCCATTGCCAGATCAATGCAGCTATGCTTGCTTTATTTCAGGGATTGATTTTTGGGCTTTACGAGGATAAGCAAATGGCTGACAGCAGTTGACTCTCTCTGGCATTGCAGCACTGAAGGTAGGCTGACCCTGTAAATCTCTGCATCTTTTACATTTCATTGTTAACTAGTCTCAGGGCAAAATTTTTGCCTCCAACTTGCAAATTACATTTTGCTTCTAATGCTGCTTTTTCATACGCTGAGAACTCCTCTTCCTCTACAGAAAAAGGCAATATTGGATTCAGGAGCCACGCTGCAGATCTGAGAAACGGTTTTGCTCTCACAATGCTCTGACATGCCATGAAATGACTGCAAGAAGTGGCACACAGCATTCAGGTTTACCATCCCTCGTCGTTCAGTGGCTTCCGTAAGAGCTGTGCTCTGGCTACAAGCAAAGAAAACCAGCTACCAGCCCCACAGGCTGGGGCTGGGCTCTGTGTTTCAAACAGCCATCTTTCCTTCTCACATGCCACCACCAGCAATGAAGTGCTGTGAGTCACATCGGTCCTCAGAGTCACTTGTGGATGTCTGCTTTCCTGCAGGTCAGATTCAATAAATGACTCGGTTGATGATGTTTTGCAAGGAAAAGCATCCTGCTAATATCCCTGCATGGTGTTGGCTATTTCGGGGTAACAGGAGCAAAACTGTGTAAAACAAAAAAGTAGTTGTATGACTCCAGAAAGTCCTGATGACCCTAATATACTGGTTGTGTATATGGGAAAGCGTGGCATTTTGTAGGGTTGCTGTTCAGAGCAGCAGAAGTCTGGTGGCTGCCCAGTTGCTATATCCTCCTTGGCCATAGCATGTCATGGACTGCAGCCCCCATCCTGTGGGGCATTTGTAGGGCACTCTCTGCTCTTACCAGGGAGACGGGGGCTGCAAGCTTTATGCCTGCCAGCCACCTCTGGGTGAGGAGCATCCCCACATGCAGAGCCTTGCTGCCTTCCCCATCCACCACGCAGCGCTAAGAGGCCTCTCCCACAGACATTTATCCAACAGAAATGAGGCTTTTCATCTGACCTATCTTTATTATTATTATTGTTTGTTTTGCCACACAATACCTGGAGGGGCAAAATATATTTAGTTAGAAAAAAAAAAAAAAAGTAGGGTTTTATGGCATTCTGAATAGCTACCCATAAAAAAAATTTCATTTCCCAGAAGACATAAAAGTCCTGAATCTCTCATAAATCACCTCAAGACATTTTTGTTACAAAGTAATTGAGAATCCAGAGACTCTTAACCTTCTTTTAGCCCTATTTTTCATCAGATCTCACACATCTGAAGAAAGTCCTGCTTGTTGTAGGATATCATATTTAATACATTACCTTATATGCCCTCGCTGGACCTCAGCCCTCACTTTCTAGTACTTTCCAAGGTAATACAGTTTATGCCTTCTTTAAATCCCTTCCAGTGCTAGTGTTTTTAATAAACCACAGCCAGCTTTAGGAAGCCCAGTTTTAACAAAAGTGGTTCAATAGCTACTTGATTGCCTTGGGGTTCTTCAAACACTTCTTGAAAGGGAGGATGTGGTGAGACTGATAATGGCTTATGCTATCTTTTACATCCAAGCTGCTGGCTTGAGACCAACACTCTTGAGGCCACTCTGACTGGAAAAATGATGTGAAATGTGCTTGTAGCCACATTCATTTTCTAATGGCCCATTGCTTACCGCAGGCATACCTCCCCCTGCAATGGGCAGTGATGCTGCAGCTTGAGCAAGGAGCGGCAGGCAAAGATGAGAAGGGCAACACTTGCACCCTGTGGTAGGACATGCCATTGTGTGTACAAAAACATCTTCTGGTTTGGTTGGCTCTTTATTCTCACCCAAAAGATTGAAGAGTAAACTGAAAATGTGAAAATATGGTCCCAGAAATGAGAAATAGTAAAGTTATCTGAATGGATTTTATTTTCAAAAATATCATGGTTTATAAGGCAGACTCATTATTTTAAGACACTCTTTTTTTTTTTTTTTTTTTTTTTTTTTTAATTTTCATTGTCATATAGGACAGAAAACATCTTCAGACCCTTTCATTTGAAGGATGGTGCCTCTAGCTTGGCTGAATGCTGGAAGGGGTTGATGAAACAGGGGAAAAGCTGTGCTGAGCTGCTTGAGCTACAGGTGCTCTGTGAGAATGACACTCATGCTTCTCCCAAAAACCCGAGCAAATCAGGTGGACTCTGTTGCTTTGGAGTCCTGGTATATGCAATGTAACCTGCACTGCCCATGAAAGCACAAACTGCTTTTGCAGAGGATGCTGAGACCTCTCAGACTGTCAGCTCAGGCTGCCTATGTGACAAGGCAGAATTTATTTCCCAGCCCCGCTGACCTAACACCTTCAGTGAGACCCGTCGGTGTCCCAGCCCAGAGCCCTCCCTGAGATGATGTGTTATTTAAGGGTTTCAAGGGGCAAATTGCAACCTAACCCTAACTACAGGGTTAGAAATTGGTCTCACTTAATGCTGTTGATGTTTTCAGAAGCCCCTTGGGGAAGAAGCATCGCTTTTCCACACATTCTCAAGTGTTAATGCTCTTCCCATCCAGTGGCACCACGGGTTATTCCCAGGATGGCAGGAATATATGGCAGGAAAATTCTGTATAGCCAAGGAAGCTGTGTTAATCCCAAGGGCTTCGAACCAAGTGAACTGACCTTAACAGCAATATTCTGCTGCCCCCCAGGGGAAGGAAGGAACATGCAGTGATGGACTCGGTGTGACCCGTGTCACTGATTGCTGGCTCTTGAGCTGACCTTCTGCTCCTGGACCTGCTTTGTCAGGCCTCTGGTCCGCTGGGAACCGCTGTTTAAAACTGCACTGCTTAAAGGACAGAGCCAGAGGCTGTAAAAGCGGTGGGCGCTGTGAGACTCGTTATTGTCATTTCAGGCAATGAAATGCTGAGCGATGATTGCTTACCTGGGCGTGCGGCAAGAAAGGCGAGATAATGCATATGTATGAGAAATTTAAATGTTTGCAGAAACAGCGATACTAATGTCAATAGGCATAAGAATAACTTCCCATTGCCAAATAACATACATTATTTAACAATAATACATGTGCATAAATAAGGAAGAACACCTAGTTTATTTGTGCTTTCTTTTGCTTCTGAAAAATATTTCTTATCAGTACAAAACAAAATTGTTCATAAACATATGCAAGGCTAATCTACTACTCAATTTTCTATGCATTCACATAAAAATGTGATGTCCAAAATAACAGATCTTCCCTTCTTAGGATCATTCTTAATAAATGGTCTCTGAAGGTCACAGTAGATGTCAAGGAAGTTAGGGTTGGAGAAAATTTGTTCCACTAATTCCTTCTGCATTTGGGCCCATAGCATGTTGTCCAGCCCAGTGTTAAATGGTTCTGAGAAATTACTTGGATCAATTTGATTTATGCTTCAATCATCTCTTTCTTTACTATTCGTAAATAGTACCATTTGGATGTATCATTTGCATTTGTGTATGTGGATTTATACTGAGAAGTGCTGTTTTTCTGGGGGAGAGGTGCAGAGAGATCAGGTATGGGAATGCACAAAGAGAGGTAACATGATATCAGCTGCCTCATGCTCTTTGGTCCTTCCGAGTTAAGAGCTGAAGCAATTGGCAGTGCAAGGCAGCACAAAAGTACCACCCGGCCCTCGGAAGGAATCACAAGAACAAGCACTTGTGTTTCATGTGATTACTTTTCCTCCACAGAGAAATAACCACATTAACCCATATTAGGCTATTTTTCCAAGTTTCCTACTTGAAAAGTAAGAACACTCATAAAAAGTAGCAGCGACACAAAACAAACCTGAGTCAATCAGTGAATAATTTCTGTGGAAGTGTAACGCTTGGAGACTGCATAATTTTCATTGTAGGTAAGAAATGACTCTCGATATTAAGATTTTAACGCCAGGCTCTTGAGGCTAGGGAACTTGTATGCATAAGGGGCTGAATTAAGGTTGCTGGACAATTTTAACTTGAGTATTTCTTTGTATTTCTGCCCTCCCTGTTAATTTCATACATGAGCATCCACAGGGAGTGTACTGGTGGGTACTTCAGCTGAGGCAAGTGCCCTCCACTCCCTCAGCCAGCTCCACAGCAGCCCCTGGTTAATCTTCCTGGAGCTTTGCACAGCATTTTAAACTCCAAATTCAAGGAAACTTTCACAGAGACAGGGAATTACATATCCCCAGCATGAGTGCAATCACTGGCCAGACTACAAGTCTCAGCTTGAAATCACAAAACAGCTTGCCAAGGAACTAGTCAGGATAATTTATTTACTTTTTTTTTTTTTTTTTTTTTTTTTTTTTTTATCATGTGCAAAACAATATATTTTACATGAGCTTACTCTTGGAAACAAATGAAGAGTACTCAGCGGTGCCCAGTGCCAGGACAAGAGGCAGTGGGCACAAATTGGAGCACAGGAGGTTCTGTGCAAACTCCAGGCAGCACTTCTGTGCTGCGCAGGTGGCTGAGCACTGGCACAGGCTGCCCAGAGAGGCTGTGGGGTCTCCTCCTTGGAGATCTTCAAAAACCACCTGGACATGGTCCTGGGCAGCCTGCTGTGTGTGTCCCTGCTGGAGCAGGGGCTGGACCTGATGTCCTCCAGAGGGGTCTTCCCACCTCAACCGTTCTGTGATTCTGTGATTCTGTGTTTCTAACAGCTTAAATAAATAAATAGAAAAGCACAATAAGATGGGCATCTAGCATTGAAAATGTCAACAACCCTTAAATCTGGTGTAGATTTAGCAGGTGAAGGCAAGCCTTTTGATCATTCAGCAGTCAGAGACTGCCTGGTGTTGCTTTAGTGCAGGATGTGCCTCCACTTACTGCTGTGTGTGTAGACAGAGAACCCTTTGCTCAGTCCCATTCCCAGAGCTGAAGTGAGATGACCCCAGGCTGGACCTGCTGGAAGAGGGGCTCCCTGCTTCAGCACAGCCCATACAGGCTTGTGCTGGTGGCAGAAGACCACCAGGAACGTCCTCCTGGTACATGGGTGCACTGAAGCTGTCAAATCAATCTAGTCTTTTGTAACCATGCCATTCAAAAGACCCCATCTACATAAAAGCACAGCTGTCTGTCCTACCTCAGCTTGGGAAACATTGTCTTCCTAGTGCTTCAAACTCACTCTTGTCACTACCATTAAGACAATCTGTGTCTAGCCTGTCTTCTCCAATGTAGTATTCTTCAGATCAGAAGGACATATATTATGCATGCATTGAATTAGAGGTTAAAGCCACATCTAGGCTGGTGATTATTCATCCTTACCATCTATTTCCAGTACATGTGCAGGATTGCATGGTCTCAACACACTTGGAGAAGGTCTATTAAAAGTTCTCCCTTGTGCTAAGAAGATTTGAAAACTCTTCAGACTAGGCAAGTAGGCTTCCTGACAAGCTTATTTCATATTATGTACACTTGGTTTTATCCTAAACTGACTGTAATTTGTTAAGATATGGTACACAAAGAAATTAAACTATAAACTTTAAAGCATCCATCAATTTCAATTTGATTTGTTTAAAAAAGCTAAATTATGGGTTAACTCGGAAGGTAATAGAATTCAGAAGGAGAGTACTTGTGATACAAGGAGTCCCTTCATACATTAATTTTCATTTTTGGTGAGATGAAGTTTGAAATTAGATTCAGATTGCAAATTATAGCTTTGTATGGGCTCCCTATTGCTAGCTCGTGAAATACTTAGATTCCTGAGGATGAAGCAATTTTGCTTCCCATAATAGACTGCAAAAGCCTTATTTCCCACTGGTAGAATAATAGGTCTGCAGCTTGAAGTGAGAGAGAGCCATGCCCTTGCTCCTTGACTTGGTCACCAACAGGGATGCATTAAACTAAAACATATAACCGAGGTGGGAAGAAATGGTGTCACAAGGTGGGTTTCATTGTAATTCAGAGCTAATATCTATCCTATCCTTTTCATTTTGCTACTGGAGCTAAAGCTGCACTCTGGGTTCTGTGAAGGAGGCTGCCCACCAGTTAATGCCCCATACACACCTTATTTACCTTCCCCTATACGTTGCTGACTTCTTGCTTTGTGCCAATTTTTGGGCTACACAGCGCTCGCAGGCCAGCACAGTGGGAGAAAGGCATTTGTCTCCTTGCATAAACTGATGGACTCATTTAGCAGGAAAGATCCATTATGTTTAGGGGAGGCAGAACCCTGAAGGAGTAATGTTTATGGCAAGAAAGCAGATGTGTGATGCCCTGTAACCCCGGAGGTAGCATATTAGGATTGTAAATTGTCTTCCTGCTGTCTCCTAAGCATCGTGCCTGTATTCATCCATTATTATTGCATTTCTCAGAGTGGCAGCAAGGAAGGCTGTGTGGAGCTGCACCCTCAGCAGGTTCTGGCAAGCGCCGGTTGGGGCCAGCTCTTTTGTTGGCCAGAGGTTCATGAGCTGAGGTCATGATTAGCCAGAGCTTAAATACCAGACGAAACCGCTCTGCTGTCCCCTGCAGCCTAAAGCAATTTCTGAGTGCCGAGTGGGTGCAGAAATAAAATGAGCTATGAAAATTTCCCCAAAGAAGAACAGAACAGATAAAAAAAGAAAAATGATGGTGCAATTCTTCAGAAATGCAGAAAACAATGGGAGAAGGCTTTAGTGCCTACAGGAAATGGGTGCAGAAAAAGACAGATATTAGGATATATTTCTGACTTTTGCTGGTTCTGGAGCATTTTGTGTTTTTAATAGCTCTCAATTAACTCAGGCTGATAATGAAATTTTGTTACTGCATAAAAAATGAGGAATAATGGTGAAATGAAGCAAGTGTCAGATATGCTTCCAGAATACAAAACAGACGTCACAACTGATCACATCTTCCCATTCTAGCAATTTATATTTCTGACCAGAGGCCAGATTGGGTCTGGCACAAAATATTTAAATGGAAACTCCAGAAAGATCTGGGATTGATCCTCAATAAAACAAATTTAAATTTTTCAAGGAAAATTGAAACCCAGTCTGGTATAAAATCCACAGAGTATACATGGCTCTTTGTTACTTGGTCAAGAATCAGAGATATTGCATTAAAAAAAAAAAAAAAAAAAAAAAAAAAAAAAAAAGACATGACACTTGAAGCTGCAGCCTTAAAAAAATAAAATAAAATCAGAAGCTATGCATGTTTTGGTAGATGTCAGAAGTCATTGCTTCAGGAAGCCATACGAGAATTAGAGTGGTGTGTGTTACTCAGTGAGAGTTCAGAAAGAGCCACTGTAAGGGTGCACTTTACACTGACAAAACCATTCCAGCAGCTTCACTGAAAACCTTTGTATAATGGAAGCCATGCAGGGAGATAGAGCCTGAAAGCAAATGGAGTTTTTATTCATTTTTATCTAACAGAGGTGAATAAACCAACACGGTGATAAAGGCTGTGATACTAACACTTAAAGAAGAAATACAGGGAATGGAAAGGAACTGTTTAAAGCTTGGGTTTGAGTATGACAGATCTAGCACCTCTGAATTGGGATGGGAACTGGAGGAAAAAACTTTTGGAGTAAGACTTAAATGCAGGGGAAATATCTACATTCAACTGATGGAAACATGGCAGTCTTTCAGTCTCATTAAGAGCATTCATTGGAGAAGCTGGGAACCAAAGTGCCAAAGAACCAATGTGGGGATATTCTCCAAGGAAGATGGGAGTAGATAGCAGAGTGCAAGATGGAGCTAGAAGGAACTTCTGCCCCATGGTTCCTACCTGTAAGAATAAATGATCTTCTCACATTAAGCAAAGGTATAAGAAAAGGTTGTTTTACTCTAGAGAATTTAGAATAGAACAATTGGGAATGTAATACTGAATAAATGTAAGAAGACATAATGCTCCATGAGGTATGGTTTCAGAAGGATTTAAATCCATGTGTAAATAAAACTTTTCCACCAGATATAGCGCTTGAACAGCTAGAAGACACTAGTCTATGCTTTGTGCATCATGCTTTTGGCATTTTCTTATCGGTCATCCTCAATGGACTGGCACTGGACTACAGAGCCCCACACTGCTCTGGGCTGGCAGTCAAAGCCAAAGCACATCACTCAGTGTCTGTCTGTGGACAAACTGAGTCAAGCCACTAGGCAAAGGTATCAGCGGAACCCAGAAAGTAACTTAGGTAAACAAGGGCTAAAAACAGTTGGTAATACACAAGCACTGAGTGAGTGACTTTTGAGATGTCTTTGGGCATCTGAGCCCTCTGCATGAGGTTGGCCAAAATAAAAGGACGACATCTCACCTCAGTGAGCTGGCTGCTGCATGCCAGGTAGAATATGGTAGGGAATCCCAAAGAGCATTTAGGACCCATGTGCAGAAAACTATACCAAGCCCTTAGATATCCCACAGGGTACTTGACATCTACTGTGCCTGTGGACACTTTCATGTAGACATCTGCACTTAGGTGTCCTAGCCTTGAGTCAAATTCTGACCTTTGAGTTCTATAAATTATGCATATAGGAGAAAAGAAAACACAGTAAGGTGCATGAGTAGCTCATAGGAAGCTTAATGGACATTTAATTAATGTCTAATAGGCTGCCTTTACAGGCTAGAGAAAGTGTTGTGGTGAAATAGGAGTGGACACCTGGCCTAAATCAGCACCTGGTGACTGCCAATGTGCAAAACTACATGTATGTAACAGATCTGACCTGCAGCCTCTTATTAAAAGTGTGAGAAGCTGAAGGAAGTATTCAGAGCTGGAAAGCGTAAAAGAGATGTACACAGATGCTTCCATGCAGAATATCTGCCCAGTCCTCTTGCAGTTGTGAGGTCAAATCTGAAGGCTGGCAAAAATAGAATCTCAGTACGCTCAAGAAGAGAAGGATGTCTTGGCTTTGTTCTGTGACTGTAAAGTTTCATGTCTTTATTTATGGGAGCTATGCACTTATTTAAACTGTTCATAATCAGTTAGTGTCAGTACCAAAAAGACACCAAGACAGGTCATGCTCTGCGAACACAAGGACTTTTTTTTCCAGGACTAAAATCTTGATAGCTGCATGCAGTGTTTGTCAGCCCATCTCAAAAAGGAGAACTAGAAATCACACAGGGATGAGCAGCAAGGAATCAACCACATGAGGACAGGATAAACAAGGCAGAACTCTTGAAATCAGCAACAGTATTAAGAGTGCAAGTACAAAATTATCATTCACAGAATCGGAATAATTTAGGTTGGAAGGGACCTCTGAAAATCATCTAGCCCAACCCCCTGCTCAAAGCAGAGCCAAACAGATGAGGTTGATCGGGGACTTTCCCAGCTAATCATTGAAATCTCTAAGGACGAAGAGCCCCCAGCCTCTCTGGGCAACCTACTCATGTTTGACCACCCTCACAATGAACATCTCATTCCTGCTTGTGTCCATTGTCTCCTGACCTATTACCATGAATCCTGAAAAAGAATCTCTGTCTTCTCCCATCTGCCGTTGAGTATCTATACACATTGGTAAGATTCACCCTCTGCTTTCTCTTCTCCAGGCTGAGCAGTGCCAGCTCTCTCAGCCTCTCCTCATGCAGCAGACAATCCATTCCCTTCGTTATCTTCATGGCCTTTTGCTGGATGTGCTCCATTAGCTTCTGCTCTGTCTTTTGGAGAGCCCAAACCTGGACCCAGCACTCCAGATGTGTCTCACTGGTGTCTCACAGGGGAAAGATCACCGCCTGCTGGCTAACTCTTGGTTAAGATGTGCAAGTTTGCTGTATCTGTTATCACTCTCAACCCAAAAGGGCACCATACAATGCTCATGCTTTAAAGAAAACAAAAGGGAGTGCTTTTTCACAAAGTACAGGTCATATTTGTGGGACTAGTCACTGCAGGCTAGTAGGGAAGCCAAAAGTATAAATTTATTTTAAAAGGGATTAGTTGGATTTGTTAACATGGGACTGTTTTTGCCTATTACACATGACAATTCAGACACAAGCTCCAGATCAGGATGCTACTAAGCTGCCAACTGCTGGAAGCTGGGAGGGCATGCCAAGGAGATGAGCACTTGTCCCTTATACCTTTCCTCTTTGTAATCGCCGTATTTCATTGTCCTCGCTGGATTGCCTTGGAAGGATGAGCTAACGTCTAGTCTGGAAGGAGTAAGATCTCATTGAATTATAGAATAATAAACCCAGGTATATCAGCAAGGCTCAGAGAGTCAGTGGGAAGTAACAGTGAGAATGGAGCACATCCAACAGCACCACCTTTCTTGGAAGAGTTCAGCGATAGTTTCCTAAGGGCATGGAAACATGGGACCACAAAAATAGGTCCAGGGGTGCCAGGTACAGCTCGTGCTTTTTCATTGCTCTGCATAGGGTGTGAATACAGACAGGGTGAGGGGAAGGATGCAGCCAGCTTCTGGAGAAATTGCAATTCAATGCATTTATGTATGTTAAGTTATTCCTCATGTCACTGAAATAGGTACAGCAAGGGGCCCTGCAAACCATGCTGTGAAAAAAATATGCAACATGCCTGCACACCTTTGCAAAATCTACTGCTGGAGGCAGGAGGGTGGACGGGCTGGCTGGCTGGGCTGACTTCCTGGGGTAGACAAACCCCTATGCAAATAGAATACAAATTAGCAAGGATTTGGGGGAGGCAGGCACGCTTGTAAAGCGTTTGAAAGGAATGCAGTGGAGCAAAGACCCAAGCAAAATGATGTTCATGTCAATCTGATATTTAAAAAAAAAAAAAAAGAAAAGCCTATCTGGTTCCAGCCAAAACATAGATTGCTGATTGCCAGAGCCACTGCAGGATGAGACTGCAGAGGGTAATTAAGTCTCTTAGTGGGTGGCTGGGATGGTGTATTCCTAGACTTGTTATCAATGTAAAGAGAAACCTTGAAAATGAGATGGGATTTTGTTTGAAGGCATCAGAAATATAAATATTTAGTTATTTAAAATTATTTTTTAAGGAAAATGTGAAAGTTATTATTGCCATGTTTTATACTGGGATGAAAAAAATACCAGCAACAAGGAAGAAATTGCTGAATTTTATTGCCTCTGACAAACAAGAGGTCAGGACAAGTGTAAGATCCTGGACTGATGACACCAGAGAAAAATCAAGTCCTTTGTGCAAAGTACATTTACTTGTGTTTTTGGAAAGATACAACCTGGTTATCTGAGATCCGCTTGCTAGAGTTGGGCTGGCACTAGCTGCTTGGGACACTAGCTGCTTGGGACACAGGTTAGGGGCAATAAGTACAGATTAATGGAAATTTTAGAAATCTCAAGAAAGCCTTGTTATTCCCCATTCAAGGGGAAGTGAGAAACAGCACCACTCAGGTCAGTGTGCAGCTGGGCACCGAGCCTGTCCCCTAGGGCAGCTTTGGGGGGGGGGAAGAGCCTGGTGCCTGCTCACAGCCAAGGTGTGAGTTGTTCTCTCGGTGTTTCAGTCGACAGAAAATTGAAAACACAAAAGCCTGCCAGCTGGAAACGATTGCTGGATCCACAAGGAACCCAAGGAAATGCAACGCAAGAGACAAATGCGTGTATGACTTAGAATCCAGGAACGTCCCTCTCTTCATAAAAACGAAGCTGTGCGTTGCTGCAGTGCAAACCTAGGTCACTGGCAGCAGCATCCCCAGTCACATCCGAGGCTGCTGCCCAAACAGGCAGATATTATGGAGAAGTAGCTGGTACTTTCTTTAGGGCCCAAAGGGAAAGATATAAGAGGTATGAAATCAGACATTCTGTTACAAATAACTCACAAAACCTCTTCAGGCTAGTGCAGACAACAAACATATAATTCAACCCAAGAAAATAACAATACTGATCGCTGCCCCGCTGCCACATGGAGGCAGAGGAGAATTTTTAAGGAGGACTTCAGGAATGATAACATAATTTGGCAGTCATCCCAGATGCATGGGAGAAAGCATCACATTGTGTGTTGAAAAAATGGAAAAGAAAGAGCATGTATGAAAGGTAGTCTTGAGGTATTCTTGGATGCTCTTCCTTCGCGGGAAGGGAAACCACAAATATGCAAACCCTCCTGTTTATTACAATCTGCTTCCCATGGCTTTTTTGGCTTGCTCATAAATTACTTCTCTCTGTGTTAATCAGTTTGCCCTGATTTATTTACATATATTTTGCCTCCTCTCATTTTGACATGCCAGCACTCCTCAGCTTGAGAGGAGGAAGATGCAACAAACAGAGCTGAACCTAAATATGCAGCTAGCCTTTCCTGATCCTCAGAACTTGTGCTGAGACATCATGTCTTTGCTCCTGAGCAGGAGCACAATGTAGGCAACCTCCCAGGAGAGGAGATGCTAGGGATGCAGAGTCAGAGGTTTCTTGAAGGACAAGCACCAACACACCACCCCAGCTCCTGGAAGCAGCCCCTCTCGCCCCGTCTTAATCTGCATTTCAGCTCCAGGGCAGCATTTCTGGTACTCATACAGACCTCCACACTGGGGTCATACATACACATTTCCATGGCAGCACAGAGCTGAAAAACAGACTAAACTGCAGCAGACAGCTCTCAGGATCTGAGCAAGTTTTTTTTTTTTTTTTTTTCTTTCTTTTTTTCTGAAGTATCTCTGCATTACAATGCAAACTGCATTGTAGTTATAATGTAAGTATAACTTGCTTTATTTACACATGTCCCCGATCTTCAGAAGAAAAACCCAAAAGGCATGCAAGACAATTCTAGCAGGAATTTTACCAAAGAGCAAATCTCTGTTTCCCAGGGGTCAATTTTTCTTCAGGGGCTGATGCAAATCAGCACCTCCAGCAGAGAGCAAACTGTTTTGCTGCTCATGCAACTCCCTATAAGCTGATTCTTTGTAAAACCATTGCATAACTTAAAAATCCTGGTCTTAAGAACAATAACTTGAAGACTGTGTTTAACATCGCTAGTGTGTGATGCCTAACATAGCAATATATTTATTCATGAGATATCCAATAACTGAGCAAGCATATTTCACCACAATACTCAGATACACAAAATCAAACACTCTTTGTAGTTCTGCACTGTTTTGTTCGCTTTGGTATATTGGCAGTGCTAATGACCACAGTTGGTGCCTTTTTGCTAACCACAGAAAATCCTGTTTTGATAATATTGTGCTGTGACAGGATGATAAGACTCAGGGCCATGCATCAGTGTGCTGAGCTCCTCTGCAGAGTGACTTTGAGCCACCGAGACAAGAGCAGAGTGAAGCGGTGTCACCGCTGTCAGCCACAGCCTGGCAGCTGGGCTCCACAAGGGAAAGCTTAAATTGTGGGGGAAAAGTGACAGAAGAGGTTCATAGCCAAAACCCACAGATGGCACCGGTGCAGAGTACCTGTAGGTATGCATGCTGCTCAGAGCAAGGGGAAAATGTGATCTGATTGCATCAATTATGCTAAAAAAAACACTAATTCTCTTTCCAGCGCTGTGTGATAATTTGTCCCTTTTGGAACAATACTCTTGAATGCACTGATATCTGCCTCTGCAATTTTGTGGGAGGACAGTGGACAATTTTTCCTCATCCAGAACACATGTAAGAATGGGCCAGGCACAGCATGCCATCACCATATAAAATCATCACTGGAGGAAACTGTAGTTTGTTATACATTTACTTTTCTAAATTGTTAACTTCTTTGCCAGAAATTTTGGGCATCACCTTATACCCCCAGGGGTTAAAGGCAATTTTGCCACTATTTTCAGTGGGAGAAAGTCCAAATCATCTTAAATTGTCCTAGTCTGCTGGAGCAAGCGTGCCCCAAATAGAAATGTGTATCACGCAAAGGAGCTTGCTTTCAGAGCTGTAGGAGGAAAAATCTGCATGATCTATAGATACAAGCTACACTGTAAGAGCAGAGACACAAGAAAGGATTAGACTGGTGTATGCAAATACTTTCCCAAAAAGTAGGGTAGGTCGTGAATGAGCTTGTAGCGAATGCACAGAATACTTCATTTTCTTTCCCAGTAGTCTGGAGCATCTGAGGTAAAGGTACATTACAAATGTACTCTGTGGGAGAAGGGTGCTGTGTTTCCTGATGGCCCATCAGCTTGCTACTTCCCCTTGTTTTATTTGAGCACTGGTGTGTGTCTATCTACAGGATGCATATTTAGCACAAGTGAGAGCATCTCCTCTATTATTACAGATCGACATCCAGTAGCGAGGCTTGGCTGCTGGGAGGTATGCTCTCTGTTTACTCCTGAGCATCAGTTTGGATGACTATCTCTCAAAGTCATGGTCCAAAAGAAGTCACAGTTGATTCATACGATCTGAGTCTTATTTTGGGTTTCAAGTACCTGTACGTCTTATTCCTTATCTAATTAGCCTTGCAAAATCCCGGTTCATAAGCACTAATTGGAAGCACACAAGGATAAGTGTTCATGCAAATCCTCCTCTGCATCTTTGGATGTATCAGGTGCTTCAGGCAAACACATCTGACACTGGAAAAATGCCCAGGAAGTTTTGCCTATGCAATTTGAAAATTTCAGCCTGTACATGAAAAGAAAACTGTCATGTTAAAGCTGCTTTTAGAATAGCCGTCAGGAAGAGTTACAGATGAGCTAAATCATTACCACTGAAAATCACAGGTAATAAAGGGTGTAAATTGATAGTAAAAACACAGTTTGTAGACCCTATAATTACCAACGGCAGCATAATACAGAGATAAATGAAATAAAAGTTGTTAGTGAAGTGGATGGCTCAGGGGGTTGATAAGAAGACTGTATTTTGAGCTTAGTGTTTCTTGCCAGCAAGCCACTGATTCTGCAAATGTCAGACCGAAAAATAGTAAAGATCATTCCTGTCTGATGCAAAACTAGTTTCCTGGTTTATTCTGGTGTTCAGCATCTAACATTGGCCCTGTTGCTTACTGACTCCAAGAGACCGAAGGCTCAATGGAAGAAAAATGAAAACTGTACCTCCCCAGAGAAACACTTGCCTGAATAGATATGAACTAGACTGAAGAGGATTTTTTTTTTTTTTTTTTTTTTTGCTTTCTACATGCACAAAATGTGATTTTAAATAAAGAGGTGGCATTGCTAGCATTGCCCATCACAGCATTTGGACAATTACTAACAAAACCAGGGACACAGCAAGAAGTAATGATGGGGAAGCAGCAGACATTACATTTAAACTTGTATTTTTAACACCAGGTTCATGAACTCTAGAACTAAATACCATACCATGAAAATGAGTGGTTGATTCTTCACTCTTCGTATCGAGATGTAGAGAAAATACTTCTGAAAGAAATGCTCATCCAGGTTACTGGCTTTGTGTTATCAGGCTTATGCAGGGGCATCAGGGTAATACCAATTGGTATTATAAGGGACATCTGCCTATCGGCACAGGTAAACTGTCTTTTAATTGTGAAAACAGCATGATCGTAAGGAAACTTCAGTTCCTAAAACACCATCTAAGTTAGGAGAGAAAGGGGACATCTTTGAATTTGTACTGTGTCACGCAGAGCATGACTGAAGGCCCAGTGGAGGCAGTGACTTGCCAAAGGTCTGGGGGCTGCCAAAATCCCACATAAGTTTCTGTGGAGAACCAATCATAAAGTTGCCTTTCCATGGCCTTCCTCCTTACCACAGCTCCTCAGTGATAGAGAAAAGACCTTATAGTCTTTCATCAAGTACAATATTATTCTTCACTGTTAATGCTGCCCTGGCTCCTACTTTATCTGGCACAGCCTTTCTGTAAACCCCGCTCCTCAGTGCTTCTAAGCCCTGTCATTTTCTGGCTCTACTGTGCTTCAGCAATACCAACGATGCAGCACTCTTCCTGCAACAGATATGCCTCCAATACATCGGCCTTATTATTTATGCTTCCTTCAATGTTTATTGTTATATACGTATATATATATATATAGTTTTTCCTTTCTTTTACTGTTCTCCTTCCTCTGTCATTACCACTTGCAACTTTTGCTGACCTGAGACCCTTAATGGGCCTAATTCTGATATCACGTTACAATGGAAAATTTTTCATTAGAAAATTGACTCCCGATTTGCAGTGGTGTAAATAAAATATACCTTCAAGCCTTTTGTCTCAAGATTCCTATCTTTCTCATTCTTTACATTCAGAAACACTGTTGGGTGCTTCCTGCTGATACATTCAGCTCAAATGCAAGACTCCCTCTTTCCCCCAGGCCTCCCATATAGAAAAAAATAATAATAATAAAAAAAGAAACATTACCTTATCTTTCCATGATAATACAAGAAGCAGAAGGAGGGGTTTGAGATGCCTTGAGAGCATTAAAAAGGGTGTTTGTCATATCGAGCGATAGAAAGGACTTAGTCACCATAAAATCTACTAACCATAAACTGCACAAACTTCACACACATTTTGTGTTATTAGTATTACAAAGCATTTATATAGTGCCATACATTTCCACAGCCATTTCTTCCAAGGAGATAAAGCACATTCCCTTCCTCAGAGAGCCTGCAATCTAAATAAGTCAAGACAAATATTGTACATGATGAAAATAGAGGACAAAAGTTCAGGGGGGATTGATGTGTGGAGACAGCTGATAAGAAGAAGAATGGAAAGGGAAATGATTAAAGATTGCTGTTTGGGAGCCTTTCAAAACCAGGGGGAGGCTCAGCACACTACAAAGTCTACAGCAATAAATGCAGTTCTGGTAAGGCCTTGGTTGCATTTATACTTTGAAATGTATTTTACTTGGAAGAAGTGTTGCCTGGCCAAACCTGTCCTTCTGGTCTGTTCAGATGAATTATACATAAAGTGAATCCAGATGAATTATACATAAAGTGGGCATCAGTCTGGATGCAATGTTTGTATATGCGACCAGTTTGGGACTTCATAAATAGGTCTTTTTTTTCAAGAGGGATGTCCTGGTGCACACAAACACTGCCCTTCTGGTGGGAGGCCCAGGACGGAGGCATGGACACAGCACTGACCTCAATGGGGTCTCATGCAGGGTCCCCTGCTGCTGCAGAGAGGACTCTGGGCTGTGGAGAGATTCATAACAGGGCTTCACAGCACCAGCAGGGCCTCACTGAGGCCTGGCACCGCATTTTTTTTATTGATATTCAGCTTCTTTGTGGGACTTGCTTCAGGCAGCATGAGCAAAAGCACAGATATTTGGATATGCATCCTCAGGGCAAAGTCATATGGGTTATTCAGAGATCTGAAATAGCTACTTAAATGTCTTAGATGAAGCAAAACTAATGAACATCATCGCTGCAGTCTGTAGATACAGGCCCATCTATAAATCTGTGATCCTTATATCAGTGTATACATTGAAAAATTTGGGAGGGGAGGACATAATTTACAAAATAGATAGGGGAGCAAAACCAACATAAATGCTGAAGAAAAAGCAAGCTTGCAGTTAAGTTCAATATTCAGTAACAGCAAAGAAGGAGGATGTAAACAACATCATTACATACATAATTCAAGAAACATTGACCAAAAATGCACATTTAACTTTAAAAGAAACTTCGAATTATGAAAGCCACAGGGAGAACAGAAGGAAAGAGATGTCATATAGCAGAATTAGATTGGGCTGGCTTATAAGAAGTAAGATCTAATATTTAGGTTCAAATCCTCTAAACTTGATTGATAATTCTTATTATGTGCACAGTAAGAATCATGTGTAAAATCCTTGTGAAGAAACGACCAGATACTCCAAAACATATACTCACTTGTCTTCCTCTTCAAGCACAGAGGACTGGGACCTCCGTGTTGTTGGTGCACGGAGCCAGTGCCTAATTGTGTGAAAGGCTCATCTCTGCCTTCAAAACACTAATCACTCTCAGCAGAGGTGTCAGTGAAAGCTCCAGCCAAAGGAACAAAACTGTATCCCCTTAGGTTGGACAGGGTGCTTTCAAAATCATAGGGAAATAGCATTGCTCGATACAGTAGGCATGACAAATGGGAACTAAGATCACAGTTTTATTCCATTCACCTCCTTTTAAATAACATGCCAGTGAATAGAAGTTCAAAACAAAACAAAAAACTATAATGGATTTGTTTCAAAACTGCAGACACAAATAGATCCCACATTTATTAAACACATTATTATTATGAGGAGACAGAGTGGCAGGTCAGCATGGAGATATAAGAACAACATTTTACACAATGCAATTCATCAGCATTTTCTATAAAGAACTCCCTCCAACTCGAATTGCATCCCAGCAGCAGATATTAACAGTCTTTCCAATTTCTAAAGCTTTTTGAAATTACATTTAACAACACAATGTATCCAGTTTTTAATGTGATCCTCCAGTTAATGTCTAATCATACCTGGGAGAGAAAATCCTGCACATGGTCATTGAATCCACTGCAAACAGACACAAATTATACTGATGAAAGTGTTTTGTGATGGCATTTACCCAACACAAATGGAGATTACCCACAGGGATGCTTCCCGGGTTTCTAACTCACTAGGCTGGGGTATTTTGGGACAGGGACTCTCTCTTCCTTTGTGTTTCCACAACAATTGTCTCAATGGTTTTCTAGTCCTAAAGAGGACTTTTGGTGCTACTACACAGAAAGTTACTGGAGTCATCCCTGAGCTGGTATGGATTTCCTTTTCTCCTCTACAAGACTGGTCTCAGGACCACTGACCCTGAAGAGAGGGGAAGAAATGAGAAGGATCCACCAGCTGTTCCCTCTTCTTGAAGCCTTGGATGTAACCAAGAGGATGCTTGCAACATGTAGGGAACTGCATCAGGAGTAATTTCTCTATGAGATGTGGCAAGCACTTTTTTCCCTAGCAGAGATTGCCCCTGTGCTGTCCCTTGATTTCAGATGAGTGTTACAATCAGGAGGTTGCAGAGTTATCAGTTGTTTCACCAGCCTGAATTTTGAACTCTGCTTTGGAAAATTCAGCAACTTAAAGACTGAGACACTTGAGGAATGCACATGATATTTTCGAGACCAAAGTTCAGATGTACCCTTGACTATGCTCCTAATTTTAAGTATATGAGTAGTCTTGTGTATCTGACTGTAGATGAGATGCAGTTTGATCACTTGTAAATAACTTTGCTTTTATTTTCACTTCCTATTTGCTTACTCAGAAATTACTCTGGGAAGAAAACAAGAGCTGCCTCAACCCCAGAAAGGTGAAAACTCTAAAATGATCTGATATCATTTTGTCAGAGATGCACATTTGCAGTTACTACATTTCTTACAGCTCGCTAACACACTTGGTGAAGGTTCAATAAACCTAAACAAACAGTCAGATAAAGAATTCATTACATATAAAAGGAATATACGTGACACTGCACTTACTTTTGTATTTTGCATAATCCATCTTTATTTAGTACAAATAACCATTTGCTTTCGTGCTGTAAAGACCTAAGAAAAGCAAATTAAAAGCTATTCACACAAACACATTTATTTTGCCTCCACTGGAACAGGTTTCCACTTTCCTCCTTGAAGCGTCCCTGGTGCTTACCCAGATCAGAGTTCTTACCTGCTAGGGGCTGCAACCAACTGAACCCTTCCCAATAGTCAGACACCACAAGTCCCTTTGAAATGTGGAAACTCAAGACCTCTTTTCAGAGCACACCACTTTGCACCACTTGTTCTTCATGAGTAGCAGCCAGCACTACCATCAGGTCACAAAACAAACAGTTCCTAAAGGAGGAGGGTCATGGGCTTCTGCAAAGGTGTGAAGCACAGGATGGTGAAAAGTAATCTTTAGTGGTGCATATTGAATTCAAGGAGGCATAACACCTAGAAGAATAAGGTACACTAGAGAGGAGATATATACCCACATGTAGAATGCATCCACTACTGGCAAAGACTTCTGAGGCTCAGAGTCTCATCAGTCTTCAGCCAGATCCAGCTTCCACCTACAGATTGCCCACTGATGCAATATTCACAGTTTCTCTTTGTACCTTAGCAGGAGATACAGATTTCACAAGAAGCCCACATCACCTTTTCAAACAGGGCCAGAGAGGAGGCATCCCACAAGTTGTCTCCATCCCAAAATACTGTCCTTGTTCTCTTAAACAGCAGACACCTCAAGTAACACTTCTGCCACTGTGGTAGGCACTGACATAACAGTTCTGCAGCCCGTTCCTGTATTTGCCCCCAAATTATTTGAACTTCTTTTGAGCTTAATCACATATGAGCCCTATGTTGTTATAAATCTAGCTGGGCTATTTACTTCCAGTGCTGCCTAACCACCCAAATGCTTTGTTTACAGTTATTTCTGGAGAAAATATAGTATCTTGTTAGCCTTCTGCTGATGTTGCTGCTGTGGTTCACTTTGTTAATTAACCCCTTATATAGTAATGGGCTTTAGCACTCAGCTTGATAATATTCCCAGCTGTGTTATCCTGGCTCTAGCTCACATGGTTCTTATTTAAGTATGCTCCAGCAGAGACTAAATGTAGAGGGAGTGCTGCCTGCAGGCTGGGGGTCCCTTTGGGCTAATGGGGAGCCTTCAAGCCTGTGCTGTACTATCATGTTCAGTGGAAAAACCTTGGTGCCACTGCAGTCTGTAGCAGGACCCACTCCTCCCATTCTGCCTCTTGAGGAGATGTCTCAGGGTCTCCCAGAGTAAATGCTGTGGTGAAAAAAACAGGCTGCACTGTGTCTGCATACTGATTTCCTCCCTAATGCTAAGTCTTGGCTTGTTTTATGTTCCTTTCTCTATATCTGCTTTATTTTTCACACCTCTCACTAGGATTAACACTTCTTTTAGCTAATGCTAGGTGTTTTCAAAGATGCTCTCACCCATGCATTTATTTTTTCTGATGAGGTTAAGGAGAAAACAGAGTCAATGCAGAACGAAAGGAAGCCCTGCCAATTGACAACACAGTTCTGAAGGCAACCAAAACAAATAGCATGTCTTTTGCATATGACAGAACATTCAAATCCTCTCCCTGTATATTCATATGAAGCCAACTGGATGGATTTATTTCAGAAGTCAGAAGCAAGAAACATTTATAGATGTATGGAAATAACTGATGATACTGCAAGCACTCACTCCTGGCTTTGTTCCATTGGTTCGCTTTGAAAATGCTTTTGATGAAGAACTATAGTCTGCGAGCAACTTTCTTCAATTTTAACAAAGAATAAATTGATCAGATTAAAAATCATAGACTCACAGAATGGTTTGGATTGGAAGGGACCTCAAAGTCCTCAGTTCCAACCCCCCTGCCATGGGCAGGGACACCTCCCACCAGACCAGGTTGCCCAAAGCCTCATCCAGCCTGGCCTTGAACACCTCCAGGGATGGGGCATCCACAGCTTCTCTGGGCAGCTTGTGCCAGGGTCTCACCACCCTGTGAGTGAAGAATTTCTTCCTTATATCCAAAATCTGGATAAATTAACTATTTTCATACTCTTATGGAAATGTAGCTGCTCAGCTACCTCCCTGTGGATACTTGGGGTCATTATCCTTTAGATAAAAATAAATAAATTTGGCAATCAATTTCTACTAAGAACATTAACAGTTCTCAAGTTGACTGTGCTAAAGTCTCTTGTAAAGTCCCTGTTTATGCTGAATAGTGATACCATGGGAAAAAAAAAAAAAAGAAAAAAAAAAAGAAAAAAAGGATGGATATGTAATGTAAACTTGCATTTCCTATGAGACTAACCATATCAGGCCAAATACTTTGGTAAATATAAATGGAGGGAAAGCTGCTCAGTAGTCTCTTCTATTTGCCATTCCGCCAGCCTCTGTTGTAGGTTTGTAGGACATCTGCCTGGGAGCAGATAGTGACAAATCAAAGCCACCAGTGTCCAGTGGCAGAAGGTGGTTGAAGTACGATACACCTGTTACTAGACAGGTCTATCCCTGCCTGCAGACCTTCTGCATGTTGTTCTGCATGCAGAATGCTCTCTGTGTCCCTACATCTCCACAAAACTGAACTTCCCAGGAAACATGACTGAAATGTTTATGTCATTTGGAAGCATCATTTCTACATGCTATAAAGACTCTAATATTTAACATACATGAGGGTTTGATTTTGCATCGAGGGCTTTGGATTCCACGTATTCATCCTTTGCCACAGAACTACTAAATATCAGAAGCATAAATTTATTATAATAGGCATATGCTCTTTCATTACCCATATGTTCTTGCATATGTTAGTGTTCCCCCTGTCCTCTCTCAGCTGTAGTGTGTCCTGATTCAATTAGTCCATGCTCAGTTTGCCTATGTTTTAGAGTATCAGGAAGATCATATCAGAAGCCAGTATCACAGTATTATTTGTTAAAATGTTGAGTCTTGTTGCTTAGAAAACCTAATAAAAATAGATTTTACAACCCACTTTGGAGTCTCCAGTTCTGACTGTATCGTGTAACTGATAAATTATTCACCTTTATTTAATAGAATTTCTTGTGGCATAATTACACGAAAATCTCAACTTGTATTTATAAGTGATAAAGTGATTAAGATTTTAAATGTCTCATTTGCATGCTGGTGGTAATCTTTTCATGAATATGAGATAAGAAGTTATTGGTTTATGAATTTGCTTTGAACAAATAGTATTCACATATTTTTTTAAAAAAAATCTATATAACTGTTCTTTCTCCCCTGACTTTTTATCTCCAGATGCACAGAAACACAGTTTTGATTCCAGAACATGTTCTGCATTTAGATAATAATGGAGCAAAAGATAATAATAGAGCACGAGCTCTGGCTGAAGAATACTTCCAACTCTTCCCCAGTTCTGGCAGGCACACAATTTCCATACACTAAATGAATCACTTTAGGAGACATGAAGGAAATTCTTACTGGTACACAGTGTTACACTCTGTGATGATGTGTAGCTCTTGAATTTTAATTTATTGTTCAGACAACCTCCAGGACCTTCCAACTTCAACCATCCTACGATTCTGTGACTACTGCAGTGCTGTCAGGCTCCTATGAACTGTTGTATTCTGGAGGCTGTTAATGGCATGACTCCAGGATAAGTGATTCTCATCACTTGTTCACTTTATGCTCTCTTCATACTTTCATCTTTAAAACTCTTACCTCTTTCTTAATGAACCTGGGTACCAGATTTCAGACTGTAGTTTAACTTCATCAAGGTGAAAATACCACGATAGCATCAACTAGCTGTAATGCAACTTTGTTTTCTCACAAAGAATCACAGACTCACAGAATGGTTGAGGTTGGAAGGGACTCCTGGACAACATCTACTCCAATGCCCATGCCAAGCAGGGTCACTGAGTGCAGCTTGCACAGGACCATGTCCAGGCGGGTTCTGAATATCTCCAGAGAAGGAGGTGCCTCTCTGGGCAACCTGTCCCAGTGCTCTGTCGCCCTCATTATAAAGTAACAAAGTGTTTTCTCATATTCAGCCAGAACTTACAGTGCTTCAGTTTGTGCCTCTTGTCTCTTGCCCTCTTACTGCGTAACACTGAAAAAGCCTGGCCCTTAATTCTTGACACCCTCCCTTCAGGTATTTACACACATTGATAAGAACCCCTCTCAGTCTTCTCTAAGCTAAACAGTCCCAGCTCTCTCAGCCTCTCCTCATATGAGAGATGCTCCAGTCCCCTGATCACCTTAGCAGCCCTTTGCTGGACTGTGCAGGAGCTCCACATCCCTCTTGTACTGGGGAGCCCAGAACTGCACGCAGGACTCCAGGTGTGGCCTCACCAGGGCAGAGTAGAGAGGCAGGATCACCTCCCTTGACCTGCTGGCATCACTTCTTAATGCAGCCCAGGATACCACTGTCCTTCTTGGCCACAAGAGCACATTGCTGGCTCATGGTTAACTTGTCTACCAGGACTCCCAGGTCCTTCTCTGCAGAACTGCTCTCCAGCAGGTCAGTCCCCAGCCTGTACTGGTGCATGGGGTTATTCCTTCCAAGGTGCAGGTTCCTGCACTTGCCTTTGTTGAACTTCATGAGGTTCCTCACTGCCCAGCTCTCCAGCCTGCCCATATCCCTCTGAATGGTGGGGCCACAAAACTCCTCCCAGCTTTGTGTCACCAGCAAATTTGCTGAGGGTCCACTCTATTCCCTCATCCAGGTCACTGGTGAAGTTTAAGAAGTCTGGACCCAGTACTGACCCCTGGGGGACACTGCTGGCTACAGGCCTCCAACTAGACTGCACTTCTGATCACAACCCACTGAGCTCTGCTAATCAGCCACTTCTCGACTGACCTCCGTGTCCACTCATCTAACCCACGCTTCCTGAGTTTACCTATGAGGATGTTATGGGAGACAGTGACAAAAGCCTTGCTGAAGTCAAAGACAACATCCAGTGCTCTCCCCTCACCTACCCAGTCAGTGATCCCACCATAGAAGGCTATCAGAGTGGTTAAACGAGATATCCCCTTGGTGAGTCCATGCTTACTTCTGATTGCCTTCTTAGCCTTCACATGTTTGGAGATGACCTCCAGGGTGAGCTGTTACATCACCTTTCCATCGAAGGAGTTGAGGCTGGCTGGCCTGAGAATAACCAAAGTTCTGTTTATCTGAGCTCTAAAGAAATGTAAAGAATTCCCTATCAATTAATGCTCACCCCATGATGTGTCCTCTCTTGCTTTCCATAGATTTTTGCATCAGAGCTTTCCTTGCTGGTCTTTTACTACTGCCTTTTCTCTGAGTGTCTCTGCTCTTCTTACAGCTTCTCTCAAATACACAAGGACCTTCATAAAATGTACGCAGGTAAAAACATCCACCACCATTTGCTTTGCATACACCTTTGATTTGGGTGTCAGCACAGACCTGTCTTTGATGTAGAGATTGCTGTTATTTTAGCTACCTTCTTCCCTTTGGCATGTCAAACTCTGAAGTGCAGCATAGTGGTTACACGCCTCCAACTTGATCCAGAGATGTAAAAGAGATTGAACCCATAGCTTATCAAAGTCTGACATACTGCGCATAACAGATCAGTTTGTGTTCTGCAGGGTTGAAATTTTCTATTACCTTGGAAAGGCAATACTGCATTAAAGTTTTTCCTCACCTCCTATTTTCTGGTCTGCTTGATTCATGGATTAGAAAAAAAAATAATAACACAGGTATGTTCTGACAGATACCCCTTCTCACACATTTTATAACTCAGAGTGCTATCATGCAAGTGATGGGTTTCCAAGAGGAAGACTTTGCTATGAAATGTGCCACCCATTCTGTTTGAAACAAGGGTACATTTCTGTTTTGGTGACAGGGATGCAAATCAGGACTGCCCATCTCCTTTGAAGCTTGATAGAGTAATAATGGGTGCAAACAGATTGAAAGACCGGGAATTATCCCAGCTTAATTTCAGGGTGAAAGGTTCACCCTGCTGCACAGAATCCCATGACCAGTGTAGGGAAAACCAGCGCTTTCTTATCATAACAGATCTGCAATAATAGATAATTGACGGACAAAGCTGTAATGCTGTGTGCAGCTGCAGGGTTGAGTTTCTGAGATGGTGGAGTTGCAGTAGCCTTTTGGAAGAGACCCACAGAACACTTTTTATCCCAAGATCAGATATTGTCATTTACCCGTGGGCTATCTGTCCCCACAATTCCTTCCCAACTGAGGGATTGTCCCATCTTTGCTTGCTCTCTCTCCCCACCATTGGCTCCTACAGCACCAGCAGGAGCCCACCGATGGGTGCACTTCGGTGCCCTGACACACTCCCATCTTTAGGATCGTACCTCTACCTCTGTTTAATTCTGTATAGCAGAAACTGTCAGGTTTACAATTTGGAGTTCTTCTACTTACTAAGATTCGGAAAGATTGCTGCTTTTCATGCACAGAGGAATATTTACTGGGATGTCTACAGAAGAGTAAAGGATTTGTCTTAGGGTAGGTGTTGCTATCAAATGAAAAATAAAATGCTCATCCTCTTTCCTCTGCAGGCATCCTTTCTTATTTCAAAATCATGATACTTCCTATACATTTCAGGAAGACCTGGACTCCTCGATAAATGTTGCAGTAGTTACACAGTGCCTCCAAGACGTCATGTTTTATATCAAAGTTATTTTCCAGGAAGTCATAAGGTCAGGGAGTGTCCCAGAAGTGCTGCCCAGGACCTCCTGCCAGTTCAGGTAGAAGGGGAGGTTGTTTTTCCACACAGACCTTCCTCTTTCTTTCCCATCCTCACATTTCCATTACAATAGAAGCTGAATTCGACCCACAAAAAAATAATTTACTGCTTGTCAGGCAAGAAGCTTACAAGGATTACATAAATCAGCACCAGCCACAAAGCAACCTGGATGGTTGGTTGCTTGGAGAAGAGGAAAACCCACAGTTATTGTTAATGGCAAAATGTTCTTTATCTCACTATTTTAAATCAAATTCAAAGTAAGGAAAGATGATACCAGAATATGGCCTTTACTTTCATCAGTGTTTCTGACCAAGCATTTTGTAGTGCTTTCTTACCTAAGACATTTAGCCTCTTTTCTGCTTGCAAAATATTCATCAACAAGCTTCTGTGTTAAAATATGGTGATTCTGTTGCTCTAGAACAGTTTTACAAACAGATTTCAGTCTCTCAGGTTCTTAGTT
This sequence comes from Anas platyrhynchos, assembly GCF_047663525.1. Classification (NCBI taxonomy): domain Eukaryota; kingdom Metazoa; phylum Chordata; class Aves; order Anseriformes; family Anatidae; genus Anas; species Anas platyrhynchos. The sequence continues at coordinate 89,786,142 of NC_092589.1, forward strand.
TAGGATATTTGCTATTCACTTTTCATCCAGAGCCCACCATAATTTTGATTCCCTGACCAAAGTAGAAATTCAGCCTGTCAGCCAACTTCCTATAAAATAAACATATGTGCTACTTATTTTTTCATCTTCTTCTGCTTCTCCTTCATATTTTCTTATCTCATTTCATTTGCAGTGGCTTTCCCTCCCACCTCTCTTTTTAAGTGCCACTTTTTTTTCTTTCTTCTCTTTCCCCTTGCCCCCTTTCCATCCCATGCTCCTCCAGTCTGCCATCCAGCATTTCCCTGAGTCACACAAATTCAGGAAACATTTTTCCCCACAGAGAAAAGTCTCGCTGTTACTCTGCCTGCACTCCGGGAAGTTGTTCTCCACTGGGGCCAGCACCTCCAGCTGTCCCACCGTTGCTGGCTATGGCTTGCATCCAGGCCCACCAACAACCCACCTAGCACTTGGTGACACCAAGCCACTGTGATGGATGGATGCCTGTGTAATCCAGACCCCTCACAAGCTTTGTCAGTGCTACCGTTCCTGATCCTGGTGCCCAGAACTGCACCCGTGCCTCCTGCCCAAATGGCATCCCTGTGTACCAAATTTTCAAGGAGAAGAGGGCTTCCCGAGGCAAGGCCTTTTATCCAGAGACTGCTACAAGAGCAGGGTTAATAAGAAAATCCAGAAAATGCCCATTTAGAGGTCAGGCCCAGCAACACTGCATATAAATGTGCCTTATTTTAAAGAATATGTTAAACTTTTATCAGCAACTGAAATCTGAGGACATATAGGATATATATTTATTTGTTGCCTGTGGCCAACTAAACGTGTTTAGTACACAAAAATTCTTCTACTAAGAAGAGCTCACTTGAGCATGTTACTAAAAAGGCTGCTTTGGCAATTATTCTGAAAACCACCAGCTCGTTGATAGGATTTTGTCAGAGAGCAGAGGTCCTGCTGCGAACCTCAAAAAAAAAAAAAAAAAAGAGAAAAAAAAAAGCGTGATATTAATGGTGCCTGTGGACGGTCCTTTCCATCCAAGCAGCTAATGTATCTGAAGTCAATAATGAGTAACACTGGATGAGTTGCAAGCAATGATTTATTAAAATATATATGTCATGGGAAAAGAAAGCAGTGATCAGCTTTGCTTTCTGATCAATTAACAGCACTCAGACAAGCAGAATTCAAATTATTTTGAAACCCCAAATGAACTGATCTAGTCATTAGGAAGTCTGCGGTGCTGCCTCATGCAAGCAGCTGTTCATTTTATCATATTTACTTTTACAAATGACTGTTATCATCCTGCAACCTTAGCTTTATGACTTTTTGGAAACTACCCAATGTTTGATTTTTAAGGACTGAATATGCAGTTTAATCTACTTCAAGAGAGAGTATTGAAGATTTCGAATGAATTGGAATTGCAGTAGGAAATGTTTTAACAGCTATCTGCAAGTAATAAAAATACAATGTACGCTCCCACGGACGGGCCTTTTCCAGCCATGCACTTTCTAATTGCGGAGCTCTTCCCGACATGGCAGGCAGGTCTCTGTGATTAGGAAATGTCTGACAGCTGCTCCCCTTCAAACAGCCTGAGATCTATACCTCAACTTGCCTTGCAAAAGCCAGTCCCCACCACCAAGCAACCTTTCACATCATTATTTTCACCTGCCTTCATTCTGTCCTTGGGTTTTTTTCACCTGCAGTGTCTCTTCTCCCCTCTTTGCTTTCCCAGGAGCCTGAGTAACCTCACCATTTCCACTCATCATAACCATATGTTTCAAGGGGAGACTTTATAGGATTCAACTTAAGGGGAGCAGAGCCCTTGGGATAGGAAGGAACAGAAATGGGATGGGAAGGAGATCATGCATGAAAAAATCCTTCCGTGCTTATTAGGGCCAGGAAAATGGGATCGTGCAGTGTGGCTGGCCAGTGGCACCAGTGTCCTGCTCTGGCCAGTGGCACCAGTGCCCTGCCCTATCCAGCATCCAGGCAGAGAAGCCCAACCCTGCAGGACGAGGCGATGCTACGTGCATTACAGGGCTGCCTCCCTCCCTCTGGTTCCTGGGCAAGCTGCTCTGCCTGGCCCTGCTGGAGCAGGGGTTGGAGCAGGTGGTCTGCAGAGGGCCCTGCCAACCTCAGCCGCTCTGGGATTATTCCTATTGTTACCGGGGTTTGTTACTTTAAGACCGCTAATTGGCAGGGGAGAATGAAAATGCAAGGGAAAGGCACATGAAAAAGGAGTGTAAAGGTAAATCAAGGAAAGAGGAAAAGAAGAGAACCAGAACTGAAACTCTACCTGTTGGCTGCCCCTTTCGTGAAATTTAACTTCCAAGCACCCCCAGATGCTTTATTTTCTTTCCTGTGTGCAGGTGGCTTTTCAAGATGGATTACTTGGCATTCACTGAGGTTTTTTTTTTCCTCACAAACTCTTAATTTGGCAACACATGCTGCAGCTATTGATGCGTGTAGCCCAGGAAAAACAATTCAGCTGCAGATAAGTAGCCTGTAACTCTTTTGTTTTGTGGAGAGATCCAAACTTTGGGAAAGAAACCTCCCTGCCCAGAGTATGCCCAGCCATCTCTCAGCAACAGCACGCAGGAGGGGTTGGATATAAGGCTGAGCGAGGGGCCATGGGGACGAAATGTCATCCCCCTGAGAATGACAGCCTCTCCTCTCCCTCCCCACCACAGCCAATGTGCATTGGCATTGCCAGGAGAAAACAGAAAACTCAAGGACAGCCAGCAAAGCCTCTGGGCCCCTCCTCATCTCCATCCAGTGATGCTCGAGGGGTGACAGGAGGAACTTCACCTGAGACGTGAGACAGCTAACAGCAAGGCACAAGCCCATGCTCTTGTTTGACCAGATACACTCCCACCCTGGACAAAAAAAAGCCGTCATGTTTCTCCTGCGAGGCAGCTAAAGTGTGCCTGCTTGCATGTGCTCTGCTGCAGATGAGGTTAATTCAATATTGCCTTTATTTTGTATGTGTGAAGCATTGGCTGCCAAAAAGCCAAAAAGCTCCGCGGGGCTTGTGCTACCTTCTGGTGGATTACTGGATGGAGCTGAGCTTTGTTAAAAGAGACAGAAATCATCTATCCAAGGGAAGAAGTCCATCTGTCCAGACCTGTGAGAGAAATTCAGCCTTTAATGTGGGCCTTTCCTAAATTATTTATTCCCCGGGGGATAGTGCAAGGTTTCCATAGTCACTGACGGGCTGTGATTTCTAAAGCACTGTTCGCCGTAGGGATCCTCATTCACCACCTCATTTCCAGTTTTCTTGGCTTCCCCTGTGTCTGTGCATTTAATTGCACATCGCTGTTGAACAAAACTGTGTTCCCATCTTCTCCTGAGTGCCGTCCCCGTGACAAGGTGCTGCAGCTCCTCTGGGTGATCGCACTCTCGCACTTCACATCCCTGGCCTTTGCTCACACAGCAACATGAAGTAACAGAGTGCTCCTCTTTTTTGATCTTTTTGTTTCATTTCCCTTAACAAAGCGATTTTTATACAACACGGAGTTATGCCAAGATCAAAATGCGCATAGCAGATCATTCCTGTTGTTTATCTGCCTCCAAACGATACACATCTCCTGAGAGACCCCCACCGCAGGCTGTTTGCACAGAGCTGGGCAGCGCATGTCTGAGATATGAGTGCAAAATTTTCTTTTAATCTCTCTCTTTTCCAGTTATGCAACTGAGAACAGTAAGTGTGTATGCAAGGTGGCCACTCTTGGTGCTGGGATAAAAGGTTTTAAAGTTTGACTGGTGCTTGCGTTGCTCCAGCCGCAGCCTCTGTTCATTGCAGCACAAGTGCCCCCAGGTCTTTATTTGCTTCCTTTTGGAGTAGGTGGTGGCTTTGCAAATAAGCAGTAATTAATGTTTTGGTAGTTAAATACCAGGAGTGTGCATAACAGCTTCTCAGAGATAGCTGAGGCTGAAGTTTAAGCCAGTTACGAAGTTCACTATGAACTTCTACCTAAATAAAAACAAGGCAGGTAGCTCAGTGGCCAGGCTGGCAAGGAGCCCCCACCACTCTTGCCTGTGCCCAGGCAATGTCCCCTGTGGATGCTCCAGCTCCTGCTGCCCACGGCCTGCTCCAAACCTTGGCAGCTGCCCCTGCCAGCTCCAGGCTTCACACTGAGATAACTAAAAGGAGAAGAGAGCGCAAGGGACAAGCAGGTGGCTCCAGAACTGTTTTGTTTTGTTCATGTGCCGCCCTGAGGCAGCTTTGGCAGCCCTGTGCACCGCTACTCCAGCAAAGTGCCTGGGAGGAAAAGAAAAAACTGGCTTCCAGCTCAATGGCTAGCAGAGAGCATCTTGCCTAGGTGGCAAAACGCCAGCATGGCCACAACCGTATTGACCATGGATGACCATTGACAGAGCCTCAGATTGGCTACAGTGTTGGGGCCCCTTGTTCTTAACAAGACAAAGATACAAGAAAGCCATCATTTATCAAAATAAATAAATAAATAAATAAAGTACTTTTCATTTTCAACAGAGAAAAGTCAAAGTGTTTTATATTATCTTAAAAGGAAAAAGCCTCGCAGACACGTATTTTGTGTTGGCCACACAAGAAGAGCCAGTCCCACATGGCCATCGCCTAATTACCCACTTCACCTCCAGACAGACTGGAGGCTGTTTTGAAGGCTGCATCACCCGGCATCTTTAATAAAAGGGAATTATCCTCTCTGGCTGCAGGTTCTCCAGGAAGACAGTAATATCTCTTCCCCAGAAACAAGGGCCATCACACCACAGTGTTGCTGAAACGGCATTTTCTAGCCACGCAAAAAGACCTGTGTGGGACAGACGAGGCCCCAGCAGCTGTAACCTGGAAAATGCACTGTCCCTCTAGAGTTTCTTAAAAAGTTGCAGGGACAGATTTGCCTGGACAAATGCTAAGCAATGAGCTGAGGAAGTTCAAATATGTGTTGGCCTAAGTGCTTTGAGAACTGCCCCCATTCCTCGTTCCCACTTTCCTTGGCTCATGCATCACCCCCTGAGCACTCACTGTATTACATTCATGTGACACATTGCTGCGATGTCACACAACTGGCAAAGTTTTGAGCCTCAGCAAGAAAAAGTAATAAATAACAATAATCATAAAATATTATTTATCAGCTGCTTATCCTGGCTAGCTGATCAGTTTTGCTCACAGATCCCGCTGGGTCTGGACCCAGAGTGGAGCTGTTTGTGTATAACCACGGCTGGAGAGTGGGCTGAAGAAGGAAAAGGTCCTAGGAATCAGCTGCTTCCCTGATCAGTCTCTGATTTGTCTCAGAGGAGATATTTCCAGTAATTCATTAACTCTCTATTGTTTTACAGTGCATACAGCAGAATCTTCTTTTTGTCATTAAATCCCTTGCTGCTATTTGTGGCTCTGCTGCTATTCAAAGGGATTTTCAAGGCTCTGGCTCCCATTTCTGTGTACCGCTTCTTATAACGGCTGGCACTATGGGAATCAAAGACTCCATTATATCAATAGATGGTACCTGTCACTTTGTAGCATGCGTTTTATGGCAGGATATTTATTTTTCAAAGATGCATTCCTCCTGCTGTAATCCTACATGTTCCTCCTTTACACTTGCAACGTGCCCGGCTTTAAAGCAAAGGACAAAGCAGCTGAAAATAGGAGTCTTTCCACCCACCCAGTCCATTTCTTTTCAGATACCGAGAAATTAAAACACGGGGCTTTGTGGATGAATTGCTGTCAGAGTCACTTGATAACTAGGATCCCAGTAGAAGCTTTTATAACAACATTAATAAAGATGCGCTAGCACTAAGATCCCTGCGTGCCGCATACCAATAACACCAGTTAGAATTATTGCCTTCAGATAATAAATCACACTTTTTTTTAGGAGAGAGAAATTTATTAAATTCATCTCCCCTCCCCTTCCCACCTCACCAGGATTCAATAACAGGAGGGTTTTGTTTTGTTTTGTTTTTAAAAAAAAACACTGCTCAGAAGCACAATTTTGCTGCCTCTGTGCCAGCCTGATTGCTATACCTCCTGTTTCATGCAGTGTGGCTGTTCACTTAGAAGAGGCAAAAAATCACCCCACCATAATTGTTCAGGGGCTTTCTCCTTCACGGAGCCGTGGGCCAGGTTTTGTTACCCATTAGCAATGCCAGATGTGTGCAGAGCGTGGGGTCTGTTACCACCACCATCACTCCTCCGCAGCTCCAAGCCCAGGAGCTGTGGGCTAACAGAGCCCTGGGATTGCAAAGGAGCAGCTTCTGGGTCTGAATCATCTCACGCCCAGCATGTCACCAAGCCAGATAACTTTACTGGGCTTGTTTTGGGAGGCCTGATATGCCCGGGGCCCTTAGCACAGTGCGTGCTGCACAGAAGGCACGCTTACTTCCAGCAGCATGGGCACATAGCTGCGGACGGAGGTGCCAGACTAATATGGTCCACGTAGCAGGGATGCTGAGCGCTTGTCTCAGAGGGATCCGGAGCAGCTAGGCTGTAAATAAGCAAGATGAAACCAATTTTACTTCTCCTCCAATTCCCGCTGCAAGCACAGCTCTAATGAAAGAAGACCGGGATAGATGAGCTTTAAGCAATTATAACAGCCTGTACCTGCTGTTACAGACCAGCAGCACCAGCTCTTCTGGGATATGAGGCTCTCTCTCTATCTGTTCCTAGCTTTAAGCAGTACCAGTCTGAGGGATATAAGACTGCAAAGGAGCTCCTGAGCCTTTAAGACCAGTCACTTGCTGAATACACTGGTCATAAAATTTCATAAGCTGACCAAACTCTTCTAACGATGACCAAGTTTTGTACTGCTATTATTCTATTACAGACCCTCAGTACACTGATAATGAAAAACAGTATATAAAATCCTGCCTAAATGTATTCCCAGTTGCTTCTACGTGAACGCTGTCTTTTGATTTAAATAGCTTTTCTCCTGTTTCTCTAGAATTTAGTGTCATGATGTGTTTGCAGGGAACAACTGCACCTCTGCAACTTCTGCTTTGTGAGACCGAGTGAGCCAAGCCCTTGTACCGTCCCGCAGCCATCCCACAGGCTGTCCTCTACAGCTCCTCCATTTTTGACAAGCAAGGGCTACCACCACAGTGCTCAGTACTCCATATGAGGCCTCAACATGATCTACAAAACTGCCCGACTGCCGCTTTCGCTCTGCTGGAAACGTGTCATCAGGGACACCCTCCGACAGGATTTGCCTTTCATGGTTGGATCGCGCCGATGACAATATTCATCCTGACTGGCTCAGTGACCCAGTGCGTTCTCCTCATTTTCATTTCCAGCTGAGAAATTCCCAGGTTTTAGTGCAAATTTTTCCGCATTACTCTTCAAATTATGCTGCTCTTTATTCTTCTGAAGTTTATCGCACTGCCACCCTCCTCTAGACAGTACGTTTTTCTGCCTGATATCTTCATCCTCTGCCACACTAACAATGCCTCCCACCTTGGTGTCACCAGCAAATTTCAAAAGAACTATTAGTTCCAATGGTCATTATTGAAAATCTATCCCCAACTTGATATTTCTATGGTACACAGTGTTTTTCTGTGTTAGTTGATACTTTCCTTAAATAGATATCTCCTATCTACTTCAAGAAGAGTATAGATTTTTTGATTCTGTTCTTTGAAGAGTGAGGATTCCTTTATATCTGAGGCTAATTTATATTTAGGTCAACATGGCAGTTGTTTTGCCTTGCTGTTCTCATCGGTAATAGCACTTTATTTCTCTATATTGTCCACCCTCTCATCTTGTATAGTTCCGTTACAGACTGTCATATTGCTGTTTATTTTTATATTTTTATTTTTTAATATTAGATTTCCAGTCATGGATATTAAAGAAGTCACCTCCAACCCTCCCCTTCATTTCCAAGTTAAAATTCTTATCGTCATTTAAGCCAGCTTTAAGCCAGGAGGCGTAGTGCCCAGCAGATAGACAGCTTTCTATTTTCACAGAGATACACAGAATCAGCCACTCAGCATATTTGTGAGTGGAAGAGATGAAAATGCACCTAATGGTGCATTTATTTTTTAAATTCAGGGCACATACCATAGGAAGACCCTGAAATCTGTACCATTTCTGTGTACCACTGTAAACACGAACGCAATATAGTATTTAATTTACCTATGGATCCAAGTGACTCTCAGTCCTGCAGAGGCTTTTATGCAGCAGGATAGGAGGTGGGTTGAGGGGGTGCAACAAGAGAGGAGCACTATTGACAATGCTTGTACAACCCAAAAAAAAAGCCTTTGGGTTTTTAAGGTAGAGGAGCAAACCCATTTGAAACGCCAGGGCTGCTCATCCATCAGCTGTGGTGCTGGAGCAGGCTGCCAGTGTGGGCTGAAATTGGGGTGAACATGGGTGACAAAAGCAGAGGGATGCTGGGTGATGGCAACAAGTCCTGCACACCCACATGTGTTGGGAACCAAGAGTTTCCCACCAAACCATGTGGGTGGAAGCAGGGTAACGCCTTTTGCTCTGATTTGCCAGCAGCAGCCCTCATATTTCCACACTGCTGTGGCTGGTAGGAGAAGAGACAAAATACATGGGAAGACCCATGAGCCCTCATGCTGCGTTACAGACTGAGCTGCTATTTGTCTGTAGATGCAGCGAGCATTACTCTTCAGCTGACACACTTGATTTGTGGCCCTTAATATCTTCAAAGTAATGCTCTTGCTAATTGTAGTCATGCTATTGATTTTCATAGAGGCATTTTACTCCATATGAATCCATTGCTTTCAAACCAATTAATCATGCATCGCTAACTTAACTGCAATGGCGGTTTTAATGTGAATATTCAAGTAGTGCTTCACTTCAGGGTTTGTCAACAGCTTCCATCTGAAGACAATTTCAAAGCCTTAAGAAACCGCTTAATATAGTTATTGGATGCTCACCAGTTCATAAGACCCTGCCCCAGCTGCCTCATATATTTTATGCAGAACAAAATCTTCTAATTAAGTAGATGAAAGAAAAGAATTAACATACCACCTAGGGGACTGAACATACATGATTATTAAACATTATTAAAAAAATGAAAAAGGCATACCCCTCTTGGAGAAAAAAAAAAAAAAAAGGATTAAAATCAAGCTAACTGTGGAAGAAAACCTCCATTACAGTGCAACAGAGAAATGAAAAACTGAGTTCAGGCAGATTGTTTGCCATGACTGACACTGGAGTGATTTGCTGGAAGTAAGGCATGAGATTTTGAAGCAGCTGTGTGTGCTCTTCAAGTTCCTCAACCCGTTTTTTTTTCCCTTTGGGGAAAAACCTCCACCGCTGGGGAGGTTTTCTTGAAGGAGGTTGTGCGTGACTTGCCTGCGATGCAGTGGTCCTCCTTGCCTGGTGGTCTCCAAGACCCTGCACCCCTTCCCATGGCTTGCTGCTGCCATCCCCATCTCTCACATGTGATGAGAAATGAAGGCCTTCATTTCCAGTTCAGGTCAAACAGGGACACAGGGCAAAGATGCACCCCATGTCCTTCCCAAAAGCATTTCAGCGCCCCTCCTGTACTCCCTGACCCTGCCTGGGCCCCATGGGAGTTCAGGACAACCCACACAGCCTAATTTTATGCTTTCTTACTGGTGTGGACTGAGCCTTAGAGAAATCCCAGAGCTGCTCCATACCTAAGGTCTTCTGCTGCTCCAGCAATGCTTGCTACTGCATCAGTGGTGGTCATCAGCTGCACCACCACAGCCATCCATGTCCTTCTCCCAGGCCGTATGCATAAACTTCATGTCCAGGAAGAAGAAGCGTGACAGAAGATGGATGGAAGGATGGTGGAGATGGGTGGATGGATGCCAGATCAGTGCCAGAACACCAAACACATGCTCAATTATTAAGTGTGGAATAGACACCATGGGAAATAAATGTTTTCATTCCAGGTGTAACGAGACAAACTTAATGACAGAAATAGAAAAGCTACAGGGGTTGGTCCATCCCACCTTCCCTGCCCTCTAGCTTTCCTCACCTGCAGAAACAGTTATTGCCACCAGGACATTTTCCAGCTTCTTTGACTGCATCAGGAGAGCTATTTGGTCTTCAGTGGGCAGCAGTCACATTAGGGATTTGCTCCTGCATACAGTAACTCAAACACAAGGGAAGAAACTGTCACCATCAGCAGCATAACCAAAAAGGGACAGTTATTCCCTGCTATGGACTTTATTCATTCAGCCACAAGTCTGAGAGTGGAGACCTTAAGTATGCTTAATCAAAAAGCAGAGTTTTTCAGTAAGGTGTGCAGTTCAGAGCATGTGAGACTGACAGCATTCATATACTAAGCTTTGGAATCATTTTTGAAGAAGAAATAATTAAACATGTGGAAAATGATGGAAAATTAATGCAGCATACCTGTCAGATGAGCCTCGTATCTTTCGTGGAAATCATAATTGATATTTTTAACTATTCTTATTATGCATTACTAAGATCAAACTCCCATTCATCTAGTTGTCTGTGAAACATCTGCTGTACAGCCACACAGGAAATTATTTTGAGAAGAATGAGTATGAGCCATGGAGTGTGAGTAAGGATGCTTGAAGGGGGAGCATCAGCAGGATGTGCTGGAAGGGGCAATACAAGGCTGGAAGAGGACAATGGTTTCTCAGAGACTGGATCTGGCTTAGTGTTATCACTATTAACAGTGCAAAAAGTGGGTGATTGCTAATGAGATTTGTTTGCCAAGCACATCGTCCTTGATATGGGGGAGACTGGCTGTCACACAGAGACAGATGTCCCTGGGGGACAAGGGGTATCAGAAAGTAGTGCTGTAATACATTGTCCTGGTTTCAGTTAGAACAGAATTTTCTTCCTAGTAGCTGGTGGAATGCTGTGTTTTGGCTTGGGATGAGTAGAGTGCTGATAACACCCCGATGCTTTAATTGTTGCAGAGCAGTGCTTATACTAAGCCAAGGACATCTCAGCCCTTTGCTCTGTCCTGCCAACGGGCAGGCTGGGGGTGCAGTAAGAGCTGGGAGGGGACAGACCCAGGACAGGTGACCCAAACTAGCCAAAGGGGTATTCCATACCATCTGACGTCATGCTAAACAATACATAGGGGTGGCTAGCCGGGGGAGGGGGCTGGACTGCTCGGGGTTAGGCTGGGCATCGGTCAGCGGGTGGTGAGCAATTGCATTGTGCATCACTTGTTTGTACATATTATTAGTAGTAGTACTATTATCACCATTGTATTACTATTATTATTATTACTATTATTATTTTATTATTATTGTTATTATTATTTTCCTGTCTTATTAAACTGTCTTTATCTCAACTCACAGGCTTCACTTTCCATTTCTCTCCCCCGTCCCAGAGAGGGAGGGGGAGGGGGAGCGAACGGCTGCGTGGTGTTTAGCTGCCGGCCGGGTTAAACCACGGCATACATGAGGCCATGCATTTCAGTAATAATAATATAAGAATGTGTGCTATAATCTGGGAGTTACTCAGCTGGAAAAAATAAATAAATAAATAAAATGTGTGTGTGTGTGTGTGTGTGTGTGTGTGCGCGCACTTGTGGACTTCAGAGAATCACAGAAGCACAGACTGGTTAAGGTTGGAAGGGACCTCTGGAGGCCACCTGGTCCAACCCCCTGCTCAAGCAGGGCCACCTACAGCAGGTTGCCCAGGGTCAAATGTAAATATTTACCTCTATAAATGTGCGTGGTTGTGCATATACATGTGCACACATGTATTCACACATGTCTCTTAGCCCTGCAGCCATGACGAAGGCAAGTGATATGTTGTGATGACTGACAAAACTTTGGGGTCTCCAGTCACTTGTGTGAAAGTTGAATTTTAACTGGACTACACAGAGGAGAGAACATTTAGGATGAGCAGAGTTATTCCGTATTTAGCAGAGAGGACTGGGACAGCTGGGTTTGTCTAGCTGAGCCAAACCCTCAGGAAGGATGAGACTCCTCTACATCAAGAGAGTAAACTCGAGGAAGAGAAAAGCTATTTCAGATAAAACTCAGAAATGGCACAACAGAAAAATAGAATAAACTCACCAGGAAAAAAATGAGATTGGAAATCAAGAGGTAGTTTCAGACCACTTGAGTCAGCACAAAGCACAAAATGAGACCAAGGCAGCCTCAGATGGGATTTGTGACCCAGAAGATGCAAAAATCCTGTCTGGGTTTATATACGCAGAAAAGACACAGGCTTGGCAGCCCATCACAGGTGATATAAAGGTTAGACAGCTCTAGATTTTGATGTTTGGGTGAAGGGTGCTTGATTCTCTGATGGCACCAGGAACAACTTCAAGTGGGCCCACTTCCATGCAAACATCTGTACGCCTCTATTATCCATAAAGCAATTATCATATTAAAGTACATTACAGGAAGAAATCCTTTGTGTAGGGTTTCTAACAGAGCCTTTAAATGTGTGCTCTTTAGTTTTGTTGCTTCTTGTGTGAAACAAATAAATACTCAGTACATCAACTATTTATTTCATAGTGTACCAGTCAAACTGTAAAGTGTCTTTGGCAAGCACACTTGTTTATTAGTTTCTGTGTGATGTCTAAAAGAGAATTAGATAATTAATAACAACTATTTAACAATGACATTGAAGGAAAATCTTGAGGCCTCAACAAGAAACATTACACACAAAAAATAGGGAGAAATACAGGTAACATAAATATCACTCAGCTGAAAGGGACGCTAGGGTCTTCCTCAATATAAATTAAAAAAATAATTATGATAACTTACCCAATTCTCTATCTGGATTCTATTATCTGGATAATAATACACCATCCCATTCAGGCCACCTCCCTCCACCTCCCTTGGACAGAAAGAGGTAAGAGACACATTTATATGGGAACAATGAACAACTCTTCATAAACAGTGTTTCTGTCTAAAACATTTTTCTACTGTAGAAAATGCTTGACCTAATCATGCTACCAATTATACTTTATTATATTTTTTTTTATAAACATAGAATACTTTCAGCAGAATCTATGAAGATAATCCAAGCTTACATCCAAGTATGAGGACAGAACCAGAACTATTTATAATAGAAAATAATTAAATGCAGTTTATTTCCTTCATGTCAGTTATCCGTGAATAGATTGAAACATCACTTTTCTATCATTATTCAGCATTTCCCAGTGATTTCAGTAGATCAGTTTCAGCCCAGGGAATTGTGACAGACAACGGGTGACAACTTACCTATTCCAGGGGGTGACTAGACACAAAATAAAGGTAATACTCTTCTTCAGGTACAGTAGAAAACAACACTTTTTAAACACAGAGGGAGGACCTACAAAGCTTTTATGACAATAGTAGCCTAAGAACACCCTCATGTGACTATTTGACTGTTTCTTCCCAGGAAAATAATAGTTTATGTAAATATTCAAAGAAAGAAAGTTAAAAGTTTTTTAAAAGAGAAAATTCTTTTCACTTGAATGAGTAACCACACTTTGATATATATACATACATAATATATTCTCTCTCTATATATGACATACATATGTACATAATATATATGTATATTGGAAGATATTGATAGTTATACATATTTTGCATTTTCTCAGTGTGAGTAGAGCTGTTGACTCACTAGAGCATCTCTCCTGAGAGATAGCTTCTGGCTCCTTTACAGCAAGTAGCAATGTTATGCTCTGAAGTGTTATGACAATTACAGCACAGAAGACATGTCATGATAACAAGAGTTAAGTTTTTGTGTGTATTTATGAAATTCTACTTATCTCTGTGGGTAGTAACATATCCTCAGGTACAGAAGAAAGTGTCTTCCATGCATTAATATTGATAATATTATTTGTGTCTTAGAGTTATGAATACAGGATGTTAAAAAAAATCTTAGTACTTAAGAAGTTATATGTTGCTTCAAAGATAATCCTCCAGGGATAAATCCAAACTGTCATCCTTAAAAAGCTTCATGGACTGCATAAACATAAGAGCAGGAGGGCTGCACGGAGAGCATTAAGGAAGTTGCACTGCGTCTTTGCAAATAAGATTCTTTTCTGAACTTCTGTTGGTTTATTTGGACTTTGCATTTTGAATGTTTCAAAGGCTGGAAGAAATCAACACACAGCTTCTGCCTGGTTTGGTCAAAAAAACTGAAGATGTGAGCGCACGTGACATAGAAAAAGGGACTCGAAAGAGACTGTAATTCTTATTTCTTCTTTTTTTTCCCTTACAGAACAACTCAATACTGTTTGAGCTGGAGAACACTAAATGCCCATAGCTAAAAGAGCAACACTAATCTGAAAATATCACTACTGCTATTAATTTTTCTCTACACTTCCCTGCTGTACTGTTGTTCAAGCTTTGCCACAGAATCAAAAGAGAGAAGCAGTATGACTGTCTAAATGTGGCCCATTTTTAGTTTCTTAGGGTAAAAAGAAAGAAAGCAAGAAAGAGGAAGGAAGGAAGGAAGGAAGGAGCAAGAAAGAGGAAGGAAGGAAGGAAGGAAGGAAGGAAGGAAGGAAGGAAGGAAGGAAGGAAGGAAGGAAGGAAGGAAGGAAGGAAGGAAGGAAGGAAGGAAGGAAGGAAGGAAGGAAGGAAGGAAGGAAGGAAGGAAGGAAGGAAGGAAGGAAGGAAGGAGAAAACCGTACCCACAAATTACTGTTTCTTTTTCCGTGTTTTGCTCAAATCCAAACAGCTGCAAGCTGAGATTCACAACGCAGTGAGAATCTGTTACGCACTAGTGTATACTAACATGCCATGCAGAGGTCAGCTGTGGTGTAGCCCCAAGGATGTTCGCTCAGGGGCATCTGGAGGGTGACCATGCAAGGAGCTCTGTCACTCCAGCACTGCTGGGATGCTCTCAGCTGCTTCTGGACAGTACTGGGACAAAAGAACTGAAACTGATATAAGAAAACCTGAGAAGTTAAAAAACAACATTAAGTCCTTTCAAACTGGAGAGGGACTGATGCAGACAGGAAAATAATAGAGGAAGAAAGAATTTCACGGAAAACTGCACAGAAAGGGAAGCAGTTAAATAAAAAGGGAATGCTGCCTTGAGAACAAGGTTAAGAGACAAAATAAACCAGGTTTATAGAATGAGGAAGAGATTCAGCAATATCAGGTTGGAATTAAAGAAGCATATCTAGAAATATAAACACCATCTAAACAGGAAGAAAATCACTACAAGAGAGGGAGAGAGGCCATTGCAACAAACAATTCAGTTTTATAAGCTGCACTCACAGAGGATCTTAAAATTTGGGGCTTGTCTTTTCATGCAGTGTGATTGCAAAGTATAAACCCTCTTTTCCCTGCTTTTACCCATATGCAGCATCTCTAGATGAAGACAAGTCATGCCTTGATCATGATCTAGATGGCCAGTCCAGGAAGGCAGCAGCAAAAGGCTCGCAGCTCCTAAGGTCTTACCCTGGGAGAGCCACCTACTGCAGACGGTCTCCTATCCACCTGAACAAGGAGTAGACATGTAGAGCTCCTGCTGCCACCAGGGACCCACAGCATCGGGGAAGCATTGGGGGAGCCCTTCTTGGGGTGCATGTGGAGCCGTGGGAGGGTCTGCATGTTGGACACCTGCACCCACACACAGGACATGGGGGTTACAGCCCACCTGGGAGGGGGATTATTCAATTTTGAGGTTTTAGAAGCATCCTTAGAAAACTGAAGGTGGTTATTAACATTTTGCAAGTGTCTAGTACTGTGATTTATCTGATACATTTCTGATTTCAGTCCTGAATATGTACGGTTCACTGATTGTGTGTTAAATTAATGTTGGTAATAAATCAATAAATTGGTTTAATCCCAATTTGATTTAAACCATATGAAACCATTTTCCCTTGCAGTAGGCTGCACATGCGAGGGATGTTATATGAAGCTAGGACTGTGTTACCAATAGCGGTAGCAGTAATTGTGGCACCAGGGACACTATCTTCCACAAGCAATTTTAGGATATAACCTACCATTCAATGTTCTCCTGATGGTGACCACCAGAGTAGAACTATACACCATGCTCTTTTTACTGAGGTCCAGGATAATATTTGTGTAGTTCTAGTTTCAAGGAGATTTTTTTTTTCCCTCAATTGCCTGTAATGGTTGCTTGGTATTGGATTATTTCAAACAAAAGTTTCAGTAGCGAGTAAATGAACTTGTGGTTCTTAATGACAGCTGTGAGAGCTATTGTCTTTGATACTGTCATTGTGTTGCTGGACCATGACTGAAGAAACAACCACAATTTGATCAGAAAAATGCAGTGAAATGCAGAGTAACACTGACTACGTGCATGTTGAAAAGGCATTTAAAATAGATGCAAGCCAGCCTTCACTCTCTGCTGACTGCTGGACAGCTAAAATGCAGATCCAAATCAGGGCATCTCCTAGATAATGAAATTATAATTTTCATACTATAAAATATGAAAGAGCGGTGGCCTGTTTGTATTATGCAGCATTATACACTGCTGATGCTGGAGTGCTCCTGGCTAAATGTCCACGTAACCTTGGTGTTGTGGATGTATTTCAGTGACATGCTGACTCAGGGGGGTTAGGATAAAGACTGTGAAAGAATTTCAGGTCCCCAGATGTTCCCTTTTCTGGACAGGTTCCATAAAAATAACCTGGCTTTCAGTGGCTGGTGATAAAAACTTCATTACAGACCTATCTAAAATAAATAAGCAAATGCATGTGTTCCAGATCAGCACACGTCTGCCTGGGTGTGTTGAAAATGATCTGGATTTAGAAGAAAAGGGATCAGAAGACTCTATTGCTCTGAATACCTTATGAATATTTCCACTGCATTAAAAAAGAGAGAAAAGGAGAGTGCTTTGGTGACTCAATGCTGAAGGAGGAAAATGACAAATTTCTCAGGTCCACTATGAATTTACTGCAACAAAACCTATGTTTCTGAAAATATTTCTTATTACTAAGACAGATTTGGCAGGTTTGTTATTCACAGACGAAGGCCCCCACGTGTTTGGCAGGCTGCCCTCTGCAAGCACCACCCCTGGCCTCCCTGCAGCCCCCATGGACTCGCTTCTTCAGGCCAGGGGTGCTCCCCGCCGGCACTTCACAGCTGCCCACCGCAGCAGCAGATATCCTATGCCCTGGAAACGGCTGCTGGAAAATCAATCGCCCTTGGCTGATTAATAACTGATTTTTCCACTGATCAAAATGCCTGCCCTGCATTTGCCTTGTTACAGCAAGCACAGCTCGCATGCAACTTGCAGCTTAACGTGCCTGCCCCAAGCGCTCCCGGTCTCCGTTTCCCTTGTGTGGCGGCCTTGTGTTCGCCGCCATCTTAGGAGCTGAGGCTGCTCCCCTGCCAGAAGGCCGAGGAGCTCCTCACACGAGTGGTTTCAAGGAGTTCCCACACTGTGCCCATCTCTCTCTCTGAATACGCTCTCACAAAAGCCTTCTCCTGCTGACACAGCCATGCATGGGCACATTGCAGGCTGCACGCTCCTCTCACGGCCAGCTGGTGCCCATGCCATGCCTGGCCCTGGGGCAGCCAGCCAAGAGCATTGACACAATGGGCAATGAGGACGAGTGGTTCATGGGGGCAACCTAGGAGGCAACCCTTAGACTATCAAATCTCATCTTTATTTAGTACAAGCCCTTAAATTTACACGGGGTCTCCTCCTGAGCGCCCTAGATGTGTGTTGCTACGGTATGTCCTCTTGTCAGGTGTCTAGCATTGATACGAAAAACAGAAATGCAGACTTCACCATCTTCTGTTGTATCACTGCAAGGACCAGTCAGCTTCACGATTTCAGGCACACTTCATTTCTCACTTGATTTTGTTTGGTTTTATCTGGCTGCCTGCAGTTCTTATGATACCCTTCCCCAGTAATTTAAAGAGCTCTTTATCACCCAGATTCCCCTTCTCGTGGAGGTGTTTGTAAGGGTAGCCAAAGCAGCTCAGGTTCTCTCTTGTAACGTCCTCAGAAGGAAGGCTCACCCTGTGCTGCGAGGCGATCCCTCCAGCCTTGCTCCATCTTCACGAGCCTTTCTGCACTGCTTACAATTTTTCATCAAATGAATGTGACCGCCCTTCGCTCTCACAGATGAATAGCATCTGTGTGTAACATGTCAAATGGAAATGTGCCCAGTGATATAAAATCAAAGGTCCTGATGCTCATTCACATTAGAGGCCTTTACCTAATGCTGGCAAATTGCATTACATTTATATCCAATTTAATGCTCCCCTAAAATGCCAGCATCGCAAAGGGGCCAGGCTGTAAATAAGGAGCTGACTCAATCATTTATATTGACTTAATGCTAAAACCCTGACTGTGCTGTTAGGGTTACTGCACTTTTGCACTATGAGTGGAACATACAGACTAGCACTCACTCGCCCTGACTCGGCGGTGCACCCATCCTGGTATTTTCCAGTGTAGTACAAAGATTTATTTCCGCCCTCTTTCACTGAGTGAGGGCAGAGGTGCCATTACTGAAGGGGCCGCTGCCCTGCATTATGGCAGAGCCGTGAGACACAACTGACTTCTCTCCAGACCTCTGCGGGGGCATAACTTCGTTCACCCATTCAGTGAATACACACCTGATTTATGTCACCATTAAGGAAATAAGAATCAGGCCTGCTGCTTGTGCCCTAAATTTACATTACCCCTAACCACCTTGTTAAGACATCCCTGATTCTGCATTCAGAAAATTTCTTTTGTTCCCTCTCAATACACCATTAGTAATAGCTAAACAGGGGGTCTGAAAGGCGATAAATACATCTGCATTTCTAAGCATGGCTGATGCTTTCTTTCTTTAAAATTACTTACATGTGGCACCTACTTGCCCGAGTCATTAATTCCTCTTTTGCCGAGACTGCCTCCATTATTTTTATGCTTTGTCCTTGATGTTTGCTTACATTGTCCCTGTTTTCCATGTCAGAGAGCACAAGGTGCTGTACCCCATTAAGGATGACTAATACATGGACAGAGAGAGAAAAAAGGAAAGAGATTAAACCAGAAAGAAATTCATACTAAAAACATCACATAGTACTTAACAGAAAACCCTGCTGCTCATATGAAAGCAATCTTGTGAGAGGAGACTCTGGCTATTAGAAAATGAATGCACATGACTGGGGTGGAAATACAATTAAACCACCAGAGTAAAATAACAGAAAATGTGGTAGTGAGGTTAATAATAAACTCCAGTCATGAAAGCACAAGGTGTAGAAAGGAAATTACACTGCCAGTCATCGTCTCTTTATTAGGGATCTCATTAAAACCAGAGCGGTACAACTTCTTCCAATGGAAAACGTAGACGGGCACGAGTGGGTCCCTCCTGCAAAGATGTGACCACTTTGGGCACCCAGGAGAGAGCTGTGGGGGCATGGCAGAGGGAAGATCACTCTGCAGATGTTAATGTAATATTTCCATTAATTGGTTTATGCGCTTACTGTGCATGTGCATCACTAACACAGCTTATTGCTCACGACTACTCCCTTGGCTTTCTTTTATCTCACTCTGCCTCACATACCTTGCAATTTAAAGCCCCATATTTCAATTTCATGACAGAACAATCTGTAGCAAAATCTTCTCTCCTCTCTGCTTCAGTCATCCCAGCTCATTTTATTCTTGCTTCACCAGTACTCAGCTCTCTCCATACCGACTGTCCTTCCAGCTTCATGTTTCGTACTCCCAAATTCCCTCTTCAAATTCCTCTTCCCCCGCCCCACTCCTGCCTCAGCCTTCACTTAGAAGTGAACCCATTGCCCTCTGTGTATAGCTGGTTCCTGGGGTATCCACAGATGGGGATGAAAAAGACCAGAGAAATCAGGAATAGTTGGTGGGGAAAGAATGAGGCTGGGGACAAGGGTGTGCCCAAATGTGCCCATGTGTATAATTTTTGCCCAGTAGAAAGATAAATAGCAGTGGAAAAAATCCTGATGAAAACAACACATTTACACAAACATTTCAGTTCTGTGTCTTATTGAAAGTGAAAGCTCTGCCAATACAATTTGCTGAGACTCAGAGACCTTTAAATAATTAGAATAACTTTTCTGCATCTAATTTGAAAAGTGCAGGGGTTGCCAAAATAAATGTTTCATCATATTCCTCTGTGGGTTTAAGCACACACTCCAATGTGCATTTGTATTTGGAGCTTGCAATTCTTAGCTGTAGTTCTCCAACTAGAGAAACTCAAGGTGAGGACACCACTGAAAAAATCCACAACAGATTTTTTATTTTTTTTTTTCTGTTATGAAAGTATTGTATATGATATAGGAGATCTACAGTAAGAAATTTAAAGTAACCTTTAATTGTTTCAAACACTGGTGTTCAGCACTAGGGGAGGCTGGCAGAGACACTGTTAGAGAAGGACATGCAGTTCCTGGTGGCCCTCAAAGCCCATTTAAAGCCTTGTCCAAAGCTGCTAACAGAGCCCACGATTTCATAAAAGAGTAGGGGGGTCCTAACTTTCTATGAGCTTTTACCTTCAAATATTCATGAACGCAGAACTGGCTAATGTCCCATGGTATCTTACTTTCCATACTGGGGATGCTGCTGAAGGAGGGATGAGATGAGCAGCAGTTTCGTTTCCAAGAGCCTCCTTGTGCTCCAGCCGATGGCTGGCTTGCCACTGGCAGGACTGGGGCTTGCCTGCTGTTTCTCTTTTGAGTGTGCTGCCTCGCTGTGCCCTGGGGGAGCCTTGGAGAGCTGCTTCATTTTCCGCTGCCTTTCTTCCTGCTGCGGTCTATTTTCCCGAAAATTGTTTTCTCCACTGCTGCTATGGGTTTTTGCGCTCTGAGCTTTCTTTCTAAGTCTTTCAAGGCTGCTATGGTTGAGTTTGTGTCAACCAAACCTAGACAAGAGAGAGTGACCAAGACTTAGAGTCATCAATCTCCAGTTCATAACATTGTTGGTGGTAAAAAGAGGCTTTAAATCCACAGATCATCAGAGCACTTGGCAGTGGGCTTTGGCTGGGTCCCCAGAGCATGCTTGGGTGCCGTCAAGCTGCGCAGGCCAACATGGGCCATGGGAGCCCTGGTGCCTTGTGGTCACTTACAGTACACCCGGCCAGGCTGTCCCCTCAAAAGGCTGAATGCCTGTGGGCAAGGATGTGGTGGGGCACAGCGCAAGAGGATGCTGCCTTCCAGACAGGATGGGGACATGCAGGTCATCTCCCAAGGGAAGCACTGGAACTGCTGCTTGGTAAACTGAGGGAAAAGGTGAAAGTGACTGGAGAAAGCTGAGCCCATCTTTTGGTTAATATCCTCGAGATTAGTGAACACTTCACATAAGAAGTGAGAAATGCAGGGTTAGAGCAGTACCGGCTGCCTTCTGAGGTGGGAGCATCAGGCTACACAAAATCCCTTTTTTCCCCTTTTCTAGCCCTGTGATTCCTGCTTTCTCTGCCATCCAGTGGCAGTGCTTCAGCCAGCATCTAGAAACCACGCTTTCCTTCTCCTTTTTGTCTCCTGCATGACTTACATGTATCCTCGATGAGAGGACGTGCTTCTTGACGGTGACAAATGTGGGTTTCAGCCCTTCCAGCTGGGCTTGGGCTGGAGGTAATTGCTGAGCTACTCGGTCAAGGAGAGGCCAGGGCAAACTGAGCCTGGCAAACCTCGCAGTCAGCAGATGGGGAAGTTTCTCAAATTCAGATGTTTGCAGAGTCGTGCTGCAGCTGAGGGGGATGGTGTGGGGATGGCATCAAGTTATTAGAAAAGTTGGGCTTGGGAAAATCAAACCTCTCATAAGCTCTGATATGCACAGTGGATGGTAAGAGGGGAAGAACCACTGGTGTGCTTTTCATCTGAATGTATGGCTGTCAAGCCACAGTATATAATTCTCCTTCGGTTAAGCCTAAGCTTGAGGAAATACACTTGAAAAAAATGTAAACAAGAAGTGGCAGAATTGAGACCTTAAACACCTACTCTGATAGCCTAGGAAAAAGCTTTTAATAGCAGGAAAAATAATCCTCTGACAGAAAATGAACTGTAGGAAAAAAAAAAAAAAAAGACAGAAGCTGATTATTTGCTGTGATTTGGGGGAAGCAGCAGAGGGTTTACCCTTAGGACCAGAATGGGATCCAGAAATCATAACTGAAAGCAATAAAGCAATAACCCTCAAACCTCCTCCCAAAATTGCACAGGTATTTTGCAGTCGCTGAAGGCCTCTGGCATCCCCCTCTGGCCATGGGTGGCTGGGTGGCCTTCTTAACTACAAAATTTAAACTACTTAACTATAAATTGCTTTACAAACAGCGTCTGGCACCTTGTGTTTCAGTCGAAGTCACCAGTAATGTGTCCAGGTTTCCTGGAAATGCATTCAGAAAGACTCGTATTGATTTAGACCTTCACACAGCTCCATTATTCCCTGCAAAAATCTCCAGGGGGTGAGGTTTGTTTTTTTCAGATGACAATCGTGCCAAGCAACCCCCCGGTACCAATCAGACAGGGCGTTTGACAAAACTAGTTTGGGGATGACAGAGACTTTTCATTTGATGGGGGAAATAATGTAGGAGAATCCTATTACCCTGGGTGTTTAATTTGGTTTTCATCCTCCCAGTTTCACCTCCTCTCTCAGCGTCACTGTGGTAGAGGCTGATACGAGTAACTGAGCCTGATACCATGCGTAGTAGAGCTGTGAATTATGTTGATCCCAGCCTTACATAAGCCCTGCACAGGTGTAGGAGCCTGTCTGCACCGTTGGATCAGGGTGTTGTTAATGAATCCCTCATCACAAGCCCCTGCACAAGCTCCTGCAGGGCGCCTGGTGGTTACCTGCGAGGATGCCTGGGTGCTGAGCGGGGCTGGGAGCAGCTTCAGGGCAGGAGCCCTGCAGAGGAGAGGGCTCTTTGCCAGCCTCTGCTGGAGTCTGACGATTAAAAAAGGGGGCTTGTCCAGGAGGGGGTTGCTTTTTATTTGTAAGACTGGTAGGAGTGATTCTGGTAAGGCGCAGCTACGCTGTAAATTTGGGGATAATAAAATTCTACTGTTCTGTTATGCTGTGCATTAAACAGGAGCCTGAACAGTTTAATAATGAAACCTCAGGCAAACAGCTCTGGGGTATCCCAAAGGGAAAAGGTTCCCCTGGGGCAGGTGTCCCTTTGGCAGGCATCACCGGCAGGCAGAGGCGAGAGGTGGGCACACCAGCGCTCAGGCTGCAGACGCTGTAGATCCAGAACAGAGTGAGCGTGTGATGAGCCAGGAGGCTGGAGCTAGATGTCATGCTAAACCCTCAGCTGAGAGAAGCAGGGGTGTGAGACTGTCACTGGTGGGCAAGGGAAAACACCAGCAGGGCAGAGAAGAGCCATCCCTAAATGACCATCTCTTTTTCTTGTTGACTGTTTCTTTTCTACTTCTGCCTCCAACAAGCCCCTCCTCAGTCCCCTGCAAAACTCTCTTTACATTGTTTTTCTTTGAATATTTTTTTCTTTTTCTGTGTCTGGGGAAGAGTTGCTCCTCGAGAGGACGCAGATAAGGCAGATGAGTTCCCCAGGTTTCCAGACTGGACCTCACTGCTTACGTTGTAAGGGGACAAAGGCTTAGGTAATCTTAATTCAGTGTAAACTTCTGCAAACAGCTCCTGTCAGAAAAGTAACATCATCCCCCCTATAATCACTCTTCCTGATGTGTTGTTTTTGGTTTTGTTTTGTCTTAATCTAGGAAACTGGACAACCATGGTCTTGTTGTTTGATCTTATTTAATATTTAACATGGTCTTTATATCCCTTCAGTGTCTGCTTCATGTTGTTGTTGTTGTTGTTTTCTCCCTGTTGCAATGTTAAGAAATCAGGCAAGCAACTTTTATTTCCAGAAAGCTATAAGCAGTTGAAGAAAGGGTTTTAATAATGAAAATGCCTGTTTTATTGCATTGCTGTCTATAGCAGCAATATCAAGAAGGTATAAAAAGCACACGGCTCCCTATAGAGGAGAAAAGGTCTGTTTATCACCAAAAAAAAGCCTGTTTAGCATTGAAGGAAGTATTTTAGTTTTCTGTAAGAGCCTGAAAACCCCTTGTGCTTCCTTTATTTTTCTACCTCAGTGCTATAGCCACTTATTGTCTCTGTTTGAAATTAGATTATGAATTCTTTGTGGCTGCAGCTCCTCTGTAGTGCAACCAGTGCTACGAGCCCTTCATCCCTCTGCCTTCTGTGTGATTACCCATTCCCTGCGAAGAGGCAGTGCTCAAATAAGGACAAATACATTTTATTTATGCTGTAGTCATATGAATTACACAAAATGAGTGTCTTACTGAAAGCTCTGGACAAACAGCGGCTGATGCTCTGACCCTGTTGAAGTCAGCGTTGAAGCTACCACCGGCTGCCAAACAGCAGAAATTTTATTTAGAAATTCTAACACCTCTCATTATCTAACCTGACACTGTAAACATGTGAATCTGCATCCATGAGGACAGACTATGTGTGAGTAAAAGGAGCACATCCAGGATTTCAGGTGATGTTTTGCACCTATCACAGAAAAACACTTCGACATAAGAAAGAGGAACTGTATTAAAATAATAATGATAATAACAACAATAATAGTCTTGCATAAAAAAAAAAAAAGTCTAGGCATAAATTTCACGTCAGTCACAGAAGGCTGGAAGAACAAGAGGAAAGTGAAAAAAATAAGGGTGAGCCTTGCAAGTGGTGCATCGAAATAAAGATATTAACTAGCTTTCAGATGTATTTTTATCTTACGTTCTGCCTGCACAAGTTTCATTCATGCATGCTATAAATACTGTAAAGGTGAAGACGATGAGTTATGAGAGAGAGTAAGGACTAGAAAACCCAGCTCTTAAAATGATACATAATTTGACACTTACACCTTCAAAAGATTCTGAGAAAGAGAAATGATTCAGACTTTACAATAAACAGTAAGCTGTGAAGAACTGATCTTTTCATAGAATGACTTTGGTGGCTGTGACTCCGTCTCTACATTTTAATCTAGCTAGCAACTGCTAAAATAACCAATTTAATACTTATATGGATCTCAGGGTAGAATTTGAAAATCCTGTGCTGCGTTTGATCCGTGAGGGTTTCTATATAGCACTATAGGTGAGGTTTTCTGAAAAGTCTACCCAAATGTACATAACATTTTAAAAGTCATTTAACAATATTTTAATTAAAAATATATATTTTTTTTAATTTTAAAACATTTTAAGTATTTTTTAAATCTTTAAATACACATATATATGATTGAGCTTCCATCAAGCTCCTTTTGTCTTTTACTCAAAAAATAAGTTATTTTTGACCAGATAATTAATTTCAATAAGAGCACAGGAGCAGAGGACAGATTATTTAAACAGGCGAGCTGTAATCATGTCAGCTGGCTTTGAATAAGTTTATTTAAGAGCATTTTAGGACTTAGCTTGAGCAATTTCTGAACGGTTAATGATCATTTCTGAAAAGTGTAAGTGGATGGGGAGTCCCAAAGGGCTGGAAAAATGCAAACAAAATCTGTCTTAAGAGTAATACTAGGAAGAAATCTATGGGACATACAAGATGGATGAGTTCAGCTTCAGTATTTGGAAATACTCTTACTAAAAAGCCACTTCATAAACAACAGACAATATTCTGTCTTGTTAAGAGCAGCTCACTTGATACCATTATAACAAAATCCTTTATCATGGTTAGAAACCAAGCACAAATGAGAGGAATGATAGAATTTATACTGACCAAGCCACTACTTTTGAGCTCACATGAGCTGAAGGAAAATGATACAGAAAAGAATGGTGAGGTGGATGTTCAACCAATAGGTACCTACTGGTTGAGTTTATCCTTCAGGGGGTTGCTCCATTGAGATAATATAAGAGGCGGGCCCTGTAGAAGCTTGTCCTATTGTGCTTGCTTTTATTCTGCTGCAGAAAACAATCCAGAAGATCACAGCGGAGCACAACTTAGAGTGGAAAATACAGCACTTTGCAAAACATTCAGATGCTCTTCTGGGATGCATCAACAGCTATAAAATATAGGAGGCATTTCTTTTACTCGGCTTGGCACTACTGACCTCAGCTAGAATATTGTGCCCAGTTTTGGACTGGGTATTTTTAGAAGAATTTAACTCTCTGAATCATGCGGCTCAGAGGTGAGCAACACACCTGGTAAGAAATGTGGCTTCTTAGGAACAGCTGAAATAATCAAGCCTGTTTTTTTTTCTAGGGAGAAAAGAGGAATGATAGTGTGAGTCTTCATAGGCACAAAATATGTACTATTCCTCAACAATCAGTAGGAAAATAAGTAAAATTGTTTGTTGAGAAGAAAGGTAATTTAGATTAGATATAAGGGAAGAACTGAAAGGACAGCTGAGCGTAGGTTACCACAAGGGCTGCTGGCATTGTCCTCTACACTGAGCATTTTTAAGAGCAGCTGAGAATGGTATAAATCTACTTGATTTTGTCTCAAGAAAAAGAATAGACTAAATCAGGGCTGCTTGTTCAGCCAACCATCAGTAGATTGCTTGGACAATTTACCAAGCCAGAAGCCAGCTGTGACCTGGGTGAGCCATTTGGGGGTGGCAGCCTCTGCCCAGCTCACAGTTTCACAGAAGGCCCTCTCATATGGTGCATGCATCTTGGCTTCTCGGACTGGAGAAGGACCAGAGCCATTTGGGGAGGATGGTGGTTGGGAACAGGCTGCTGCCAGTGCAGTTTGTCTGCCCAGAGCCCATTCCCTGCTCAGGTCTGAGGATTACCTGGAAAATGGGAGAGCCAAGAACACTTGGTGTGAAATACAAGGGTATCAGCAGCATACACCTGAGTCTGCAGCAGGAGGAGGTGACTGAGATGCTATTCCTGGACTCAATATTTCCATGCTGAGACACCTGGCCACCCATAAGCTTTGGGTTTGGTGGTCCATAACTGGCCTACAGGATCATCCTACAGCTATTTCCCTTTAAAGATTCACCAATAAAGCTAGAAGTAGTTTGGGAAATATGCTGAACCTTGGCACTGATCCACCGTTTCAAAATGTGTGGAAATCATTAGATGAAATGACCTCTTGAGGTCATTTTCTGCCTCACACCGCAGAGGTTTCTGTGAAATAGCGGAATAATTTCAGTCACCTTTGGAATATCAGCAGGACTAAAAATGGAAGAGCAAATAATAGTTAAAAAATGGTGTCGATTTGGTATCCATTACTGACATAGCAAGTTCACGAGGCTTTTCTATTTGTGCTACACCTAATAGAAAGTTAATGCAGGTTTGAAAGAGATGGTGTTAATTATGCCATTTGAGAATTATACAACCCCTCATCTGTAGTGAAAACTTCTGGCAAATAGCTAAACTATGTAAAATTGTATTACTTGAGAATTACACACAGAGTAATTTGGGAGGAAGGTTGTGACAGGTACAACTACTTGCCTTGTCTCCTCACAAAGGATGAGACACCTAATTCTTCTCAAATGCCAGGACTGGTCAAGGATTTCTGAAAGAATAATATTCCCTAAAACATTATTATAAATCTGAATCCCTAAAGTTCCACCTGCCAGGGAAGAAAAGAAATGAAAGTTTCTGCATACGATATCTCACTGACATGTACTGAATTTCAAGCTGCAGGGCAAGCAATCTTCTGTGGAAAGGCCCAATTTTAATGCTTCAGGACTTCACAGCTGTGAAAAGCACATCCTTACACTAACACATAGGGCTGGTTTAAGGCACATTTTTGCTTGGGACCTGGTACTTGTGTTTATCAGAGAAATCTTCCGGAATAGCAACGCCTGGCACAGCCTCATCCACTGAAGGAGGGCAGTGGGCTGGTTGAGACCCCACCACAAGCACTATCTGAAGTTGAATTCCTACCTTCAAGCCTCAGCAGAGCATGGCGGGGGTGGGAGGGGGAGCACCCCTGGTGCAGGGTGGTGCTTTCATCCAGCCCTAATTATTAAATTGCAGAATATGCTGCCACGTTTATTTATCCAGCCCTCACCCTTACAACGATAAGAAATCAAAGTGTTTGAACATGGTGAGTAGGAATGTAAGCTGTTTACATAATCACTGTTTGCATTCTGTTAGAGGTGACAAAATCGTCAAGAAAAAAAAAAATTGTCAGTGTTGATAAAGAGCATATCAGTAAACAGCAGATTAAGGAGGACACAGAGAGCCTTACAGCCCAATTATACATAATTTGCCATGGACATGGTTTGAGAAAGAAATGCACACAACGACTTAGAGAAAATTGCTTAGCTTGGCCACATCCTTATTAACAAAACAACAGTGCCTGAGGGCAAATTGCCCTTGAAAAATAACTCCTGGGAATAATAGCGTGTCCTCACCCATTGCCTTGCAATGAAGAAGAGACCTTTCCTCCCACTACCCACCCCCCTCTAAGGCATGCCACAGCCTGAGCCTCTTCAAAATTTACCTGACCCCCATGCTTGCCCACAGCTGCTTAGTCCCTTGTCCCTTGGAGAGACAGGGTCTGCTCCGATCTATTATGGGATTCCAACAGTTCGTTTTGGGGGATCTATGCAGTGATTCACTTCAGCCTTACAACCAGGACGCTGTGGATTTGGGTGGCTGCAATACCTCTCCCAACCCTGGTCTGCTCTTTAACCCAGTAAGCTTTCTTGCATCCTCCCCAAAGTCTCATTCCCACCCTGTCCTGCACTCATGCATTGGCTGCAAGCACGGAGGCAAATCAAATTGTCAGAAAAGTGGATGTATGAGCCTACCAGCAGCCTAAGCAAAATGTTTCTATGGCTGTATTTTATCCCATCATTCATGGAAAAGGTTCATTTTGTTCCACCACACCTTCAGCAATGGCCCCATAGGGCATTTTGTTGATCATATTTCAGAGTGACAGTCAGCTTACAGCAAGTTTTCAAAATCAGAGCATATCGAGGAGGATAAGGACGGTGACTTGTTGTGCATTGTTCTCTTGTAATGAGAAAGGGATTTTAGAAAGCTTTTAAACTTCATTAAACTAACAAGAATATTAAGAACAGACCGCCATAAAATATATCCTAAGACTGAAAGGTGCAATGTCTCTTCTTGTGGATTATCCCTTCCTAGAAAAATGAACTATGATCCATTGCCTATCAAATCTTAAACTTAATAGCAAGTAACAGTAACACAGAAAAGGACCTGTGATGAATAATGAACCAAACTCAACTGTTCAAAGTGTCATATGGAAGACATGGGTGGTAAATACAATCCTTCACGTGGCATTGTTACAACCTTTGGCAGAGTAATAATTCTGGTATTGGAGTCCACATTTTATTAAATAGATGAGTGTAATAAGACTTTTACTTATTTTTACAACATCAGGTGGATGGAATATCGTCACTGGACATTTAGACAAATGTCTCCTGGCCTGAGATCAGTGTCTGGACTGCATGACCTTTTGTGCCCGGCATTTCCACAGCTTGATTCTTCCCAGCACGTACCTTGATTTTTAAGGCAATTCTCTTTGTACCACATTCAAATTCCAGCTGCAAGCTCTTTGTTTTGTTGGCCATATGCTTTCAAGCACAGAGCAGTCTACTGTTCTTGACAAGCTGGAAGGCTCCAGGGACACCCTGCTGGAGCAACGCAAAGAAGAAATACTGGGAAGGTGAGAGAAGAGGGAGGGAGGGATGTGTCAGCTCTCTGGCTTGGTGGAAGTGTTACAAATACCACCAAAGTAGAGCCAGATCCTCAGTGTCTTTGAGCTCTGCTAATGATGGGTGAAGTTTGCAAACTCAGCACACAGGTACTATGTAATGTATATTTACGGTATTGTGGCCATAGCTAGGGTTTAATGAGAATTTCAGTGTGGGAGGAGACACCACGAACAGATGGAAAGGCAGCAGCAAGCCACAAGACATATTGATGAGGCGTGCGGGCCAACTGGGTGCTGACCAAGCCCAGCTGTCCCTCTCTCTGGTCTAGTCTGTTCAGGAGAAAAAGAGGCAGAGTTTCAAGTAACACTCCTGGTGCATGAATTTCTGGTTAGTGTTGATGTAGAGTGACCCTTTTTCCAGTGCCTGTCTTGCCCGTGACAAAGATGCCATCTCCATCTCACTAGTTCCACCATTCGCAGCCTGCACCAGGAGGCAGCCAACTCCTTTTTCCTTTCCTTGTTGGATCAGCATGGGCAAGCCCGTCTCAAGGAGAAAAAAAGGTGAAGCTAGGGAGGAGACGCTAAAAGGTGCCTGCTGTCCCCTAGCCATGATGACTTCTCAGCTGTTCTGGGACTGTAAGGTTATCAGATAGAGGTCACACCTTTGTACATGATTTTCCCATTACCAGCCTGATGTCTCATATAATTGTTACACAATTGTTGTATACAACACATAGAGTAGCATACAGTAGGGAGTAGTCTCCAGCTTGGCCAGTCAGCTCTACAATGTCCCTGGAGATGTGGGGAGGCAGGTATATGCTCTAGGACTTTGAAGGGATCTACCAGTCTCTAAACTGACAGATCCTACAGCACCGTAAAACACTTGTCATCTCAGAGATGCACCATTTTTTTATTTTTTATTTATTATCTCTATATAGAACAGGGCCAGGTTCAGCCAGTTACCTCCATATGACAACTAGTAAATATTATATCATGGAACCGAGTCCTCTGCCAAGACCAAGAAACTTGGCTGTCTGCTGGTTCACAACACGAGGTATCCCTCAGCTGCCTTGCAAGACAGCTTGCAAGCCTGGTCAGACAATACCCATTTTCTGTGGTGATTGCCAGCTGTCTCCGTGTGTGGTGTCAGATCAGATGTGGGTTTTTGGCCAGGGAGATAGAGGACAATAGATTCACACAGGGATGAATTGGTCTTCAGGTAGGGCTAAGCAACTTTCCTTTATTAATTAGTCAAATGATACAGCTTCACGAGTACCACTTCTGTCACTGGTATTAATTTCAGAGTGGCTTGGTTTGGCTTACCCTAAGCCTTTTCCTGATCAAATCATGCTGGAAAGAAAAACACTACATTAACACTAAATTGAATGCACTTGGAGATTAGTTTGCTTGTATTTAGCTGTGCTGGTCTAAGTTAATGTCTGGTTAACTAAAATGATCTACCGTCAAAACCATAAACTTAAGATTTTTACCAAAACCTCACAAGATGTTGAAATTTTGTTCTTTATGAGCAATGACTAGTAGTAGCCTGGATGTATTCCTCTTTTGAGAGCATTTTAGAAAGCTGCTGTTTCCAACCCTACTAAAAGCTAGTATGACAAAACTTTTGTTTGCTTGGTTTTTGTTTTGTTTTGTGTTTTACCATATCGTGGAGTCTATGAGGAGGTACGGCTTCTCCTTACAAGTGTGCCTCTCGTATGCTAGGACACTGGAGCTACAACAACATTACCTCATTAATATAACATTACACTACAAACACAGAACAAAACTCTCAACGCTGCTAGTATCAGGACTAAGGGTCGAGCAGCCTTTTCAACCATGCAGCTTTTAACTTGCTCTTTTTTTTTGTTTGTTTGTTTGTACATGGGGCCTGCTCAAAATAAAACAAACTGACCACGTACCAGAACTCAGGAGTGAGCTCAGTAACTTCTGAATTAAGTTATGTGGATACATGGGAGGGGCACCCAAACGATGTAAGGATGATCCTTTTTCTATCTGAAAATGTAGATTTAAGAGAAGCTGGAAAGTGCAAAGGCTGAATCATAAGGCGAGAGCTCAAAGACACCAACATAAGTTTCAAGAGGCAGTTTTAATTCTGGCTTTTCCACTCTTTGAATTCTTAAATTTGCATTTCTGAAAATATTCTTGTAGAGTGGTATTCTTCGCATGCGGTTGCCTAGGCTGAGAAGCAAGTAAGAGCTTTGCCTTCTGTGCAACCATGTTACCCTGCAGGTTATTTCCAGGGATGGTGTTTTTGGCTTGACTTCACTGACCTCTGCCACTTGAGCAGATGCCGTAGTTGTGAGGCGTCATCTAGATGTGGCTCAGCACCAGCAGTGTTTCAGAGGTGTTTTCAGAGGTGTCTGCTGGCAGATGTTTGGTGAAAGCATTGATTTCCATCCATACCTGCATCTGGAAGGCCTCCCCTGAGCAGCCTATTTGCACGTCCATTTCTCACCTCTTCCAGCCTTCATCCCAAAGCCTTAGCACAAATAATTGACCCTTCTCACAGCTGAGGATTCAGCTCTTTGTTTCAACCTCATCCTTCCTAAAGCACTTATTTCCAAGTAAAACACTGCTCGTTTTTGGGATGGCCTCCGTCCTGCCATACAAAGCCACGTTCCCTCCGATGTCCCCTCACACCACATGGTACCTGCCTCACCCTGCTCTGTCCTCCTGGTGCACGTCAGCCCCCAAGGAGGCAGGCACGGCACCTTGCCTGTGCAGACTGCCTGTGACCACAGAGGTCCAAATGGGCATTTGCAGCTCTTCTTTCCAGGAATTTGGAGCCGGTTGCTATAGTGATAAACAAGTTGGCTTATTAGGGAGAGGAACAAAGCACTAGAGAAAATGATTTCAAAATGGCCTACGTGCATACATAAACATGCAATCTCATCCTTCATTATCAGCTCAGGCAGCTGGTTTCTCATTTTGGGAACAGCGCAGACCCCCGATGTGTTATTTTAGCAAGTCCAGCCTGGTCTCCACTGCCCGTCCCTTCTGACACACTCAAACCTTGTGTGTGAGCGTGGGGTCCTTTACTTCTAAGTTGGAGAACAAAATTTCTTGGTGGAGAGTGTAGGGAAATGCGGTCTCTTAAAGAAAGTGTGAGGTGATCTAATAAGGCTGGAATAACTCTAAAAGACCAGATGAGGACAGAAGAAGTGTCTTTGCTGCATCCTCTTCTGCTAACTTCTTTTTTTTTTTCGCCTCTTGCTGATGTCAAGATCCCTCTAAGCAGACAGGCAGAGGTGATCTGTGCCTGTCAGACAGCAAAACTTTACATTATCTGTAGGAAGTCTGGCTTAAGCTCTGGTCTTCCGGGCCTTTGCTGAAGTATAATAAACCTGATCTCATTTACATGCCCAGATAGTGCCGAGATCAGGCTCGCGCCCTTGAACGTACCGTAGACAGCGTACGTTCATCTCCTGCGAGATGCGGCCCCGGTGCTCTTTTTTGGCTAATCGCACATTTTGATTGACTGAGTGGTGCCAAAAGGTGCAAGAAACCACACTGCGCATATTTAATTTAGATAGGCAGGCTGGCCTTACTGCCTGCTGTGATTTGAGTCAGCTCGTATCTGGCTTCGCCTATCACAGAAACTAAGCTGAGGAGCCACCTTTGCATGCCAGCGCTGATTACCCATTTTCAGTTATCACCGGTTGGTGCTGCTGAAAGGAAAACCTCAAAACATTCTGAAGAAATGAACTGTCCTTGGGCTTGATCTTTTCAATTACAAACATATGAAATAGGAACTCTTTCTCTACAGTGTTTTATCCACGAGTTAAAAATAATTGCACATTTTGATATGTTTATCCAACTGGTTTTGCTTCTGTTCCTGCAGGACCGTAATAGTTCCATCAGCCACAGAACCTACAAAACAATCAATTTTAATAGCTTTTTTTTTTTCAAATGCTATCTATAACTCTCACTGTCTTTCCAATATCTGAAGAACAGTCTGTAATGCTGTAGTTAGCTTGAACAAATCCCAGCATTCAAAAACCATGGGGAAATTCAAATGTTTTGAGTAAGGAGAGGGTCTGGGCACATCCAGCTGGGAGGCTGGGGGGACCTAGCAGAAGCTGTGGCCGAGCTGCCCAGTAAGAGGGAGAAAAACAAAAAGAAATGAATTGTTTTAGAGCCAGTAGAACCGTACATGGAAATAGAAACTCTCATGTCATGCCTGTCTTTTTCTACGGATGTTGGAAAGACTGAAACCAATGAAAAAGAAAATAAACAGGGGCACGCAATCACAGGCTAGCAATGCAATCCCTTATGACTGTGTCCAGCCTGCACAAGACAGAAGAATCTGAAACGTGCTCTAATTTAAAGAAAGGAAGAAAAAAAAAGCTTCTGTGTGTTCCTGTAGAATAAAAATTCTTGTGTATGACCAGGTATATGGATACTTACACATACACGCTGCTTTCTAGCACTGTCAAACATTCCTCTGCCAGAGCCAGGCACCCTCCGCTGGTAAGAACCGTGCACAAAACTGGAGTTTTTGTTTTGTTTTGGTTTGTTTGATTGTTTTTTGAAGACAAACGAAAAATTGTGTGACAAATCCTGACACATCTCTGACAAAAATCTTTGGAGAACGGGGGCAGCAATCAGCAATCTCATAATAGATGAGCCAAGCAATAAAGTACTGCAAACAAACAGCGCTGGACTAGATCCTAAAGAGAAATGCCTGCCCACACACCATCATACAACCCGGAATATGCACTGTACTGCATACCGTGTGTGAAGCCATAGGAACAACCCGAGTCACACAGTGATTGGTACCATCCATCACAAGTTAGAAACTTGTCCTTTGTTTCTGAGTTGCACCTGAGGCCCCAAATCAAATGTGACAATTTTTATAATAGCCAGAGCTAAGGCGTTTTGCAGAAAAAAACCTATGTTTGTGGATGGTTTGTCCACACAAATAGAGTGGTTATTTGGTTGGGTTTCTCCAGTGTCCAAAGGAAGAACATTTTTTCTTTGCTCATCAAAAAGCAGCAGTTTAATAAATAGCAGTTGGCTTGTACACAGTGTCTTATTATCATTTACCTCCCCATCTAATGCAATCTACACCTAAAGCCAGCAGAGAATGATGTTGCTTTATTTGATATCACACCTGACGCGCTTGAATCGTGACCTCCAAGTCTGTTCTGTGGCACATGGAAACACCTTGCAGCAGCTCCGGAGTGAAAATACAGCTGTAGTAATTTGTTACCCAACAGCCGAGTATCTGGAATCATTATGCTACAGATCCCGTGCGCAGTTAGGAGCAGTAAATGCTATGTTAGCAAGCACACACAAACATGTAGTTACTGGCTTCCAGGGACGCAATTAAAGAGGCGGGATAACGCCACGCAGTTCACCAGGATATCTCCCTGGTGCTGGCTTAGTTTGTGCTCCTTCCTAAACCGCTGCAATTACACCCAGCTATTCTTATTGCTACCTTTATCGAGGTTTTATAGCCATAAACTATTAGGCATCCTCCCCAGGCTAAGCTCTGAATACGGACTCGAAGTCCACCAAAGACTATTTTTGGCCGAAAAAAGGCTGCAGGCTCTGCGAAGAGCGCTAATTAAACACCTTCATTTGTAACCCTTAGTTTCCACGTTCTGCCCCAGCAGGTTTTTAGGGTGCTGACGCAGTAACACAATGGCTGGAAGTTACGAGCCTTGAGTTCCCTTTTCCAACAGACTCCCCGCTTCCAAAGGAGCACAAACAGCAGCTCGCTGGCATGTGGCTTTCACACATACGTTGCATCACTTGAATGAATCTCTCTGTAAGCAGGACCGTACTATAAATGAGAAAACAAGGGTATGTTCATTCACTGGGGAGAGATGTTATTTAGATTATTGTCCTCTAGATAAACTGCATCAGCACAAAATGGGCAACTGTAATTTCATGTCTGAGACGCGTTTGGTTGGGATATATCGAACTATTTGTGGCTGCTGCATTGTTCCATGTTATTTCATTAATCACATAACAAGCCTTCCACTTCCCGACTGAACATGCTAACTCCAATTACCTCTCAGCTACACAGATGTTTCCTCATTTAGATATTCAGTGCGTGGCCATGTGTCACCCCCACTTTCCCGAGCATTTCAGCTTATATTACATCACTTCGACGTCCTTCCTGTGGGCGAGCCCTCTGGGTTAATATGTCCTTTTGGGTAACAAATTGATCGCTACAGAGATATGAGTGATAGATGGACGCAGCATCTACATTATCTGCGCTGGTAATACACATGCAAATGTGAAGGATGCATATAAGGCAGAAATGAAAGGAGCAGTTTGAGACAAGGAGGCTGATGTGAAGACACTATCAATTTCTCTAGCCCACACCATTCCCACTGATAAGTCAGTGCTTCGGCGATGAATCACTCTGCTCCTGATCTCAAATCGCCCAGAAGTTGGTGAGCCCACAGTTTGGTCTATAAAGAGGGAAATGGCTTAGTCAGGGAACCGAGGAGGGTTCCCCACTTTGTAAATACTCGCTCTGTGCCCCCGTGTTTTTGTGCAAGACGAAGGCTGAAGCGTTCAGCTCCAGTTGTAAGCAGGTCTTCAGCTGCGACAGCAGCGAGTGCTGCAAAATGCACGGGGAACTTCCTCGCTGAGGGATTATTCCCGGGGGCTTTAGATCATGCATTTCAGGCGTGCTACGGCACTCGGTGAATGCCTTTTATTCAAGCTAAGTGCAGAAAGGTGGGCTCTTAGCAAATTCCCATACACGAACGATTTACAGAGGGGCTCTCACGTCATTCCGAGCTCTTCGGAGATGAGGCAAAGGAAAAGACGGGGGGAAAGCAGCGAAACGGGATTCAGACAGGTGCCGGCAGCAGGTGCTGCCCCCTGCTCCCGGAGCCCCCCCCTCCGAGCGGCAAGGGCCCGGGGGTGCCGCCGAGAGGGCTCCGGGCCACGGCCGTCGGGGGGACCCGAGGGGGATCTGGAGTAGGAACCGGCGCCTTATGCACAACTCGGGGCTCCTGCCGAGCTCCGACCCGCTCTGCCCCTGGAAGGAGAAGGAGAAGGAGAAAGAGAGGGAGAAATAAAATGAATTAGGCTGACCCAGCCCGCTGGAGGGGGAAGCGCCGCCGGCGGGGGGCTCGGGGCCGTCGGGGGGCGGCGGCAGAAGTTGGCGGGGGGCTGCGAGGGGTCCGGGGGGAGCCGCAGCCCCCCGGGGGCGCCCGGTGCCCCGCCTCGGAGCCCGGGGGGAGGCCGGCGGAGCGGAGCGGGGCGGAGCGGGGCGGGAGCCCCCCCGGAGCCGCCCGCGGGGACCCTCCCTCCGCTGCCTCCCCGCCGCCTCCCCGCCCCGTCAGAGCCGCCCGGGGAAGCGGCGGAGGAGCAGCCTCGCTCCCCGGAGCCCCCCTGGAGCCGCGGCGATGCTGAGGGAGGAGGAGGAGGAGGAGGAAGGGCGCTGGTAGAGGGGCGGCGGCGGCGGGGCCGCGCTGCTGCCCCCGTCGGGGGGCACCGGGGGTCTTCGAGGGGCAGCGGGGGGAGACCGGGGGGCACCGGGGGAGCACAGAGGGGGGACACCGGCGCCCCGAGGGGTGGGTTTTGGGGGCGGCCATGCGCTGAGCGCCCCCGCTGCCGTCCATGGGGCGGCGCTGAGTGTGGGGCGGGGGGGGGGGGGGGGCTGCAGCATGAAGTCCCTGCTCTTCGGCCGCTTCCTCCTGCTGCTGCCCTGGGTGCTCGTGGTCATCATCGTGCTGGACATCGACAGCAGCCGCCCGCCGCTGCCCCCGCGGGCCGGAGCCGGGGCTGATGGCGGGGCTGGGGGGGGGTCCGGTGTGGGTGTGCGCGGCCCCGAGGCGGCGCTGCCCACCATCTACGCCATCACGCCCACCTACAGCCGCCCGGTGCAGAAGGCCGAGCTGACCCGGCTGGCCAACACCCTCCGGCAGGTGTCGCGGCTCCACTGGATCCTGGTGGAGGACGCGGCGGCCCGCAGCGAGCTGGTGAGCCGCTTCGTGGCGGCGGCCGGGCTGCCTTGCACCCACCTGCACGTCCCCACGCCCCGGCGCTACAAGAGGCCGGGGCTGCCCCGGGCCACCGAGCAGCGCAACGCCGGCCTGGCCTGGCTGCGGCAGCGCCACCAGCACCTGCCCCCCCCGCAGCCCGGGGTGCTCTTCTTCGCCGACGACGACAACACCTACAGCCTGGAGCTCTTCCACGAGGTGCGTGGGGCTCCCCTCGGGCAG
This sequence comes from Anas platyrhynchos, assembly GCF_047663525.1. Lineage (NCBI taxonomy): Eukaryota > Metazoa > Chordata > Aves > Anseriformes > Anatidae > Anas > Anas platyrhynchos. Next base: position 89,823,729 of record NC_092589.1, read on the forward strand.
CGTCCCCCCCCCGAAAATCTCCTCCCTCCTTCCCCCAGCCCTCTGCCCCAGCCCCGACGCCCCGCGCCGCCGCGGTGTTTTGGGGCACCCCGCCAACTTGCGGAGGGGTTTTCTGCTCCTCCCGGCAAGTTTCGGGTCCCCCAGGCTGTGCTCTCGCTGCCCGGAGGCAAAAAAGTGCTCCAGGGCCAGGCACCGAGCTGCCCCGTCCCTCCTTCGGGGCCGTCCCCTGCCGCCCCGACTTCCCCGAGCCCCCCGCCCCTACAAGCAGCCCCTACGAGCAGCAGCAGGCTGTCCCCGTAAGGACCAACCAGCCCTTCGGCAGGCTCCTTCATGAAGAAATGTGCTTTCAGCCCCCCGGTGAAGGGCTTTGCTCCCTCTCGGTGGGAACTGGTGAGGATTTGGGGGAGGTGATCCGGCTTTCTGTCTCATTTCCCCTGGCAGGAAGGAGGGATGCTTAATAATAATTAATGGATGTAAAGCAGCAGCAGGACGAGCACTCACATCTCCCGTGACATTTGGGAGGGTAACCTTGGCAGGATGGCGTGGGAAGGGGACGGGACAGGAGGCTGGCAGGCAGGTGGGGAAGGTGAAGGGCTCGGGACGGATCCTGAGCCCTGCCTCTCCCCGGCAGGCGGTGCGGTGTAGAGCAGCGAGCAGCCCCGATCTGCACTTCACAGGCATCGTGCTCCCTCAGATGTTTTCCTCTTGGTAGGCTAAGAGGATCGTGGCGCACAGAAATGTGAAGCACGTGAAATTCCCCAGAGCGGGTTATTTTAGAAATGCTTATGTTGGCTTGTGTTTAGATTTGTAGCGCATCCGCTTCCACTGTCTGCGTGTTGACAGGTACGAGGTCCCGTTGAGCAGAGATGCCCTAGTTCCCAGTTTAGCATTTGGCATCAAAACTGCTAATTGGGGGACCTCTGCCTGGGGGCTAAGCCCCTGCTGTGCTTGATTTCCTTAAGATCTCACGGCTGTGCTGGGGGTGTTATGAGGCGGAGTAATCCCATATACTGATCATCAGTGGGATGGGAGTGCCCGTCTCTGCTCGGAGATGTGAAACTAACCTCATTCTTTCTAAGGGACTCTGTGAATTGATTCAGAAAATGCACTTTCACACCACAAGTAGTGTGAGAGAAAATACCTGGAGGTGAATCTCTACTTTTTTTGGAGTGCAAGTGTTTAGGGCAAACTAAAGGAACAGCATGGCAGGCGTGTCACCTGAGTGGCCCACAGCTATTGGGGTCTGTGCCAGATTTATTCTTTTATTATTCCCTGTACTGTTGTTCTAATTGTTGTGGATGATGAAATGAAAAGCTACAAGTGATCTCTCGGTCACAGAATGCATGAAGGCAAAGGAATAAATGTCTGAAGGGCTGACCTTAGAAATTACCAATGGAGCAGGCGACCTGTGCTCCCTCCTGCTGGCAGGAGCAGTAACCTCACACCTGCAGCTGCGCAGCCCCACGGCTTCTCTTTGACCAGGGTTCAGCCACTGTGCAGGAGGTGTTTGTTTTGAATCCTACAAATGAATGAGTTCTCCTTGTGAGAGGTAGCAGCTGGAAAGCTCCAGTGCAGGAGCCGAGGAAGAGCTCCTGCTCCAGCTACCACTGTCGCCTGGCACTGCCGATGGGCGGTGTGTGGGGCAGGTCTCTGGGATGCCACTGACAGTAACTCCAGGAATAAATGTCTTGTCGGCCTGGCCAAGTTAACCAAAGTCTCCTGGCAGCATTTGCCGGCTGGATGTGCCTTTCTGACAAGTGGGAGGTTACATTTGGAGGGAGCTAGTAGCCTTGTTTTCAGTCTAGGCACTGCTTGAAATTTTATTTCTTGTCTAAAAAAAAAAAAAAAAAAAAAGGAAGGAAAAAAACAACTTCTCTGTGGTTACGGATTCTGGCTTGACAGCTCTGTAGTAAATCCTGCTCTCTCCTTCAGGGATTGATTGATTTATGGGGGTAAACTGTGCTTCTCTTCTCCAAGCACAAAAAGAGCAACTTCAGAACGTGTTGCATGCAGAAGGACTCCAGCAGTAACTCCGTCGTGGAAGTGGTGTAAAGAAGCCTGGGAGGGAGGTGTTTTCTGCCTGCTCTTGGTTACCTTACCAGGTGGATTCTCCAGATGGGCAGTTGCCTAATCCCGAGGTCTGATTAACTATAGTCTGCTTACCTGGGAGAGCAGTGCAAACATGGAGCAAGGAGAGAGGAGCTCCAAGTGCTGGTCCCACCTGCGTTGGCTGGGTGGCCTCCAGCCCCAGGCCAAGGGATGGGTGGGGTGGTGTCAAGTGTGTGTTTCACTCACAGGTCTGTTCGTTTATATATGTAGTCAGAAAGGGGCAGGGGATGTGCCAGCTGGATGCAGGTTGGTGTCACCATCTGCAGTAAATCTGGTGCTTTTATAATGGTTTATTTTGTAGGACATACACTGGCACGTGTGTGTGTAGCTTAGTGTTTGACTGGCAAAAGTACTTCCTCGCTGTCAGGCTGGAGGGGGCTGAGCATGTTTAGTTGTAGCTGGTGTCTTTCCACTGCTACTGTATTGCCCGCTGGCTGAGCTCGGGCTAATCCTCATGAAAAGGCTTTGGGGAAAGGAGCAATTGGCTCAGGGGTTGTAAAATTACTTGGAGAGCTAAGTGTGGCTACGGTTATGATCAAGAAATATTTCCAGGAGTGGAGGCGTGGCTTCTTTAAGTTATCCCCAGCTCTTTTCACCTGAGAGTGTAACGGTGCTCAGGTGAAAAATCATGCTTTTACTTCAGTGCTGCTGGGTCTGGTGTATTGTTTTGTCATTTATTCTTTTGGGATCCAGACCTCAAAAATGATTTATTTTTTTTCCTGGCTCAGATATGATGTGTTTGCCTGGAGGTGTCCAACTGCATCTCTCCATCAGAAAAGCAGGCCACTTTCTGAAAATGTCTTTTATCACTTGAACCTCAGCCCGGGTTCTTACAGCTTCTGAGGGGCCTGAAATCCCAAATTCAGTATCCGATAGGCTATACAGATGTTCCTACATGAGTCATCATAACTTCTATTTTTTACTGTAGGCTGTGCTTTTTGGAGTGACTCTGTTATGGTTTGTTGTCTTTGTGCTTCATCTTATTCCTGAATGCAAGTTATTGTAATATTGTGACTGATGCCTAGCAACTGCAGTTCTGTATTTTTAGACTTCCAGAAAGAAAATCTTAGATAAGGCTGGCATTCCACTTTCATAGAGGATTTTTTTTTTTTTTAAACGAGATCAGCCCGAGCACTGGAAACTGAAGGCAGACGTTCCTGAAATTCCACTTCCCTTCCCTCTTCACATCCTTCATGTGTTTGTGGGTCTCAGTTGTTTTCTCTGCCTTTTCCATATTTTGAGTAGTTGGCCAAAGGCCACTGCTTGCTTGGCCCACAGATGGTTGTACATGCAAGTGAGGTGAAGTTGGAGATCCATTCTGCTACTGATTGTGTGGTGAAACCTCCCCTGAAACCTTTGGGGATGAGGGCCATGCTGCTTCAGGAGTACAAAGAGCAGGAACAAAGGTCTTTAATGTGCTAGAAGGTGAGCTTGCGCTATTCAGAAATGCATTGACTTTCAGAGGGTCCTAAGTTTTATCTGTCACCTTTGCTTGTATTTTGATCAGACGTGTAACTGTGAAATTCAGGTGCTTATATCTAAAACCATTATCTCCCTCACTGCCACCCCTAGCCCTTTGGTCACTGGTGTCTAAGATTTCATATCAAGGTTTGCTGGGTGTCTAAAGTGTGCAAGCACACGCCACTGTCTTGTCTGAGTGTGAGCTGAGGATTCACAGACTGAATGTCCTTAGAGGAATTTGCACTGTAAGGTGTGTTCTGAATGCAGACCTGCAGAACACAGTGCAAAGCATTAATCATGATTTCTAAGGGGAAAATAATCCTTTTATTTAGTGGCTTAGTTAGTCTGGTTGCTCACTGAGTTGGGGACCAGAATTCAAATTGCCACAGCTGTTGCCTAAATGAGAATGCCCTGTCGGGCTAGAAGGGAAGGAGGTGGAGGAGAGAGACCTCCATCTCCTTTGCTTGAATCTGAGGTAGTCTTCACAGATGATTCAAGATTTGTGGAACCACAAAAAAAAAAGATATGAATCTGATCAGTGAAGAGGACAGTCATCTGGGTCACTCTCCAAAGGAATAATTTAAACAAAATCAAAACAAAAATTCTCTAGTATTTTGGAAGTATGCTAATGCTTAGGTGGTGGCCTAGATTGCCCAGGCAGGATCATCCTCAAATCAGCCAGATGGGAATGAAGATTCATGAAGAACAGAGGAAAAATAGTAAAGATCATGCCTTCGCTAATAGACAGTGATAATTTCCGTAGTGGCACTGTGGAGCAGAGGATGAGCTGTGAGAGCGATTCACACTGAAAACATTTTCTCATGCCCCTGCCCTTCCCTCTCCCAGAGGATTTGTACAAAGTAGCAGGTATCCTAAGTGCTGGTAGCAGTTTGTGGCTTAAAATACCCATGTTAGTAAAATCAGAACAGAAATACTTGCAGGCATTGTGTGTCATGTAGGCATCGGATGGCCAGTGGATGTGTCTGTCAGCCACGCACAGTTCTCCTTCCTTTCCAGGGAGCCCTCTGTGATGGTGTGGGGCTTTCTGTGACGTGTGATGAGGGCAGGACAGCCTCCATCCTGTTATGGGACTGAACATGGTGTTCCCATACTGATGCTGTTCTCATTGCTGTGCTGTGCACCCCTTGCAAGGAACTCATGAACTCACCTACCTGTTACACACTGACTTGTCATGTGTGATGCAGGTGTTGGCCCTTATCAAAGTTAACTTTATACATGTTTCAGGGTATTGTGTTCTTTGTCAATGGCTTGAATTGGTTTGGGTTTGTTTACATGTAGGAGGTGGCGGTTTTAATTTGCTACTTTATCCATGGACTTAAATTAGCACCAAAAGCAGACCAACCCATTCACATTCCAGGGACTTCTGATCTGATGTAGCGATCGGAGAAACCTAATGGGAGCTTTTCCCTCCATTTGAATAGTTTCTGGATTAAACCTTAATTGAGAAGTGACATTGATATCTGCTTTGTCAAAAGAAAAAATCTCAGGAAAGAATTATGAAAGTGAAGACAAAATTTCTGCATCTCTGACTGTTCATGACTGTTATTCTCTATTAGCATAAGAAGGGCAAAGGGTTTTAAGTATTTTCTTAAAAATCTTTTTTTTCCAGTCATTCTTCCCATCCCCCCAAGAAGGCTTCATATTAGACAGGGTTTTTCTGGGAAAGAACAGTGGGAAATTGAACTCAGGCTTCAGTTTTCCCATGATCTCCTTTGTAACATAGTTTGAAAGCAACTCAGAGAAGACACAGGAGAAGAGTTGAGTATTCACTCAATTTACTCCAAATTTAACAAGGGAAGGGTTAGTGTTCTTTTGAAAGCTTAATAAAGTATATTCAAGTTATGACAATTATGTAAAAGTAGACTTCCATATATCTTTTAATGGATATATTTATGCAAATGATTTAAAAGTAGTGTAAATTAATCTGTTTCTCTCTAAAAACATGGAGATCTTTTGTCGCATCTCTTGGAACTGGTTGGAAAATCAGATTTTTGCCATAGCCTTAAAAATAACACTCAGTAGCCTAGACAGAATTAAATATTAGCTGGCTGTCATTAGTTATTTCCTTTGTAATAAAAAAGATCTAAATATGAGTTAGCAGCACACTAAATATCTTCCTGGTATATAAATGGTTTAAGAATACGTGACAGATTTTAAATGCACACTGACAATTCCCCTTGCACGTAGACGTGTAATACCTATGCTAAAAAGGTTGGATGAGAAAAAGCTGGTAGAAAAACAATGAAATAGCTTTTTTGTCACTGTTTCCTTGAATTTTAAGCTATTTGAAGCAGATTTATCTAAGTGAAGGACTCTGGATTACATGGTGCTAAGCACTGTCTATTTCTGTATTTTGACAACAGTCTTTTCCTTTTTACCTGTGAAACTAATGCCATTACTATCAAATTAATTATGAATGGTTGGAGGCTCTTTCGGGGGGTGCCTTGCAAGATGCAGGAACACAGCCGAATGGAATGACAGAAAGTAGGATAAGAAAAAGAATTAGTAAGTAGAAGAGCCAAAAGAAACATGAACAACAAATTTTTTGGAACTCTTCCCAAGTTGGCTCCTAACTGCTGTAGTTTAGTACTGTTTTCTCCCCTAGGGAAGCAGTGCTGACATTTGTACCCATGGATTTAGAAGCATTAATCATTGTATCCAATACATAAAATGTTGCTTGAGAGAAGGGAAAATTAATCTATCATCTTTCCTATGTGGTGTGGACTGGGTAAAAATCAGCAAAGGAAGCTTAAGGCAGATATTTGGGAAAAGTCTAACAGTAAGGATGATAAAGCACTGGATCAGATTAGCTGTGAGGGTTGTAGAGCTTCTGTTTTTTGTGGTCTTTAAGAAAAGATAAAACAAACATCAGAGGACCATAGAAAGGCTCGGGATAGGAGGGCTCTTAAAGATCACTCCGTTCCAACCTTCTTGCCATGTGCAGGGATGCCACCCACTAGATCAGGTTTCCAGGGCCCCATCCAGCCTGGCCTTGAACACCTCCAGGGATGGGGCATCCACAGCTTCCTTGGGCAGCCTGTGCCAGTGCCTCACCACCCTCTGAGTGAAGAGTTTCCAACTAACATCTAATCTAAATCTCCCCTCTTTTAGTTTAAAACCATTCTGCCTTGTCCTGTCATTATCTGACTGAGCAAAAAGCTGCTCCCCCTCTGTTTTGTAAGGCCCTTTCAAGTACTGAAAAGCTGCAATGAGGCCTCCCTGGAGCCATCTTTTCTCCAGGCTGAACATCCCCAGCTCTCTCAGTGCTCCAGCCCTCTGATCATCTTTGTGGTCCTCCTCTGGACCTGCTCCAACAGCCCCACGTCTTTCTTGTGCTGGGGCCCCAGCCCTGGATGCAGCACTCCAGGTGGGGCCTCAGAGGGGCACAATCCCCTCCCTGCCCTGCTGCCCACCCCTCTGCTGGTGCAGCCCAGGATGCAGTTGCCCTTCTGGGCTGCAGGCACACACAGCTGGCTCATGTTGAGCTTTTTGTCCACCAAACTCCCCAAGTCCTTCCCTGCAGGGCTGCTCTCAGTGAGTTCTCCCAGTCTGTCCTTGTGTTTGGGATTGCCCTGGCCCAGGTGCAGCACCTTGCACTTGGCCTTGTTGAACCTCCTTAGGTTCACATGGGCCCAATTCTTAAGCCTGTTCAGGTCTCTGAATGGCATCCCTTCCTTCTCTTGTATCAACCACACCACTCAGCTTGGTGTCATCTGCAAACTTGCTGAGGGTGCACTTGATCCTACTGTCTTTGTCACTGGTAAAGATATTAAAGAATACCAGTCCCAGGACAGACCCCTGAGGGACACCACTCGTCACTGGCCTCCACCTGGACATAGATCCTTCAGGTCTAGTTTAAATGCCATTTATCTAGCTGTGGGGCGGGGCAGGGCAGGCTAGGTCAGTGACTGACACATTCTTCAATTTGTAGACCCTTCCTACACGTTTTCTGGTGGAGACACAGACCCCTGTTTACTGACAACAGACTTGCTTCTTAAAGTTACTGTCACCAAAGCCTCACTCACAGTCTCTGAACCAGAAAACCACTGGCACAGATTTTCTGACACAGGACCTCCTCTGAAGTAAGGAGCTCCTCTTCATGTCTAAGGAAATGAACATGGCAATGTTGCTGCTGAGCTGTCCTCGCTTGTAGTGCAGTCAGGTAAGTTTTGTTGAAGTAGAAATTGACTTGATGTGACCTGAGAGTAACGCACAACACCTGGTTGAGAACTGATAAAGAACCTGGCTATGGTCATGCTTTAAAAGACTTGTGCTGAAGGAGCTCTAGGCTCCGGAACACGTTTTTGGTAGTAATAAATTGGAATTTTGCATACAGATTTGTTTGAAACTCACTGGGATGGAGTTTCATCCAGGCTCACCTGGATGATAAGCTGTAGGCTGACCAGTACAGATCACAAACTACGCAGGGGCTGAAGTGACAGAGAACAGAACAAAGCTTACTGCACGTGGCAGCCAGGTTTGTTTTTGCTGTCAACACTGAATCCAAATAGAAACACATCAACATCAGCCTGCAAAAACACAGGAATTGTTGTTCCTGCCTTGAAGCCTTTTCACTGTAGGAAGTATATTTCCTTCTCTTTGTCATTTACCTTCATTCCCCTAGGGCTTTTTTATTTTCTTCCTGGCTTGGCATCTTACCTATCCATCAGCACATCCCATTAAGTAGCTTTTCTTGATTGACTGCAGTGCTATTTTTGGCAATGCTTTTAACGCTATCTCTTTTATTGCTCAACTACGTTTTGTGCATTTTCACTTGTTATTCTTTAGTGGTTCCTATATTAGTACTATGTCTACTGCTGTATTCCCATCACCTCATTGGGATTTCTTTTGTCAGTTGTTACTGCGCTCTCCCGTCATTTCCTTGCCCACTCCTTCCTAGTCCTCAATTGCTTCATTTTCGCTTGTTCTGCCATCTTGCAATGTCCTCCGCATCTTTCCCCATCCAGTGCATCACTGTCCTCCTGTGTCCTGACCACCTTCAGATAATCAAAAAGTAAAGAGGAAAACAAAACATTTCCAGAGGGACATTCATCCTATCTTATGATTGCTGTCTAAGCTGGGCAGGATGAATCACATCGGCAGGTTCATCTCTGCTCATTAACTCTCAAAGTTTAACTAGGATTGACTAGATGCCTACCCTTCAGAGAGTTACGTGTAAGAAAGATGAATCTTATTCGTGTAAACTAATAGGACTTAAAAGTGGCAAACATTAAGATAGCATGTGCTGCCACACATTAAAGTGACAGCTAGAAGAGTAATTTAGGAAGCTGTTTGTAATTTATAGGATTTTGGCGGTAGTTTAACTCACAGTAGCAAAGCTATTTAGAATTAATATGTTTTTCAATCACCTTTTTGTGTCCTAATGATTAGTAGTGTCAAATCTCAGTTGCAAGCTGACCTTTTAATCCAAATACAGCTTTCTTCCCATCGTACATAAATACAGCCATGACACGTGAGTACATTAAATGCAATAATGCAATTCTCAGAAGATTAAAAGAAATATTCCTACTTCCGTCTGCCTAGCAAATCCTGAGGCTGTAAGGTATTTCAGAATTAACAAATACCGGTCTAGATGTGCTTTTTCAGTTTGTACTTAAAGGGATTGCTGTATTCTTGACACCTACTTATTTCGTTCTCCACAAATGTAACCTGTGAGAACAAAGAAAGTAACACGAGTGCAAAATGAAGAGCTCTGTAAATGTGTGCCTATTTTCCCCTGAGGTATGGTGGCATTACAAACATGACTTAACTTAACTCACAGACATGGAGATGAACACAAGACTGTAATAATTAAACCTTCCTGGGACATTTCATGCTACTTTCTGGAGGTCAGTGGGATGCTCTTGAGTAGCAAGGTTTCCCTACAGACTGTAAGCTGAAGTACTTATGAAAATTTGTCTAGCTGTGTTAGCATAAATGCTGCAGCTAGTATTTGCCTTGCCTAGAAGCTCTGTGTGGTCGGGCTCACTTTGCAACGTAGCTGCCCAAAGGCTTCCTGTGGGAGAAGGCAGGGCTGTGGTGCAGCTGGGATCCTGCCCATACCTTGTGGCAGCTTGTGATCACCGTGCAGAGCATGGGCGCAGGCTGGCAGCTAGCACAGAGCTGTCAAAGTGCTGTAAATCCAGATGCCGAGAAGTTGCTCCTGCAGCCATGCACTCTAGAAGGTAATAGTGCCAACAGAAAGTGGGCAGAGGACACGTGTCCTAACACCGGTGTGCCATAGGTGGGTGCGCGGTTTGATCGTGCCCCATAAAACCTAAGGCACACTTAGCCGTGTAGACAAGCCTGAAAGGATCATGCTCTGTGTTCATATCCCATGTGCTTAGATGTTAATGCCAATACGCTGTTAGAAAAACTTGCAAATGGGATGTATCATTAAAACCAGAGCTAAAAGAGCTTCATGAGAAGGTTTGTCTGATTTCCATATCTGAATAGTTACTTGCTAATTCTGTTGGTTTTTTTTTTGTTTTTTTTTTCTGAATGGAGGAGTGGGAGAGAAAAGAAAAATACTTTTAAGCAGGCAGAACGGTTAAAGGCAAACACCTTTGACAGTAACCTGTAGAGACATTCATTGCGGTCTCTTACCGACACTGAAATAGTCAATAGTTTTGACATTAAATGTGCACAAACAAGTGGAAGGAGAGGAGGTGTACACCTCTCCTTTGCGTGCACATACATATCTGGATTTTTAAATATGTATTTTATGCATTTCCTGTATTCTCTTAAAAAAAAAAAAAAACAACTGCTAATGCGTCTAGCTTAGAAATGCCAACAAGAGTGAAGTGTTCTCTTTGTTTTTTCTAGTGGATCTCTTGGGAGTGTAGATGATACATATGATAAATCTTTCACCTTGACGGAAAGAGGGAAGTGTTTAATATTTAACCAAGGTTGTCTTTTACTTGAACATCTATCGATAGGGGAGTGCAGTTACAAATAAGTAAAATTTCATTTGCTTTTCTTGCTAAGATGAGTGCTTGGAAGGAGAAAGGGATAACCGTTCCCTAAGGAATAGGCCTCAACTGCACTAGAAGATGAGATTGTTTTAAAAATTGATCGAATTAAACCCATGTCACACTGGAATAGTTTCCTGCTTGCTTAAGTAAGATCATATTTAAGTACGGTAGTTAAACCAGTGGCTTTTGAACTGGCGTGTTAAAATGGTGTGAGTTGTGTCCCCGTTGTCAGTTCTGTGCTTGGCCTCTCAAGTCCTCAGGCCGCAGCGGCGGCCATTTTTGTGCGGGGAGCAGGGCCTGGGGCTTGCCTCCTGTGTTCTGCAGGTGGTGGTCTTCTAGCCTGTGAACAGAAGAATCCCAGTACAACACACCTGTTGCTAAAGAAAGAGTGATTTTCCAGTACCTATAGTTTCTTCTAGGATAGATGAAGACTGCATTTCCAGAATTACATTTGGTTACACTGGGGAAAAAACTCCCCTTACTGACAACAAACTTGCAGCAGCACACTGCCCAACCTGCCTCATGTCCTTCTCAGAAATGTAACGGCTCTTTCTGAGAGGAAATGTAAATGTTAAAAGGGATAGCCCCAACGTTTATTTATTTGTGAGCCTTTAGTAGGTCTAATCTGCATCTTTTGTCCAAATCTGGTATGTTGTGGGTAGGGGAAGGGTTGTGTGTTGCCGTATCTTGTACTCTGTGTATTTGTTAACAAACTGTAATTGTACATGTCTTAATGAAATGCATATTTGTTAATCATTCCTATAAACTCTCTCACTGGGATCTCTCTCACAGTTGATAAGAGGTCTATAGAAATACACCTACTGATAGTATGCTGTAGTTTTTTGCCTGTAACAAAGATCTAATGCACCATGAAAAACCCAAACAAACAAGTAAGCAAGTAATGTTTTTTTCAAGCAAGTAATGTTGTGTTTTTTTTTTCATGGCTTTTAACATTTTTATTTTAAAAATAACTTGAATCAGATAGAAACTGAATAACTTGAACCAGTAGAAAGGAGGTGCCTACTAGCTGGGGAGCTGCAGATTTCACAGAAAATGAGTGGGCCTGTGCAGCTTCCAAGTGTTCTGTTGGGCTGACACCTGTAAGCTAGAATTCCTCGTAAGTACCTAGTGTTGATGATTAATACGTTGGTGGAAAGCCTACACTTACAGAAAAGCATACTAGGAAATAAGCATGCCCAAAGTCACGCTTTGCCTGCCTCTTGCAGATGCGTACGACCCGCAAAGTGTCGGTGTGGCCCGTGGGACTGGTGGGAGGACGGCGGTACGAGCGCCCCGTGGTGGAAAACGGCAAAGTCGTCGGCTGGTATACGGGCTGGAGGGCTGACAGGCCATTTGCTATTGACATGGCAGGTGAGCACCAAGCTTCATGGCACATGAATGTGTTTCTTGTAACACCCAGACCTACGTTTTCTGTGAGTGGGACAGAAACAGATGTCTCGAGGTAAGCAGCTGTTAAAACTTCTGAAGTGTAGCCGCTGTATGTAGCCCTTTAGCATTAAATATCCTGGAAGTCTTAGCTTGCACATCTCGTTTAATTAAGTTGCTTCTTAGTGATAGCTGAACTTACTTCTCACTTGCTTTTAATTTTATGTGGCAGCTTGGCAGTTACGTTGTATAAATTGTCTGAAACAATTACAAGTACAATTTACAAGTTAATTGTAAATTAAGCTGTTAATTTTTTAAAAAAATTAACGAGTTAATTTTTGCAAGGAACGCCTCCCTTTCCTTGTGTCATCAATCTACTGCAGCCAGTATAAATGGAGACCCTTCTTAGACCCCATATTGTAAAATGCTACTTCATCATGAAATAATTCATTTTTTATTGGCTATTTGGAATGATGGTGATAACTGTAGATGGATATAGTATGAAATGGTGTGCTGAGGGGGGGAAAAAATCACTGTCAGCTATAGCCTAATAGATGAAGGCAGAAAAGCTTCAAAATTGATCTACTCAATCTTCTGCTATGAAGTTAGCACACCACAGAGCTCTGTCTTGCTGTCAGTCCATGCTTAGACACTCTTTTTTATATACTCACAACTGCCACATGAATCACCACGGTGCCAAATTCTGGTTGCTGATGTAGTAGCAGCTGGTTTCCCAGAATGATACGGTATTTGCACTAAAGCATATTCTGTACTCAGGGAGCAGAGGGAGGGGGAAAAGTAGGGATACAAGGGCAAGAATGGGATAGAAATAGCCAGCAGTTTTCAATTTTCTTAAAACCTTTATGCTTCAGGAATGGGAAAGGGGCACTGCTTTCTCCTCTCAACAGAATGTTTTTATATGGATTGAAGTGTTTGATGACAAATATGTGCAGTATTTATAGTATAGTTGGTTAAAAATAGCACTAGGAGAACTAAGTAGTAGCAGAAGTATCAACAGGTGAATTTTTCTGCACTGTAGAAACCTGACAGGTTACTAGTATCACCTAGCATGAAAAATTTTGAAGCCTCTAGGTAGAGGCATTCCTCAGGGAGATATCTAGGTATGTCAATCCCAAAATGCCAGCAGCCTGGCTGCAGCTCCATGCTTTAAGAACAGTCTCTGCCTGTGGATATATAGATATGTACAGATACTATGTAGTAGAACTGGTTGCTCTTGGGCATTGTAAGGTTGATAGCATGGTTCATAATTCATTAGCAGCAGGCAAAAAGCCATTACATGACATTAGCCAAGGGACTCTAACCCTGATATGAAGAGATACATGGAAAGTTCATGTCATCTTTGCTTACAGTTTGCAGTGGCTGGCTGAAACACTGGCATGAGGGAAAAGCAGCTCCACTAGGAGCATGACCTGCTCTGACATGACTACAGAAGTCATGGAAGAGAGAGTTACGGAAACAGATGCAAGGGCTGAGAGTATAGGAAATTATTGCAGAATCACCAAAAAGGAGGTACTACTTTGTGAAAGTACTTATATTTTTCTTCAAAAAAGAAAAATCAGGGAAATAAGTTTTTAATACCATTATTTCAGTAAAGAGGAAAATGGGTGTTATGTAGTTGGGTAAACATGTATTTTAAGTTTGCGTCTTCATTCCCCTCAGGAACACAGCGGAAGGGCACAATCAGAACAGAAGCTGTGAATTCAGAACTAAAAAGGTGTCTGAAGAGGTGTAGTGTACAGGATGTGCGTGAGCACTGTTCTCCAGCCTTGTCACCCCTACCACACCTCTGTACCTTCAGGGACTTAGAGGACTTGCTAGTAAACTGAAGTGCATGCTTGTTGCATCACTGGAATTCCTCTTCCTACTGGCACCAACTATGTAAGCAACTAAGGGTATTTCATATATTGCACCTAGGGAAGATCAGGAATAAAAAATCAATAGTGTGTAAGTTAAGCTGTCCAGCTGTCTATAGCTGTTTCTAATTAATGTTCTGGTTCCCAAGGTAATGCTAAGGGGCCTCTGTTCTTTCACAGAACCGTATTTTCTTAGTGATTTTCACAAGGATTTGATCAGGAGGCTTGGTATGAAAAGGATGGCTGTTCAAAAGGTCCCTGATTTAATTTGTGGCTGTTCAGCTGAAGTGCATCCCTGTGTTTACACAAACTTCTTATTCTTGACTTTAAGATACAGGGCCAAATTCAAATCTACCACAAGTGGAGACAGGTACTGCTGATTTCATCAGGATCAGCTGAAGACCCTAGCCGGCCAACTTCTAGTTTCTTCTTTGAAACGTCCTCACATGTGGCAGTCACATTTTATCTGTTCAGTGAACATTGATTTCTTTCGAGAAGTTTGTGGTTGACACTGTTATTCCCCGGTGCTAAATTGCATTCAGAAAGCAGAGGAGCTGTTTCCTGTGTTCCTTATTGTCTGGCAACCAACAGAGCATACAAATTAGTTCTGGTGTTTTTAAAGTACTGCCTCAGTTTTAACAGTAGGTGTTTTCTAGAGTTTGACAGACTTCCTTATCATAAGGGAAGACAAGGGAAGGAGAATTGGGTGTTGAAAGCAAAATGTGACAGTGAGTCCGAGTTAGCAGGAAGAAGGGGTAAGAAATGACTGCAAACACATGGGAAGCATTTGGCTGTTAGAGAAAAGGGGTGTGAGAAAAGAGTGTGTGAGTTCAAGGAAAATAAGCAGGAAAAGCACAGGTTACCTGGAAGATAGATAAGTGTGCATTCAGAAAAAGGCTGGGGCAGGGGAAGAGTATATGTCTCCTTTTTCCCCTTTTTGCTCTGTCCAGCAGAAGCAGGGGAGAGCGGGGCTGAGGAGGGAAAAGAAAGGAGCTGCTCTTTGCTCTCTCGCCTCCTGAGAGCCCCTGGACTCATCCGCAGGGCTCAGTGATACAATAAGCACCCCTCTTTTTCCACAGTTAGAAGTGGTCTTCTTACTAAAGCCTGTGTGCCAGGGCTGTATTTCCATGTTTGCAGAGCAGTGTGGCAGAACAAGCCAAAATTAATTCTCAACTTCTAAGGTAAATTTTACCTATTTGGTTTCATGAGAATGGTAAAAGGTGTTTACCATTGGCTGAAATTCAACCTGTGCTTATTACTTTAGAAATGTGCATTACCTAGAGCTGTTGAAGAGTTGGCTTTGTAGTTCTCAGTGAAAACGGTACGTTACTGGATTCTGCAATAAATATTGTTTGTACTTTTACCTAGACTATGATGATATTTTATTAAACAAAGCTAAGCAAAATTCTATATCCACAACATGAAAGGTACAGAAGTTGGGCTCTTGTATTACACAAAGAATGAAATTAAGAAAATCTTCCTCCAGATACAGACAAACATTGCCCGGAGGGTAGGAAAGGAAACATACTGTCTTTTCAAACACACAGTCCTAAGGTTTTAAAAGTGTTATTAAAATCTAGGTTAAACACAAACTGAGGAAAACTAGGTTAAAAAAAAAAAAAGTTATACCATCATGTTAGGAACTAGAAGTATGGAAATGCGTTGTCACTCAAGGCAGGTTTCATCTTAATCTAAGCAAAATTTACTGCAAGACAGACACCTTTTTTCATTAGTATTTCTGTCACAGGCTGAACAGGATTTGACTGTGAAAGCTGCGAAGCATCTTTGCTCCTGGTGACTCTAGCTGAGGCACTCTTTTTGTAATAGGTTGGCAGAAAAATTATGTGACAGAGCCATCTCACTCCCTTTTTCAGGGGAGTCCCGTAGTGAAGGAGGTGAAACTCCAGTAGTTGGTTGCCTTGATGTAAAACTGCCTGAGAAGGGCTCGAACACCGTTCCTTATTTCACCAACTTGCCTCCTGTCACGGCTCCTGTCCCTGAAGGACGCACACCCATTGAGTATGGCATCGTTTTTTTTACGTCTTTTTAGGCAGCTTGGTCTGAATGGATGGGAAAATAATAACTTGAAGCAATAGCTGCTTTTGGTTTGGTTAGAACACTATTCCCGTGTACTGCCTGATAATTTCTGTTAAAGATTTGGTCTATTTGTGCTTGTCCTAACATCAGGCTCCAGAAATACTTAGGCTGCCTACAAGGACATACTGGAATTTCTCTGGACCTAGAGAGCCTGATGCAAATACCAACTCTAGTACGTCATGATATGTTGATATCTAAAAGAACGCAGGCTGCAACAAGAACACTTTGAGGCTAGGGGGAATTTAAAAAATCCTTCCCTGTGCCTCCCCCGAAAAAAACAAATCACCACAAACTATTTTCAGGTTACAGAACCACAGAATTTCTAGGTTGGAAGAGACCTCAAGATCATCGAGTCCAACCCCTGACCTAACACTAACAGTCCCCACTAAACCATATCCCTAAGCTCTACATCTAAATGTTTTCTAAAGACCTCCAAGGATGGTGACTCCACCGCTTCCCTGGGCAGCCTGTTCCAGTGCCTCACAACCCTTTCGGTAAAGGAGTTAACCGTAGGGGTTATCCATAGCCACCTGGGCAGCTGAAGTGAGTGCGCTGTGTTGTTTATTATAGACCTGATTCTAAATCTTCTGTAAGTGACACTGTTATCGATTTACTTACAGCTTGTTTCCAGTGCAGGAGTTTTTCACCACCCATGAGAACAAGTTAGATCATGAATCTCGCAATGTCAAGCCTGGTCAAGGAAAACAGATGCATGCTTCACATTAGCATTGCAGCAGCTGCTTCGGGCATACAGATTAATCTATATGTGAGATTCACTGGGCAGGCAGATTTTGAGTCATTCGTTGTGCTCCAAGTCCCTCTGCTAGGGCTGGAGCAGCCACCTGCTTCCTGGATGCTGTGGCGATGAGATCTTTAATACATCTCATCCTTCTCACGGTTCTCCTGAGAAAAAAGCCAGTCTATTAAAGACACTGCAAAGCATGGTGCATTGCATCTGGATCTGATAGAGCCGCTGCTGCAAGACAAAGTACAAACAAACAAAAAAAAATATTGAGCGGCTACAGCAGACAATCTCAGAGCCCCCACCCCACCATCAAGTATGTAACAACTATTTCACAGGTTGCCCAGTTCATAATGGAGAACCTCTTTCAGGTGAATGAATTGTTAGGATATTTCTCTGTCCTGAACTACAAACAATACATATTTTTAAAAATTGAACCTAAATTTTCCATCACAGGGAGAAGGAGGAAGCAGATCCCAGGTCAGGACATGTTTAACACATCAAAGTTGGTACTACCTCAAACTGTGTGGAAACCAGTGTATCTGTGTCAACACCAGCACTGAGCTAAACACGCTAAAATGCTAAACATTTATCCCATTATCACTCTGGTAGTGATAAAGACGCTCAGTTTCTAGCTTGCCATTCATCTAGTATCCTGTCTAGAGCCTTCAGGAGGCAGAGGCATTTATTGTGGCAACTCAATCCTCAAAGGCTGTCTGACTGGGTGAAGAAAAATGTTTATCACCGAACAGAAACTGTTGATCCAAGACAAGCCAAGGTGTGAATTAACAGATCGGTTCCACAGAAGGAAGCACAGATGCAGGTTTTGCCACGTCTTCCAGAGGTCTCATCCTCCAAAAACTCATTCGTATCCAGGTGGAGATTCAGCCTGTTAGATTTTGGTCACAGCCTTGCACTTAACAAACAAAATGCCCCTTTACACTTTGTCTATGAAATTGTCCTGTGGTATTTCAAGTGATTTAGCTCAGTGTGTTCAGGAATAATGAAGTAAGAGTTGTCTGAGTGTGGTGCTGCTCAGTTACGCTACACTGGAGACATTAATTCCACGTAATTCCTTGGTGGGGAGAGAATTCAGACACAACGGTGGCTCTTCATCTACTGTCCTGGGATCGTGAGCTACCAAGGGGAGTAACTAGTGCCAGCGTGGCCAAAACCTCAGCCATCTATCTCTTGATGCCAAAATGATCTGTGATAAAGCCAACCGAAAGCTGGCACTAGAAAATGTTTTCCAAGTCTGCTGGAAGTCTTATCTACAGAAATATGTCATGTGAAAGTAAAGCAGTTATACAGCAGAGCTGAAGAACTGCAGAGCTGGGAGATAAGTCTCCCTGAATTATTTTCAAGTTGCTGCTTACTCAGTCTCTTAAGATACCCAGAGAATGCGTGACCACTGCTTACGAAACCAAGCCTCAGGCCAGTCAGTGCACAGCAGTCTATGTCCTTACTGTGTACAACAGTTTAATAATTTGACTCAATTTCATGTCTGAAAACACGGGGAGGTTTTGACAGCACTCTAGGAGGGTGGTTTGCAGTAACACAGTACCGAGGCTACGTGTTACGTGCAGGGGACACAGCATTGTTGAAGATACAAGCATAGGACAAATTCATCCGTAGACCTGACTCCATTTCTCAACGCAGGAGCAGGTTTGCACCAAGAGACCCTAGAAGGAATTCTTGTATTGATAAGCATGGACTATGGGGAATCAGAGGCCAAGTTAGGTGAAACATGCAAAGAAATGCTAGGAAATGTGTTTCTGTTCTACCTAGGATGGATGCTTTCACCACTCTTTAAATCTAGGCCATGGTACTAATTTTGGTGTTTACTTGGTTTTCTTCTTCACGGATGACGAGCTTCAATCTTCGAGCGTTTTAAAAGCAAACAGCAGCTCCTGCAGCTGATCAGGGCTCCAGCAAAGACTGACTTACCTTGCAGAGCAAACAGTGTGGTTTTGTGCCCAAACTGTCAACCACAGTGGTTACACCAAAAATTGTAATTGCTTGTTCTAATTTAGAAGAAAACCTAACAAAAAATACTGAACTGAACCAGGGCCATTCTTTACTTTTAAAGAAAAAAAATCACTTTCTGGAGTCTTACTGTATTGTAAGGTAAACGTGGTTTCAACACACTTTCTTTGCATGCGATGTATTAACTGCTTCCTTTTATTTTCCTCTTTAAAAGACTCCCATAAAAGACCCAGGTAGTTTCAAGGAAAATACAGCAGCAAGACAGTTCCGGTAAAAAAGGAGACAGACTTATATTCCATTAGAGAAAATTATACTCCTTTTTAATGAGAAAAATCTTAATATTGTCTTTAGAACTTAACATGCTCACAGTTTTCCAAAGCAGATGTCAAAACTGTTGTAAAGGGACAGCAGCTTCTCTTACAAAGGGGCAGCTGGCACCACTCAGAACTGACTAAAAAGCATTTATTTATGTGGTAGTCTTGGCTATTAGACGTAAGGCATTACAAACGTATTTTTTCTCCACAAGTGTATCAGAACAGTTTTGGGTCATACCTGAAGTACGCATACGACTGAACCTTACTGAATGAAAACACACATTTCTGTAAGTAACAGCAAATGGGAAGGAAGGCTAACCTTTCTGCTTCAGAAAGGGTGTTTGTTCACACCTGATTTTTTCTTGGTTTGTTATCTCCCTTTGGGGGGCCTAGGGTATGTTATTAGGGGGAACGCATTGCCAACAGAGCTATGTCCACAGATAAAATCCTTTGCATAGTGCAGTGCACAGATCAGCTACAGACTGTCATGCAGGTGACTGCTTATAAACAACCTGTCTGATCAACAAGGTAAAAAAATCTCTAAAGACGACAGTCATCAGTTACGTAACTTTTTTTTTTACTCTCACCTTTAAACCTAGAAGTGTTTGTTCAGTGTCAATGTCATACATTTTATTTTAGTAAAAATTTAGTTTTATTTTCTGAACTAGGAGTAGAAAGGGAAAATAGTCCAACATCTTAGCAATAGCTGACTTCTCAGGCAAAAAACATTCTCTTCATTACAGGAAACTGATTAAACATGTTGAAAATACAGTGCAATAAAAAAAATCTGAGTGCATCTGCAGGGCAAAACAAAACAACGTGGGATGTACAGAACTACTAAATATTGTCTACCCATATAATCAAATTTACATGTTTTTAAAAGGAACATGGAGATTTCTAGGCTTAAGTGTAATCTGCACAAAATGTAAAACCTTAAGCGTTTTCTTAACCATTTTTTTTTTCTTCAAGGGTTTGCTGTGAGTCTTCAAGTGATTCTGTCACATCCAAAAGCTGTATTCAAGCGTCGTGGTTCTCAGCCGGGAATGCAAGAATCGGATTTTCTGAAACAGATAACTACAGTGGAGGAACTGGAACCAAAAGCAAACAACTGCACAAAGGTAATAATTTCCTTTCTAAGGAGCTCTTGTGTTTTCTTTGGAGAAGGCTGTACTAACACAGATGCTGTTTTATAGGTCCTTGTATGGCACACACGAACAGAAAAAGTCAATCTAGCTAATGAGCCAAAATACCATCTGGACACAGTCAATATCGAGGTATGAACTGGAGACAAAGTTGTACAGGAGGTGCAGTACAACGGGCGTGTCGGAAGGTGTTCGCAATCAGCCAGTTACAACAGTCTACACGTGTGAGATCTCTAAACAGTCACCTGGCGGACTTCTGTGGAAACAAAACGAAAGTTGTCAGATACTCTAATAAGCGAATCAAATGGGTGTGCTTCGTTCTAACTTGTTTGCATGCATTTCTGAGCTCGTCTTAATAAACTGACACTTACCTTTATTTTGAGACTGTTTCCACATAGTAAAAACAAGCAAGAGAAACATGACTGCAATGGAATATTTTCAAAATCATCATGTATGTACATAGTTTTTGTATTTATCCAGCTTAATGGTGTAATTATAAACTGATTTTAAATCATGAACAGTTGATCTCAATATTTGCATAAATAGCTGCTCCAAATTGAACATGTTTTCCTTCATTAAAAGCAGACTTCTGGAAGAAATAGCTGTCCAGTTGATCATACAATGATGAAATAAAAACCCACAATCATTTATGGATTTATCCTTTTAATATAGGGAAATAACATTTTATCATTACGAGGCACCATAAAATGTAAACACAATCACTGTCATAAACCTGGATCACTGCGAGGAAAAAATATATCTGTTCACACTGAGTTACCTTGTATACATGTTGTGCCACTAGTTCTCAGCATTAATACTGTGTACATGCCTCGTGAGCCAGATTGGGTACTTTATCACAGGAAACTCAAATGCATCAAATGCTCATTTTTTAAAAGAATAAACTATTAATTTATAGAACTACAGTAACATCCAGGTTTATCTTTCTTTCAATAACCATATTCCCTGTTATGCACACCATAATAACATCACAGTGAAATGTATGATGAAACAAAATTTCTTTGATACACTAGAAAACATTGCTCAGTGATACATTTACATTCTATTTATATATGATTAAACATTTGTTCATACAGTACCTTCTACAGGATTACTGGGTAATTTTTTTGGGGGGAGGTGGGGTCAGGGTTTATATTTTTGGATATTACTAACATGATAGCTACATCCCTTATATGCAAACATTTGATCTAGAATTTTGAGGGGAAAAAATCAGTATGTGGTTAAGCAGCTTCTTAAATACATGGTCTATGAAATCATATGCATTGTATGAAAACGCTGCCAATGATATATAAATGTATTCTTGATCTGCTTTTCACTACATCAAATTTAAATCAATATAGACCACAACACGGTCAGTCAGTTATATTCTTAATCTGAACAGCTTGGGAAAAAGAAAAAGAGTATGTACATGGAGAGAACAGCAAAAGTAAATGCATTTGAACAAGGAATGTTAGGTGGCTGTTCTGGAGGAAACTTCTATTGCAACTTTCATTTCCACAGTTGTGTGCTCAGAGTCTGACCAGAGGAGCTTCCAGTCCATCCTGCCACTGTGCTGGGGGGCTGGCCAAAGCCCATCACATTGCTGGAACTACTGAGATTCATCCCGGCCATTTGCTGATTCATCTGTGAAGCATACACAAGTCTTATTAGTACTGGTGCTGAGAAACAACACACTATTAGCCAAAAAGCAGTAATGCCTCCTAAATTAGCAACCCGGTTAAATTATATTTTCCTAACTTTAATATTTCTTATTAAATATTGACTCAAGATAAGCTTCTGAACATTTTTTAAGGGACCAGCTTGTCGGGAACCAGTTTCTGCTCAAGTGATCATCATTATACATAGGTTGGCTGGCTGTAGCACTTGGTGTCTATGACAAGCCTACAAACATTCTGCTGGTGAATTCACAGAGCATGTGACAACGAAATCTGATGTGTTTCAGTTGGTACCAGCCTGAAGTTTCAAAGCTAACCAACAAAATGTTGGCAACTGCAATAAGGAAACACCAAAGCAGGTAGCATAGCCTTATCTACATTTGCAACTCCACATGGTTTTTGTTTCAGCAGTATTTCTTTGGAGACCTCAAAATCTTAACTACACTTTTTTATATTAATTGTCCATTTAGCTGGCCAAAAAAGATACGGATTTATTAACTTGAGTGTTGTCTAAATCTAAGCGTTTTTGCTAAAGAAGCAACTCAAGATACCATAACTACTTTAAAACAAATGGTTCACCTGAAATTAAGAAAGGTAACTAAAGGTGGGAAACAGTTCAAAATCAAGCACATTCATCTTAAGGATGGTGCAAAAAATACTTCTACTTTCTAAAACTATTATCTATTTGGTGTAATTTTCAGCACCCAATATAAAAACCTTTAAAAACCTCTTACCTTCTAAAAAACACTTACTGACAAGCTCAAAACTTAACCATATAGACAGAGTAAAGATGTCCTCTCTTAAGTGTTTGAGAGCAAAACAGCAATTAATAATCAGAAGCAATGAACAGGGATGTTGGCTAAGCAGCATCAGATTAAAGTAAGAGCCTGCATTAGGTAAAATTTCAGAGTTCATGTAAACAACACCATGCAACACCAGCGTACAAAAGGAATTTGTGAAAAACTGGTGAAAGAAGTTGTTAAATGAACTGCAAGTATTTCAGGGTATTTCAGGGTAAAATTCAGTACTGTGTGCTTTCATACTTTTATCCACAAAAATGACTGACCAATCACTGAACATGGAAATTAAAAACTGCTGATGAGAACATCTCACCTAATTGTTAATCTTTTCTTGAGCAGAATTCTTAAGGAGCAGACTATATAAAGCAGGCTATTCTGGTAAGTAAAGCAAGCTCTTCCCCTTTTAACTGAAACACAGTTCCCCTACAAATTGCTGAATATGAGCATACTGATATTATTATCTGGTGTGCAAGTAGTGCAGAAATAGGTAGGAGCTTGTCCTGTGAGCCAACTTTTAATATATATTTGAAAAGAAGCATGATTTTTACGTCAAAGCTGATATGGGGCTTTTTTAAAGTCAGGTATCTTAAAAAAAAGATTGTTAACAGTAAGACCATAGAGGATTTTTTCATTTGAAATTCTGGAATTCTCACATTTTAAAAAGTAATTTTCGAAGCAGAATGACAGCCTCTGTTTTCAAATAAGGCCTATTTTATTCCTTTAAGAAATACTGCTTACCTTCATACCTGTTCATACTGCAGGACTTTATATAATTAAATCTAAATAAGTCATTAAGGTTCACTTCATGAATCACTAGAGTAAGCAGCATGTAAATATTGTATTGTTCCTCTCATTAAAAACATATGAAAAAAAGAGTTGCTATCATCCATATTGATCTCTTAGGGAATCGTTTATTTAAAAAAAAAAAGCTTTCAACTACATAATTTAAGATGTTTCATTGGACACTGTATAAATATAGTACTAAGCATATACTGACACTTAGAGAACCCTTTAAACATAAAAAATAGCATGGAAATACTACAGATAAGTAACATGGATCTAAGCAAATTATGTACAGTAGAATATCACAGTGTAAAGCAGTGCACATTCCACTGCAATTTATCCTGAAGTCTGTAAATGAAAGTATTAATTGTTAATAGCCATCCTCAAGCAATTAAATTCTGCTTTTAGCTATACTGCTGTGTTTACACTTCAGTATGGCATGATTACAGTGAAGCTAGTAGGTTATTATTTTATTTAACCTAATTCAGACAATGGGCTGAGACTAGCTACAGTAGCAGAAAGCTGAGTCTGGTCTCCCTTGGCAAAGTTTATTCTGTGCTTATTTATTAGTTATCTTTAATTTATTTCATTGTGGATTCTTTTTCCCTGTGTGTTTGAGCAACTCATAGTCCAGCAGCCTGTAACTCAGCACTGCAGCTGTCTTCCTACAGCTCAACAGTCTGTATCAGAAAAGCAGCATCTTTTGTTAAATCACCCTTATCTGGGAACAGGGAGCATTTACCTGAGAGAGGTTCCATTGAGCTTGTTGATTTTGTTGCAATCCATACTTATTTTGTGGAGTAACCATTTGTCCCACCATTCCACCTTGAGGTCCAACGACATTCTGAGGAAGTCCCATCACACCAGTTTGTGCAGTACCAGTAAATCCATTGGGCATTCCCATTCCTACCATCACACCCGTGCTCTGTCCCATGACTGGCACCGATTGTCCCATCATGCTTCCCATCATTCCAGTTGCTGCAGGCACAGGAACTCCCATGGCTGGAAAACCTTGAAAGTGAGTTGATGGTTGTGTGGTAAATGGCATAGAGGACGAGCCCATGAACATACCTGTATCAGAGAAGGGAAGATTTCAGAGAAAGTGTTTTGTGATTTTCAACCCACGTGCCCCAAAGTTGGAAACGCATCAAAGTAATTTTCAGGGATAACTTTTTCCAGTTGTATGTCAGCGCTGTTAATTTACTTTCTCTAAAAGTAGGAAGTTGCTTAAAATCTCTCAAAGGAAAGGGACTCGCCACCACAAATTAACCGCCCAAAAGAGTTTGGCAAATCCCTGTGATCAGTGAGAATCTTTCAATTGCTGTACTACACGTCTTTGGTTTCACACAAATATAGCCAAAATCAAAACATGACAGCTCTGCACTCATCCTGGCAGAATTAGATGGCAGAAGCTGAATTCACAAATCTTTCAGTCAAATGCATACTTGGTAATTTCAACAGCTATAAATACATTACAATCACACTATTGTGTTCTGCAGCTTCAATATTCATGTTTCAGTAATTTTCCCATTACTTGTAAATGGTAAAAACAGAATTCCTCATTTGAAGAGAGGCAGCAGAGTACCCCACCTTGGTCGTACACTCGTAGGAGATTATTGCATTCCAGGTAAAGCTTAAAATAGGATTGCATTAGAAATAGTCACAACATGATTTACCTGGCGCATTCTGCTGCTGCATGGTTCCTGTGCCATACAGCGATAAGATGGAGTCTTTGGAGAGCTGTTTCTTTGCCGACTCTTCTGATTTTGTTGTTTGCTCAGTGAACAGATCGAGATCCCCGGATGCTGCAGACAAGGTGGCAGCTGCTGGTTTAGTGGAAGCGCTCTGGGAAATAAAGGTCAAGACAGACTACTGAAGGAAAGCAGCAGAAGTTGTTACATTAAATATTTACTGCACACCCTCATCCCTTAACAACATGAAAACCAGTCCATTTGTAGAGATTAAATTAAACGAGGCTTTGAAAAGCAAGACAGCAGTACATGCGGTATGGCAAGAACACCACCCAGACAGGTTATGAAACAAGACTAAAACCCAGACCAACACCAGGGATTACACATACAGGTTATTCACTCTTGGTGCTCCTACATTATTATTATTTTTTATCAGTGAGCAGCATAAATCACAAGCTTTAGCTAGATTATGAAAAATAATTAGGAAATCAATAAGGAGATTACAATTCACATCTCATTAATCCTCTCATAGAATAAATTAGAGAGGAGCTAACAAAAGATTCAGTGTTTTAGAATATACTCCAGCTAAGAGGATCGTATTTTTTGGAGAAAAGGCAGAAATAAAATTTCAGTTGATAAAGTAATACAAGTTCTAAAATACAATGTAATTAGCTTTTACTTCTTTAAGCACGTTTGAGTTATTGAGAAAGCTTAATTATCTGAAGCTTACTGTAGCCCAGGACTGAAAACCTAAACCACACTCAGGCTGTCAGGCTTTTTATTGCTCTTGCACCAAGTGTTTTATAAACAAATTTCCTCCAAGTGTCTGTCAGTTATGTTACTTTGCTGTTAACACACACACTTCCATACCAGAGTTTGCTTAGGTAACAAGGCAATACGCTGCACTCCCGTTACATTTCTTAAACCAACTCATTCTGTTAGCAGCGGGAACTTTCAATACATAACAACTGTATACACACCGCAAGAAAGCCAGGATCACAGCACGTATTTAAGTTATGGTCCAGCCAAACAACACCACCCAGTTAGCATACATCTGCCTGATGCCAGAACCTATGCGATTTTTCAACCCTTTTCTACAAAACACAAAAACCTACTTGCAGTACCACAACAAATGGACTGGATTTGCAGTCAGGTCCGTCTCCTTCTTCACCATCATCCCACAGCAATGCCTGTAGGACAAGATGCCACCCCAAAACAAGCAGGTGCTGTAAGACATCTGTATTCTCCCTTGGAGCCACAACCTCGATGCTTTCCTGGTTTTGCTGGCAGGCCCTGAAAACTCCCCTACACATACTGACACTGGATTTGTACCAACACTGCAATACGAGCATTGAGTACACAGCCTCAAAAAGCATATCTGACTGCTGCAGTGCTAAAAAGCTATAGGATAAGGCAGTGTTATAAATTAGGGGAAAGAAAAAAAAAAAAAGTGATACCAACTAAATTGGTCAGAAACCATAGGGAGAAAGAGTGTGGATTTGGATGATTGATGGCCAGAATCTCCAAGACAGGAGTAGGAAGGGCAGAGAGTAAGGAACGGGAACTCTCTGGCAACTGAAAACCCTGCATTTATACTATAGTCAGTTTGGGCAAAAGTCAAACTGAGACCCTATGGAAGCCATCCTACAAAGAGTAGGTTGATGGCACTACAAAGGGAAAAGAAGACAGAAAAAGAGCAGGAATAGTTTAACTCCCATGAAATCATCTCTCTGGCCAACATGTACTTAAATTACCAACTTCCTTCAGCATGTATTAATAAAGCTGGTGCCTCCTGCTAATAACTGACAACAAATCATGATTGCAAAGCCAAAATAAGAGTTTTGTAATGGGCAGTAGGAAGTCCTCTAAGTCTGAGAGCATTATTTGTCGGGCTGGTGTGACCTTCTTTGAAAATACTGGAGATGAATTTAAATGATGTATTCAGGTAATAGTCCACCCTAAATGGTTGCACCTGTTTCCCATGCATTCACACAGGAAGTCCCATTACCGAATTATTGTGTGTTCTCCCGTTACCAAATTATTAGATGTTCTCCTCTTACTGCATAAGGTAGCCTCTGTACAACAGCTGTGCTCAGCATACTGGAGAAAGACATTTAAATAGCAGAGGAGAGTTAACAGAGGCATCTTCTCTGCCACTCATACAGCAGTAAGGAAAAGGTTTGCTTTTTTCTAGGAGGGAGAACAGTAGTATCTGTGTTTTTTTCTGGTTTTTGTTTGTTTTCATGTGCATTTTAGTTTGGTTTTAAATAAACAATAGCATCAGAGATAAACTGTTCTCATCTGGGGTGACCTCAGATTAAAATCGTCTCCAGATACATGAAATATTGCTACCTGTAGGTGCTTTAGTGAAATAAAGCAAATCATACATGTGTGCACAAAAGAGAAGAGACAGCTAAAGACCATGGGGACTGATCACCTGCTACGTTTGAAATGAATGTTCAATGAACGTCTGTTCCTTCAGTTTGTTTGGGGAAGATTGTAAGAGGAGCCAAAGGCACTGAACAACCACTGCCCTAAGTGTTCAACAGCTAAATAGATGGAAGATAATGCAAAATACATGGCAAGAAAACAGCAGGTGGCATTCAAGTTAAAAAAACATTGAGATCATTTTCACATACCTAACATTCTCATGCTCTCCAAGGCCTCTAGAAAAGCATGTCTTGAATACATATAGTATCAGGCCTTCAAGACAGGCTACGTGCAGTACTCTCAGTCGCTGTATCAAAACTAAACACTTGTCAGGTGGTTAAGAAATAACACTGCTGAGCTGTTTGATACAGCAGAATTTATCTGAACTACTAGCCGTTATCTCAAATGTGCGTCACGTTCAAATGTAAGTTGGTTTAGTTATTGACAGCTTATTTATTACCTGTAAAGGTAATACCTAAGCTAGGGAAATTTTCACCATAAAGAGTCAGCAAAATGTGTCAGGACCACAAATCTGGTAGCTGAATCCATCACTTTACCATCTGGCTACACAAATTGCACATGGCTATTTTCACAGAATCACAGAATTTTGCACATCTACATTATTTCTCCATTAGACTGTAAGCTTCTTAGCACTGTTACCTCCACTCTGAACTGTACAGCGTGCATACTAATAAGACAGCTTTCAAAAGCACGCCAAGATACAGACTTATATAAGGAGTTTCTTCGTTCCTTCTCTTCCCCCAGGCGCAGAGTGATGCAGATCCTGTTACTGTAATAACATCCATCATATCTAAATTCCAGCTCTTCTTCAACAATTCATTAGTCCGGTATGGCTTCTGCACTGAATTATGTACATTTTTACTCATCATGGCCCAGAATGTAAAGTTATTGAAGAGAAAGTAAAAAAGTAGTAGTAGTATACTGCGAAGTATAGGCTGGAGACACTTCATAATGCCTACAAATTTTCAGCATGCAGAGAGGTCCAAGAACAAGCACCTTCTACTCTTCATTCCCTGTCAAGCCTCTTCAGCTGGGCCATGTCTTCAGGAAACAGAGGGGAACATGGGTCACGATTCTGGTTTGTCTATCACAGCTGAGGAAGAAAGTGCAATTCAACTAAAACCACAAAGATTGCAACATTACAAGCATCCATTTTTCTGCCAGTTCCCCAGGAAGAAGAGATGTCACCCTACTGCAGACTTCATGGTCTTCTCTGAAGCACTGCATTCTTTAAACATAAAACTAAAGAAGCACAAGAGTAGTTAAAACAGGAGAAAGGTAAACTAAGGAATGTCTGTTTATAGCTTGAAGCAGTCTTTTTCATCAAGAATATAATAAAAGAGAGCACGTTCTTGCCACTCAACACAAGAACAATTGAGATTTGTATCAGAAGTTTCAAGAGTTTAAAACTGAAAAAGGTCAACACCGAAGAACAGAAATACAACACTTGGGAGAACATGAGCCAGCAGCGTGCCCAGGTGGCCAAGAAAGCCAACGGCATCCTGGCTTGTATCAGGAATAGTGTGGCCAGCAGGACCAGGAAGGTGATCTTCCCCCTGTACTCGGCTCTGATGAGGCCACACCTCAAGTACTGTGTTCAGCTTTGGGCCCCTCACTACAAGAAGGACATTGAAGCCCTGGAGCGTGTCCAGAGAAGGGCTGTGAAGCTGGTGAGGGCCTGGAGCACAAGTCCTGTGAGGAGCAGCTGAGGGAGCTGGGGTTGTTCAGCCTGGAGAAAAGGAGGCTCAGGGGAGACCTTATTGCTCTCTACGACTACTTGAAAGGAAGGTGTGGGGAGCTGGGGGTCGGCCTCTTCTCACAGATAACTAGTGATAGGACTAGAGGGAATGGCCTCAAGTTGTGTCAGGGACGGTTCAGGTTGGAAATGAGGAGACATTTCTCCTCAGAAAGAGCAGTCAGGCATTGGGGCGGGTTGCCCAGGGAGGTGGTGGAGTCACCATCCCTGGGGGTGTTCAAGGAAAGGTCGGATGTGGTGCTTAGGGACATTGATAGTAGGGTGATGGTTGGGCCAGATGATCTTGGAGGTCTTTTCCAACCTTAATGCTGCTATGATTCCATGACCTCAAAATGATTCAAATCTTGTGCATCAATGCTTCCAGCAATATTTGAATTGCCACAACGTGAACACACATATAAAAAAAGGAACTTAGGACCAGCGCTAACCAATGTTAATTTATACTAAACTGTGCAGAAATCCTCTTAAGCTTCTTCACGAGATAAACAAACAGCTATTGGCATCAGAACAAATAATTCAATAATTTCAAGATCATTTGACCACTTCTATGTTCCATAATCTGATCACTGACACCGCATCTAAACAATTTGCTGAAGAAGGGCCAGGAGCAGCACGGTGCTGAAGAATTCCCAGTGACCAACTTCCCAAACACAGACTAGAGATCCGAGTAGCTTCAATTTGCAGATACAGACATAATTTCACAGGATTTCAGCTCTGCCTACCATGTGCAAACATACAGCGACTGCCTGAGTAAGAAGCTTCAGTGTGAACCCCAAGTCCAGCCTGCCACTGAACACTGCCAGTCATCACCAGACACCACAGGTTGTATCAACGATGATTTTCTACAGTTAGAGAAACACTCCACATCCCCCACGTTCAGATGAAGGAATAAATTTATCTTTCAGATTACCTCAAAGTCTAGAGGGATAAAATAAACATGAGCAGAAGCCACAAGCAATCCAGCAGATCATAATATAACAGAACTAAATAGCTCTCCAGTAAGGCCTCACACAAAAAACATTCACCATAAAGCAAGTTTCTGAGCAACTCATTTGCTGTCCAGAAAAAAACAAGGACTACGACACATCATCATTACCACAACTTTTGTTAAAAAGTTAAAGCTTGTGAGATGATGGATAGCAGCCACAGTAAGTGCATACATCTGGCCTCAGGGAAAAACGAGTATTTGAGAACGCATAGTTATCTAAACCACATTACTACTTTAAAGTTTGCCTTCAAACACTCATGAAGAACATATAGCATCTCTACAAAAACATATTTTGGTAGCCCTTGAACCAATTCTCAGTTCCCAATATGATCTGAAACAGGCACAGAAAAATCCAAAGTGTAATTTCAGTGGATTTTAGTATTTTGCTCAATTAAAGATGCACATGAAGTGTTTCAGTGAATTAATACTTTTTAACTTACTACCTACATTTCTCCACGTCTCCCCCATACAACAAGTTTCCGCAAAGACTGAAGATCACATTTTTGCTGGAGGATATTCCCATACAAAATCTGAAATTACAATCTGGCTAAAACAATTTAGGAAATTGCTTAATTACAACGAAGAGTGATAGACCGTTGTTCAATTCCCATCCAATGTTTGGCAACAAAAAACCTTGTACTAATAATTATAATTCAGCTATGCTCACTTCACATTACAAAGTGTCACTAACCATACAAAATGTCATTTTTTCTTTTTCTGTCCACGAACACTGCATAATTAGTAAATTTTATAGCACATGCTTTTTATCTAGCTTTACAGTTGAAGCTGGTTAAGCTAACTGAAACCCTCTTGAATTTGCTAGTCAGCAAATTTCTAGAAAAAAAGTTACCCATTCCCATATTGTGCATTTTACAAAATCAACTGTTTTTTTTTTTTTTTTTTTTTTTTTAATATCCAGCTACACAGAGAAGTAGGAAGAAATATTTTTAGTTTTTATGAAAACTATAATAAAGACGCATCTGAAAGGAGAGTAAAAGTCAATAAAACACTGTATACTGAAGTAATGGTTGAGAACAAAAAATAAATAAATGCTTTTGTTTTCATTTAAAATCATGTCTTGGCCATGTCGACTGTCACAACAAATCCTAAGTTCTTCAGACATCACACAGTTGTGTTCTCATAATAAAACATTCAAACAGTACACTTCTGGGCTCTGCAGTGCCATAAAAATACTCATCGAATACTAAGTCCTAACTTAAAGGTTAGATTGGGAAAGAAAAGCAATCCTGTGAATAACGAATGAGCGTATGTTGCTCCTGCAAATCAGTCTGAGGAACAGAAGTTATATTTCCTTCTCTTTTGATGCCCACAAACCCTGCTGCAGTATCTCAGAAACACCTATGCAGAACACCACAGCAAATCTGGGTGAGAATGTAAGCCACATTATTTTGCATTTGATCCCTTCTTCTACCTTCAGTTTTTGAAGTCAGTTCATTCTATTATTAGATATTCAAACAAGTGCTACTCATCCCAACTTCAGAATTGGCCACAGGTTTCTACTCTAGATTTTCCAATTCCAAATGTAGGAACTGCACAGTAGGGTTACTCAGCTACTGGACTCCATGTCCACCTTCCCATTTGCAGTCTCATACAAAATAATTACAGAACATAATCACACCACCTCTTTGCTTCAGTACATTAAACAGAGAGTATCCTTAAAATCTCATAACAAAGCATAGTTTCCAGCCTCCAGTATTTTCCTGACACATCCCTGAATCCCATCCAACTTTTATCCATGTTGCAAAATACTCATACTGCTGCCAAATGAGAGGCACCCTCAAGTCCTTTCCAGAATCAGTGCCCAAATTAGATACCACCGTCCAAACGTCCAAGACCTGCAAGGCACTTTTAGACCTAAAGGAAAATGGAATATTCACTTTACCAAGCAAGCCATTTAATCAGCACCAGAAACATATCCTCTGCTACCTACCATTTCCCTGCCTCTAATCTAGGGAAATTATCTGTTTATATCACATTTTCTTTGAGACTGCTGATTAAAAATGGAAGACAACCAAGAATTAAATCTTGCAAGATGCCATAAGGGCCATTTATTTGATAAAAGTTCTATTTGCCGCTCCTGATTATGGCTCTCAGAAAAAAGCAAATTATCACTAAAAATCTGGACTGGTTTGTTAACTGCAAGTAAATATAGCCACGCTTCCCAGGATACAAACAAGTTGATACTTCACAGATATTGAGAATATTTTCCTTTTTACTACTTTGTAATCTATTTAATAAGTGCTATACTTGGTCTACAAACTAGCACAATCACAGATAAACTATAAATATCAGAACAATCTTTATCACAGAAATGCACTTTCTTACCTTTAACTGCTAATACATTTTATTCAATATGCTGTAGCAGCCACCCCATTATTTAACGCTTCAGAAATCATCACCATCCAGATAATCACCCTTCACTTAACTTTTTCTCACTCTTAAGCCTTCTTTTTGGCTTCCTGAACTCTGCAGCTACATCACTTGTTTAACCAGAGGATCTCGCAACTTGCTCACGGAATGGAATCAAGAGAAAGCTGCAATTCTGAAAGCTCCCTGAAAAGACTGATTGGGCAATGTTAATTGTACCCCAGAAATCTTTTCTCCTGTGCAGACAATAACTACATATAGGGGAAATCATTTTCAGCATCAGAAAGGCAGGAAAAGGGGAAAAACACAAGTCAGCCCTTCCTATTACACGTGCTACTATTGCCGGTCTGTTTATTATGGGGTTGAGTGGAAACTGCATGATTCTAGATTTCAATTTACCCAATCTACACCAAAATTGGATACATTAAACAGCTCAGTGAAGCTGGAAATGGGCTCCTGCTTTTCCCATCTAGCTCTACAGGTAGGTTTATCTAGATCAATTTTGACATAAGGCGGTAGAATAGCAGACAGCATGCACTTAGATACTGTCCTTTCTGGTACTTTGAACACAGACATCCACAAGAGCCAAGAAAATCCATACCAACAATTTCCTTTGCAGTCTGAGCTAACACATCCAAACCACTCATCTCTCACCATTTACAGCTGGCTGAAGGCATGCTGGGAAGCCTGCCTTATCTGTAGTTTTTATGCTGAAAAAGAAGCGTGATTTCAGGCTCTAAAACCCTACCCAGCATTTTTCAGAAAGCCAGCCCTCAGCAACAACTAGATGAGGGGAGAGTAAAATATAAAGAATAACAATTACAATCAAATCTTGTGACAACAGCAATTGCTCCTCAAGGCTTTGAGGTGACCACAGTGATAAATGGATCATTTGGGAACAAAATGACGATAGGCCAGTCCAATCACAATTACTTTCCATCACCATTCCTTCCAGTTTATATATGATCGGAACTACTGGGGAAGGAAAAGTAAGTACGGATCATAGGTCCCAAAGCATAAATTCAAGAATACATACAGACGACCTTCCTGCTTCAGCTGAGTCAGGCAGAAAGCCTTCTGCAAGCAGAAGCCTCCAAATAACCTTAAAGGTCTCCACAGATGGGGCAAAACCTCCCTGTCAGAAGCCACTTTGGGTAAGGAAGTCATCCCGTGTGCATTCTCATCTGTACCTGCCACGTTCAGCACCAGCACTTTGTTCTCTGAGGCTGAAAGCTACTTTGATGGAGATGCAGCATTAAGTGCTTTCTTTGTGCATCCCAAAGCTGCCTTTCCCAGCTACAGCATACAAGGCAATGGGGTCTCTTTCGAACTATCATGGTGCTATGACAGGGAGGAGACCAGGTGTAAGGGTTTCATGCCACCCCTTCCTTGAGGAAGGAGGGACACATAAGTTCCAAGATGAGAAAAAGACAGATCAGTCCAGGAAGCAGTATTAGTTTTTCTTGGTATCCATTCTTGATTTTGGGTATGATGCT
This sequence comes from Anas platyrhynchos, assembly GCF_047663525.1. Taxonomy (NCBI): domain Eukaryota; kingdom Metazoa; phylum Chordata; class Aves; order Anseriformes; family Anatidae; genus Anas; species Anas platyrhynchos. The sequence continues at coordinate 89,857,861 of NC_092589.1, forward strand.
TGAGACCCCAATTTGTCAGCAGCTTTAAGATAGAAGCATCTGCTGTAGCGTTTCCTAAATATCCCTCTTAATTCTATATCCAAGTGCAGGGAAGCCCGAAGAAGTGAGAAAAATGTAGTCATTATGGCTAGAGTCTCCAGCTGCAAACAGACACATTCCTTCTCTCTGAATCTCCATGAGAACAACTCCTGGAAAGAAACTATGTGCACCAACACACAAATTGAGGCACACATATGGCCAAATAAATTTTACCTGAGCAGGAGATACAGCAGCTGCTGGTAAAGGATTAGAGATCATCGGACCGAAGATATCCAGGTCATCGTTCAATGCTGTGGCGGTAGCAGTGCCTCCATTTGTAACAGATGCTTCAGCTGGACCATCTTAAAAAGACAATGGAATTGCATTTAAAGTGAAAATTGTTAATATTTTAATGGGTAATAAATAATTAAAAAATAATTAAAGCTGCCCATCCTCCCCACTGCCATCAAATATGTACTCAATTCCTAAGATAAGACTGTTCTCATTATTCAGAGTAAGTTTCTGTAAAGCAAATTTTAATTTATGTAGAATTCTAATTAAAGGATTTTTTTTTGAAGTCATACAATTACACACAGGTAGCTAACTTCAAATATATCTACCAGAAACTTCTGAAACACTTACAGACTCTCAGTAATATATTCCAAATTTAAAACACAGACTACAGATCACCAGTTTTAAACTTAAAAAACACCAAGAACCTTCAAAAACAGTTAATATTTATTTAAGAAAAAACAGTCACTTGCTCCTTTTTACTACAATGTATGGCGTTTTTTTCCAATATCCTACAACCATGAAAATTATCAAGCACAGTGAAAAGATCTATTTCCAGAGCAGAGGTCTATCATTGGAATATCAGCATTAGCAATCTCGTGATTAACACACAAAGCATATGCCTTGCTACCACAGAGAAATACGTAAGGCAGAAGGGAGATGTGAGGTTTTGGTATATTAAAATTTCTACAACTCTAATAAAAGCACAGAAGCGGTCTGATTAGTGAAGAGCATGGTTGAAATGAAATGTTTAATTAAAAGCAAATCATAAGAGGCTTCCAACACTTATTTAAAATAATACAAGTCCATCTCTTAAATAACTGCAGCATTCTTTCCCATCTGGAAAACAATCATAAATGAATTGGCATTTTGTTTTATTAAAGACAGAATAGAATAAAAGAGTAAGTTTATTAGTTAGAAATAAGATCTCCTTTTGCTCCTCTATTTTTTTTTTTAGAAACACGAATAAGTGGCTGAATATAGTAAAATCTGTCACCTTGCATGAAGAATATTCTCATTTTTCATTATTTTGTTCAGTCACATGCAAACTTGCTGCAGTGCCAGCAGCTGGAGACTACTGCTCCCAGTAGCCCAGGATGCTGACAAGTTAGAAGAAGCCTGAAGGCATCACCAGACACTTCATCAGTTTCCTCACTCAAGTGGTTTCTAGGCTATCACAGAAGAGCTGACAAGATTTTTAGCTGTTAACTCATATTAGAAGTCAATGCATTGGAAACAGTCCATCCGAAATATCCCCACAAGATGTCTTCATGTTTCAGTGATGCCTGCCTTCAAACTCCGATGGCCCACCGTCCATCCATGACACCCCCACCCCTTTGGCCACGCTGCTCGTAAATATTTATTTTAAAAGCACAGCCTGGTACTGCTGTGTGTTTGAAAAGCTGACACTGAAGTCACAAGTGTCAAAATCTGTCAATGCGGAATGTCTGAAGTTACCACCACCCATCCATATCCATCTTTTGCCTTACTTTAGAGATGCTAACCTTTGTGTCTTTGTAAGTACAGAAAATGTGGCATAGCTATAGCTGCTACAGAAACTGTAACAGAACAGCTTTGGTATATGTAAAAGCAGATTTTAAAGCACTTACTGCACCTTTTTAACGCAGGGAATTAGGAAACAACCAAGTGGAAGGGTGCTGGGTTGCAATTCTTTGAAAGCTGTATGCTTGCTTTTGTGACTCTTTCAGACACACAACGTGATTTTATGCCTCGATTCAGTATCAAGCAGGAACATTAATAGTTCCTAATTCCTGTTTGCTAATTCTCAGATCCACTTCCTATCAATAGGGAATTCAGACCAAATTGTGCACGCCAGCAAAGGCACGCAGACCCCGTAACAAGACCAAAATACCTACAAGGCAGGGATACAGGAAGGATGCAAGTGAGCAGCATTCTCCAGAAACTGAACCTCAGCATGTGTGTTTATTGCCCTAAGTTCCCCAAAGTCTGTGAGGATAATTATAATGTCTGCAAGGACTAAGAAAGACCCAAGAACTCCACAGAGGCAAAACGGCCATGGGAATGGCTTGGCCATATTAGATCTTCTCTACTAAATAAGTTAGTGACTTGAACAATGACGACAGGACTGCAGTAGCCACATCACATTTAATTCCTGTGTCATGATTTGACTTTGCTGGGAGGATTACCACTTCAACAATTCTGAAAACCAAAGTTACACAAAGTCATCTATGATCATGGCAAACCTGCTTACATCTTAGCTAAGATCTCCTTTCCTTATTTCTGTTCTGATGACTGGAAGCCAGCAGACACCGTACACATAATCTGGTCCACCATTCATCCACACCCATGCTTTAAGATATGTGCAGATAAACGTATTTGCACACAAGGAACAAGCTTCTGGCAGTGCAAAGTGTTCTATTCATTTAAGGTCATTCTGCAGACAGGCAGTTCCAAAAACATCTCCCCAAAAGTTGACTGTTTCAGATAAATTTAGGAATGAACAGTGCATAATTTTCACGCAAAAGGATTTGTCTAGAATTAATAATTTAATGTGCTCATTTTCTCAGTGAGACACGTGTATTAAAGAGAAAATCTTACATTCCAAAGTGGTGCAGTTTCCCTGAATGTAAAAATGTTTAACATAAGACTTTAAATTTAAACACAGTCATTTAGCAAAACAAACATTTCATATGTTTGAGCATTCATTGGGAGAACACATTTGCAAGAGCACATTTTTCTTCCAAGTATTTAATAACCTGCTTATAAGTTAGTACTACGAAAACTTAGGTTTTCATCAGATCAATCTAAAGCTGTTTTAACAGCTACACATATTCACAAAGACTTTTATTTGATAATGTACATACTTTTGATCTCTTACTGAATTTTACATTAAAAATGAGCATTTCCTTGTCTGTATCAGTGCAGAAGCCAGCCACTCTGAATAACTGTTTAAAACACAGTTCAACTCTGGAATAATATGAGATCCTGTATTACTAATTTTTTCAAAACCACGATGGTTGGGGTACTTGCATCTATTAAAAAGTGATTTGTAAAACATTTTTTCCACAGTGAAACTAGAAGATTCCAGAATGTGATTAATTTCAGGACATAAAAAAAAAACCAACTAAGTGTTTTCAATCGTGTTTATCATTTGTAGCAATATGAGTGTCTTCATTTAAATATATACATGCAGGCATACACAAACTTGTGTTTCAGTGTAATAGTTCACATGTTGGGTATTCTCAACTGCAGTGCAACAGACCACTGATTTGAAAGCACTTTCTCATTTCTCTCCTCACTTTAAATTTCGAGAAATTTCTAGCTTTAACCAACAGAAGTCTTATGGAGACGATCACAGAGTTGCTTGGAAAGCACTTTTAATCAAAAGTACTCCCATCTCTTCATCCTCACCAGTAGCTGCAGGTGAAGCACGAGACGTGGCACAACCCCACCGCAGTAGATGCTGGTTTTCACTGCTGTTCCTATCTGTGGTCCCAAACTTGCTCTTTCTACATTTATGACAATGTGACAGGTAATATCCGGCTGCTGTCTGCCATGCTACACAACAGATGCTGCTTCTGCTTTCAGATTAGGAAGTCTTATTTAAATTGGCTAGTAGAAACAAAAGCCATTTACCAGGATATATTCAATAAGTGAAGGATTTACCATTATAGTGCTTTTCTGTATACATTTTGCTGGTTTCTGACACTTTCCAAGTCATGCTGCCTTTTGTTATGAAAGCTTTAATACACAGCATTAATGTGCAGTATAATTTGCTTTGCCAACAGTGGAAATGACCAACAGAAGAGATTCAAGGGCACAGCAAGAATATTTATTCTTAAACTCTGCACTATGTTTCTGAAGCTGATTTTCTATGGGGCAAGCTATTTACAAGACCTTTGTTACTAAGCTGCCGTGTGTTTTAATACATCTCTCTCTATATATTTATGACAGCCATACTAAAACTTGCAAGGAAAGGAGAGAGGGCTTTGAGTATGCATATGATTATTTATTGCACCAAATTATTAAAAAGGCAGAGCTGAGAAAAATAGTTGAACACTTGAAACAAAATCTGGGACAGAGATATTGTTTATATCCCAAATTGTTGTGGAGTTATATACTGCATTACTAAACTGCTGTTTACTGCTAAAATCTTTGCATAAGTGAAAAATCACTCATAGGAAGGTTGTTTCTAAGTAATACTTCTCAAAATGAAATGTGGAAAGCCAGAAGCTAACAATGCCACAAGCCCCAAGCGGTTGTAAACATTTTCATTTTGGGTGGATACACTGCTTACCTAAACATGATCTTAACATAGCAGCAATACCATAAATATTAACATGTATCTATGTATGCATATGATATTTATGTACTTATAAATGTCTTTTTTTTAATTTCATAAATGCAGCTTTCCAATTTATGACCAACGATGCTGCTTTGGTACTCACCAGACAGCACTGACACAAGTGCACCTCTCTCATATGCAACACCGTGCTACATTTCATGCTATGATGAGGCTCTCAAAACTTCACAGAAATCCTTCACAGAATGTTTCCCCCACACAACCAGACAGATATGCAGCTTTTGGCATATCCTACTTTACCTTCAAGCATATCAGATGAGTGCCCCACACATCTCATTCAATTAATGATAGCTTCCTTCCATGATGATACCACTTCCTTCCATAATGCTACCTTCCTTCCATTCAATTAATGATGCTGTATTCTGGTTTATTGTATTAGAGCTCCTTTCCAGCAGCACAATGATTATGGTATATTTAGGAGTATCTTAAATAAGCATGAAGATTAAAAAAACAAAACGACAAACCATGCAACATAATAAAACTCATTTTCTCCTGATTATTTGTAACAGCTTACTACACTGATTAATCAAGGATGTGCAATTAACTGGTTTATAAAAGGCATGCCTAAACACAGTAGATGGTGCAGAATACGTAAAATGCACTTTCCTTTTTTCTCATTATTCTGTAAGATAACAGTTTAAAAATATTAACTTCTCACTTTTTTCTGTATTCATGTAATGCTGAAATAATTTAAGTGGCATACGCTGATAGTATTCAGAAAAAAAACAAACACCTCACTATCTTAAATAGCTATCATACATTTTTTTACAAATATTTCTTTAAATTGTCTTTATTTCTATTGATCTGACATAAATGGAGAGAATTCTTGTAAGAGGAACCCCCAAGGCACCAAGCAGCACAGAATGAAAGATTAACGCCGCTGCAATGGGTAGAGCAGTGACAGTGACTTCAATGCTGAGCAACTCTGGTTTACATGCTGTGACTTTCAAACTGAAAAAATGTTTCCTATAATTCCCCTATTAAAAATTAATGTTATAAAATCCCATGCTACCGATTTTGGCATTAACTTCCAAGTCCTAACATTCTCAATAGGGCACTCGTTCAGTGTGGGCAAGATCCAGCTAATTGTAGAGATCAATAACAAATAGCGGCAGCAGATTTAGCCTGCAGAAACAGGCTGTGATTCCTCATAGCTTGGGAAGTAAGGGAAAGAATTTGAGGTAGCACAGCATGAACATTAACTATCGCTATTGCTTGTGAAGAATGTAAGAACATTTAGCTTGTACACATCTGTTTCCCACCTTTCTATGTCTGTGGATGACTGAATTAAAATCTACATTGAAACAAAAGGCCAGAAGGCACAAATGTTTATCTAGCTGGATCATCAAAAATTGAATTTTGAAACGCTACCTCAGTTAATAGCCTCCTGAACAGGACAAACTCAAGGAAACCACATGAATCTATTTTAAAAGCTCAGAAGAAATCCTTGGTGACTGTAGTGTTTTTCTGCATCATGCTTCTGCTGCTGTTACAAGTTTTAAAGATGCAATTTGCCCAGGCATATTACCTTGAGAATTTTGCATTTTGTAAAGAAAAATAATAATTAAAAAATGTTTCCAGAAAATTATATCGTCTAGCTATAACTGCCGCTTGTTTTCTCAGGGTAAGTCCTACTTCACAGGATGAGGTTTACCTTCTGATGAGGTGATGAGGTCACTATTAAAAAAAAACTACTGGAGACAAAAAAAAAAAAAAGCAGCAATCACCCAGAGGTTAACTTCATACCCAAAGCTGCTCTTTACTCAAGAAAATACTCCCCAAGAGGCCAGGCTGTTTTGAAAGCCAGAATTCTTCTAGCATGAATTGTGATCCATTAAAATTACTTAATCTGCTATTACAAGTGATTCTGATCCATCTAGTGAAAACTTCTATCGTTCTCCATTTGCAGAAATAAAATCCCGAGGGAATGAATCACTGTTATTAGAAATGTGTCCACTCAGTAAGAAAAATGAGCTATACAATCGTGTCCACTCTATTCTTGTTTGATATGGCATATAGATTGTTTTGAAGTGATCACTCTTTTAATACCAACAAATTAACAACAAGTAGTCCACTGCAGGAATTAATTAGAAGACAACTCTCCAAATGAAACACGCAGGTCTGCTCTCATTAATCCCCCTCATTTGTAGCTCAGCGGACCCTAAGTGATACTGGCTTATTACGCTGCCTTTCAATTTGTTACTGAAGAAGTCTTTAACACCCCCTCCTCTAAAATCATTTTATTCTACAATACAAATTATAAACCTTGCCCTTTGTGTATCTCGCTGTGCTTCCTTACAATGAAGAACCACAGCTGCTGAACACAATTCCAATTCTCTTCTATTGCATATTGCATCTCGATGTGATCCGAGTTCATTACCACATCATGAAGCGGCATTACCAAGATGCTTTTCAAACAATAACTAAAAGGATACAGAAGTCTGACAGCCTCAGAACCACATATTGATTAAATTTTAATTCTTAATTAGGTCTGGTAAAGGAAAAGAAAGGAGGACCAGTTTTCCATGACGTCTGAATTACTTTTGTTTTTAACAAGTTCATTCTATATCCATAATCTAACTTCTACTGTGTTAATTAAGATTTGCTTGCCTATAGTAGCAGATTACTTGGGATGAGATACGGACCACAACACACATGCATAACCAGTACAAAAACAGTATTTTGCAGCTACTCTGCATACAGAGGGAAAATAAATTGCATTCTGAATGCCAGTGCAAATTCGAAAATAGGGGAAGACGCTTTTTGCTTTGTTGCAACATTATTACCTTAAACCCCAAAGTGTGTTTTGTTTTTTTAAAAAAAAGGCAACAAAACATTTTCCAACAAATTCCAGATTGTACTACATTTTAAAAACTTATCTGCCTCATTTAACACCCTGTAAACACTATGTAGAAATCTAGAATAGTTTCAATTGAAAATACTAATATCCACTCCCAATTCATAAACAATATTCAAATTCATAAACAAATAATTCAGACAACAAAAGGGATTTAAAGTAATTACTGTAATACTTTGTTTTTCTAGGTTTTGTTTCTATCCAATGGGCAAACACATATATTATACAAATATGGCCTTCAACAAGCAGAGGAAACACATAAAAATTACGGAGTCTGAAACAGTTTATTTACTAGACAAATGGATGGTTACCTGCCAGTCAAGAGAACAAAAGCCATATCACATAAAACTGAATGACTGTCACAGTCAGTATACAGTAAAGCAGTGCCCAGTGTATTAAATTTTACAAGATACTGGTCAGTTGCAGTGAGACACTTTATTGTTCTTTTAACAAAGATAGGAGTTTTATGACATAAGGCATTTTAGAGAAGTACAATTCAGATTACCTCAGCATTTCAATTAAAAAGTATGCTGGTACCATAAACTCTGAAATACCACCATCCGCAAGCCCTTTGAAGATCACTTTGATAACTTCCCCTTCCCACAGGAGCTCATTACTCTCCTTAGCAAAACACAAGTATTGATATACACACGTCCCCATGGCATTTTCCTTTATAGTTCTAAATTCATAGACTCAATCTTACGATTTTCAAATTCAGCTAACAGCATCAGTGAGCAGAGAGAATATTTATTGAAACATAAAATGATGTATCCGTATTTGATAGAAAAACAGGTAATTATCTATTGCTTACCAAGTCCTAAAAGGTCAATAGTGGGTTCTGATGACTTTTTGGGACTTGCTTTAGCTTCTAATTGCTGATCCTCCTTCTTCTGTGGCTTTAGAAAGGAAAAAAAAATCACAAGTAAATTTTCTGAAAAGTATAAAGTGCTTAAAAATTCCCATTACAATGTCAGAAATAAAAACTCTTTTCTGTATTGTTTATTGTAATGAATTTGATGTATAAGGAGATAAATTACAGTTTTGGTATAAAGGACAAGGCGTATTACTCTAAAACATTATCCTTTTTCCTTCACTGATATGTAATCAATTTTTAAATAAAACTTCCAGGATAAATTAAAAATAAATTGAAATCTTAAACTGAGCCACTGCTTATCATGCACCAGCCAGAAATCTGTCTATGCTCTTATTTATTGACTTACTTCAGCATCCAAACTACGCCGTTCTGCATCATTAAAGAGAAAAGAGTTCTATTTTTCAAAAGCTTGTAGTAAAAATTCAGAAGCAGACTAGAGACTGCCACTATTTACCCTTCTTGAAAACAGTATCTGCAGAATGTGCAGACTTCATAGATGCTAAGTGCAGATGTGCTTCCACACAGATGTGTTTTCATGGTCCTTCTTTGTAAACCTGAAGGCAAGTGACACCATTTGTCTCCTTTGGAGATGGAGACTTTTAATCTTTTCTTGCCAAGAGACTTCTAAGAGAATGTAAGATGGTATTGACATGAAATTTGACTATGAAAATGACTTCATACATCTATTTATAGTTCGTCTCATAGTAATATCAGATTGACCATCTTAATCCATCCAAATATCACTTTTTAAAATGAACATAAACTGGTTTACAGTACAGACATGGCAAATGTATCCTCTTCTATGTATCTAATATGCCTTTACTCCATACTTAATCACAAAAAAAGCACACCTGAAGCGAACTGGTCAATCTTTTGTACAGCTTTTAACACGAACGGATTCCTGATGGATAGAAGAAAAGCTATCAAGCTGGGCACTGGGCTAAGATCAAGAAGATGTGCTTCGTTCCCACCTTTATCATCCCTATAGCTGCCTTTGACAGAGCCACTGAGTCTGCTAAGGTCGCTGAAGTCCTTAAATCTTAGCATTTAGTATTAGGAGAATTTCACAGTTCTGTAACATATATCACTGCATGGGTACGGAGTTATCTTTGTTTACATCATCCTTTCCTTTCCTCTCCTGCAAACTGGGAATAAAGAGTAAATGAGGTTGGTGTCTGTGTCAAGACTACCCCAAACCCAACATACCACTGATGCTCCTCTGAAACGAGCATTGAAAACCCCTAGGAAATATCTGCAGCGATGGGAAACAGGAACCTGCACACCCAAACTCATCCCTGCTCATCTTTCAGAGAAATACTGATTTGCTCTAGCAAAAAAATCCCTGCACACAGTGTGCACAGAAGCATGCAATGGGCTAAAGAACTGCATAACAAGGCAGTGAAATTGCTTTAACTTAGTGTTTCATTTAGTGACCTGCTTGAATTTTGTAGCAGTGTCATAAACCGTGACAAAAGGCTGCTTGGGACTTGTGCTGCACTCAGATTCATCTCAGTCTATTATTATAACTAGTCTGCTAGAATATCACAGCAATTATTGTTAATTATCAACACCACTAATAGGTTAATTACTCTTTGCAGTATCTTTTCGGAAAAGGCTGCATAAAGGTAGGAGACAAAGCAGCGTCAAATAAATAAAAAATGGCATAAAACCCTGCTATAAAGGAGTCTGTATGAAGGGACAGTAGGCAGTATTTCTGTATTTACTTTCAAGTGAAGTCTTCACAATTACTGGGGCTACCATTTTAACCATATTCCAGGCTGGCATAGCAGCGTGTGTGGTTTTGTAAGTCAAGTACACAGTTGCAGTGATTTCTACATACATTTACTTTAGATCATACATAAACAACTTCAAATTGAAAAACTAAATCTTTATGGTACTAGTCTATACCCCTAAAACACTGTCCTTGCAAACAGCAGAGCAAAGGTCTTCTATACACATGCCTTAAACTTCCATTTTTCACAGTTGTCACAAATGGGCACTACACTTTATGGTTGTTCTCATTTTCAAATATCTACTGAAACCAAGCAATGTGGTAAGCTTTAAATTATTCTGAGATAACTGAAAGCGGATCATTTGCAAGTGTCATGGAGAAACACCTGAGGCCAGAACAAGCTTCTTGGAAATCAATTATTTTGCATCCCCCGTGCTATCAGCCTGGTATCCAACATGACTTGGAATTTTCTGCCCTAAGAAAAACTGAGCCCCTGTTTTGAAGAGGGCAACAACAATCCATTGAAGTTATTGCTTGTTCAGCAGGTATTGCATACTTCAGCTCTTTATATAGCTCCTCAGATTGGCAAGTCTTGCAATTTTCATCCATAAAGCAAATCTCTTCAGTAGAGAAGCAGGGAAACAATCATTATTGAGATCCGGTATGGGTATCATGATTTTCTGCAATTGCACAGATAATATCTAGCTGAGATACAGTAATCCTCCCCAACCCCCCCAATCCCAATTATCTCCTTTTAACCTTTTACTTAAGCACATTCTTCTATCCCAGCTATCTTCAAGAAGGGCATGGAGGATGACCAGGGAACTACAGGCCAGTCAGCCTCACCTTGACCCCTGGGAAGATGACAGACCTGCTGGTCCTGGAAACCATTTCTAGGCACACGAAGGCCAAAAGATGGTTTAGGAGAAGTCAGCACAGATTCAGCCAAAGAGAAGTCATGCTGGACACATCTAATAAGCTTCTGTGATGGAACGACTAGCATGGTAGAAAGGGGAGAGCATTGCATACTGTCTGCCCAGACTTCAGTAAGGTCTTTGATGCCATCTCCTGTAAGGTCCTCATGGAGAAGCTAATGAAGTATGAGCTGGATGAGCAGTGAAGTGGCCTGAAAATTGTCTGAGTGGCTGGGTCAAGAAAGTGGTGATCAGGGGCATGAAGTCTCCTTGGAGGTCAGTAACTAGTGGTGTACCCCAGGGACCCAAATTGTGTCCAGTCGGGTTCACCATCTTCGCTAAGTGTTTGGGTGATGGGGCAGGGGATGGTGCACTCCTCAGCACGTTTGGAGATGACAAAACTGGGAGGAGTGTCTGGTACACAAGACAAAAACTGGCTGGTACACCAGAGGGTTGTGCTGCCAACCAGACAGACCTCAGCAGGCTGACAGGAATCTCATGAAGCAAAGTCCTGCACCTGGGAAGCAACAATCCCAGGCACCAGGACAAGTTGAGGGCCAACAAGCAGGAAAGCAGTTTGGCTTTACTTCTTTACTTCAGCAGTAATGTAGGTAAAGTATTGCCAACAGGTCCAGTGAGGTGATCCTTCTGCTCTGCTCCAAGTGAGGCCACGCTTGGAGTGCTGGGCCCCTCAGTACAAAAGAAACATGGACAGACTGGAGAGAGTCCAGTGACGGGCCAGTATGTGGATTTAAGGCACTTCTCCTCTGAGGAAAGGCTGAGAGAGCTGGGACCACTCAGCCTGAAGAAGAGGAGGCTCAGGGGCAATCTCATCAAACTCTATTAACACCTGCAGGGAGGGAGCACAGAGGAAGGAGCCAAGCTTTTTTCAGTGGTGCCAAGTGCCTGGACAAGGCTGAAGGCTTTCCACAGTTTCAGGCACCCTAACAATGTTTTAAGTTCTCAACAGAAGGGGCTAAAGCAGTCTTCTGTAGAAGACTATCGGCAAGTAATTCGTGGCATCAAACACTGATTTCTAAGCCACTCATCGATCTTGGCTGGTGTGATGCTGAACGCACAAAAACCGCTGTTTAAGGATTGGTTTTACACCAATGAATCCTCTCATTTATAAGCAATCATTCCTTTGTATTGGATTTTGTTTCATCTACTATAGCCTATTCCTGAAGCTCTCTCTGAGAGATCGTTTTTAGTAACAACTCTGAAGATCGCTTCAGCAATGAAAATATCTACTGCATAAATATTATGTGATATTCATTTTCCATTAAAACTGGGAAAAACAATCAAGTTCAACTGCAGCAGAGGTTGCAGTTGCTATGAGGATCCTAAGAGGGATGCCAGGATGTAGGGGATGATATGGAAAGGTGAGTACTGAACAGGAGTTGAGTATGAATGGACTGAGGTCAAGAATAGCTTTTTCTTATGTTGTCTGGTCAGAATTTCCCTTTATTATTCTTCTGATAAGAACGTGTGATATGTGAGACTAATGCAAGTCCTACTCCTTCATAGAATACCTGAATGTTGGTTTATTATTTAGGAGGTAAACTAATTGTCAAAACCTCAGATAATCACAATAACTGTGGTGGCTGCATTTTAATAAGACATACATAGCTGTGTGCTTAAAACTGATCAAGTTGCTCTCACTGAATCAGCTCCCACTTCAAGTTTTTGCTCCCACTCCATTCTCTATTTACTATCTAGTGATGAGTGACTCCCAATTTTGTTCCCAAATTAATCTCCATCTACAATACAATAAAAACATACCATGACAACATGGCACTAAAACTTTATTCATAAGTAGTCCTTAGGTAACAAGATAAATAATCTTTCAGTATTTGAAGAGCAAGAATTTAAAATTAGTTGGGAACTTCCCATAACTTTACTTCTACCAAACAAAATCAACAGTTGAGAAAATAGCTTCTACAGATAATAAGAAACATCTCTTTACCGTTTATGTAAAATGGAAATACAGAAATGACTATATGGATCTTAACAATTACCTCACATCTTCACTCGAAGTTAATTGGCTTGAAATTAGCAGACAGAACATTATGTGCTGGCAATCTGCATATACCTCCACATTGCAACTTGGTCAACTTTAATATGATGTGCTCAGAAGCTATCACAAACAGAATTCTTGTCCTAATGGCTGTAAAAAGCAGTCAGCTGTGGATAAAATCAGGCCATCTGTAATTTATTACAATTTTTAAGCAAGCGCTTAAGCCTGCCTGAATAATTTTATGTAATGTAATTTTTCCTAAGATTCACACCGGTCTGCTTCTAATCCATAGCCATATAATCAAAATCACTTATCCATCTAGCTCCTTTCCTAGCATTTCATGCCTAAGATTATTTTAAAATATTTGTACTGAAATCAAAGTTTTGAGTTGTGTTTTGCTCGAATTCAGAACCAGAAGAACATAATTCCAGAAAACTGCACTATTTTCATAGGATGAGAAAGTTTTCCATTCCATTGTGAAAGAATAACTCATAATTCAGCAACCTACGTTTAATGATGCACTGCTGTTTTCTCCTCTGCTATTCTTTCTATTCTCATTCTGTGCTGTAATAAAGGTTTAATTTGAAAAAGAGGTTTTGTAAGCATACTAGTTTAGACCAGCAAAAAATAAATCATTTTATTTGTCCCTACCAGGTCTCAATTCAAAAAGCAAAGCTTTTATATAAACCAATATTACATTTTATTGAACTCTCACAATGCATTGCTCTCAATGTAATACCAATAACACCATTCTAGTTCAATCTAATTTATGTGAAACACTTTTCTTGAATTAGTTTAAACCAAATAAATCAGCAAGTAACAATGTTAATTACTCTATCACACATCAAGGTCTAGGGTAGATTTTAGAGATTTGTTTCTCTCTTATATGTTCCTCTAAGGCAGATCTTCCAGTAAATAAAAACACTTCTTTGACAAGGACAAGAGAACTGAAATCTATTTTGCAAACAAATTGCCTGTGTGGGTCTGGCTGGGGTGGAGTTAACTTTTTTCAGAGAGGCTACTGTGGTGCTGTGCTTTGACTTTCTGACTAGAACACTGTAGGTAGCACAGCAGTGTTTTTGACTATTGCTGAGCACCACTTGCACAGCCTCAAGAAAGTGCAAACCACAACTCACAGTGAGTTCCCAGTCTGTTTTCCCATTGAAGCCTAGCTTACACAAGCCTTGAATCTGAGCATAACACAGTTTCACACCAGCCTCATCCAAAGGTGAGCTCCCACTCCACTGAACAGCAGCCATGTGTTGTCCCAGGGACTCAGCAGCTCTGCAGAAGATGGGGTTGTGAAGAACCCCATAAGTAGCACTGAAGCCTAAGTTGCATACTGTTGAAAGTCTGCTGTCTCAGTCAGGCACTTCATCAGATTTTGTTCAGCCGGCTATTTTTGAAGATAACCATTAAATGAATAATTCATTCTGTCTCATCAGAGAAAAGAGAAAAAATGAAAGCATTGCCAAGTCAATCTTCCTCCTTTGCACAAAGATTACAGTTCAGCATGTACGATATCATCTACAAGGATATGGCTATCTCATGGGCAAGACAAGAAGAAAGATCAGTACCTGACCCTGACCAACAGGCACACTTCTATTACATTCACAAAAGAAAGGAGGATGCTACAAGGTTTATTGCTGGAACCCAAGTTCCCTTCTGAAAGTGCCCACATGGATGTTTGACTACGAGGTGTACAAGAAGGGTAGGGGAATGGGAAACGGAAAGCTTCATCCCAGCTGGCTTGGTGGACAATGTGAGGTCCTCCTACATGAGTTAAACCCTGAAGAAGAAAAACTAAGAATATTCAGACCCAACAACTCCACTTGTCAGTTACTCCCACATTCTTTTTAATCATTATTGTAACAAAATAGGAAATCAATCCAAGTTTGTGAAATGATTTAAGGACACACTACCCATACACTGCAGTCCTTTCAGAACATTTTCAGACGTGACTACACGCTGCAGAGCCTACAGGTCAGTCTGAACTCTGCCTGTATGAGCTCCTTGTCTGCACGTTCCTGTTCACCAGATTACTCCCCTCTGACAGAGGCAGCTGAGGACATTTTGCATAAAACTCACGACGGTGAAACAAACTTGTTTGGGATGGGTAGGTTCAAAAGAGCCAGCACACAGAGAACATATTGTGGTTATTTTTCATCGTAAATGACTGGCTTTGGGATAAAAGAATAATGCTGGGTAATTCGAGTGTCCATTTTCTGCTTCTGTAACTTCATGACAATTACTTCGTATATACAATTTTTAAGGGTTCAACAGCTCTAGAAAGGAAGTGACACCCAACAGAAATGTAAAACTGAAAAAAACACTTCAAAAAACAAATGGAAGTTTTGCTGAATTCACTACCACAAGATATTCATGCAAATAATTTAGTTTCAACAACAGCATTTAGGATTAAAATTTACCTTACTCTCATTTACTTTAGCTGAGAAGTATTACGAAGGGTAGCATACATGGTGCAAGACATAAGACACGTGACTAGTAGCTCTGAAGTAGAAAAAGTTTCAAGTAAGAGCAGTCAGAAGTTACTACTGTAAATCCCTCTTCTCCTCCTTTGAAGCAAGGAATCAATCACTGTCAAAGATTGATCCATCAGCTGTCCAGTCCAGTTATCTGCTCCTATTTTCATACTTAAACATTATACACACAAAAAACCTCTCTGAACATTTTCCTCAATTTCATGCTTCAATGAAAAATTCACATGAATCTAGAATTTAGTTTGTTTCATATACATCAGACCCACTCAGGCATTTATTCCTGTACTCTACCTTAGCTACATGAGGGTTTATGAAAGCCGAAGATCCATCAAATAATTTAGTGAAAATCACTCCTAACCTACTTAAAAGCAATTTCCAGTTTACTCACTAGAGCTTATAGATGCCTCTATGCTTACTGAACAAAAGTCCTCCTTTGCTCTTTATTAGGTAGGAACTTCATGCCTTGTGCATAAAGTAATTGGATTCCTTCCTTCTTCATTACCTGCTTGCAATAAAACTTTTGAAGACAGCATAAACATTTGAGAATTTCGATATGAGAAAATAATGTTAGTCATTTACTATAAGCTTGCAGCAGGTGGGATTTTTTCTGACAGCTTATATACTTTCACTATACAAGTTAGTTTGGCCAGTATCTATTTAAAGCATCACTCACAGAAGTCCCAGAATTTTTAAAGGACATTTTACAGCTTTTGTACCTTTTGTACAAGCAAATAAGTAAAAACTAAATTCTTCCATAATTCTAAATTTAAATCACATTAAAAATGAAATGTGTTGTTCTGTTTACCTTCCTGTAAGTTATCAGGATTTTTCTCAGACTTGTAACTAAATAAGATGAAATTCAGTAACGAGAATGACAGATCAAAAACATAGGATACCTTCAGTAAATGAACTTTCATTTTGACTAAATTGAAAAAAAAATTAATAAAAAAAAATTAATAAAAAAAAGAGCCAGAAAACAAGTATACTGCATTGACACCAAGAGACACTACAGTGGTATCATTCTGAAATTGTACAGAACGCAATATCTCAGCATGCAAACTCTGACGCATTTCTAATCAAGAGAAAAACCACTGCATGTCAACCAAACAAAAAGCTGCAACTCTTCTTTAAAGAAGAATTGCCTCAAACTAACAGTTACTCCAAGGGGAAGTCCTGATTTTATTATTTACAAGTCTATTGCAATTATTCTAATGAATCACTCTCGGACACTTAGGTAATTTAATTTAGAGTGTTTATATCAAGCAAATCAACAAAACTGAAACTTTTTTTTTTAATTGGAATCTGCACACTTGTAGGCCATTCAGTCTGAAGGAAAACATTTCTAAGCTGTCCTTGATCTAAATTTCCATTTTAAAAACCTGAGTATTTGGATTTCGTTAATTTTTCACAGTTTAGGGCAAGTACTTGCCCAGCTTTTTTCTGGGAGAGAGTTATTTTTCTTCCTAGTAGCTGGTACAGTGCTGTGTTTTGGATTTTTGATTAAAATAATTTGATAACACATGGGTATTTTAGTTGTTGCAGAGCAGTGCTTGCACAGAGCCAAGAGGGGACACGGTCAGGGCAGCTGGCCCAGGCTGGCCAAAGGGATATCCCACACCAGATCGTGTCATGCTCAGCAATAACAGCTGGGGGAAGAAGGAGGAAGAGGGGGGATGTTCAGAATGATGGCATTTGTCTTCCCAAGGAACCACTACCCGTGATGAGCCCTGCTGTCCTGGCAGCAGCTGCACCCCTGCCTGCTGATGGGAAAGAGTGAATGAATTCATTGTTTTGCTCTGCTTGTGAGCACAACTTTTTCTTTAAACTGTCTTTATCTCAATCCACAACTTTTCTCACTTTTACCTTGCCGATTCTCGCCCCCAACCCACTGTGGGGTGAGCGAGCGAGCGGCTGCGTGGTGCTGAGCTGCCTGCTGGAGTCAAACCAGGACAGCCCTAGCAGAAGATAACGTACAATGTGTCGTATCTCCAGTCACCTGAATGAAAAACTTCATGGCTGAGCTATCAGACAGCTGCACCTTAATCTTGTCCCATTAATATAGGTTTATCAAGGCTAAGAGGTTATTAATATCTCTGAAGTGGATTAGACTATTCTTTTGTTATCACTTCTTGACCACCCGGTGCTGCCATTTTAACAGAACATAAAATGTTAGCTCGGGTCTCATTTACTTCAGACAATGTATTCCAAGAAAGCTTAAAACCTTTCATGTCTCATACTGAGCTCCTTTCTAGTACCTGCATCAGACGCTCCGAGAGGCCCTTTTAGCCTTGTTCAAAGTAACACGTGCAATGTAGAAGCATCATTTCTCAAAATGCAGATGTCTGGTTTTTATACTTATTGCTGAGACTACATCAGGCAAAACATCTAAGATTGAACACAAGAATTTCAAGGGCAAGTACAAGATTTACTTATTAAAAAGATCTAAACCGCATTTGGTGCACTAATTGTATACATTCGTTTTCGAGGTGACAAGTCCACAATAAGGCCTGAGACATGGGGACAAGTTCTTTCTCCCAAGAGCTTGAAGAAAAGCATCGAAAGACTGCATGTGCACTAGGTTACAGTCACAAGGAGTAGGAACCTGAAGAGGGAGGGATGGCAAGACTGCTGAGAAGGAGAGGCCCACAGCCTGCATGCAGAGGTAGCAGTTTTATGGGGATTCTGGGGGTAAGGAAACAGTTTTATAGGGATTCTGGGGTTCAGGATGTGAGCAGAGTTTGCTGCAGCTCAAGATCTTTGAAATGACTGCATTTGAACCTAGAATTGAGGACCCACTTACAACGATGTGTAAAGCACTAGGAAAAGCTGTTTATCAACCTTTTTCCTGTTTTGTCTTATCTAACTAATTTTCATGACGAGATTAAAACTAAAGCATTCTACTTTTAATCCAATAAAACCTGTTCTTAAATCTTTGATAAGTCATTTTAAAGCAGAAAATCTGGACAGATCCGTCATAAAGCTGGGGTTGATCCAGTGTCCCATTACAGCATCTATAAATCAGATTAGAGTGGGAGTGTTTTAATGCACCTCAGTTTGCAAGCTGTAACATGCAATACATGTGCCTTGCATTTCTATAAGCTGTTTTAAATATGCCTTCAGCTTTAGAACCACATTCTGGTTACACGAACTCTGTTAAAAAGTATTTCAACATTGTTTATACACAGCCTGTATAATTAGCCTGGACAATATTATGGTAATACAGCTGTATGAGCTCCACTTCCTCAGCTCATTCACAACCATGTGGCACTGTACTGAGTCTTTACCGAAAGGGTTGTTAGACACTGGAACAGGCTGCCCAGGGAAGTGGTGGAGTCACCATCCCTGGAAGTCTTTAAAAGACGTTTAGATGTAGAGCTTAGGGATATGGTTTAGTGGGGACTGTTAGTGTTAGGTCAGAGGTTGGACTTGGTGATCTTGAGGTCTCTTCCAACCTAGAAATTCTGTGATTCTGTGAGTTTTGTAAATGTATCCTGGAAAGGATTCAACTGTTTTTCCAATATTTTTTTTTAAATAACTTTTCTTCTAAAAATCTTTACCCATACATTATATAACATCAGTGTTCCTGAATAGATAGATAGATAGATGGATGTGTAATTCCTTGTTTACAGACCTCCAGACAAGAGTAAGCTGTTGTGGGCATGGCACTTGACTGAACTCATACTGAAAAAGCAATCTAATAGGAACCTTGCTTTCTATCCCTATTTGTGAATACATGGTTTGCATTCTTTTCCTTGACCACAACAGAAGTGTTCTGCTGAAAAATGCTTTTTGCACGGAACTGAAGTTCATGGGGTATCAGGACCCTACACCTGCAGCCAGTCCCCAGCTCAGGCCTTGGGTCTTTCCAGATGCTGTTTTCCTGCTCACTGGCTAACTCAGCTTGAGGTTTGCTAACTCTGTGTGAGCATGCTGAGTGTCTCCAGTTGGTGACCTTAAGGTCCTCTGACCTGAAGCCTTTTCTCGTGTCCAACACTAACCTCTTATCCTACTTGTCTGGTAGTCCAACTTGAGGTGTGCTAGTGTTCACACAGGTATGGAAGAAGGAACGCCATGGTTGCAAACAGAAGTTGATACAAACGCAGGGTAGCCTGCAGTGATCCTCCATCCTGCTTGTCTTCAGGGCTCTGACGAGCATAGTGCCCAGCAACCTGCATTGAACCTGCATCCATGTGAGTGGCCCTTTACATCCCTTTCTCCCTGGGTATCCTCATGCTTGATCCACCCTCATCCACCTTGATGCCTTCATTTCTCTGCTTTTGGTCTGTCACCTAATTGCATAATTAACCTGTCACCTAACTGCATGTTAATTGCATAATTAACTTTTCACAGTCCCAATCCCCTCTGCCCAATCCCCACATTCTTTTCTCTCTGCATCCCATAAGAACTGTTTAATAAATATTTAAGCATCATTAACTTTTCATGTCTATGACAATGTACTAGTTTTTCCTGCATTTTTTTTCCCTCAGTTTTGCTCACATTTCAAATTTAACCACTTCGAAACAATTATTTTAGAAGCTAATTTTAACCTATCACAATCAATACCAAAATGGATTTCGCTCTACTTGAGTAAACTCTATTTTCTTTCTCTTCGCCCTTCATATAACTGTAATTTTTTTTAACACCTGCTAAACTGCAATCCAGTCTCGCAGTCTACATCTGCAAATGGATCAAACTTTTTGCTTTTATTTCTCCAGCTTAAGTAATGTGAACCTGTATGAAATTTGTGTGTTCTGAAAATGAATGTTTTAAAGCATCCCTACTAAATGTCAGGATCACTGAAACTTTAGATTCATAGCTTCAAGGGATTCTGAACTTTTACAACTGACCCTTCAAAGCGATGTTACAAGGACTCCAATTTGCTTATTTGTGCAGCCATTTCAATATTTATGCTCAGATGCAACCAAATCAATTTCTTCTACACCACTGGGTTAGTCTGTTTCTAAATGAAGGCAAAGGATATTTGATATGTACAGACTGTGTAAACTGAGGATTTAAGTACGTAAGACAAAATCCATAGGTTATCTTGAGCAGAAGTTACCCACGCTACTCCACAGTATAAAATGCACTATTTGCCTAGCAGCCAAGTCTGCAGGATGAACTACAATATCCTCAAGCTGGGAGATAGCTTGTATTAGAAGATCCTGTTCTCTACCTTGTCTTGCTTATATCTCTATCACAGCTAGAGCGGTATCTTCCAAATACCTTTGAGTAAAGTGTGAAGACATAATTAGGTAACAGGATTAATGCCAGAGCCATAAAGATTTTTATGCAATTGTTCTAGTGTCACGAGCAACTACCAAAACATAGTAAATTCAGTGTGAATAGCCTTCTTGCCTTTTAATAAAAAGCTGCACAATCAATACCTATGTCAACTGTTAACCTACACTGAAAGGCTCTGAAAATTTCACGACAGTGTCTGTTAACTTCTTGTTGAAAACTCTTAAAACACACTATTTAAAAAAAATACTAAAAACTAAAGCTTACATTGGAGCTGTTAACATAGCCAATGGCATCTAAAATTATCATTATAAAAAATAGGTTACCATCTTTACTCCTAAGAAAGATTTACACATCTGACAGCTCTTCCTGCTACCCAGTTGTCCTATCTCAAGGCCTTACACTGTAGTATGGTATCTCCCAAGGATTTTAAGCACGTTCTTCTAGCCTAAGCACAGTAAAATGAAAACGAACACAAAGGCACTTGGCTGCTTTGCTCATGATCCAATATTTGTATTATGTAAGAAAAACAAATGAAGCCTATTATACAAAACAAGGTAAGGTTATTATTTTGAGCAACATTCTTTAAATTCAATTTATTTTTCCTGTTCTCAACTTTCTATCTCATCCCATCCTTACCCTTCTTTATATTCAATTTTGCGTGTCAGTACCACTTCTGTAAAAGCATCATACTTGTTTTTGCACGTGATTGATTGTACACAATTTAACTAGTATTGTAATTTTTATAATATGCTTTACATGAGATTGCATATTTGCACTTTCAATCATGCATGCTGCCATGGTTCAAATGCCTCAATGTGTAAGACTTGGTCATATAGATGTTTTTAATCTAAAGATAGAGTCCATCTGCAAATAACGCTGATTTAGTTCAAGCTAATTTAAGTGCACATTTTCTTTTTGTTAAATATATGTAAGTATATGTGAATTTGTAAGTAAAATCATGTCAACAGACTAAAAGTAGAACTAATGTACCTCAGCACTTATTCCAATGTAAAATTGATGCATGGAAGTGAAAGTTGCAGCCTAACATATTCCAGCAATTCTGCGTGAGTTGCCTTCCTAAATGTCTCAAGGCCGTACAGAAAAAAGATGAAGCTTATCACAAGCAAGCAGGAGAAACCTGAAAATGCCATCTGTTAATATGTATTGTCAACCCAAAACCCAGGTCTGTTTTAGGTTTTGACTCCATATGCAGGAAAAACAACTGAGGATCAACTAAAACGAAGCATACTTAAGAATACCTTTTGGTTAAAAATAGTTTAAGAAATTAAACAAAGGCAAATTTAACCAAAGCGGCCCAAACCCAAGCTTGTTTTCATAGCTTTAAGATTCCATTTATTTAGAAATAATAAAGTGAAAACACTGTTATGCCACGGAGCAGAGTTGAGAGAATCAAGCAGATGCAGAGAAAGCACGCTGCACTGAAGAGAAAAAATGTGATACCCTTCCTGTGGCTCTTTTTCCAGAACTAAAAAAACAAATGTCCTTCCCCTCTCATCCCCCATATGACAAAACAAGGCTCTCTTTCAATTGCTTCTACCTACAATATTTATTTCTTAATATCTTTGTCTACAACTCTAATAAATAATAATACCCATGACGGATTATTTCTGTGAAATAAAGACTATTTTTCAAAGCAGTCCTTAAACACGAGTAATCCTTTGTTCCCTGCACAAAAAATGAATTGCACAGCTTTGGGAAGAAGAATCGTGTTGTAAACCATTGAACAGAAGCAACAAAACAACTCAAAAATAATCTGGTCTCTTCCAAAACACTGGAAAGGTATGATTAGAAATATAAAACCAGTCTGCACAAGTCCATAAAATGCAGAGCAAGCATAGAAAACAGAACAAGCCTGAAAACTTCACCCTCTGTGGAAGTAGGAGGAAGGGAAACAGGTTGTCCTATGTCTTACCACTTACTCCTGACTCCTGAGCTTTAAATCAAATCTACTTTGTTTGAATTTTGAGACAAGCACTATGTATATAAAACAGACTAAACAGTCATAGTGCAAAACCTGTTTGTTTCTCTGTTCCTCTGATAAACAATCAATTGCTTACATACGAACATTTTATGTAAGATTACAATGAAAAAAAAACTTAAAAATGAAATCATTCAGGAAGGCAAAATTGTGGTTATAGGGTTAGGAGAACATGAATAACTGTTCAAGTGATTTAGCAGATCTCATCAATCATATCATCATATCAAGAAAACATTTACAATATCAATGATTTAATTCTGTAGTTACATTTTATCGTTCGGGTCAATACCCATCAAGTCAAAGATACTCCTACAGCTTAAAAGTAAACACCTAAGTACACCACCTCCATCAAACTGGTGTTTAAGTGAAGACCAAAATTTTCCTTCTTCCAGCCAACAGGGACTAATAGTCCTCTTGCTTCACTTGCCTGGATGGACTGATTTTTGTGGGAGTTTTACCTGTCTTTGGAGGGTGAGGGGACAACACAAACAACTACAATATGTTCTTCCTCTTCAGTGAAAGGATATTTGACACCGTTTGTGCCATATGAAGTGGAAAAGCTGCTAATGTATGCCCTCAATTCTACTTGAGGGGTTTGCTAGCACTTGTAAAGTGCAAATAAACTTGTCAATACCTCCATAACACTGGCCATTTGGTGCAAGTTGGTCCTACCTAGACAGAGGCAGCAGCTTACTCTTACTGCAGAGATTAAGCTGGCAATTTAGTCTTCAGCTTGGGAAAGAAAAATAGAATTTGACTGACTGCCACTTAAAGACAGCCTCTAACTTACCCATTCCTGTCACTTATCTCAACTCTATACATAAGAGCCAATTTCAAACTCAAAATGCGATATAATAAAGCAAATTACACTCAGTGTCAAACAGTACTTCAATTAATCAAGTTAACTGCTGCAGTCCTTTAGAAACATTCATCCTGATATGTTCATGAGAATGAAAAACTTAACTCTGAATATCATTATTAGTTTGCAAAAGCACAAGTAGTTGGTGAACACAAAAAAAAATAGATTACAACCCTTAATATGCAGTATTTTACAGAGAAATCATCACAATGTTATCATGAAAGCCTTCAACTGATGCAAAGTCTGTAAAATAAACACCATAAAGAGCCATACTGTGCCGAATCCAAGCACTTAGAAATCACTCAGTGCCATGGGCTTCACTGAACTTTGTAATTTTGGGGATGGTTTTCCAGATCACTACTGGCTAAGTTCTGGATTGCTAGCACACAAATATATCAGATTTCCTTCATTTAATTTAAAAATTAAATCTCTAAAAAAATTGAAACCTACAAAAATCTGAACATTCTAGTTACATGGACTTTCTCTTCCTTACTTTGGAAGCGCTTGAACTTGAAAGAATCATGCCTGGTTATGCCTATTTTTGTCTGAATTTGTACTGCAGGTGGATATATAATGTATGTTTTGGAACAACAAAAAGCAGAATGGTCTTAGTCACTGCGATATTCAGGAAGTCTCATTCATAAAACTCAATCCAAGTTCTGTTCTAAATGAAGCATTGTGCAACACAAGTACCTTTACTAAATGAAGTATTGTATCCTTAATAGGCCTCACTTATTAGAAGTCCTGCCAAATGACGAAGAGTTTCCTGTCGATTCTGCAGAGATCAGATTCCATTCGATTATCCCCAAACACCAACTTCCTGACTCCATTCTGTGCAGCCTTAATGACCAGGTTGCACTGTACCCCATCCCTCCTTTCAGTGGAACAGGTACGAGATGGATGGGGTGCACACTGCTTGAAGCAGCAGCACGGACTTAACCTCAAGTGCTCCTTTGGTAGCTCCAAAAACTACTAATGAGGCTTTGGTAGCTCCCTTACACACTAGTTGAATATTTAGGCTAGGTATTCTTCTCAAATCTACCAAATGACTAAAATGAACACATTCAATTTCCTGAGGATGAAGAAGTCCTCCTCAGTAGAAATGCTAGAAATAAAAAGGAGTTCAGTGTTTTGCTCCCCAACTAAGAACCAGTTCAATCAGCTTCGGCATAAAAGGAAAACAAGAAGTGGTGGCTGATTTAGGAAAGTTTACCTACTTTAACTGTGCAATGGACTAATTAATGACAAAGGAAAGCTACTCAGCAGCTGATGAAAGGGTGGGCAGGACGATGAAGCTTAAAAGATGACTACTGAAAGCTTAGCTGGTTTTTCTCAAAGAAATTAAAAATTTTCCTGTGTTACCATCAGTGGAATACACAGGACTAGTGGCAGACTACAGACTTTCTTCCCTCTCCCTTCACAAACTGGCTCTTAATACATCAGATTTTTTTAAGCTAATTCAAAATCTTAGTAATAATTGCGTTTACAAAACATCTAAAAATTTCCTTCCGTGCATGACAGTCTCTCTTGTGCTATTACTCTTGCTGTTGGCCCTTAAGAAACATTACGAAACACATGAGTAGCCCCATTTATTTTTTCTTGCAAGTCAAGACATTTTATATTGCTATTTATATTCATGTTTCTGTTGCTCGCAAACAAGCTGGGCTTTGGCTGGACACCCCAGCTCCACGTGCTCAGTCCCTGGTTTTCATGTCAAGAAGAACTGCATAGTGATTGTTCCAGCAGTTTTCTTACAATCTTTTCTCAAAGCAACTGTAAAGGTAAGGTTATTTAAATCATGAGGAAAAAAAGAAACCTTAAGTCTATAACTGTGGAAATGGCACAAGGAGAGGGGGAAGAAGAACCCTGGTTTCTGAGAGACAAGGGCATTCACTGAAAGAGTGGTGTTGGAGTGCTGGAGATGGCAGAATTTGGTCCCTGCCGGCTTCAGAAAAGACATTAATGAAAGACTTTAAGCTGAAAATTGATGAATGCCAGAAGACCTTGCTGGGAGACACTACAAACGCGAGTTCCTGAATACTGAGCGAGTAACATGACAAGTAGTTCTGCTTTTATCCTTAAAGCATCATCTTGCTTATTCTGAGCAGAATCAGCTGGCAGTGAATGAAAGGAAAAGAGGATACGAGATATCCCCAGAGAGTCCAGGCCTCATTAGGTCAACCGCTCCCAGAATAAGCTGCCAGATTTCTGAAGAGTATTCCTTCAGTAGTCCCTTACTCCTGAAATATGTCCCTTTATACTTACTAGGTGGTTATTTATCGTGTTCAAGGAAGTTTGCAATTTCACACAAAATGAGAGATTTTATTTCCCGTTCCTTATTAAAGTTAGAAATTCAAGAGCTTTATTCCTCATGCTCCAGTTCTCTGCCCACCCTTATACAGAGATATTACTTCCCTTTAATTTTGGAACTGCTTTATTTAAAATCTGGGTATGAATTTGTGAAATGAGCGTGCTGGCAAAGTAGCACCCATCTCCTCTGACTGCCAATACGATCTGCCAATAGTTAGAGCCCATGAGGCCTTCAAGTCACTTTAACTTCCCATTTAAAACTGCGTGCCAGTCTTCTGTGTTACGAGAAGCTCTAGCTCAAACCATGGAAATAATATTTCATTGAAAATTAGCATGATTTGTTCTTGGAAAGCACCCTCTTAAAGCCAAAGAGAAGTCTAAAAGGACTAACATTCAGACTTTACTTTCATCTTCCCGAGGTGTGCCAATAATCGTATTTTAACTGTCCAAGTAGCAACGCCCCAAAATTGTTTTTCAAACCTTTGTAAAGATGATCTAACAAAGGCAATTGACCCCTCAGAGTACAATTTTGACATCCCAGAAATAGTAATTTTACTGATTAATTTACTGTAATTTAAAACACAAATTGGAATCCGGACAGACTACCATACCAGCCCTAATTGAAATATTTGGCCCATATTAGAAATTCTAAAAACAAAGATAAAATTCTAGTTTCCTGACATGATAGGTTAGTGTATAACCTCATGTATGCTGAGCATCTAGTATTCCAATTATTATTCAATTTTCCTGGAGAAACTGAAGAGTGTTGACACTGAACACTGTAGTTTGTATTGGTAGCTTAGTTATATTTTAGCAAGTCTTAAACATCATCTTTAGAAAGACACAAACTACTGCTGAATCAATGAAGCTTTCAGTATAAACTTTGATATCTACTGGTTACAAGAAGTTTTTTATATAGGAATAAGAACAGTTTTATCAACTGAGACCCATGATCAACAAGCATACAGTACTAGAGGATCAAATGAGCACGTCGGAGGAAAGCTAACTCCCTGTCTTTTCTGACTGCTATCAGCCTATTACCAACGTGAAAAACCTTCAGACCACTAGACCAGGCTTTATGAAGCACCAGAAGCTATAATTAATAACAGCAAGGCTGACAACATTACTATTCCATAGTAAGATTTCATGAGGTAGATCTCAATTAGACTGAAAATAAATCATTACAACTGCCAGTAGCTTGGCAACATCACCGGTTTTTAGAAACTGCAGGATCTGATGTGGAACACCACAGTGTTGGCTATTCCCAATAAACCACTAACCACTGGGCTAGACTCATTCTGCAGCTGACATAGTAAGAGCCTGTTAAAACAGAAATTACCCAGCCATTTTGTCACAGAAAATGGAACGGCCCAGAAAAATCGAGTCAGAGCCAAGTATCCTTGCTACTCACTGTTCTGCAGAAGATCTCGTTTGGACCTTGAAGAAATTCCTAATTACCTGACACAGTTATACAATATTGAAATAATGCTGTTTACTAAACCCATGTTATAAGCTTTCAGCAGTATGTGAAAATGCAAGAGAAACAGTGCTGGATACTCAGCTTGTGAAAGACTAAAGATCAGTTAGTCACCAGTGAAAGGCTCTTATATGCAGCCACAGGAGCAGATCAGTTGGTTCCTTGATGCAGAGACCAGAACATAAGCACTGAATGTCAACATTTTGCTTTTTTTTTTCATTTTTTTTTAAACTCATTTCCAAAGCTAACAAATTTGAACTCAGTATAAGATATAAAAATGACACTAGGCACTTAAGGCTCATAGAAGTACATCACTTTTGGAAAGTTATCTGAAGTTTTCTTAATAGTTTCATTTCCAACTTTTTGCTAGCTTAAAGCCTCCTCCTCCCCCCCAGTCTTCACTGATTCTTCTGTAGGATGGCTAAAACACTGCTTGAATCATCTTAATCAACAAAATTCCTGTAAAACTGACAATTGCTTGGTTACATGCTTTTACTTTATTGACTTTTCAAGCCTGGAATGTCTACACTTGATATATGATGCCTGATGAAGGTGACCAGTGACTGCACGTAGGAAGTGTCCAAAGAATTCTTAAGTTGTTTCCTTCTTCAGAAAGCTGGGAACTGGGATAAATTGCCATCTGCTGCTTGTGGTGGTTGCTGGCAATATCATACTGTGGTCAAGACTCCATCCTCCTCCTACTGATTCAACACGCAACATTTAAGATACCCTGCAGTCAGTCTTAACTGGACACAAAGTCCATCATTATTAGTCAAACTAAGAAAAATATTATTGTTTATGATCTCCTGAAGCTGAATCATGAAAAAAAAACAGCAATGTATGACTCTATACACATAAATAAAAACCTTCTGATCCTCTATCTCACCACACCACTTTCCAATGGAAACACAAACATTCAATATAGGTCTCTTTCCCTTGGATTCTAGAAACTGTCTGCAATTTTAAAGTAACGTTTACAGGTGGTATCTAAAAATAGTGTATTTTGAGTGATCCTTAAAAGCCTTGAAAAGCCCCAGCTTAAAGAATCTTTTAAATCAAACAGACACATAGATGAGTTTCATTTGAGCAACCAGTGCTGTTGCATTAATAATGAAATAAAATGCACTGCATGCTCAAACACTTTGCAGCTGCTACAACAGCACTATTACCTAATGCAGATGTATTTACAAAATGCCACATTTTGTAGCACAAGCATTTAAAATCAAAATACGTCTTTTCCTTGCTTAATCATTTAACTGGTAACCTAATGATAGTAGACATTAAAGACGTTGGGACGTGATCATGGATATCTAATCATGTTAATATAAATCTTGTCAGTAGCATTTGATTTGGGCTTTATGTCAAGTGTAAGGGAAGCCCCTCTGCTCTAACTGTGCACTGCTGTTCTTTCTTCTCACTTAAATCTTTCCATATGACACGGTTAAGGGTCCCTTGCAAAAGCAACTTCTCCCTCCCCACAACCAACACTAGATCTCAAGACTTTAAAAAGTTAACACTTAGAAACCACAGCAATATTTTTAGCCCATACAACGGAACAACGCTGTTCTAATCACGAGGATAAAACACTTAATTTGGCTGGATGCAAAAAGCCTGTACTTTTACAAAACTTCAAAAAATAATAATTTTAATATTTGTATTACCACCCTTAAACATGCTTTGACCTCCTACCATATGTGTAAGGACATCCTTTCCCACTAGCTCACTGAAGACTCGTGCTGTCATAACAAACTTGCTTTGTTATTCCAAAACTGCTTTCCAATTCCGGAAAAAAAGATACTTAAATTGGGGAGGGTTTTTTCCCCATCCACAGATGCATATATTTTTGTACTTATTTTTGGTTATGCAAAATAAATATAAAATATATAGAAAATTAATAAAATAAAAACTGAACTAGAAATATACCCACAATTATAATTTATGAATACACACTTTTCATAGTTGTAACACAGCACTACTGGCAAATTAACTGACAAATCAGAGTCCCCACTGTGTTCTGTGGACTACGCAGCAGATATGAACATACTAATGGAGTCACCTAATTGGTGAGAGGACATTTGTCTCAGAAGAAACTGTTGTATCTAATACTTAAATTATCCCTTCCATTTCTGTTAATATTAACTCTACAAGCAGTGTACATCAGTGCACATGAAATTTTAAATGTACCTATGTTGCTAAAACTGCTCGTTATGCTTTAATATAGTTGCTGAAAAAAGCAGCTTAAGCTGGTTTGTCTGTCACATTTTGTTGAATGCTTTCAAGTTACCTAGACTGAAGTTAGTAATTCAATTTTATAATTATACACCTGTTCAAACTGATTCATTTAAGAAAGACAGCATTAAATAATCACACTGTGCTCAATAAAGCTGCAAATTTTCTATGTAAGAATATTAATGGTACATGTTGAAAACCTGAATCATCTGAGCTTAAATCTTAACAAATCCTAACTCACTTCCCTGCTCCACCAAACACATTCCTCATCAAATGGTCAACCAATGTCTGTATGCAAGCAGAAGTACAAACATTAAGTACACCATTCATGTGGTTATCGAGGTATCTATTCATGTGTGCGCATGTGTATATACATTATTTCCTCTGCAACTAAAAATTTCATTTTTTCAAGTCCTCACATGTCTAACACTATGTGTAATTTTTAAGGAACTGGGAAAAATATTCTTACCTTTTCAACTGCTACTTGTTTTGATGTTTTTTCTGATTCTTTCTCTCTCTTTTTCTCTTCTTTCTTCTTTTCTTTTTCCTTCTGAAAAATGAATAAAAGCATTTTGCTAGTACTCAATAACAATACATTCGCAAACATACTGAATACAGAAAAATCTTCAGCTAGTCCCTTTAAAATACAGAGGCTATACTTTTATCTGTTCTGATTCCAGAAGTATCTTTTGTTCAAATAGTACTACCAAAAAATCCTTTTTTTTTTTTTTTTTTACTTTCCTTGCATCATCCATAATTTCATAAATCAGAGTCTGCCTTGAATTTCTGCTTCAGAAATATGGAAAAAAATTATCAAAAGGTACAAGTAAGCAGATTTTTATAAATCTTGCAGTCTTGGTTCAAAACAGCAGGACACCGTCACTTCTAATGGTGGTGGCAGCAGTCGCCGTGTGCTGACCACCCAGCTCTGGGGCTGTGGGGAGGGCCTGGTGCTGCTCCCTGAGGTAGAGGGTGAGGGCACACAGGAGGTGTGCTTGGGCAGATGGATTGCCCTGCCTGGTGGCCAAGCTTCAGGAAGAGCTGGGGAGACTGGGAAGCACCTGGGAATCTGAAAAGGTGATAGATGAATGGAGCCATGCTCTGCTTTCTCAGGTATGCACGTGCCAACCCGGCATCTGATCTGCATCAGGAGCAAGGCAGCACCTTGAGGGACATGAAAGAGTGGAAGCAAGTTACCACATGGAACTGGAAGAGGAGCTGTCTGCCTGCTCGGTTTCCACTACCGAAGAGGTGCAAGGCTCTGGGAGTGGCAGATGAGGAATGTGCAAAGAGGGAAGAAGAGACATCCACGCAAACTCTCCCTCTACGGTCAGATCAGCCAAGGCCTCACAGCAAGTGCAGCACCAAGACCGGCACCGTGAAGAAATGACAGCAGGTTGTAGCTGTAGACGACTCCATCCTCAAGGGACTGGAGGCTCCCATCTGCAGGCCGGACCCTCTTCACAGAGCAGTTTGCTGCCTCCCCAGGGCTCAGATCAAGGATTTTACCAGGGAACTTTCAAGCGTAATGCAGCCTTCAAACAGATTCACTGCAGTGAATCTGGTTGGCATTCACCAGTGGTGTTCCCTATAAAACAGCTCTGATACCAGGCTTTTTGTTTTAAGGAACTCAAAGAACACTCTTTCTTCACAGCTTCAAGTAATGCTTTCAAAAGCTTCACTGTATTTACCAGATGGATTGAGGTTATTCAACAGAGGTTTCTCAAGACCCAAGTAACCCCTGTGTATTATTTAATCTTGTATTAACTTAATCTCTGACCCTGAAAAGTGAGACTACCACATAAACCAACTTGAAGCACAGGCAGCTGTCAGTCAAGCAACATGAACTATTAGGAACACAAAATGCAGCCCAAACCAGGGGACCAGCCAACACTGCACCTCACCTGTGGCAGTGTCAGGTATAGAAGAAAAAGCTTACCAGGACAAGTATTGAGACAAGGGTTTTATGTTGAAGCCATCATAATAACCCGAGATTTGCAGGTTTATTGAAGTAAGATTGCAAATGCACAGCCAGGCCTTTCAAACGAAGCTTAATCTTCCCTTCATTACTGCATTACTGATTCCAGCACCAACTTGCATTCTAAACACTCCCCAAATCCTGTGACTGCAATAATGTATAGGGCACAAATACACTGTTGGAGTAATATAAATTTCTTTTTCCAAAAGTCTTTTATCCCTTTCCTCGCTGCTTTCTCAAGTTGAATAATTTAAGTACACTTAATCTCCTCCCTTATGGAAGCTCTTTTATGTCTTAGATGCTATTTGTTCTTCTTCTCTTAGAAAAGGTTGTTGGAAGTACCATAGCAGTACTTACTTTTCAAATAGAGTACAATAAGTTTACTACAATATGTCAAGTGAAAGAAGAGTATTTTTTTTATATATGATCTTCTTCAAGATGTCCTGATTTCCAGTTTGACTTTAACATTTTTTAAAATATATTTTGTTAGAGAAATTTCACTTTCAGAGGGAGAAGTATCAGAAAATTTTAATTTTTCAGACTTCAGGAAAGAAGAGAGCTTGCATTGTGCTTCATGTAGCAAACACTCCATAAAGGTGACCAAATATAAATAAGAAATGCCTCTCATGGCCTTTATAAAACTCCTGCGTTCTTCATAGTGAAGATGTGAAGACAAACTGTACACCCGTGTTTCCACCTCCACACCTCACAAAGCCCACAGGACTTCTCTCAATTCCCAGAGACTTTATTTTTGCTAAACACATTTTCACTGAGGACTTAAAAACCCATAACTTCATCTTCACACTTCACAAGTCCAATATGCAAGCTTTCTGCTTCAGCTCCGTTAGATAAAAATGAATTCAGCCTAAATAAAAGCATTTCTCAGAGGCTGTATTCATGCCAGAACTTCAACTCAAGTGTTTCATTACTTGCAAAATTAGTCAAAAGACACTATCAAGATCATAATGTGAAATTGTCTTTATACTGGTCCTAAATTCTAAGCAAAAATCATTCATTTTTCCCCCCAGATTCATTTCCAACAACACGGTATACGAGTGACATAGCGGAACTTTTAAATTGGAATACAAGAGAGGAGGTTAGGAAATGAAAGGTGAGTTTAGTTACAGAATGGCAGCTGAGATTCCTGCTACAACGTTAAAAGCATGTCACATTCCCCAAGGCTTGTGGTCTTGTCCATGACACTAACTTAAATTTTAATGAATGTCAAATATAGCTGAACTAAAATAATTTATAACATCTGGTCGCATTTTCTTTATCTAGAAGAAAAAAGCATGATATACATTTAGATCATAACTTTTTTCATATACTGTATACAGTCTCAATTTAGAGTGAAGTACACAAAAGAACCCAGCATTCACATTTAAAAATATGCATTTCATTATTGTTATGAATCGTAACATTTACCAGACGTTCAGGCAAATGATATCTCATCCCCTACCTGGGTATGTGTGAAAATTCAAAGGTCCTTCTACACAGTAAATATAACTTTAATACACGCGCACATACCCCAACTAGAAGGGATATTAAAACCACGTAAGTTAACAGAAATACAGAATTAATTCCATGACCCTCATCTCCAAGGAGACTGAAGTCACTGGCTGGAATAGCACTGATCATTTAGGTTCTGAAACAATTAATATTAAGAAGTTATCAAGAACTATTCCTGAGGAGAAAGGACAAAGTCACTCAAGCCCATTAGCTTGGAATGAAAAAGTTTTTTCCACACAGCTCTGAGACACTAAACCAGAGCAAAATCTGAATTTTGACACGTAAAATCTGAATTTCAACACGTAGATGTTAGCACATATCACTCATGCATATGTTTTGTCCCACTCTATCAGTTCTTTTAATTTATCAAGCCCTGGAAGCGAGGGGGGAGAGAAGTACTTTAAATGCCTGAAGTATTACTAACAATACAAATTACCTGGTTAGCTCACTGAAATTACTCTATAGCAATGCAAACATTTGTGCAAAGGAGCAGATTAGATAACTTGACAAGAGTTACAGCAGAAAACCCAATATACCTCTGCTTTGCTCTTCTCAGCAGCAGCTTGCAGAGGAGAGGATGTCAAAGGTTGAGCAGTATCAGAAGAGGATATCTGTACAAAATAGAGGAAAGAAATGAGAAGGAAAATAAGCAAGAATAGGTGGGAAATGGGTGGATGGGGAACAGAGGCAGCTAAGACATGATTTTCATTCTTTTTTAATAGTTTTGAGAGTACAGAAAAAAAACATACAACACAGAAAAAGCAAAAGTAAGAAACAAAGTATTTCCACTTAACTTCATAAATTTTCTCAGTACAATTTCTAAAGGAGATGTGTCAAGTAGGAATGAGTGACTCCTAATGAGGTTCACTAGAACAGCATGTAAGCAAATGAACCTGGATATGATCGTATCACAGGCCTACGAGAAATAATTAGGTTTCATCCATTTTTCAATTTTTTCCAACGTGACTCCTGAAATATTAATGTCCTGAAGCATGAAGGCATACTGTCCCCAGAGGAGGGGGGGAGAAAGAGTGCCTTTGTTCTTGTTCACTGCCTCAGTAATTTTATTAAAAACAACGCAAAATAACTCTGGAAGTTATTCAGTAATTAAAGTTGTAATTAACTGTCCTCTAAGAGCACTCCAGAGGAGTAAACAGCTTAATGCAAAGCAGCATCCTAGAGGTAGGATGCCAGACCTGCCAGTTGATGCTTCTTTCCTAGGACCCAGTACATAAATTTGCTATAAGCACTGCTAGACTTGCAGAGTGGTCCAAAAGGTTTAAGTTTGATATGCAGCCGATGCAGTTTGCTCAAGAAAATGGGATTTCTCTAAATGCATTTCCATATATCTTCCTATTCTGTTTCTTTATGCATAGTTGATCACTTTAATGGAAACATTATCTTTCCGTTACACTTACTACAAAAATGCAACTGAATTACCTTTACCAAACAGGTAGTAGATCCTGAGAGCTATAAAGGTGACACTTCTGCTATGTCTTGGATCATCTCTACTATCTACAGGGAAAACTTAGAAGTAAATGAAGCTATTGCAGAGCAGGCCATTATGCTGGATCAAAACAACCAATTTAGATGACAGTTTTTTTTTTCCTGTAGCTTTCAGTTTCCTTTTAGTGCCTTTTTTGTTGTTGTTAAATAAAAGTATCTTATATCTACATACTTCATATTTGCTACGAACAATCCTGCCAGTGCCATAGCCCATATATCTGGATATTCATACAGTATATATAAACATTTTTTTCACAAACTCAAACTATACTTAACCTAGAAGGTGGTGTATTTTCAGCAAAGCTTTTTAAAGCTTTCAGTTTTAAACCAGATTTAACCTACAGAGACATGGAACAGAGTCCTCTGTTTTGAATTTACTGTTTTAAAATCCTCAGGTTATCAAAAGAGTTAGGGATACATCTGCTGCAAGAAAGCAGTCCTACACCGTAGCATTCAGTTGCTATAGGAACACTGGGATCCTGGTTATTCCAATTACACCACGCTGCAGCCAAATAAAGGTGTCAGAAAAATAGGTAGGTACATACACTAAACAATGAGCTCTAATAAAGCGCTCTTCATCAACATTTCACTTAAATGCAAGTGTGTGAAATTGTGATACCATCTTACGTATGGTTTCTATAGATAACATACAATTTTTGCTTTCAAAAAATTGTTTGGAATTCTTCAGATTTTAGAGAATTTGACAGCTGCTCTCACAGGTGAACAGCAGGTAGCAGCTACTCACCCCACAGAACCAGATGAGCAGAAGTGCATTTGGGTGTTGGGGGATATCAGCACTATAGATGCTTGTGTCACATTTCTGTTTCTATAATAGCTCTTCTCAATCTGTATTTCATCTTCAAAAATTAAGGGATCATCTAACCTGGGATGCGATAATCCTACAAAGGCCTGAAATTATTGTACCTTCACCAATCAAGTAATGGAGAAGTGGCATGCAAGTTGTGAGCAGCTAGACAGGGACGAGCAGTGGCAGTCTGTCCTGTGATAGGATCAGGACGTACAAGCTGAGAAATGCCCAGAGGAAGCATTTATAGACACACAGCTCTGCATTCACTTCAGGCTAAACACCAGCTCTTCAAAGCACACTTGACATACGCGAACACTTGACTGAGCAGGAATACAAAAGGTGTACGACTGAATATAATCTTTAAAAGAAAACACTTTACAATGTATAGAACTGATTAAATTTATATAGTGGAAATAATGGTGTGAGTTCAGGCTGCCAAACAGTTTCTATCATCACTGCATCATGTTACATTTGTTATCTACCATGCTGCACCAGATAAGGAAATCTGAATTAAAAAAACATCAAGTCTGACTGGGTGGCTGGATAAAGCCAAACATGAAACAGGATTAAAAGACAGACGGATGCAGTCCGCTGTAGAGTTGTCAGGGTACAAGAGACGTCTGGAGAATTACTTGCCACTGGTACAAACGGATGCTTGAGGGACCAGCAGCATCCCGTTACCATTCCCAGCTCGCTCTGAACAAGCCTCTCCTGAGCTAAAAGCAGCCCAGCGTGGCACTGACTGCAGAGGACCCTTAAGGAGAGCTGGAGCAAAGCAGCCAGTGTCAGCCCCGGCAGTGCCAGCTATTTTGCCCCTAGCTGATGCTCAGGTGTTTCCCTGTGTCACGTACATATACCAGAAGGAGCACCAAACACAGCTAAGAACTGTAATAATGCTGCTGTGTAAGGGTGTTTTGTTATATTGGGATTCTGAATTTTGACTAGTATCAAAGTCATTATAAAAGCTGATCTACTCTTCCAACCCAGATGATTCTGTGATACTGTCTTCAAGCATAAAGAGACAAGACTCAATCATCGAGAACTTGTTTACCAGTTTGCAAAAATTTTAAGTCAAACTCAGCCACATGTACTATTTTTGCAAATCACTGAAGTTGCCTGATGCTCTGAGATCTCAATAAAACCTTGTACTGTCCCCAGACTATTACTTTGCAGGGTTGTGGTGTGCTCCTATTCTCAAACCGCAGCACACTCCACAGATGTGCATGTTATAATGTACAGCAAAAACCTCATCAAATAATCCTTCTCGTTCGCATAAATCACCCATAAACGACTTCAACACTATTCCGATGATTTTATTGCAAAAATGCATGTTTGAGCACTCTCAAAATTAGCATTAAGAGCTTCTAGACCCTGCCTGCACTGCTGGCACACCACTAGTGATGGTCATAAAGTCACTGAACAACTGTAATGCTGACGAGGAACAGCGGCTGACAAGTTGTGTGTTGCTGCCTTACGGTTCCAGCAAATCTTTGTTTTTAAAACCACTACAGCGCTAAAGCAGCTCATGAAACTGTCCCAGTTTGTTGGCAAGCTAACGAAGCTCATTTGACTAACAAATGGCAACTGAAAAAGCATCTGCTCGGTGACCTACTTCCACGGTTGTGCTGATACCACTGGCTGGCCGGCAGCGTGAGTGCTGAGGTTCAGAGCAGCTCCTGCATCAAACCCGTCGCTCACCCAGCTCCGCAGTGCTGCAGGCTGTGCTGCTCACACTGCCCCTAATTAGTGGAAAGCCCCAAACGCACCTTGAATATTTATAGCTGATCGCCGCGCAGGAGGCCGACCACGGTTTTTAATAATAATTTTAAAACCTTTTTAGTAGATCATTGGAAAGCAGCACTACGTGATCCCATCTCATAGTAATACATGGTTTCTGTTTGGCATTTACCAGCCTTTCTTAATAATGTTCTGTGGGGGTGATCAGAAACATCACTAGGGAAGATCAGCTCTCCAACTGAGAGCAAGTTCCAGTCCCTAAAATACTGTTGTTTGCAAGCAGACATCCCCCTCTGTAGAGTGCCAAAAAAAACATGGTTTGCAAAACCACCATTCCACAGCAATAATCCTGTTACCACTTCCCTGATTTGTCAGTTTTAATTCACTTCTAACACTCCATTGGAAGCAAAAAGAAAGTTTCTAGAAAAACAGGCCAGTGCTGATACCAATTATGAAGTCTGAAGGGCAGACAGCAGGAAAATGGAAAATATCTTTGTATTTAATTCAGATGCAACAGAAAGGCATTTGAGAAAGTAGGTGGTAGGAGTGAGGTTTGTCACCAAAGCCATTAAAGATAAATGACCGAAGCCTTTTGGCCACAAGTATAAAACAAAAAATTCATCTGAATTTCTATATCAAAAACCAAAAAGCTGTTTCTAGCCATTTTCCTGAATCCAAGTAAAGCAGCACACGCTGATCCACTCCAACAGCATATGCTAGCATTCTGCTCTGGAAAGCTGTCAGCAACAGTTGATTGTTGGCACTTGAAACCACCAGACAAAACCAGTGGCAACCCCTACAACCAGCCGTACATGCTGCTGGGAAGAGGATAAAACTGACATGCCTGTATGCATTAAAAATGCATTACAAACTGACAACTAGCATCTGAATATTTCATTTTAGTTTTTAACCTAAGAATAGTGGGGCCTTGTGATTGAGAAGTGAATTCAGAAGTGCCTAAAAGAGACAGTGAAGTATGGAGCTCTTTATTAAGGCTCTGCATTTATATTCTTAAGATCATAAAATTTTAATTGAGTTTGAGACTTAAAGACTTGCAACCATTTCATTTTAGCAATTCTTGAATCTCTTTCCAGTGTTTGTTTTGGGAGTACTTTTAAGAAAGCTGGTATTGGCCAAAACAACCCTTTTGTGCAATGAAACTCATCAGTGTCTTTTAAAACATCAAGAATATTCAGTGCAGAACAAGAAAATACATACACGTGTAATGGTACCATAAGACTTCATTTCCAACTATGCTCTCTAAGAGGCTCTTTGGTTCAGAAAAAAAGAACAGAAAAGCATGGACCTACAAGTTTAAAATATTAATCCAGTCCTTCTTACACAGAAAGGGGTTACCAGTTTCCTATTTTCTCCATTAAAAGTGTCTATAGGATTTCTTAGTAGCACTATCCGAACACACACCGTGGTAGTAGTTCAATGGGAAGGCACCAATACAAGCTGTTTGGCCCTATGGCTTTGCTGCCGTCTACACACCAGAGACTATTTCAAGTGAAAAGTAAGGTTAAAAGAAATGAAGCTATCAGAGAACATGCACAAAATCTAAGAATGATTTTACTTAAGCTTTTACTAAGATATTTCTGGTGGTAGGCAGCAGTCATACAAACACTTACGGACATTAAGGTCAAAAGTTTTCATCAACTTTTAGTTTCAGTTTTTCCAAAATCTCTCTCTTGAAGTACTGCATTTGACTGTTTAACTATATTTATTAGAGAGTTCAAGTTAAAGCTTTAGAAACCTGTAACAAGCTCCCATTACACCTGACATTTATGGTGCTATCATTCAGAAGATTCAAGATATTAAAAAATGAGTCAATTACCAAACCAGGTCGATACATTCAGGAAGTTAGCAGCTGAACCAAATACAAAGGTGCCCTCGAGTGGCCATTTTAAATGCACACAATACACAGGAAAATAACTTAAATCAGGGGGACTACTCCATACTCTTTTGACAGGTTTTAAGTTTGGCTACTAGGTGCGTTTCTCATTGTCTTTATTACTGCACATCTCCAACACACATTGAAAAAACAATTTCAAAGCTGTAGCAATTACAGAGTCCTTGCAGATGCACGCACACAACCAACTACTTACCACTTTTTAGTATTTCAAGAGTAGATCTCTTTAAAAGAAGTGTAAGAATGTCAGTGTACTATTATTAACGCTCATCTCTGAATCCTTGCAGAAGTTCCTCAGGCTAACTGTGAAGGCTTTTTGCCAGTAAAGCATTTCTGCCATTCACAGCTCTAGCTGCTGAACGCTACGGAGAACAGATGCAATGCCCCACGTTTCACAAAACACAGCAGTCGGTGGCTTTTCAAAGAACCCAGTACTGCTGTGCAGTCACTATTTTGGACATGTTTGCCCCTCCTCCGTTCCTTTTGAGTGCTCGCATCTCATTTCAGGAATACAGCAACGCTTGTGCAAAACCTGCCTGTAGTTCTTCTTGTATGTGTGCAGAAATACAGACACTCAGAACATTTACATCACATAGAGACTCAATGATCTGGAAGTTTGTTTTGCTTTTTAAATAGTATTTGACTTCAGTGCAAAATACATATTTTTTTCCCAACTTCACGAGCATCCACACCTATTGCTGCCCATGTTTCTTTAGGTTACTTAGCTTCTCTTTAGGTATCTATCCTCTTGGGATGTTACAGAGTCAACATGGCTTGATTAAAGGCTGACACTGGATGAACAGAACAGATGCTTTTAATCTCTTACTGGAGCACTCTCCGTTTCCCCTGTCCAATCCAACAGATGTTTCTGCATTTGTTCTGGGGAAAAGAGCTCTCTTCGGTGAGAGCTTCCCAACACTTCACAAAAAAACCTTTTTTCCTCCCGAGTGGCAATGCCTGCTCCGCTGCACACCAGGATCGTTTACATTTTCATGACTGACATTGAACTGGCAACTCAATCACTACCGATTCCGGCTTTGGCAGAGTTTTTGTCCACATGGACATAGGTAGTTGTAGCTAGGTAATTCACCTGTGTTAACTACTCCTCAAATGAAAGTACTTTATACCTAATGGAAAAGGGGAAAACAAGACACCACACGTGACTACTGCTGGGAATGCAGCTGCACACAGAAAATTCACACCCTGGCCTCTCCAAACTATTTGCTTAACCACTGCTGGGTGATGTCCAGCTCAAGGCCAGGCACTAGTTTTATGCCCAGG
Source organism: Anas platyrhynchos (assembly GCF_047663525.1). Taxonomy (NCBI): domain Eukaryota; kingdom Metazoa; phylum Chordata; class Aves; order Anseriformes; family Anatidae; genus Anas; species Anas platyrhynchos. The sequence goes on from NC_092589.1 coordinate 89,898,256, forward strand.
CGTTGACGCTGGGCTTAGTATTGTGAACTTCTCATTGATGACCTACACAATGGGACAGTCCATCACCAGCAGCTCTGCAGAAGAGGACCTGGAGGTCCTGGTGAACAAGCTGGGCAGGTGTCAGCAACGCGTCCAGTTCTGGGCTCCCCAGCATAAAACAGACATGGGCTGACAGGAGCAAGGCAAGAGTTGCTAAAGTAATTAAAGGACTGGAGCATCTTTCAGGCAAAGAGAGGCTTAGCGAGTTGGGACTGTTCAGTCTGGAGGACAGAAAGCTAATGAGGGGGAAGAAATATAACCAACGTGTACAAATACCCAGTGGCGGAGAACAAAGATGACTGAGGCAAACAGCTACTCTGCAATTCTGTAGCTTAACTCATTCTAACAGCACGATCTTGCAAAGTAGTTTTATCCCTGCCCTCAAGTCATTATCATATTGTGTTTCTGTGCTTCCTCATGTTTAGCATATTTCAAAGATGCTTTGTATCACTTGATTCACAAATTTTCCATTTTGGAAAAACCTTAAAAACACCAGGGAGGTGGTGAAGTCACTGTCCCTGGGGGTGTTTAAGGAAAGGCTGGATGTGGTGCTTAGGCACATGGTTTAGTGGGTGACACTGGTGACAAGGGGATGGTTGGACCAGATGATCTTGGAGGGCTTTTCCAACCTTAATGACTCTGTGATTACGGTTCTTGTAATATTGGGAGCGGAGCTGTTTTGGTTTTTAAGCCACCAGTAACCTCTCCCCAAGCCAATGACTCTGAATGCTGCTCAATGCTCACTATAAAGCAATTGTTCACCTATTCTATCATACCCCAATTTCTCCATCTTAAATTGCCCATGCGGTATATTTTAAATCCATAATAAATTTACAACACTAATCTCCTTTAAGATAACTTTCTGGAAAATGTGTTATCACATTCTTTAAATTCACATCACATTTTATCCAGTTGCCTGATTTCAAAGCTCTTAAATTATACACAGCATCTTAAAGCATGGAAAATGTAGACCCATTATTCTTTTCTTCCCATGAACTTAAGAGTTACGTAGAACTTCTGCTGCATACATAATTCACACCCTTTCTAAAATGTAGAAACTTTGTTTATTATTCTGAGTATCATCAGTACATGATAATATATTCACACTACACGTAGTGGAATAAGTTGTACCAGTTCATTATTTCTGAGGCTGAAAGTATCTGGAGGGAGCTTAAGCTGATTTACCATCCACCATTACAGGGCAGTTTCCATAGGCATTCCGAGAAGTCGTGCTGTTTCTTCTTATATACTTCTATTAAAAACTGCAGAGATACTTGTGTTAATAGCTACACCACTCATCTTTATACACAGCCAACACAGTGACCTCACTGCTTCTTTTCCTTGTTACTCATATGGCATAAGGGTCTTTGCATTTGATATAAACAAAAGTTTAAACAAGCTTGTCTTTTGATAGTTTTTATTTTATATCGAAGAGAGGTGCTACTTTTGTTGTTGTTGTTGTTAGGAAATAGGATGGCTTCAAACTTGATCTCCCAAACCTCTGTGCAACTTGAATAATTTCTCCTGGCCACTGCGTCTAAGAACCTGGCCTCATTATCAGCTTTCCTGCCACCTTACTAGGTGTACAGCTTTGATTACAAGTATTTGGAGCTCAATACAGAGATCATCAGTTGAGATGAATGCCCTGTTCAGAAAAAGCTTTCAAAAAGATTTTGCAGATGCAGAACGCCTTTTGCCTCTTTCCAGAGTGAACAAGTAACTTCTGCTGAAGACGAGACAAGCTACCCTTTGAGCACTTCACATTGTTGGGCATAATCACAGCACTGAATCATTCCACTTGTGACCAAAAATCAGGCAGCAACTTATGCCCCAGCACAGACACCCAATCAACGCTCTTTCAGGAGCTCTGTTCAGACCTTTAGCAAGCCCAGGGCTCTGGCTTTTCACAATGCCTTCCCTTCAACGAGAGCAAATTCCACCCACTACTGCCACCTCAGACATCATTCCACATACTGGTGACGAACCTGCTAAAGGCTAGGCAGAAATTATGTATGAATAAAGTACAGCAGCAGCTTTGGTATCAGATAAATTGTTTAGCAATGAGAGTAAGACAATACCCACTCCTATACAATACTCCTATACAACTAGGAACCATCTTCCTATTATTCGAGCAGATAATGCATATCTATTTCTTAGGATAACAGGATGGAGGGGAAGCAATGCAGTCTTAGCTTTCAAGTTTAATTATTACAGTTACTAATATTGGTAAGTCTAATCTCTGAACTTCTTCCAGGCTAGGAAGTGATCTCTAAAAACACTCTCCCCATTTCCACTTCTGTTTTCAAGTAATTTGTCTTTGGTTGGTTAGAGAAATAAGGGAAAGAAACAAGGCCAAAAAGTGCACTTGAGAAATACGGGCTTTGTCTTGATAGTCACAAAAATGAGATAATACTTGGAAATGTGCTCTACTTCACTGAGAAAACTGGCCTAACATTAGTTGTGATGTTCTGAAGAGATTCCTGAGAACACTCCTCAGCCTGCATTCAAACTAAGCTGCTTCAGTTGCAAACCAATCTGCTTTCAGCGCCATACAAGCGTTTCAAAAGAATCAAAAATTATGACAGTTCAACCATCATAATAGTTACCACGACTAGATAGTCGTGGTAAATGGAGCCAAGTCCAGTTGGAGGCCAGTCACTAGTGGCGTCCCCCAGGGCTCGGTGCTGGGGCCGGTCCTCTTTAACATCTTCATCGATGATCTGGACGAGGGCATTGAGTGCACCCTCAGTAAGTTTGCAGATGACACCAAGTTAGGTGCGTGTGTCGATCTGCTCGAGGGTAGGAAGGCTCTGCAGGAGGATCTGGATAGGCTGCACCGATGGGCTGAGGTCAACTGTATGAAGTTCAACAAGGCCAAGTGCCAGGTCCTGCACCTGGGGCGCAATAACCCCAAGCAGAGCCACAGGCTGGGAGATGAGTGGTTGGAGAGCTGCCAGGCAGAGAAGGACCTGGGAGTGATGGTGGACAGTCGGCTGAATATGAGCCAGCAGTGTGCTCAGGTGGCCAAGAAGGCCAACGGCATCCTGGCTTGTATCAGAAACAGTGTGACCAGCTGGGCTAGGGAAGTGATCGTCCCCCTGTACTCGGCTCTGGTGAGGCCGCACCTCGAGTACTGTGTTCAGTTTTGGGCCCCTCGCTACAAGAAGGACATCGAGGTGCTTGAGCGGGTCCAAAGAAGGGCGACGAAGCTGGTGAGGGGCCTGGAGAACAAGTCCTATGAGGAGCGGCTGAAGGAGTTGGGCTTGTTCAGCCTGGAGAAGAGGAGGCTCAGGGGCGACCTTATCGCTCTCTACAGATACCTTAAAGGAGGCTGTAGTGAGGTGGGGGTTGGCCTGTTCTCCCATGTGCCTGGTGACAGGACGAGGGGGAATGGGCTAAAGTTGCGCCAGGGGAGTTTTAGGTTAGATATTAGGAAGAACTTCTTTACTGAAAGGGTTGTTAGGCACTGGAACGGGCTGCCCAGGGAGGTGGTGGAGTCACCATCCCTGGAAGTCTTTAAAAGCCGTTTAAATGTAGAGCTTAGGGATATGGTTTAGTGGGGACTGTTAGTGTTAGGTCAGAGGTTGGACTCGATGATCTTGAGGTCTCTTCCAACCTAGAAATTCTGTGATTCTGTGAACTAAAAATACCATTAGCTGTAAATACAGTTTTCTTTCTTTTTTTCAGCCTCTATCCTAAGTTTTATTAATGAACTGCGTACAACCCATTTTCAACTCATTTAACATCTTACATCATCAGTGGCATTACAAAGCCTACGGCAAATGTTGTTTCTGCAATACAGATAACAAATTTCATACGAGCTGGGAAAAAGAACCCGACCTCAAAGTCGAGAACAGCTCTATCTGCGGCAACTTCAGCAATGAAAATATCACCATAAGAAATTTATAATAAAAATAATAATCGCCTTGCACAATCACATAGGCTGGACAACTACAGGCTGCATCTGGAAGTCTTAACAACCAAAGTTTCTTTTTCTGGCTCTTCATCACTGCCTGCATCCACGGCTTTCTTGGAAGTAGCAGAAAGTGGTATGAGGAAGTAAGAGAATATTAAATAATCCAGAAAGATACCAATATGCACCAGAAAAAATATAATAGAAGAGTAAAGTCAAAAATACAGAAACAGAAGAATTATCGTCACTTGTACTAAAGTCTGGTGGGAGGAATACAGTAGAAAAGCCCAACCAGAAAAAAAAAAAAGACTGAAAATCAAGGGAATTAAAACAGTCAGCTGCCTTCTCTGTATTTTTCCCATTTAGGAACCCCCTTTCATACCCAACTTTAGAGCTATGTAAGTATGCTCTGCTGTAACAGGGAACAGCCCTCAAAAATAGTAAGGCAGTTTATTCTCCTAAAAATAATGACAGTTTTATACTATGTTCTCTTGGAATACGTCGTGTCTCTGACTAGGCTTGCATCTGCTCCACTTCTATTTACTGCAACAAGTCTGGCAAAGTCCTCCAAGTCATTAATTTAAGCAGACAAGTTCAGATTTTTGTGGAAAGGTGTTTGTGTAACTGTAAGCTGTGCTTGCCTAAGAGCGCTCCAGGAAAAAATAAAAGAGCATAACCAGTTTAATGAGAGCCTACAGCAAACAACAGATTTACTAAGCAACAGTCTTTACAACTGAAGGAGAAACCACTCTGCATGCTTTACCCTTCATGTCTCGGATTGTTCTGTGCAGCAAAACCACAGGATGAGCACAGAAGGATTTGCCTTTGCTTTGTAGTGAAACTCAGGTGCAAGTCTGAAGTGGAATGATATTCTTGAACAGCTTCATATCAGCACCCACCTGAGGTTTCACATGCTTTAACACTGAGGTTTAACATTGCTTGAGGTTTAACATTGCTTTAACATGCAAAATTACCTCACACTGCCTGACCTCTAATAAGTATCTTTAGTTAATTACAGAAGCGATGCAAGCCCTCAGTTGCTGTGTACAAGCTTTTGGGGTAAATCAAGTCAAATACCACAGCATACTGCACAGCAAGTTGTTAACATGACTGTCTTAGATGCATTGCATTCATAGACCCCGATCCTTTTGCTACGTGAAGTTTGTTTTAATAGATTCCACATTGCATGTGGCATCCTTTACAGCTTATGTATTGCTCAAAAACTTGGGGGCTTGGCAGAAAAGACTTAGGTGGACAGTATTATGTTAGGAGTATTTTAAATTAGTCAAATTGTTAACAATTACTGCTGCTCTCAAAGTGATTATTCAATAAGCAAAAAAAGTTCCTGCAGTTAGCAATGTCAAATCCGACAGTATATTCACACAAAAATAACATGTACTCCCAAGTAGTCAGCTTCATATTTTATTTGTATTATTTCTCAAGTTTTAAAGTTCAAGCACTCATAAAAGCATAACAAACACGAAGTCCTGCATGTTTCAAATTTCCATCACAACAAAGCAAACCAGGAAGGCAGCCGGTCAGATGGACACTCGGCTTCCTTAAGCAACTGGTCTTTCGAAATCTTGACAAACCAAGGTCTCACCACAGTAGGGCTATGAAGTACTTCCTGAGAAAGGAAGTAGTAATCTTTTATACCAGCGTGACTAATTAATGTTGAAAGAGAAATATGATGGGCACCAGCCTGAGAAATCCTACTTCTGTCACAGGCTATGCTGCTTACATGGAATATGCTTTGATAATAAGGATACATTTACCTGAGTACAATAAATACCATACAGCTGTCTTGACAATTTAGTCACAGTCAGAATCCTACAACTGTATCTACACATTTACAGATCATTACAACAGTAACGATTCCTCATAGAGCTGACACACATTAAGTTACTCTGAAATTCCCAGTCTTTGGGCTGGCTCAACGATAATTGCTTTTGCAAATGAAAACCACCTGCCTTAAAGGATTCCTGAGAATTATACGTCTCCCTAAACTACACCTTAACTTCAAAAAAAGATGCTCTTGCTTATACAGCTTGATTTGAATTTGGCTGTGTGGAGCTTACAGAAGTTACTGCCTCCTTCCATGCTTGTTGGTCATACCTTGTGTAGTGGGTTTACGTGGCAAGGCTTTGGTAGCAGGGGGCCATAGGGGTGGTTTCTGTGAGAAAGATCTAGAAGCCGCCCCATGTTTGGGAAGGGCCCCATTGTTTTCCAGAGCTGAGCCAATAAGCGATGTTGTTTTGCGCCTCTGTGAGAGCATATTTAAGACAGGGAAAAAACTGCTGCGCCACACAGCAGCCGGGAGAGTCAAGGGAGTGAGAAACAGCCTTGCAGGTGCCAAGGTCAGTGTAGAAGGAGGGGGAGAGGTGCTCCAGGCGCCGGAGCAGAAGTCCCCTGCGGCCTGTGGTGAGGACCATGGTGAAGCAGGATGTCCCCCTGCAGCCCATGGAGTACCACGGTGGAGCAGGGTTTCACGCTGCAGCCCGTGGAGGAGACCACGGTGGAGCAGGTGGCCCTGCACCGACGGAGGCTGCCGCCTGTGGAAGACCCCTGCCGGAGCAGATTCCGGGCCGGACCTGTAGCCCGTGGAGAGCAGACCACGCAGGAGCAGGTGACCTGGCAGGAGCTGCTGCCCGTGGGGGAGCCAGCTTGGAGCAGTTTTCTCCTGAGGGATGGACCCCGTGGTACGGACCCATATCTGGAGCAGTTCTGGAAGAGCTGCTGCCTGTGGGAAGCCCACGCCGGATCAGTTCGTCAAGGACTGCATCCCGTGGGTGGGACCCCACAGCACAGGGGACGAGAGTGACCGAGAAGGAGCGGCAGAGAAGAAGTGCTGTAGACTGACCATAACCCCCATTCCCCCGTTCCCCTGCGCCGCTCGGGGGGAGGAGGTGGAAGAGGGTGGATGGGGGGGGGAAGGTGCTTTTGGTTTCTTTCCTTTGTTTCTCACTTCTCTAGCTTGTTAGTAATGAGCAATAAATCTTACTATCTGTCTTCTTATGCTGAGTCTGGTTTGCCCGTTACACTAATTATTGCGTGATTTTCTCGTCCTTATCTCAATCCTTGAGCCCCTTTCACATATTTTCTCCCCATTCCTCTTTGAGGAGGGGAGTGAGAGAGCGGCTGTGGTGGAGCTCGGCTGCCCACTCGAGCAGAACCACGACACCTTGCCCCTGAGCAGATGCTTGAAAAAGCAGGAAAGGAAAAAAGGAAAAAAAAAACTCAGTTGTGCAAACGCAGTACCATGTCATATGCACCCAGTCTATCTGAGGATGCTTCCATGGGGCACAAAAAATAAAATGTTCGCCTCATAGCAGGCTTATTTATTCATAGTTTTGTTGTTCTTGTTTTCCACTGATCAGAATAAAACAAAGTCAAATAGTGCAACATTAGCAGAAGCTAAATAGAAAAAAATATATATATGAGAAGAGTCATTAAATTTTTCATATTTGCTTGTTTTTGGCCTGCGTGTTTGATGGCAGTACAAGTCTGGCCACTAGAGAAATTTGTTACTATAGTAAGGGTCTCTCAAAACTCAATTTAGTACTACACCAGTCTTCTTGTCACCTCATGTAATTAACATTTTGATACAAGAATCCTGATAACCACAGCAGCAAGAAGGGAGTCTTGACACTTACACTGCTGACTCCACCAGACAGAATACATTAACACAGACACTGTGCTGTTAACAAACTTGAAAAGCTTCTGATCTTGCCAAAACTGATCTATGAAAAATTGTGTATGGTTTTGAACAGATTCTCTTAAAATGTACAATTTTTATGCCGCTTGAAGCTTTTATCACAAGCACCTTTAACGGTGAATCAAATCCAGGGAAGTCCCTTGAAGTTTTAAACACCACTTCAGCAAAATCACTTGATTAAGGAAAGCAGCCCTGAAGGTCTAGCTAGCCAATTTTTGCACTTGTTTTACCTGCTCAAACCCAGAAGGGACTCCTTGTACCAGATGACAATACACATATGCATCTCCAAATTAAACTGTTCACAACCAACAGCTCCTGAGACTGATACTGATAAAAGGCTCTCCAGGAGGAGAAAAGAAGTGCATCAGACATGCAGAATATGAAGGCCCACCTTCAATTCACCTTTTCTTCCTCTTCCCTGTCCGTCCAAAGCCCACAGAAGAGGTGATCACAGAATACCAGGTACACAAACACAAGTATGCATGAGCTGGGCTGGGATCAGAGCCAAGCAGAGCAACTGAAAACAAGCAGCCCACCAGGATGACAGGCACTGCACTAGTTCAGGGAATCTGTGTGCTTTTAGGACTTTGCTACTACAGTAGCAAAAAATTGCCTACCTCAAACCCAATGTCTGATGGCCCTGAAGAAAAGCAGATAAATGTGAGTGTGCAGGATTTGTCTGTTTGTTAAAGTATTTCATAATCAGGTTTTGGTCCTAATCAGAAAAATAATGCAATTTATACTAGTCAAGGAAAGAAAAGTCCAGGTAGGAAGAAATAAAATGCTGTTCCCTACTCAGCAGTACCGCGCATCTCTCCAGCTTACCTGGGTTCTATTCTCAATGCTATGTCAAAAACGATTTTTATTAGTTTGCAGTACTACAAGCAAAATCTGATTACTCATTCAAATCTACTAAAGCAGTAGACTATTATACCAGACACCTAGGCTTTGTGCTTAAAAGCACATTGCGAGTCTTTTGAGCTTTTTATACTAGTTTCAAGTGATTGTTGCTATTTTCTACTTTGTAATTAAAATAACAGAGGTAGCTAACAGTAATTCAAGAGGTAAAATATAAATTGTGGTTTAAGTGAAGCGACTTTTCCCCTACTGCAATAATGCTTGATGAAATTCACTTCTCTGATTTCCACATTTTTCTAAATTTTCTAAAATAAGAACATCTTTTGAAGATCCATTTTTTCAAACAGCAAAGGCAGCATAAATTCACAGTCTACTCCCAACCTTAGGCTCATTTCAACAGACAAAGTCCACTGCCTAGTCAGACAGGCTAGTAATTTTTTTAGTGTTAGGCCATTCTGAAATAATGTAGATATACAGGAGTTTAAACATACATGTTCCTATACAAAAATTGAGATGTATAAACTAGATTGTACACCCCATGAACTGCTTTATCAAGAAAACAAATGAATTCTGAACTTCAGGAAGGACTGACATTCTCAAAACTGCTTTGCAAGGAAATCTCTCACCAGCTTACTCTGGTGAATGCATGACTATTTCATTTCTTATTGTCTTATTACTCATTTGCTATTACAGTGCACCTCACTGGAAGCAAGGTTCTGACATTTTGGCAGAGCAACAAAACCCTCATAAAAGGGACCCAAAACACCTTAGGACCTCTCTCATCAAGATATTACAGAGAAAGAGGAAAACCAAAGTACGCAGGAACAGTAATTTTATTTCTATGACAGAAAAAGATACTCAGAAAGGACTCAAAAGTATGCTGTTAAAGAACTATCCATCACTGAAAGAACAAGACACAATATAAAAGGCTTGAAGAAAGTTATTACAATCCAACAGTTTGCTGTTAAAAATGCAATAGACAATGCATGTTGTACTTACAGAATCTAGGAACAGATTTCAACAGATAAAAGAAAGCATTTAGCTCTGTATCAAAAAGTTTTCTACTCTGAAAGACATTTTAACGTGTGTAATGTTTTCTACATTTCTCTCATATAGCTCTCAAGTAAGAAAAGTGAAACTGTTTACTTACATTGAAGGTGTTTACTGCATTTTTATCATAATACTTCTTCTTTTCATACTTGTCCCTGATGAAGAATTCCACAGCTCTGGAAACAGCTAGTTTAAGGAAAATACGCATTCCGATAAATAGCGACAGTAAGTTAAACGGCTGACAGGTTATTCAAATTAAAGAACTGCAGATTTTGTTCCAACCCATTTTGTCACTTTAAAACAACGGAACAGAAACTACTCTGCACAGATCAATTGCTATTGTATTGTCCAAAAAGAGCTGCTTTTTACTGCAGAAAATTAGTCATTTTCACCTCTTAATGAAGTATCAGAAAGATATACTAGAAGTAACCCAGCATTTCACAGTTATGATATTTGCACTTGGTATTTATAAGCTGCAGAACTGTAGCACTGCAAATACTCACAAAGGTACTCACAGTAAATACAGTAAATAATTAAAGGATCATTTATCATCATAACTTGGAAAAAACACTCTCTCTTCAGAAAAAAAGGTGAGATGTATGTACCTGTTTCCTGATTTGCACAAATTCTAACATGCATCGAAAGCTGATCATAAAAAGTCCTCTGGGATCAGCAAGTCCTCTATAAGAATATTCCACTACAACAAACATCTCTGTGGAAGGGAGAGAAAACTAAAGCAATAGTGATAAAAAGGTATTGAACCACAGGTGGAAATAACAGCAAGCATCCGAACATGGAAGACCAGAACAGACAACTTGCTAGCTCGAACACAGGAAGGACAATAGTTATTTTCTTCAAGTATTATCTCAGCTTAATAAAGCAGCTCATCCATAGCAGAGTAAATACTTGAATTTTAGTAAAGCTGACTCTCTGGTATCTATAGAATAAATTTTACATTTTTACTTATCTATTTGGCAATATGATTATCCATTCAGAAATCAAGATTTCAGCAGTGAAAGCTGAGGTTCATTGCAACTTAATTCCCATACCATTTTTTCCTCAATCAGGGGAAAGGTACCTTAGTTCCCCGTACTATCTCTTAAGATTAGCACTGAGCTCAGAGCACTCAGTTACTTCCTTTTATACATAAAGTTTTATCTTCAACAATAATACTTAGTTTCAAAGGCATGCAAGTGTCACCTAAACACTTGCCTCATAAAAAAAGCTGCAAAAAGAAAACATTATTTTCTTACGCCTTTCAAATGTATCTACATTCTAAAGGGTATCCCGAGCTCTTTAAAATGTTAGCACCAAGCTAAGCTATACATATGTTGTTCTTTATACATACCAAACAATCAGAAGTTTTTAGATTTCAGAAGGTTTAATTTTTTGGGATTCTATTACACTGGGGTATGAACTTGTGCATTTTGAAAGATACCACTTTACTGAAGATAACCCACGTTAATGTATGCCAAGTTTTGAATGATGTCTCCCCTTACGTCAGGAACCCACCATGTCCTTGCTAGCAGAGTAATTTAATGCAACCTCAACAGATGCCAAAACTGTTTTAAGAGACAAGTAAAACAAAGGGGGGAAATTAATTTACTCTTAGAACAAAACCACTTTCAAACAGTAAACTAATGTTCACATCAAGAGGATCCTCAAAGCCAGCTCCCAGGCCAGAGGACCCCTGTCAGGTACAAGAAACGCTCAGAAAGGTCAGTCTTGTGATCAGGTCTTGTGATTGGGGGACCTTTATCAGGAGACTTTGGGCAGATTCCAACCCTGAAGGCTTCTCCATTCCTCCATTTAACCACCCAGAAAGTAGAAGAATGTATATTATAGTGCTACAAGAAATTAAACGCTAAGATAAAATAATATATACAAAAGTGATCACTGTAAGGCGAAGGGTTTTCACGGCTCATCCAAAAGTTGCTTCAGAATATTAAGAATATTCACAACCAGAATACTTTCGAGACCATAATGATTTTGTACTGATACAAAAGGTCAAAAAGATGGCAAAAAAGTTCATATCACAGCAGTTATTACCAATGTCGAGCAGCTAAGTAGCTGCCAAAATTGAGGGAGAAGAGAATTAGAACAGAAAACACTGTCATCATTTTTCCTAGCACTGTATTTTTAATGAGAGGACATATGCAATTAAATAAACTCAGTTTACCAAGTCAACCACTCAGAAACTGACAAAAGACTATATCATTATCTCAAGGTATACACCGACTTTTGTTAAGTTTTAACCTAAGTATTGCAGCTGGGACACTACAGTACTATGTGGTTCCAGTTGTTTTTTTTTCCTTAAACTTATGTACATTTAATGCAAAACCTACTGGAATGTCAAGAAACATTTTTTTTCCCCCAAGCGCTCATTAAAATGAAGAGTGTTACCCTTCAAAAAAATCTTCAGCACATTACATATCAAGCATAGTATCTAATAAACAGAAGAACCAAGATCACTTTGGGATATAGAAAAAGAAAATTCAGATCCAATTACAGCTAAGTCAGTTTATCAGCCTCTATAGCCTGTGTCAGGTTAAGAGAGCTGGGAAAAGATTCAGCTCACTTAACAGTAAGTGTTTAGTATCTCATTACAGTTAAGAGTTCCAGTAAGATCAGGTGAAGCAAATCCTACCTGCGGAGTGCCATCACTAAATCAGAGGCTAATACAAACCTAGGTTAATGCTACTATAAATTATCCAAAGGATTCAGTACATTCCAGAAAGCTAATTTTTGAGTAAAGCCATTCCATCAGTGGCAGACAATTTTTCCTCCAACCCTCCCCTTCCAGGTACCTGGTGACAAACAGGCACCAACACAAACGGCAGTTGTCAGAGATGTTTGGTTTATTCAGATATTCCCATACTTACCATCTATGCTCACGTAGTTCATACACTGCACACACTCGAACTTCAGAAAACTGAACTAATCTTAATCTAGAGGAAGAAATCTGTTCTTCACTTTCCATAGGATCCAATGACTTATTTTTCTCTACTGTTCAGCTCATTATTTCCTGTTCAAATGCTTCTAACTTCAGCTGGCAGTTATTCAAGACAGGGACAGAATCAAGAGTTCTCTGGTATCACTCTTAACTTCTTACATATATGGAATTTATGAAGTCACTTCTTTTGACAGTAAAAATAAATGGGGCTTGCCAAATCTCATTACAAAGTAGATTTGCTATAACTGAAGTAATTTAAACCTTTTCTGAACCGTACCCAACTTCTACTGTTACTTCTTACACAACAGTATCGACAAAATAACAAGATAGCAAAAGTAGATTTTTCTTGAAATAGTCCTAATGTCTAAATAGCAGTTAAAGTCATTTCAATGTGAAAACTAAAGCAAAAAGGATACTGATCTGTTTGAGGTCTTCTAAAGTTCTCTGGGAGGTTAGCTTCATAGAGTAGTCTTGCTTTAGTATTTCCCATTTCCTGCATGCACTAAGGAAAAGTGATAGAAAACAGTTAGTTCCTGACCATTTATACTTCACATCATGACCATCAGAATGCTAAAGGCGTGCTTAAATGATGCTGTAGGTTTAAAAGAACTCAGATGTCCCAAATTTATAGCATTTAACAAGCTTCAGCTTCTCAAACTCATTCAGCATAATAAAGATTCATGTGAACATGAGTATTTCTGATCCCCTGCTCTAGTAATTCAAGTTGTGTACCAAGATTATATATAAAAAAAGGTTTAAATAATACATTAGGTATTTGTGAATAGACTGTAGCTGACTAGAATCTGCTCAGTCCTATGGCATGAAACCTAAAAAATTGCTTGCAATATCTATAAAGGACACAGTCTCTTTACAATGAATCAGAAGAGCTAGAGAGTACTTTCAATATTTTATTTATATAGAAACACATTTGAAAGATTCAAGGAAAAAGGAAAGTAGAATAAATACTCTTTAAATACACCTCCTCAAAACTGGAGGCATCTTTCTTTGATTATGTAGCTTTTCTGTGCACATAGGATTATTAAGTTACCTTGCCAGACAGTTAAAGTTGCCCTTAAACATTTGAAAATCACAGTAGCTCTCCTGTCTCTCCACTTCGACTGTAAAACATTCATGACAAACTCAATCATTCGAAAAGGATTCCTTGAATTCCTTCCAATTTGGAAACATTCTAATATTTTACCTGTATTTGTTCTGGTGTCCACTGGTCCAAGTTGACAGATTTGACCCTTGATATATGGACCCCAAGATTTCGATGTATTCCAGCACATCTGATGCAAATGAAAACACCAGTGTTCCAGGAAGCCCATCTTGGACCTAAAGGAAATAGGGAAATACATGAGTTATTCTCAAAATTCCATATACTGCGAAGATCTTCTTTGGCATGACTCTGTTCTCTCCAATTAAAAGCAACCTAAGACACGCACTTGTACCAAACTTGAAATAAAATGCAGAGCAATCATATGCGAATGCACCAAATCCTTTAATACCCCACATATGCAACAGTAGCGTACAAGCTTTTAGGGAATGATTATACAGAGATTTACACAGCCAAATGATCAAAATACCCAAGACAAAGTACAGTGGAAAATGAAATATGTTCAGTCCCCTTGATGTCTGAACTACTTAATGAGGTGCCATTCACAGCCCAATGAATTTTCCTATAGAATCAAGATGATTTATGAACTTTATCACTGTTAATGCAGCTGAGAAACATGTTGACACAGACCTAGGATACGCTGACCTGAAATCTCACAGACACTTGGGATATTTGGGACTGCAGTAACTTCGAGTCAAACGCCCTTTAATGTTCTCTCTAATGTTTTTATAAATGATCTGGACGCAGGACTCAAACGCATACTAAGTAGATTTGCAGATGATACTGAACTGGGAGGAGCTGTTGACTCTCTTGAGGGTGGAGATGCCTTGCAGGGAGATCTTGAGACAAATTAAGAGGGCTGGGCAATCATCAAGCACCTGAAGTTGAATGAGAGCAAGTGCCCAATGCTGCACCTAGATGAGAGAGCAGCCCTGCAGAAAGGGATCTGGGGTTCTGGCCAACAGCAAACTGAATGCGGGTCAGCAGCGTGCCCTGGAAGCCAAAAGGGCCAACCACGTCCTGGGGTGATTCCGTGACTCTCACTTAGGTTGTTTTACTTCAGCTCTGAACACCGCCAGTATTAAAGGCAGTGTTTTAAACTCCATCTAGTTCTGAACTCTACACAATTAAAGTGATCAAATAATTAACACCCAGAAGCAAAGAAGACACACATTGAAGAGCTGGAGCTTGTTTGGAGCAATCACTTTCCCTTCTGTAGGACAGATGGGCACCCAAACCATTACCATAACTGCAGCAGTTTGCATTACACCACTAACACACTGTTAGCACATACAAAGGGCCCTGGCTTTACTGCGAGAGGCATTCCTCTTCCTAGCTACAGCAGGAGTAGCCACTCTGCTTTTAATTTGTCTTGCTTATGACCTCAACAAGTCAGACCCCTGATGTCCAGCGCTTGACCCTTAAGACCAAAGTGATTCAGGTGACTGGCAGTTTTACAAAGAAGTGCTACGGTGATAAAATTAGATTTCAGGGGTCAGGAGAGCTAACCATTACTCACTGAAACTGACCCTGCACAAATTACACTTCTACAGAAATACTCACCAGGTATGAACTAACAGTCAAACTATTTGCAATATACATCTGAAAAGAGCTCAAAAGCTAGCAGCCTCCTGACCTGCCGCTCCCCCCATAAAATACTCCATACACAAAGCACCCCGTTCAATCAGTCCATAGAGATCCCAAAGCGCAGGAGGACCCCACTAGCAATGTGCACTGCCACAAGTTACAGTGCTCCAGGATGTGCAGGCTGCAGGCATCCAGATATTAACCAAGCTTCAGCTGAAGTTATGCACCAGATGAAACTTATTACAAATACTCCACTGTGGTTAACGTACCTTAGCTTGTGCAGCTGCTGAATATAGCCAAGATGGTTTAAAACAACTACAGCAAGGTCTTGTGCACCCAACTGCTTGTCCAGTTTTAGGTCACCTATCTAGTTTATTCCTCAGATTTTTCTCAGTTATTATAGTCCCCATATACATCAACAGGGCAAGACTGGGATGAGGTTTCAACATGGCCAAAATCTATTTTAACAAACGAGGAGGGAGACTGCTAACTTGGTAGTTTAATAGCTTAGCTTAGAATTGCTAACAAACAGTAAGATCATATAATACGTAACAGCTATTCTTCTCCTGGAGAGGAACGGTTTTGTTTTTTCCCAGAAGCTCAAAGTTCATTAATTTTTACTTATTTCTGAATAACTCGGGGAAATAAAACTTCACTGAGCAACAGAGTAACAAACTGAGCAGTGGCATAACACTAATAAACCTGAGGCCAGATCAAAATGCATATATGTAATCCCTGAATTTATTTCAGACTAGTGACAATGTGCAGTATTAAATATTTCAAATAAAAAGTAATTAATACAAATCAATTATGTCACAGTAAGCAGTAGAAAAGAGAAGTTTTAAAATAATTTGTCTGTATGGGCACCAAAACACTTGCTGTATGTGCAGTAGGGCAGTCTGAACAAAATGAACCACTCCGACTGTGTGCTTTATGCCACTGAGCTTTGCTCAGCCTCGCCAGGAAGCTGGCAGCCTGCAAACCTTTCTGTGTCAGAGACGTTCAAGGGTAAATTGGACTGATTCAATAAACAATTCACAAATTTAGCAAAGTAAGCTAGCTTATCTGCTGTACATATTCTACTACTGACATAAGAAAACAGGAGTTTGGCTTCAGCAGTGGAGACTGAACGTTAAGAAATTCAAAAAAAAAACAACTAAAAACTGCTAATTCACATTATCTAAAACACCTTCACATGGCAGTAACAAAGCAACCTCGCCTGTCAAGAACTGCCATGATATAGTGCAACTCCAGCTGGCCAACACTAGTAGGAAATGTTATCTGGTATAGGTTTTAAAATAATAGTTAATTTTCTTCATTTGAAAGCCATTTAATACAAGCTTCTTACTGGAATGGCTGGGCTGAACTTCACCAACTTGCTATGTTGCTGCTATCAGGGTACCATTTCTGATACCAAATCCACTTCAAATAACTTCTGCCGTTTAAGATACAGTTAACTGCTTAAAAATATCTTCCACCTCTTTCATCACAGGCTAAAGACAAGGCAGGTAGAAAAGCCACAAGACTTTTAGTGCAATGTGCTTACAGTGGCCCCTTCCAGCAGTCCATGAAGCCTCTCAAACACTATCTGGGTACACCCAAGGAAACACTAATCCAAAGGCAGATTGCTGCTTCAAAGATGAGAACTATTTGTTTCATTTAAACTTTTCCTCTTCTATGTTGTCTATTGATTAGACTTAAGTTTACTTTTCAGTTCTTACTAGGTAGTTAGGTAAGGCCAGCTGCTACCTCCTATTTTCTAGAAAACTTACCACGACTAGGTTATTCTTGTGAACATTTGGCAGTCTTTGTTAGGATGGTCTGACATTAGCAATTAACCATTACAATAACCAGTACTGAATACAACCACACGTGGCTTATCGTGCAGATTTGGTTGTGTTTGTAGCTGAAGAAGCAGAAAGGCAATAAAATTTCAATTTGAAATTTAAGCTTTACAAGCGTCATAAAACCCGAACAGAAACTTGTATTTGCGATGTTGCACATTCACATGAATTAATTTGGATTCCTGGATGTTAACTGGAAAAAAAGCAAGTGACGTTTCCCCGGGGTTGGAAGTGGCTGGGCCAGCTAGCTTTCTCTGGGCCACATCCTGCACTGTGCCACTGCACCCAGCAGGAAAAGCCCCAGGAGAGGAGGAGGAAGAGAGGACATACGTGGTTATAGGGTCTGTCTTCCCATACAGCTGATATGTGTACTGAGGGCCTGCCTTCCATGAAGCAGCCGGACAGCTGCCTGCCGAGGGGAAGCAGTGAATGAACTCCTCGGTTTCCCTTGTGCACAGGGCTTTTTCCTTTCCTTATTCAGCTGTCACTGTCTCAACCCTCAAGTCTGTTCACCCTCCTGTTTTGTCCCCATTTCACAGGAGAGGGGAGTGAGAGCTCGGGTGCACGTTTGGCTGCTCACCGGGGTCAGCCACAGCCGGATTCACCGGCATCCAGGAACGGGGTCAGGTTGGGATCAGAAACTAGAATTTAACCAGATGCACAGAAACATCACTGAACACGACATACTTCAAGTATTTAAGTAGTCTTTTATTAGAGACCATTTGGACTTTTAGAATGAAATTAGTACAGCCACAGGGCTCCACATTTCCTGACACGTCTCAAGTGTTCTTGCTAGAAATTGCCAGGTAACTTGGGAATTTCAGAAGCAAACTGGGGAGCTTTTTTTCCCCCCTCTTCCAGTAAACATCCATGCCCCTATATAGTTACTGCACAGAACTTCTCCCTGCTTGCAAAAACATCCACAGCTCCCAAAAGATGAGAATATCTCAACATCAGAATTCAGCTGCTTTTAAAAAGCAATAAAGCGCCTGAAAGCCACTGACAATTTTAAACACAAATCTTCACATAAGTTGATTTTCATCCAATTTTTAAGCTGCTGAAGTGATCTGTCTTCACACGACGCATATTCTAAGATGATTTCCAAGTATGAATTTTGTGAAAAATAGCCATCATTTTCATGTGTTTTTCTGTTGAACCAGATGCTTTCCCTGAACAGGTTTCAAAGATTTTCCCACTTTTCCCTTTCCAGGGCATGATTTCTGATGGTATGTTTCTCCTCTGTGTTATTTAAACTGGACGCGTTCCAGTGCATCACAAGCGGTACCACGGGCCGAGGTCCATCAGCTCCTGCAGGTCCAAAGTCGAAATACAGCTACACGCTTAGCCAAGGGCAGGAGCACTTCCCACACAGATATATCAAAAAAAATAAAATCTAGAAGGAAAGAAGGCAAATATTACAGGTAACAGAGCACTAACTCCTGTGCATCTCAAAATAGTCCACAGCAAACTTCTCCAGGCCAGCATCATCCATGCCTTCTGCCACAGTCCGGCTCCGTGGCTCTTCCCTTTGCTCCAATGTCACCGACTAGGAGTACACTGCTCTGCCTCCAAAAAGCACAGCTGGCTGACAGACTGTATTTGTCAAATAACTGGCTCCATCTTGTGGAATAGAGAATTAACTGCAAGGAGATTTACACTGCTGATGGTCACCAGCCAGTTCCTGAAGAGTCACTTCTTCTGCCAAAGCTTCACCAAAGGCTGGGTGGCTGCACCACGTCAGCGTGCTCGTGCAGTGCTCTCTCCACGACTTCCCCACGCAATCTGGGCCATGTAAGTGCTCTGCTACTCCAGACTTCAATGAAGTTACCCATGAACATTTTCCAGAAGCATCTCTCACTTCCCCATGGTGAGATTCAGATAACAATTGGGAACAGAAAACAAGCGTTCTTATGTATCAGATATATAGAAAACAGAAAAATATGTAAGCAGCAGTTGTATTTTGTGTGGTTCAACAAGCAGCACCACTAACACAAGAGTCCTGCCTCCACTGGCCACACGGGGAAGAAGAAAAATACGAGGCAGAACCACAGAGACTCCTATCAGTTCCTCCCCTCAAGGCAACGCACTTGAGACAGGGATTAAATCAAGATGAGACTAAAATGCTCAAAAGCAGCACTAGTACTGTCACATGCGTTCAGTATTTCCCTGCTCTTTCAGAGACTCTCTTACCAGCCCCACTGGAAGCTGCTCAGATCCCCGGAAAGAAGAATCCCATCCACTACCTCCTACCACGTATGGTTCAGACTCTCACACACACACACACACACACACACAACACAAAACATGCACACAAAAAGCACCCCAGAACCAAAAAATAATGCAACTACAATCTTAATCATGCCTATTCAATCAGTTAAGTCTTCAAGTCAGGAAGAAGAAGCCGTGAAGAAATACATCGGATTTTGTGAATTAAGGACAGGATCTCAGAAAGAGCAAAAATCTTGAGGATCTTACACAAAGGTCTTTACGCAAGGGAAATTGTGCAAGAACCACAACACATGAATCTTTACTCTTGAATAAAGACTTCTTCGAGGACCTTGAACCTTTAGTCTTTACAAACAGAAGATATGGGACTATTTACCTACCACCTGCTGCACTGGGTTAGTTCCTGATTAAAGGGAACAAACAGCCTGAAGCAATCTTGTGCCACAGTACGCTCATTCTCCTGCCTTTCCCCACAGTAAGCTCTTTCTTTTCCTGTGCAGCACAGGCTTCCCTGCTTTACCTTTATACTCAAAGGCTAAGAAAATCACATGAGTGCACTCTTCTTGTTCTTTTCAGATGTGAAAGCACCCAGCAAAAAGCTCTTTTATATTGAAAAAAAAAGGTGACAGAAGTTTGTAGCTTAAACAGATCTGCAGAACCACAGAACGGGTTGTTCCAAATCGTTATTAGAAATCTCTCATAGCTGGCTTAGTAATAAGCCTGTACTTTGACAGTTGTGACAAACATGACACTTGGGACATTCAGTGACCAAGTAGGAAAGAGGACCAAAGGCAGATTTACAACAGGTTTCACTGAAGCTCAGTCCTGATCGTGAGACTCTTCCTCCATCAGGAAAAGGAGAGGTCACATCACCATTTCCAGCAGGCTACATACAATTACCAGCAAACTATGCAAACATCTCGTGGTGTTATCACACCAGTTACCTTATCCCATCCACATGCAAGGCGGAGCTGCTTCTGCCACGGGACAGGTTCAGGTCTGAGGGTGGCTCCAGTCCTTAGTTTATGCCTCCCTTAGACCTTGCTATTCTCAAAGCAGGATTTGGGGTGATTTTGACACAGTCAAGGCCAGGACCTGAGAACAAACTTAAAGTTTGCTACTGTTAGCCAAAATCTGGTAAGTGGCATAGAGCTTCAAGGACAGGATTCCCTCAAGTTTGTCTCTTCCATCTGGATAACCATTTTTCACTGAAGTCATCCACAACGCCCCTAAGCTTGGTTTTATTCCCAACTCTGAAGCAGCCATGCAGCGGCTTTCTGAACAAGACTCTCCCCCTGCGCAGCCTGCCCCACCTCTGCAACTGGGAGAGAAATCCTTATCAGCCTGTTTTAATTAGCCCTTCAGCTCACTAATGCTTGCTTCCACAGCATCAGTAAGTGTTAAGTGTTTTAAAGAAAGACAGCATCCCTATTCCAACAAGTGTATAAAGCCTTAACTAGAACGGTACCACAATGACATGAAACTTATTCTAGTTCTGTATAAGCCACAAAATAAAGTGTACCTGATTCAGTTGACTTACCTGATAACCACACAGAGCTTCAATGGAAAATAAAAAAAAATCAAAGCTCTGACTACGTTAACTCTGGAGTACACTCAAGTCATACAACAATTCAAACATCAAACTCTGTATTTGGGAAGCTTCTTAGGAATATGAGCAGTACGCAAATCAGGACTGGCTACTTACAGCTGTTGAGGATACACAGGAAAAGGCAGTTTGTTCTTGAAATGAACAGCATTCTACTCATGCCAAATTGCTACTAGATAAGAAATTTTGTAAGAGATGGAATCCAAGTATTTTGGCCTTACTAACAGCCAGTTACTGAAAGTCTGAGTTTGATTGGCTACAACCACGAGGTGTCTGTTTTTCCAAAATAAATAACAATAATAATGTCACCAAACATTAGGGAATGATTTGATGCAAACGCTAAGTTGTTTACCAAATGAAAACACGGTATTTCCAAGTTCAGTGTGAAGTTATACACATCCATCCATCCCATATGCGGCCCGCCAGTCTTCATGGGATATTAACAGAAAAGAGAGATCAAGAATGGCTTTTGGGAGGTTTATTCCCAAAGTATCACCAAGATTTCCTGCTCATCTTATTTCTAAGATGATGATGTTTAAATAAACACATTCCCCATTGAAACACTGTGCACGGGACACTGCCCCAGCGTTCCTCTCAGCCTCACAGGCTAGGAGCATACCGCAGCATCCCCGTTGGAAAGGCAAAAAGCAAACCCTTTGGCATGGGAAACGTCAGCGGTGCCAACCCGGCCATGTGCAATAAGCCAGCAATTCCAGAAATCAAATTCCAGTTTGGTTAAGGAGCAGTGCTCTGATTTCACTCGGCCTGTTTGTTTGCAAAGAGAAAAAGCACTGCTCGTGTCAGAGTTCAAGCCGCGAGAAAGAAGCTTGCGAGCAGTCATTTCCTCTGAACAGCATCTGGGGTTTTCTAAGACGACACGGCCATGGAGCATGTTACATACTGGTAAGAGGCTTCTGGAGGTGGTCTTGACTGCAATTTTTCCCTTGTCAGCAAGGAACTGCTGAAAGGCTTATTGTTTTTAAAGTGAACAATTTATATTCCTTCTGTAATTCAAAAACAAAAGATAATTTAGGGAATAGTAAGGTCTTACAAAAGTTTTTAGAAATTGATAGCTAAGCATCGAGAGCATCGCTGATACAGCACTGATAGCACGTGGGTGTTTTAGCGGCTGCAGGGCAGTGCTTGCACAGAGCCAAGGACTCTCCTGCTCCTGGTGCTGCCCTGCCCACAAGGACACCCAGGATGGACACCCAGGGGGTGCCCCAGGAGCTGGGAGGGGACACAGGCAGGACAGGGAGCCCAGGCTGCCCAAACAGATGGCCCAACAGTGTTGTGCTCCTCTCCTCACACAGGCTCTAACTAGATTTGTGTTTCACAAGAAAAAAAAAAAAAACTCATTTTTTTCTGAAGCTTTTTCCTCCCAAACATGGTTACTACTTCCTCGAGTAGTAAGACACAGAGTTGTGGCTGGAAAATACTTGTTGCAAAATATCCGTTTCTTCAGAAGCCAGGAAGAGAAACTGAATAATCCACCAAAGTAATCAGTTGCCTTTATTTTCACATACACGATTTAAATAAGTGTTTAGAGTGGCATCAAGGGTGCTCGAGAAATATCAGCTCTCAAAATGTATTCCCAAAACTTGAAAGGATCCTCCAGCATGTAATCTGGAGCCTGGATTTCTTCTGTTGCATTCTTAAGTCTTGAAGACCAAACACATGACAAGCTTTTTGCTAATAAAGCACATTTTTTGAGTAACTTTTCTTAAAGAGCAGCAACTCCATGAAACTTACCGTGAGCCAGACAAGGGGCGTTCAGCATCACTCTCAGAGGCCCTTTGCTGTGTGAGCAGAACACCCAGGCAGACTGCTTAATAAAGGAGTGTGAAGCCTGGAGCTTAGGAAGGGATTGTGATTTTAGGAAAGGATTGTGATTTTCTGAAACACCAAAGAAGCCCTCAGCAGCTCAGCGAGCCGAGAACTGGAAAGAGCCATTTAGGTGTCACTTGGTAATCAGAGCAAAGTCAACCTGGTGGGGGTGTCTGTGGCTTAACCAGCCCCTAGGAAGGGAGCTGAGATGCACACAATTTCTGCTGAAGGTCTGAAGAGTGAATGCTAAGTATGGCATTTGTTATGTTTGAAGGAACGGCTGTTTTTGCCCTTATCTAGAGGTAACAGGCAACAGAACCAACGTCCCACAGGTATTTACCCTATTAGAGAAGTCAGATGCTACACAGAAAAGCAATGGGTTTATTCACACACTGGCTGTTTCTAGAAAGTGTCATGGATGACAAACAAACCCAGCTGACTTGAGCACACGGCACAAAGTTTATTTGAAATTTATTACTCAAACCCAGCTGCTACTCACTGCCACGCTCTGACTCCACCTGCAAGCTCTGCTGCATTCAGGTTACAGGCAATAAATCACTTCCACCTCCTTCTGCAGGAATTCCTACGCTACTACAACCTTTAATCCTCCTGAGGAATCCTATCAATACATCAGTAGCACACAAGAGGAGCACAGCAATCAGCCACCAGACCTGGACACCAAGTTCCTTTCCCCAGCCACACCAGGAGCACGGCTCCTCCCCAGCGTAGCCATTTTCTGCCAGAGAAATCAGAGCCAGGCGCAGCTTCAAGGAAAAGAGCCACTTTTTCCCCAAATCACAGCTCAAAGTTGGTTGCTTGGCAACCCTGCTCCGACAAGCCCCGAGCGGTGCTGCTGCTGCTCCCGCTGCCCCGGCCACGTGCAGGGTGTCAGCGCCTCCCTTGGGACAGGCAGAGCTGCTGAAGGGCCAGGTTAAGGGAGACGCTCGGCGAGCTGACCTGGGCACTTTCTCACCTTCCTCACAGAGGTCATCTCCGCTTTTGTCAGCTGCAGGATGAGAGCTCTCCGTGCCTGGTACAGGCTCGGAGCACTGGGATGCTCTCCGTGCTGCCAAGCTCTTCCTCTGACTCAGACGGTGGCCCCGCAGCACAGCAGCACCCAGCTGCTCTGGGGAGGGGACACGCAGCAGCTTGGGGTGCTTGGGGTAACGTGGGAGCAGAGCAGGAGCTCAGCACCCCCTGCAAGCACCCTTACACCAAGCAGGAACGCCTTGAAACCACATACATGCTTATTGCCTGCTGAAAGCAGTGAGGGATCGATGCAGGAGCGGAGGGTAAGCAAGGGTTTGCTCCATATCCTACAATCAACCACTGTAAAGAAAGATAAACATAAAATAGATAACAAGCTTCCATCTGAACGGGTAACTTTCCACAAAGAGGGTGAAGCAGCTTTAAGTTGAGTGAAGTTGTTGAGGAAGAGCAGAGGGTATCCTTTTTAGTCACAACCCAGAGAACCAACCAGGAGTTTTAAGATCCAGGGAGATTTCTGACACCTAAGGGATTCCTTGAAGGCAATTCAACAACTAAATACCAGGGTGAAGAAGGCAAGGGATGCCTCAGCCTTTTCCTTGTCCCTCACCACCAGGTCCCCTGCCCCATCCAACAGCAGGTCCACATTTTCTCCAGCCCTCTCTTTCCTGCTGATGTGGTTTGAGTCCCCCACAAGCACCCTGGCTCATGAATGTCAGCCCTCAAGCTGCCTGAGGAAGGTATTCATTTCTCATTCCTGCTTTTGCCTGACCAGGTGGCCAGGAACAGACACCAGCACCCCTGCTGGGCTGCCCTCTAGCCCTGACCCATAAGCCCCTAAGCTCATCAGGCCCGTGCTCTGACAGAAAAGGACTTCTGGTAGCCCAGGGCTACTGTGCCTGAATCCTGGGCTGGATTCCAGCAGTTGCAGACCCAACAGGGATACTCCAAGAACCTCAACGTGAGACTAAGATCTCACCAAACATTACCTGCTGGCAAGGCAAACTCATTAAGTCTCAGGGAATTTACTTGAGGCCGCCAGAGAGAACGAAACAAAGCACCTCCATCAGTACTGTAGGGCTGAATCATGCTCAAATGAACCTGAGTGAGCCAGTGGGGGAAGATGCAACACCTGAGCTAAATTAACCTCTGACTACCCCTGAGTAATAGCTGCTAATTGACTCTATGAAATCCCCTCGGGAAATCCGGATTAAGGAGGGAGCCACCCCTCCAGGAAAGGTCCCTCCCTGCAAGCCTACTTGTCACATAACGTGTCTAAGTGCTTCTTCTGCGTTGCTGACAAGGACTGCTTTGGGCTGCATCAACGCTGCTCTGCTGTTCATCGGGACCAAGGAGGGAAGATCTCACAGCTTCACAGCACGGGAACAGCCTCAGCTACATGAGAGGAGATCTGGGAACAGAGCAAAGATCAACATCTGGCCTCAACAGCATCCTGCAGCGGCCCCTTTCTCGTGTCACCGAGGAGTGACAGGGCCACAGGTGAGGTGTGGTTAGAGGGGAGACACCAGTAGCTCCTGGCCAAGAGCTCTGGGACCTCCTGCACTGAAAGGCCAGGAGATGGTCCCACCAACACCACTGCTCCAGAAACTGCCCCACTTTTATGGTCAGCACAAAGGCAACAGCTCAGATCGCAGAGGCCTGTGCTCCTGCATGTAGGGCTGCAAACCACAGTAAGGATGGCTGCGGCTGTGCAAGAGCATCAGCTACACAAGCCCTGCACTTATTTTTAAAAGTCAAAGAGAGATTTAAGCTGCGAGGGATCTCCAAAAGGTCAACTCGCCCAGCATCCCGTCAAAACAAGGCCAACTTCAAAGCTGCACCACGCCACTTGGGGTCTCACCCCATCGAGCTGTGCCAAACGCCGAAGAATGGGGATTCTACAGAAACACTGCTGTGGGCTCGGGTACAATGCCTTCAGGCAGCACGCAGAACTTCAAAAGCAGGAATAGGCATTTGCAAACAAGCCTTGTTCTATTCCAAGTTAAACAGATTTCCTGGGGCTCGTGTCAGGATATTTTTCTGTACTGAGAGAGTCAGGAGATAGAAACAAACACAAATAAAGGGTAAAGAGACCACCACTTGAGTCACCCAGCACTAGAGCAACCCCACTGCCCTTTTCCACCTGCTCACAGGTTGCGAGCCAGAGCCACCATGCTCTCTCAGCTGGGAAGAGAAGTGTCTCCTCCAGAGCTCTCATCTCACCTCAGGCAGTTAACTTCCCAGCTCTCACTCTTAAAGTTTCAGCCTCATGCAAGCATGAGACAAGCAAAAGGTCAAAGGGCACGGAACAAAAATCAAGGACTGGCACAGCCTGTAGCAGCAGAGGATCAGGAAAAAGAAAACCTGCAGACACAGTGGCAAGAGAGCACAGAGCTTCTGGTCCCTTAAGGTCTTCGATGCTGTGATGTTCTGCAGAGAGGTGAGAAAAAATAGTAATGTCACCAGGTGAACTGTGGGCTTTCTAGTGACACAGCTCCTTCCTGTTGTTAGAGGTCAAAGCCCACCCTGGAAGGACAGGGGCCGTAGAAGCCCTCAGCTAGGACAAGGTACCACAGTGCAACCACGAGCTGCTTGGTTTCTGCTCTATGCCTGACCTTCAGTATCAGGCTAAAGGCTCCACCTGAGCTGTCAGTTGTGGACTTCACCTCCCATCTAAGCGAACTCAGCTCCATTTGCCCTCACGTCCTGCTTCAGCAGTTTCTCCACCTTTGGAGGCAGGAGAAAGCCTTGACCCCGGGAGGTAGAGCAGCCAGCACCTCATGCTACATCAAGCTACTAGCGTTGATGAGCTGACCCAAAAGTGTGCTGACACTGGCAGCCAGAGGCAAAAGCTCCAGAGCTGCAGCAGTAGGCTGAGAGCTAGCCGTATGCTTCAGGGTACTGCCTAAGGAGAAGCAGGCCATTAAAGTATAGAAGCAAGATTAAGATGCTGAGACCCCTGGTCACCAAAACAAAGAGCAGAAGTAGCTTCAAAGACATTGAGGCTTAGCTGCATTTAAGTTGGCCTCCCAGACACAGAAGATAAACCCAAGAATCAGTTGTCTGAAAAAAAAAAAAAAAAAGTCTGAACAGCTAAGCCCAGCAGGAACTCGGTTTGACTGCTGGTTTGTCCATTTCATTTTCTTTTTGTTTGTTTTTTGAAAGGCAGGTGATTAGGCAAATTAAAGTTAGGTTTACTTAAAGCCAAGTTTGTAGAAATTGGCTTTGACTACACAAATTTCAGTACTGTGATTTTCCTTGTTCAGTCTCTCCCCACGCTCCCTAAAAGCCCATACTTGTTTTTCTTCAGACAAAAAAGACCAAGTCGTCACTCATAGACAAGTATCTAGGAATCGTACAGTACAACTAGAATGTACTGAAAAACATTTAATACAGTGATTGTATCTGGTTTAAGAAGCAGTGTCAATGTGTCCTTTTCTGCCAGAGCTCAGGTAAAGGATCGTTTATCCAGACTTCGTACCTCATCACACTAGAAGCAAACACTAAGAAAAAATGATAAAACAGCTGACACAAATTTATGCACCTCTTCTGATGGTCCAAAATATCTCAAATTGTCTGTACAAGATCTGCAAGCTTCCAACTACTTCACTGTAACTGCTCCAGCTTAAAAAAAAATAAAAAATCGAATGGGGCTGACAAGCCAGGTAATTGTCTTCTTGACAGACACGTGAATTCCCCAGCAGAGCTCACAAGTCCACACCTTTGGGTTAAAGCCAACACCCAAACACAAGGCATGAGAAAGAGCCAAGATGCTGGAGTAGGCTCACACTGCCTTCAAACAGGTGCCTCACGCCTGCACCCTGTCAGGAACAGCCAGCAGAGCCTCCCCAGCACGAGGTCTCCTGCCTTCAGCTTACTGGGCAGGCCTTCTTGCTCAGGTGGCTGCTCCTTTGATAGCGGTGAGCACCTCGACCCTTTCTAACAAAGGGCATCCCCCCGGGGGCTCTGTCATGCTCTTCAGATCCCCAGTACTCAAGGCACTGCTGTTCAATGGCAGTGCCCAAGCCATACCTGCTGCCAAGCAGGTCCACGAGCCTGGCAGACTTCTGGCACGCTACAACGAGGCACTAAATAAACGGAAAGAGCAAACCCTGATAGCCAAAGGGGGGACTGAAGGTGATGCTTTCTGACTGTCCTTCCATTTGAGACATCCCTAAGGGCTGGTTTTGCTTAGGAGACTCAAACATCAGCACAAATAGCAACAATGCATTTAGACTCGCTATACAGTGGGGAAAAAACAACACAAAACACAGGTGCTTCAGGGTGGCTTTCAGCACAGCCTGCCTCACACATCTGTAGCTATTTCTCTCTCCCAGAGCCTTCCAGTTCCTGCCAGCTTTACCCACCCACACACAGAACAGGACTGTGAAGAGCTGCACCACGCAGTGATGCACTAGAGGGAATTTCAGTTGCTCGTCTCTTTCAGAAACTCAGGATCACTGAAGTTACTGCCTACATGCCTTAGTATTTCCTCCAAATACTAGGAGTAGGTAGTATAACATTAGGAAGACATTTACAGCCTACAGCTGCTCAGACAGGGACACCAAGACCCGTCAGCACGCAGACAAGAACTGTCACAAGTCAGCCCGCTCTCCTCACTCTTCCAAAAACCTCAGTGGCTGCAGAGACAGCTCCAGAGCATTTCATTTGGAGGCTTTTTCCCCACAGAGGTGGCATCGAGCCTTCCTGTGCAGCTGGGAGCATGACAGTGCCCTACACAGCCCGGCCCTACAGCAGGTAGCTCCCAACATGTGCCAGCAGTGGCAGTCAGGTTCCCAGCAGCTCTTCCAACAGTTCAAACAAATACAGAACAAGAAACGCTTCCACAAGCTGTACCCAGAGTCAGCAGTCCTAATTATTGCTTCGTGCCTACTCTGGCAGATGCATCCTCAGCTGTAGTCTCCACCTTCTGAAGGATTTGCAGAACAAAGCAGCAAGGAGGTATAATCCCTAACTCATCCACGTACCTCACGCGTTAAAAGTAGGCCAGAAAGCCATGGATGGGTTTCTTCTTGATACACAATCACTATTAATAATGGCATTATCATTTTGAGAAAGACACATGTTTCTTCTTAAAAAGAAGATCCTCTTACACAGAGCAAGCAGGCAGTAATATGGGAAAGGTGCATGCTCAACAACATGAGCAGTGCAGAAGGTCCTCAGAGAGCAAGGAGCCAACTCAGGGATTTGGGAGTGGATCAGGACAACAGCAAGTGCCAAAGACCCACTTTTCAATGTGAGATGTAAAAGCCAGCAGAGAAGCCTTAGTGGTAGCTGTGGTCAAAGCAAAGCGTGATAAAAATGCAAGTGGGACCACGTTAAGGTGGTTAGGGGCTAGAGGATACTCACAAGGCTTCAGACAGTATCTAGCTGCTGGAGAACTCCCAGGGCCTTAGAGAACAGCAGTTAATAGAGATACACAGGCACAGGGTGAGGTTACAACATCCCCTGGATGCAACTACTTGAACAGAAGCCCAGGGTAAATAGAGCACCTGAGGCTTCAGATCCAGGGGAACACTGCAACATCTCCGGTGAGAGGAAGGAATCTGCGATGACAGGCACTGCGCCTCAGTTCGGAGCGCGCTGAATATGGGCTGATGCTAGGCAGCTGCAAGGCCCTACCAGGCAGAAAGGTTTTGAATATCGGCAGAGGAAGAACCAAGATGCGAGTGCAACTCATGTAAGCGTGAATAAACTGAGCTCAGGGAATCCTAGCCAACAGAAAGGAGGATGACAGACAAGGAAGCAAAGCTTGCACAAAGAGGAAAAGTAACCTAAGCTGAAGCGGACAATAACTACATGAAAACAGAATCAGTAACACCACCAAAAGGAAACAGAAGGTCTGAACTAGAGCTCATGCCAAAGAAGTCCTCAATATTTCATCATGAACAATTTCACAGGTCAGTTTCCAGAAGGCAGGACTAAGGGAAGTCAGTTCCTCTAGTGCAACTGACAGTGGGGAACTCCAGCCTGTAATTACACCTTTGGTGATGACAGGGATGCTGCTAGCCATGCAGTGGAGCAGGCCACTGCCAGAGCCTGGGGAGAGCTCACAGACCTGGTTTCCTCGCAGAGCTGTTCTAAAAACTGCTGCCTCAGACATCCGTGTGCACCATGACTAATAAAACCATACCTCTGCCAGCCACCAGCACGTATCGAAACCATGGGTCAAGTGTGAAACATCAGGAGAAAGAAAAAGCTGGCTGTATCTGCAAGCAGCAGCCTCCACTTCTTTTCCTCTAGAAGTTTCAACAAGGGAATGGTATGATGAAGGAGTTCAACAGTGTCATTACATTTTGATGGCGGGGAAGGTTTGATTTTCAGCTGGCAAACCAATTTTGCTTTTTCTTCTGAACCATGTCTTCTGGAAAGATACAAAACTCCAGACTCCAGGGTGTAATGGAGGCACCTCAACACTGCTCACACAACTCTGCTGCCTGGAAGGAAACTTCTTCAACATAAGAAAGGAAACCTACACGGCATCTCTACGTATAACCACCTCCCAGCAGGAGCTCCCAGGACAGCTGAGGCTCAGCTAAGTTCACCACTCCACCTCCAGCATGCAGAAAGACAGCGTGGGAGGAAGAGGTTTTGGTGAAATAGAAAACAGAAGACTTTAGAAATGCAGTCAAATTTTGACTTACTTGGCTACCTTATCTAACTTACTAGAAAGATGGAAAACAAGTGGCGGGTACGGGCAGAAGTCATCTGGTTAAGGAACTGGTAGGTGCTCCAGAACCTGGACATAAGGACAGACTGAAGTAAGAGCTTTCTTTTCTGCCAGTTCCTTTGCCTTGGGACAGGCGAGAAGCTTAGAAGCATCAAAGAAAGAACAGTGCAGAGAAAATGCTTGATAACACATGTAGGAGGAGGAGGAGGCTGGAAGCATCAGTATTGCTGGACTGAAGTGGCAAAAGATACCAGGCAAGGACTACAGGGATTCATGAACAGCTTGACCAGGTGGTGGCTGGAAAGAGCAAACATCAGCCAGGACAAAAAACAGCTGGAGAGCTGGAGGCATAACTGGAGCACCCAAGCTCCGAGGCCTGTGCCGGGGAGCAGCACCCGCGCCGAGCTGCCAGCAAGGACCGAGCAGCGCCCAGCACCGCATTCCCAAACGCCAGAAATGCACAAAACACACGATTTTTCCAGAAAAGCACAGCCTGGGGGGCCCGAACAAGCTGTGACAGCGAACGGGTCCGGAGAGCTGCCTGCCAAAACCACAGGGCTGGCACCCCCGGGAGGGGAGGGGAGCGAGGCAGCGCCCTCGCCGTCCCCGTCCCCGTCCCCTCAGCGCGGCCCCTGCAGCCCGGGGGCCGCCTCCCGAGCCCGGGCAGCCCCGGGCAGGGCCGGGCCGGGGCCGGGGCCGCTGCTGCAGACGTGGAGCGGGGCGGGGCGGCGCTGGGTGCCCGCACCCCGCCGCCTGCGGCTCCCTCCTCACCCCGCGGTTGTCCCCTTCCCCCCCCTTCTCCCGCTGCCCCCCACCGTACCCTTGGCCTCGCAGTCGGCGCAGTACTTGTTGTCCTCCTCCCGCAGCAGCTTGGCCAGGATGGCCTGGTGTTGCTCGTTCTGCTTCTGCGCCTTCTCCCGGCACGAGCGGGTGGCCATGGCGGCGGCGGGGCCGGGCCGGGGGAGCGGGGGAAGGGGCCCGGGGGGGAGGCGCCGCCGCTGCCCAGCCGCGGCCCCCGGCAGCCGCCAGCGCCGACTTCCGCGACCGGCGCTACTTCGTGGAGGGCGGAGGGATTCGCTCCTCCTCCTCTTCCTCCTCCTCCTCTTCCTCCCCCCCGCCTCCGATCAGAGCCGCAAAATAGTCCGCGGGGTGCTGCCGCCGCCTCCCCGGAGCCCTGGGGGGTTTTGGGTTCCTCGCGGCCCGCCCCGTGGAAAGGGCGGGGTGGGCGCTGGGACCGGGCGAAGAGGAGGAGGAGGATGAGGAAGAAGAGGAGAGGAAGGAGGAGGAAGGCTCTGTCCCTTCCCGCCCCTCAGCACCGCGTGGCGGTGCCGCCTGTCCGCCGCCATTTTGTGTGGGGTCCCCTCGCCTCGCTCTGTGCCGGCTGCCCCTCAGGAATGGCCCTTTGTCAGCCCCTATCAAGCTTTTTTTTTTTTTTTTTTTTTTTTTCCTAATCCATCTCTTCTGGAAAGAGCTAGAGCCTAAATATATAGCCTATAAAATACTTAAGTGAGGCACATGGGAATTCAGGTCTCTTCTCTGTCAGATGTTAAACCCCTTAAAACACACTCTGTATCTTTCTTATACTCAACTCCAGTGGTTAATTAATTATCCCCTAAATTTGGAAGGTTATGACAGAAAAAACTAAGAAAACGTTTATCACAATAATTTAGCAGTTAAGTTTGTATCACAGAATCACTGAGGTTGGAAGAGACCTCAAGATCATCGAGTCCAACCTCTGACCTAACACTAACAGTCCCCACTAAGCCATATCCCTAAGCTCTACATCTAAACGTCTTTTAAAGACCTCCAGGGATGGTGACTCCACCACTTCCCTGGGCAGCCCATTCCAATGCCTCACAACCCTCTTGGTAAATAAGTTCTTCCTAATATCCAACTTAAACCTCCCCTGGCGCAACTTAAGCCCATTCCCCCTCGTCCTGTCACCAGGCACGTGGGAGAACAGACCAACACATGGGAGACCGTGTTTAGATCTCCCTCAAATAAATAAAGACACTCACAGTGCCCCGGTATTGGGCATGAGGCCGCAGGATGTGGACATGGTACTGATGTATGAGTCCAAAAGATGGGTTCACATCCTAGTGCTGCCGTGCTGTAGTGCCTGAGTCCAAAGAGGTAATGTACCAGAAGGATCGTAAAATTAACAGCAGTGTAGTTTGGTGTTAACCATGCTTTACTAGGGACTTGGTTATTGGGGTGCAATAGTCCCGGCTGTTTCAACATGACATTAAACAGGGGTGACCAGTTCCAGCTGAGTATTTTACCTATGAACATACAATTGTTCTCCTTTTCTAGCCCAATGTATCTTTAATTCTTGTGTCTTTTGTAGAGAAAAACAGCTCCAGCTAGAAGGGCAGAGGATAAGCCTCTGCTCCTCGCCTTCATCCCAGGGCTCTGGGGAACAGAACGCTTTTCAGAAAGGCGAGGACTGTGGGCACAAATGCCCTCAGAGAGGAAAGGAAACGAGCTTGCGTTTTATATGCTTGGTAAGTTCTTCTTGTGTTCTTATATCAAAGGACTGTGGCAGCAGCACTGCCATTTTAGTAGGAAATAGTACTTGCTTGTACATTTTGTGACAGACTCGACCTGTACGTTACATATGCTCTGAAAACATCTGCTGCGCTGCCAGAAGGTGTCAAGTTCAGCAATCGGCTTAGCGTAATGTGCATCAGCTTCTCTGATCCTAAAATGAATACAGGGATACTTGCCATGAAAAGTGGCTATTGATCCAGTTTCTGTGTTTGAAAAAAAATTACAGAAGTGCAGAGTAAGTGTATTTGTTTAGTCTGTGCTTTGGCCTTAGTGCCTTAAACCCAGATGTCCCAATTGTTTATTTTGTGGGACTAACGCCCACTTTGCATGCATGCTTGAGTGGATTGGTATGGGATATCCTCTTCTAACTGTCAAGCATTAAGATGTCCTTCATGTGAAAATTATCCTTTCCTTCAGTATACTTATCCATGCTTTCTATAAAGTAGTGGAAACATAAAATTTCCTGCTTCCCTAGGGGACTGAGATGAGTAAGCTATTAATATTTTAATAGGTAGTGCTTTGAAAACAGCATGCTGTAAATGCATTATTAGGTATTTCCCTAAGAGCTTAAATGAATGTAAAGAAGATGAAAGGATAGCCCCTTTGCTGCTTTTCCTAGACCCTAAAGAACAGCAAAGTATTGTATATATGAAGTTACCGCCAGAAGCATTTTTCAGAAGGAAAATAAAAGGGAAGATGTCTTTCAGGATATGGTATGGATTTTAGAAAAAGCTAAGGTCTGCAGTGAAATGGCCAGGCAGTGAATGTAGTGCACAGAGGCCAGAGATGGCACCACCTCGGGCTCCTTCAGAAGGAGAAGACAGGCAGCTGTCTCGCTGAGCCTGTCAGCCTGGTGCCCTTTGCTTCACCTTTCATAAAACCCTGCAGAGCACAGCCTATACAATCCAGCTTGGGAATTGTTAAAGGACATACTCGGGTGTTTGAAGAGCTGTATCTTCCAAAGCAAGCGAGTTTCACATGGCTAAGTGAATTTTCCATGAAGTAACTCAAATATCGGAGTTCTGCCATCATTGGTGCTAGAGGTTGTGTGGTGTTCAGTAAAAATGCACACATCAACCTTGTATGAAAAAAAGCTTCTCCCAGCTGTTGCTACTTGTCCTCCTGTGGGCAACCCCGCTGTTCTGCAGGGATACTTACAGGCAACTTCTGAAGCTCACGTTGTTTTATAATCTGATAGCTGATGTTCACTGCATATAATCTTCCTGGCTGAAATTCACCAAGTCTAAATACTTACTTTATTCAGAAATCTCCATATAAACCAACTTTAAATAGTATTTGCTAATCAGGGCAGTATTAGCATAAATTTGACTTAATGGAGGAGGATGTATCAGGTGCAAAGTTATTAACTGAAATGAAACCAGGTGTTAAAATAGCTGTGTTTTCCTAGTGTCTCATCTGCAAATATCAAAGTCCAGAAATAAATGGGTTCCAATTACAGAGCTTTTGAATTTGAGAATTTCCTTTTCATAAGAAACCTCACTCCTTCAGACATTTTAATGCTCTTACGGAAAAAAAAAATAAAATAAAAACAGAGAGAAATAAAGAAAAGAAAGATCTGTATCTTTCTGGGAAATGGACATCTCAGTAATGTTCCTGAAACTCAGTGCTCTGAAGATGTCTCCTCAGGCTGCAGAGCCTGGGATGCCTACGGACTCAGATAACGTGGTAGCTGCAGCCCGTGGCTGTCAGAGAAAGGCAAAACCCAAAATGTTAGTATTAACCACTGTGTTCCAGAAAGCACTTCAGGTGGAATTTCTTTCACGAACTTGAGGTGCTTAAGGAAATCTTTATTTAGCAGTGAGCTGGCCACCCTTTATAGTCAGCGGAGAGAAACAGACGTTCCAGAAGGTGATTTGTCTTCTTCTGAGACAGGCATCTAACTCCGGTGAGGTGAATTACCATCTGGTAGAGCCGGCGTTAGAAGGAGGTGAACCACTTGCTGCATCATTTGTTTCCCCATTGGCTGTAAAGGGCAAGGAGGGTGGCTGTCTTGTACCTGAGTGTACAGAAGTTGGTCATTTAAGAAACAGATTGTAAGTGTTGTTTTTAATTAAGAATTTTCCAGCACTGTTTAGGAAAATTCCTGCCCAGCTCTACGTCTGATATCTTCAGACAAAAAAAAAGAAAGGAAGCAGTAGTAACTTATGGAAAATGAAGTAACAGCTGCACAAAGGCATCTAAACCTATGCCAGGGGATTTTGTTATTTTCCTTCTTTGCTTATAAACAAAAACATAATTCCATAAACAAATTCAACAAAGTGTTAAAAAGCAGTATTTAATAATAATAATAATAATAATAATAATAATAATAATAATAATAACCCAGCCTTTGAAAATCAGAACGTTTAGTTTTCAAAGCTCAATTTTAATCCTGCTTCGATAAACCTTTTTAATGTTAACATTAAAATGGTAACACAAACTATACGTATATTTTAACATACCACTTGCATTAATTTACGCTTCACAAAATTTTAACAGTACAGAAGGTATTGATATGGAAAGAAATTCCTTATGGAATGATGCAATGCAGAATTTATTAGGACAAGACTGTCTGAACTATAGCTGAATACAGTATGAATATAGTAGTGGAGCAACAAGTTTATCTCACTTCTTCCCCAAACAGGGTATTAAATGTTTGGCAGCCCTGCATGATCACTGCAATTGGAAGTCTGATATAACCATTGCACACCTGCCCCAGGAGCCGCAGGAGTTACTTGTTCGCCCCATAGTTTCAGCACTTAGTGCCTGCCCAGTGAAGCAAACAGTAACAGTGTCATGCCCGAGGTGGTTAAAAGATATAAGAGAACCAAGATTTATAGGGGAGGCAGTATTTTCAGTGACTTCTTGTTTCTGTACAGCAGCTTGACTGGAGGGATGAGATATTAGAGGTAATAAATTTTCCTTCCAGTTTCTTGGTTCCTCATTTACGCGCAGTGAACAAGCAGCAGGTGCTGAACGCAGTTAGGGACATGATGGTATCACACCTAATGCAGTCTGATCTCTATAGGTGCTGACTGCTTGAAATACACTGAAATCTAAAGATTTCCGAAAATTAAGAGAAAAATTGTTAAAACTAGAAATGGAGCTCCATCTCTTGCTAAGTGGCATCGCTTAGTGGCATGCCAGCACATGGTGACACCCCACAAACAATCTTGTGTTCTTGAGAGTTATTAGTAAACCTGCATTGCAATTGTAAATACAAATGAGTACCTGGCAGGAAACTATGAATTAAATAGACGGATGCAAATGACTAAGTGCATTTTAATGAGCTTTGCTGTCAGTCATAAACTGTGTAAGCTCAGAAAAAAAAATCATTACTGTACAGCTAATAAGCATGTATGCAATTATAATTTAAACCACTGCATATATTTGGCCGCTGTATGCTTGCGTGGAATGTCGTGCGGCATAGTGTGGGTGTGCAACGTAAGGGAATGGAAGCTCCACACGGTTCCAAAGCAAGAAGAGATCTTAAAAACGAAATGCTTTGCGCTTCCCCAGCTCCCTGTGTATTTTCAGCTGTTGAAAGCTATGTGTATGTTTCAGCCTGAGCCTTTTCATTTCCATTCTAAGACTGGGATTTCTGAAGGGAAGCTCAAAAAGAGAGACTATTAGATGAGACTTTGTGAGTCATGCATTTGGCGCACTCGGGCTTTTAGGATAAGAATACCAGCCTTAGGTATCAGCAGTCCTTGATACCTAGCCAAGAAGAAGAGCAACAATCAGATGTAAAATTGGTTGCAAAACCATACATTTGAAAGATTAGGGAGAAACCTAAAAAGAAAACATATAGGGAGACAGCTGAGCTCCATTGTATTTACACCTTCACATGCAATAGGTAGTCTTAGAGCTTAAAAACATTTTGTTGACTCAGTAAACGACAGGATAGACCCTACAGCTAGGAAAGGTTTTCATTTTGGCTTCACATGGAACAAATCCCAGTTTTAGCTCCTTAACAGTAGAAGCTGTGAGTCATGTAGCACACTTCTTCAGCCCTCTGAAATCACGAACTTGTGGAGAGCGCAGGTTGAAAACCAGCCGATGAACCACGAGTTTCAGCCTGTTGCTATCAAAAGAATCTGTCTGTACACAGATCTGCCTCTGTAACAGCATGTTTTTCCTACGATTTTCTGTAGCACTGCTTAAGTATTAGTGTAAATAAACCTGTGTTAATCTTTTCAACGAGGATCAATTAATAACTGCATGCTAGATCTTGCCTGCTTGAACATTTGCAGTGCTCCTTGCCAGTGCCACCTGTTTTGTCTTAGTGTTAGAGTATAATCATCCTTAAAGAAGTGGAAATGTTAAGGAGAAACATTTAAAGTACTTTCACTTTGCTGTCTCCTTCAAGATAATTTCTTACTGGGGGAGGCTGAAGTGGCTGGGTCATAGCCTTGGCTATGCAAATCACACTGGTTTCTGGATTTCTCTGAAGTCCAGAGATGCTGGAGAAGTATCATTTCTACTTCAAAAGCTGGTTATTTTTAGTGAGCAGTGAGTCTTTTATCAATAAAAGAATGTCCTTAGCACTCACAAGCTGAGCTCCTATCTGCAGGAAAACATGTTTTTTTTTCACTCGGTGGATACTTAAGAAATTAAAAAGTCTCTTCCTTCAGCCCCCTGTGACTGATCGCTTGAGAAACAGGCTTGGCTGTGTTCACCATGCTGTGTCTGTGTCTGGCAGCTGGGTGACTGCCTCTCCAAGCACAAAGAAGTCTGCGATGGTTCCTGGGTTGCTTCCCTTGTCTTGTGTACAATGTAAAGCCCAGCTACACTGCACAGAAGGTGTAACGTCGGGAGAATGGGAACTCTGATGCCAACAATTTGCAGCTCTAGGAGCTGACACGTGTCCAGCTAGGTATGTCATATAACAAAAAAGAAAAATTAATGTTGCAATGTCTGTCCTTTTGTTACTACAGCATCTTTGATGACAAAGTCCTGCTCAAAATGTTAGTACAGTAAAGCAAAAAGGACTGGCTAAAACCAATATTGCTTGGATTTTTTAAAAATAGACTTCTATCTCTAGAAAGAATTGAAAGAAAGAATTGAATTTTCTCCTTTACGGCTTAATGATTTGCTGTTATGACAGCCTTAATCAATCCGATGGGTCCATGTTCAATGATCTGGCAAGTATAACCAGCCCTGGAGTGTTTTCTTACTCCCCAAAGGACATTGTTTCTGTGTTTATTTCATTTGGACGTCTTATCTGGAAAGCATATTTCTTTTTCTTGAAGAAAAGTGTACGGTTCTGAGACATGCACTGAAATCCATGCATTGACTTCACTGAATAAGAAATGATCTTTTAACTTAGGAATTGAGCAGAAAAGGTTACAGAACAAAAGGTCCAGCTCGGTAATGGGTGCAGAAATTACAGGGAAGAAAAGAAAAAAGATCATATAAAAATCACGGGGCAGATTTAAGACAGTTTGTAGTAACAAGAAAGACCGTTAAAGGTTCCCAGACAAGACCCGTGTGTCATTTCTAAAAGTGTGCTACACAAGGTCCATTTGTTTGACTGCAAGATTAAGATCTGCTTTCCATAACTTGTTCCTTGTTTCTGAATCTTCATGTTGTGTTCTGTAATGTCACTGTCTGCCAGATGATTCTAGAGCCTCGGAAGCGCAGAAGGATGGTCTATTTTCAGCCTCTACTCCCATGCAGGCTTCCAGAATGTGCTGCAGGTATTCAGTGGAGCTCTCCTGCAAAGAAGGAAGCGTGTCACTGAATCGGATGGAATAGTGAATAAAAAAGAAAGCTGAGAGATTCTAGACTGTAAAAAGTTGATGTAAGTATATATCCTATGTGATGTTACACCTGCTAAGGGGGATCATTACTTAACAAACACCGAGTTTTTAAAAAAATGTCAGTACCTGATACTATGAAGACAGAAGTTAGTGCATGGAGCAGTAGAACTGACTGCTTCTGTTCCTCGAAAGTGCAGTTCAGGGCATGTTGTTCGGAGTGGTGTGGACCTTTCCTACTGTGGGAAAGGCAGAAAAAACTGTAAGTGATGCTCTAACAACTGCTGCTTCACACTAATGGCTTTATGACATTGCTAGACCCTGCTTGTGTTCATGCATGCTGTGGGGGCCTTTCTTAATTGGATCAGCTGCAGGAGCAACTTGGAACATGCACCTTGTTGAAACAAGGTGTCCAACATAACACTTGGATACTCTGTGTGTCAGCACAATTTGGACTGGGAGCTCTATTGAATGTTGTTTTGCTTACGCAGCGTGTTTAATAATAGGCTAGTGCTAGGCAGGACACAATCATTTGTTCTTTAAAGGATGGTTTGTAGTGAGCAATGTTGTCCTTACATGTCCTTGATGATGTGAAATCATCTCTGAATCTGCAGTTTAAATGACACACCCAAGGTCAGCCAGCATCCCTGTGCGTTCTCAGCACCAGGCAGTCTCTTGGGAATTGCCTTTAATATACAAGCTTAGAGCGTTCATGTCCATGACAGCTGTTTAATGTCAGAGGACTTTTTGTTGTGAAGTAGATAGGATAAGCCCTAGCTGTAGGTTTTTAATAGTTCTGACGTTTTGAAATGTGAATTAACAATAGTTCACTTAAACTTCGTCAGCATTTTATGTTAATTAAGTAAAAAATGTATATTTTAACAAATCTTCGTGCTTACCTAATTCCAACAGGTCTTAAATTCAGATAATCATTCAGGTATGCAAATAGGGACGTGGCTTATTTGCATCCTTTTGACACGCTACTCAGTAGGAATCCAAAGTGGAGTGCAGAGATGTGCCTCTGAAGCCCTTCAGCCCAGTCAGTGGAGACTGATGATGATGGCATGGCTTTTAATCGATGGAAAAATGCAAAATAAAACTGGACGACATTGTACTGGCGGAAGTGTGGTGTTGGACATGGAAGAGGGTGTTTTTTAGTTTGATCGGACTCAGATGTTAATATTTAGTTTCATTTCTAGTTTGGGATTGTTTTCCGTGAAATCCCTCAGATCAGCAGTGGATTCTTCTGTCTCTCTGATGGTTCTGAAGCCACCCGTAAGTGCAAACATTGCAAGCAATCCACAGCTTCCTCTGCTTTCAGATGAGTTTCACTGGCTGGGCCTCACATAAAGGAGCAAATTTCCCTGGGTGTCACAGCAATATTGAGATTTACCCATGCCTGTGTTATACAAGTTCCCTATATTCTCTGCTATTTTCTCACTTCGTATTTCAATAAAGACTAGGTTTCATGTCCTTTGAGCTGCCGCTTTCAGAGATACAACACATTAACGAAGCTCTGTAAGTGGCTCTCTGATTTCAGGGTGGTTTACGTGACATTGATGGTGTAATTTAAAACTACCATAACCGAGCCTTTTATCTTTTTTTTCTGTAGCACACACTTCTATTACCTATTTGTATCATATAAAAGGAAAGAAAAAAATAATTTCCTGTTGCTTCTTCTTTTGGACTGAAGGCATAACTTACTGGTACCAGTTACATCAACCTCACTTCTGCCCCGCATGATACTGCAACCAGGCAGACTCCTCAGCACACGTCATGTGGGTTTTCTTGTACTTTTCTTTGACGAGTCTAGCAGCTGTAGTCAGAGGTAGCATTTTTGCCTGGATGAAATGGGTCTGATCCAATACAGGCAGACCCAGGTCTGGTTCTGGCCAAGTTACTCCACCTCCCCTAGCTTAGTTTCCCCTTCTGTCAGATGAGGATAAAGTACTGGCCTCCTTTTAAAGGTTAATTCTGATTTATAGGAGTGAAGTGCCAAAGAACATATTATGTCTTGCACCCCTGGAGCTTGGATTAAGGTGAAAGTCTTTGCCTTGTGCTCACGTGTTCTTCCTGAAATACCTACCTGCTTTGTATGTATTTTTAGAAGATGGCATGGATTTTGAGGTTTAAAGAAGCACTTGCTTCCTGCACTTGAGAGCAGCTGTCTTACTTCGTTGACCCTTTAAGGCACCAAGCTGTCCCAAACACAGAATTGTATGACTCCTCCTGGAATCATAGCTCCCAAATCTACCCATCAGAGCAGCAGCATTATAAAACAAGGTTTTTTGACTTCTGATCCCACTTCTGGCTGAGACTGAAAATACCTCATGCACCAGTCCTTAACCCTCCAAGGTAAGTAGCTGGGAGGAGGCTGCAGGACCCTGTAGGAAAAAGCTGGCTTGTAGCCAGCAGTATTTGATGAAGTTTTGGAAGTTCTTGCCACTCAGAAAACCAGAACGAAGACTGCAGAGCCAGCGGAGGATGCGGAGGATGTGCACAAAGGAAAATGTTTAAAAATAGATCAGATGAAATCTACACAGTTGGTAGAATTTGAAGCCTTATTATTAGTGAATGATTGCTGTGAGGAGTCTAACACTTTTTTTCCTGTAAATTTTCAAAGATAAACAGCTTTCATAGATGCAATTTGTTTGAATGAAAATGTTTTTAGAATAAACACTATGAAAAAATATTGGCTGTTATTACAGAATTGAAGAACTTGGTAGTAAATGGAAATTAAGAAGCAACTGAGTTTTTCCTCCTTCAGATATCCTGAATTTAATGTTAATGAAGCCTTGACACAAAAATAAATCTACAGGAAGGGTAAAAACTGAGAAAAACATTGAGTGTTAAAAAAAAGAATTACTCTAAAATGGCTAAAAGAGCCTAAGGTGTTGCAAAAGCACTGATGAGATTGCTCCTTTTGAGAATGGATTTTATTCAAGTCATGTGCAGATAAACTTGTTCTGAGAACACGTAAGAATTGACAAAGGACCCCACGTGGGTCTGTTTCTACCTCAGTGTACCTGATGCAGAGACACAGTGACTGGCCTTCTCCCAAGTTTCTCTCTCCATGTGGCCTTTGATGTTGCCCAGTTACCTGGCTTTTCCAGACATGTGCCCTGGTGCTGTATGAAGTAGCCTGCACATGTTGGCTGTCAGGGAGTCTCGGAAACAGACCTTCCCAGCCTCCCCCACAAACAGGGTGACCCCCACCTGGCTGAGCAGCACTATCTCAGGTTCTGTTCACGTGTCTCCAGCTGTGGAAGTGGTTGTCAACTTCGGAGATGTAAAATACACGAACACATTGTGTTTGAATTGTGACCCTTACACGGAATCACAGAGAATCGCAGAATTGTCTAGGTTGGAAGAGACCTCAAGATCATCAAGTCCAACCTCTGACCTAACACTAACCAGTCCCCCACTAAACCATATCACTGAGCTCTACATCTAAATGTCTTTTAAAGACCTCCAGGGATGGTGACTCCACCACTTCCCTGGGCAGCCCATTCCAATGCCTCACAACCCTTTTGGTAAAGAAGTTCTTCCTAATACCCAACCTAAACATCCCCTGGCACAACTTTAGCCTGTTCCCCCTCGTCCTGTCACCAGACACATCAACATCAAATGAGAAAGCATCTGTCAGGAGAAGTGGTATGTGTACAGGTGCGTTTCCAAAGGAGTTTGTTCATTTACACAGACGTTCTTCATTCTTCTTGCACTCTCCCTTGCTCCTCTTGTTCTTAAACACCTTTCAGCCACCACTGGCATGAAGTTTAGTTTGGATGACGGAGTGCTCTGAGTACTGTTGTGCATAAACTGAGAACACTTTGATTACCAGCCATTAGGCTCATGTGTTTTCTGCATTCTTCCCATTGTTTAGTGATGATGCAAAAAGGAGCATTTTGTGCCGGTTCTGTGACCGCTGCAGGACAACGATACAGCCCACAAGTAGGACAGCAAACAACACAAAGCACAGGAGCTGCACGAGCCTCAGCTGGGTAAGAGAAGTGAGACATGAGTAAGAAGTGGATAAAAGTAGCAAGAAGTATGACTTATATTTGGCCAGGAATTGTTTTCTAATGTCAGGGGATACAGTGAACTACACATACCTGGGGAGAAACCAAGAACAACTTCTTGTTTTGGTGCATGTGATTGGAAGGCAGGATATAGGTCATGAAAATTAGATGCTGTTTATATTAGAATTTCATGTGGAAAGACAAGTTAGAAAATAGCATGAATAGGACTGAGCTCCTTATGAACATAAGAAAGTATGTGTTCACCTATGAGTGTAAATTTTCAAAGCAAAACTAAGCAGAAGGTTTGCCCAGATGTAGCTGATAATAACCAGGCACTTCTCCACTGAGAAATGTAACTGCATCTGACAGCATTTCAAATTATGCTCTAGAAGAATAATGACATTACTGTTACAAATGAAAAATGCCAACGTCTTCTTTTAGCTTCAGTTGAATATTTGCAGAGGAAAAAATATCTTTGTTCACATTGAATTCAGTCTCACATCTGTTAAAGTCAGTAGAAACATTACAGTTGATCAGGTCTGTAGTATCTCAAATGTATTCTCTATATTACTTTCTTTAATGACATTTATCTTTTTATTGACTTTTTTTACTTAGGAAACACTCAAGGCCTCACAACTAATCAGAGCATTGAAAGATAAACTGTAAGAAACAATTCAAGGAAGCTGATCAGATGGTTCCTTAAATCTTTTCCTAAGCTAATTTATACCTTTGTATATCAGTTCTGTCTCTTGACAATTGATTTTGTGTACAAGATGTGGGCCTGTCAGAGGAACATGGGGCCTTGAAGAGAATTGTGCTGAAAAGTTGAATGTGCTTAAAAGCTAAACTGCAAGACCACGGTAAGCTCTATGGAAGGGTGAATCAGGAAAATGTCCTGCTATCATCCCACAGTGCCTGTTAGGAGGGGCTTCTGCCAAAGCACCGGGCGATACTT
This sequence comes from Anas platyrhynchos, assembly GCF_047663525.1. Taxonomy (NCBI): domain Eukaryota; kingdom Metazoa; phylum Chordata; class Aves; order Anseriformes; family Anatidae; genus Anas; species Anas platyrhynchos. The sequence continues at coordinate 89,941,952 of NC_092589.1, forward strand.
TTATCAATCAGCTGAAGGCTGCTGGCCTTGCTGGATTTGGGGTGTGCTTCCAGCAGGTGTTACCATGGTGTCTTACAATTTGGTGTGTCCCATCAGGATTCCTCTTTCATGACTGCGAAACAACGTGCATCTGGTAAACAGCTTCTCAGGACTGGAGACAAGACATCAGCATTTGCTTTCTACTTCAGTAACTTTCTCAGTTTTCAGAATGATCTAAAATATGTATAAACTAGCCAGGCTCCAAAATAAGAACTATTAGCTGTAGTTTTACTACATAAAATATTTCCTTATAATTTTTAGCTATTAGAGTTTTGATGCATTGTGAACTGGTTTCATGAAGTGACAGCCTCCCACACAGGGATGGAAGCTGCAAACACTTCTGCATTAGGCTATGGCAGTGTATGTGGATATTCACATTCTAGAAATGGTTACGGTTTTCAATTTCAGCTGTGTGTAGGAGGCTGTTAGTGAAATAATTTCCTTCCATGGAGAGGAACAACACACGCATTTTGTCTTGCCACAGGAGAACAGCATGCCTGTACTCAGCAGAAAGTGCTCCGACTCCAAATTGCTGCCGATGGGGTGGCTGAGAGCACTCAAGTAGTTCAGGGGACAACCTACAGACCACGGCTGCCCCTGCAGAGGACAGCGCTGGGACGTGGGGCTGTAGGTTATCTACACGGAACAGCGGGGAAGCACGGTGACTCACCCATTCTGCAGATGTTTGCTGGGGTTTGCCTAGCCAAGGAATGGGGGGAGAGAGCTAACAGTGCTGGGAGAGAGGCCACAGGAAGACAAGATGAGTTTGGGATGCAGCAAAGGAGTTATGCGAGAGGAAATTGTGACATTTAGCGATGTACTAGGTCATGCTGTACATTCCTTACTGCTCATAGGAAATTAAGTTGTATTAAGAGTGGCTTCCCACAGAACTTGTGTGTGCCAGCCCTGCTTCACTGCAGCGTGTTCTACTCATGGGATAAGTAAAAATAACTCCCACATACCCAGCAACGTTAGCAAATTACTGAGGCTTCAGTGGCCAGTCTCCGGTACACCGAGTCCTTCTCAGGACTCATGGTAAATCTCCTGGTAAGTCTGGGCCTCCTTTCCTTGAGACTAGCAAAGCAGCTTATTCATGCTGGGACTGGCTCTGATAAGGCAACTCGGAGATAGCCTAAATTTAAAAAATAAAAAAAAGAAATCCATCAGCACAGGCTTAGAGTAAGTTTGTTGTGCATCCAGGAACAGCGTGAAATCCAGACCACTTCTGAAACTCTCTGAACAGATCTGGCTGTTGGAGTACAGAAGAGCAGCTGGAAGGGCTTCTGTGGGCTACAAAGCTGCTATGCCCAGATTATGTTACATGAGAATTTCCTGCAGAGCAGGCTCTGTCTGTACCTTACCATTTCTCTCCCAGCATTCTGCAAATGATGAAAATCTGTGCATTCGTTTTCTTCCAGAGACCAGAAGCAATTGTTCATTCCTCTGCTCACGGATAAAAAACTAACTTCATGTTTTCCAGTGCCAGTGTGGTCTAAAATAAAGCAAGCACCAGCAGCAACTATCAGTTTCAACACGCTCTGAAATGACACAAACCTTATTCGTTCCCATAAACTGAGAGAAAAAAAGCACATACACTGCTGTGACAGCGAAAACCCTGGGACTGTGTCAAAGCAGAGACAGAAGAGATAAGAATTGCAATTTTTATTGTGGTATAGAACAAGTAAGTTTTCCATTTTGTTCTGATAACCAGACACAAAGGGCGCACAGGGCTGTCAGTAGCTCTGGGCTATCGCTCGCCTGAGCTGCGGGGGTCCCTGCCAGGCCAGGCCTCGCTGCCACACAGAAGAGGCCAGGAGGGGTCAGCTGGATTTGAGGGTGACCTTGCCACCGGGGAATGGAGGCAGGGCTCAGGAAACAGAACCATTTGCTGGGCTTCAGGTTCCAGCGCCCGTCGCAGGGCGGGCACAGAGCTGTCCCCACGGGCTCGTTGTGAACCCCACTGTGCACCTGCTTCGTGACTCACCCCTGTAATCTGCTTGGCTGCCCAGCTGCCCCATTACAATGAAGCTGCTCGTGGTCGTAGCTACCAAATTTATTTATTTTTTTCTCTGCCACCCCAAAGTATATGAGGACACGGGCCAGAAAACAGACAACACGAGGCATGTCAATGCGCAGGTACGTCAGTGTTGTCACTGCTTAGTAATAAACACTCACAGAAAGGGTTATCTCAGGTATGAGGACACAGCTTGCTACTGTAATGCTCCAGTCACCTCATTCTCCCCCCTTATTCATCAAAAATATGGTGAAATAACTCTGCTTCCCTTGCGTCCTTGTACTGCTGTGTTTTCTGGCTTCCCGTGAAGCCCCACAGTCGCTGCTCAGATCCAGCGTAGCGTTACCCCGCTCTCTCCCCACGTAGCCTGCGGAGCACAGCAGGCCTCGGTGACACGCCTGGTATTACCCACACTTGGCTGCAGATCGGAAATAGTTTCAGAGGAAGGGCCATCTGGTCTCCAGCTGTCCAAGCGCGCGTTTCCCTGCCCTCCTGCACCTGTTCAGCGTGTCGGCCAGCCTCTCCCTGCCAGGTGCTCGCACACCAGAGGTCCTTCTGAGCAAGGGGATGGGAGGACACCTCCCAAAGCAGCCGTGGGTACAGGCGTTGCTTTAGTAGGTACACATCCCAGTTTCTATTCAAAATAGAAGCTCTGTGTAATGGGAAGCTAACTGCGCTCTGAAAAATGGTCAGCAACGTTACATCTCATGGCTAAGTCATCTTCACCAGTGCCCAGTTAAGGAATGAGGCCTTCGAACGATTTGGTTTTAAACGATTTGGATTTAAAACACTCAGTCTTACTCATCTATGGAACCAGCGTCACAAGTGGTTTGGGTTGGAGGAGACCTTAAGAATCACCCAGTCACATCCCCCTGCCATGGGCAGGGACACCTCCCACCAGCCCAGGCTGCTCCAAGCCCCATCCAGCCTGGCCTTGAGCACCTCCAGGCCTGGGGCATCTCTTTTTTTTGTCTCTCTTTGCATCCTTGACTTCCTGCAAGAGCTACATTTTACTGTAATAACTAATCTGAGTGTGAGACTCAGACACAGTTCTGAGATGGTGGAGTTCTAGTTTGTGGGGTTACCTTTTTTATTTGTCTGTCAACAAGATCTTCAGATACAAAATACAAACTGTCAGATTTCCTTCAGAGAAAGAAGAAGAAACATCTGCAATTTGCGATTCATTTTTGTGAAGCATACTGCTACCACTCGAAAAGGAACTAAAGGTACCTATCAAAAATGACCCAAATGACAAAAATTAAAAGCAGGATTAAATAACACGTAATTACCACGAGAAGACCTGTAGCTGGCATTACCAGGCTGAAGAAATGGCATCCCCATATACAAGAAGGATGAAGCAGTGTGCCTGCCAGACCAAGCAGTTACCTGTTATTACACTCCATTCCTATCTCAAGTGGAACACTGGAAAAATAAAATCTAATGATCACGTAGACACTGTAGAACTTGCAAGTGAAAGCCCTGGGAGAAAAAAAATATCTGAAGGCATGATGCTCCCTGAGCTAAGCAACATTTACTCACGTATGTTCTGGGAGACGGAGAAATTTTCCCCGTCTTTCAAATGAAAACTGGAAACACACAGCCCTTTGTTCCTTACCCTGCTATAAGGAAACCACACAGATTAAGGGTTTGCTGAGCAAATCTATTCATTTTTTTTTCTAGTCTGCCAGTTTTATCTTCATATTGGTTCCCCCTCTTTTAGCAGGGCATCGGAATTTAGTTGTTTTACACACTTCACCTTTCCTTATTAGGCAATAAAAAATCACAAATCCCTAGGTATGAGATACCTGCTGTCATCCAGGTATGATATAGCCTATTTTAACACTAGATTCTTATCTCTCCTTTTAAGGGAGGCAATTTCCTGTTCACACGGTGCCTACGAGTTGGCTCTGGGTGTCCTTTGCCACCAGAACCTCCTGGGAAGGGCACAGGCTGTAGGAGCAGCACGGGTCCCGCTGTCTCCTCGCACGGTTCACTTGGAGGAGGAGGTGGCACTCACTGGCACTCTGGCTTCTCTGCTGCCACGACCACAAAGCCGCCACGTTCAATTCTTCTTATCTAATGGTCGATAAGCTCTTGCTGTCTTCAGATAAGGGAGACCTTCAGATCGCTATTTAGGCAGCTTTTACAGTTAGTTAATGGGGAAGATACGCTTCAAACTTCCTCCCATTCACCATCTGTAGTGAGGAATTCATCTCTCCACTCTAAGACGGGCTCCTGTTGGGAGGCGTCTCCTCCGCTGCAGCTAATTAGGAAGGGAGCGCAGATGGCTAGGGAAGTCGCTGAGTTTTAGAAGCAGCTGATGAGGTGGGAATCTCAGTGCAAACAATAGTTCATTATCTGGCCTCCAGAACTGACCTCGCCACCAACTCACTTCGTAGCTCACCTCATTTTGACAGAGACTAACATTTGAAAATTACAACTGTGTGTTTTAATGGCTGGGTATGTCAGCTTTGTTATAAATGAATTTGTTAATTAAGGACCTTAAAGAGCCGTGAACACTCTCATCCTAAAAATACACCATTAAAATATGCGATTTTTTAAGGCTCAAGACTACAGTTGACTGGGAGACTTAATGTCTGGAAAAAGCCTGTCAAAGTCTTACTGCCGTAAGCTTTAATTGGCACTTTTAATGTTCTTTGAGGGGGAAAAATAGCATCTTTTCTTAGAGAGAAAAATGCAGAGAGACAATGAGTATTTCCAATGAAAAAATATTGGGTGAAAGGCTAATGTTTGCACTGCCCTATTACTTTAGAAGTCATTGAGTAACTTTAACCTCTTCTGAAAAGGTATCAAGGAGAGAAAAGTTTCCAAGGTAAGTAAACTCCTAACAGCTCTGCCAAAGTCAGTGCAGGTGAGGGGGGAGCAGAAGAAAGAAGTCCAAGCAGTGCCTCCACGGAGAAGGACATGAGCAGAAAGATGCCCTTTCTCTCGCCTGGTTGAGATAATGTCAATCAACAGGAGAACACGGGGAAAGAAACTGGATTTACAGGAGGCTCAAGAAGGTCATAAGAAACAAGACTTCACTGCTTCTGCTCTTCACAATACTTGTTTTAAATAGAGGACTTTTCTCAGGATTTGCCAAAATGATATGCATTGATATGTATGATGCCATTCATGACTGATGAACAGTTACAAATGACCGAAAATCTCCAAATCCTCTTCCCTCACAAATTAATACACTGTTTTCTATCATTTTCCTGATGCTTCAGAACAATGTGCTGTGGTCCTTTTTGAACGACAAAACCAAAGTCAGCATCATAAAAACGCCACATCGCTACAGACTGATGGTGCTTGTGATCCATTTATTGCAGTCAACTAAACAAGCAGTGAAGTTTTACAACGGCATTCCACAGTCCCTTAAACACATCTGCTGCGAGACAGGATAATTTGACTCTGATTCAACTATATAATACAACCTTGCATTTTAACTCAGTAGAATCAGCGCTGAAATACATACTTTCCAAACATGACAACACATAGCAAGCATTTTAAATGTAGAGTGCAACTTCATGTATTTTGTAACAAAGTAATTACAGAGCAATTCCTTGGAACAATAAAGGCTTCCTAATTTTAATAATGCACTGAACGTGTGTAAACAAACTAGCAGAAACAAGTTTAAAAATGAAAAACTACTGCAGAAAAGCAACATCCAGCTTTTTAGTAGACAGATCAACAAGCATCCTCCGGAATTACGAGATTTTGCTTACACAGGCAGAACAACTCCTTGGCCACAAAAATTTAAGGGAACAGAAAAGGAATTAAAACCTCTGATGCTTTCCATTCCTCTTATACTAACAAAAAAGAGCTACAAAAATAGATCAATTGGTATTTACAATAAAGACATACCTTCATGGCTAATCTAATAGCTAATGCCTTACCCTTATGCCACATCACAGTGAATTGCTAATATTAGTCATCTGGAAAGAGCAGGAAGACAGCACTGAAAAAGTGCTGAAGTGCTTCCTTCACAACTGCAGACACTGCAAGAAAACCAAACAGAAATTATCATTTACACCCCACAATGTCACTGTGTTGGTTATTGCACAGAAACCATGATTGGTTTTGACGAGGACCTTGCAGCACCACAAAACAGTATTTTGGACCTATCAATAAAGGAGCCCAGGGCTTCTCTTTTTGGTAAACGCCCCATAGCCAGACCAAAAGGCTCCTTCCTTGGCATTGGCCTTGTGGCCATTTATTTTGCCCAAACATTCGGCCTCTCCTCTCTTATCGATACATTCCTGAACCAAATTAACAAAATACTTGGTAGTTAGCAGCACTGACTTGCGAGGTGGTGAAGAAGGCCCGTTCCTTTATGTTGCAGAGGTCTCCTCTATTTCCTGAGCGACCACCCACTGACAACTTGTATTTACATTGGTTAGCAGCTTTTTTAGCTTTTGGAAGGCAAAAAATAAATAAATAAAACAAAAACCAACAACAACAAAAAAAAACACCTTTGTGAGGTGCTCTTTGTACAGACAGCACTTTGAGAAGCAGCTTTCAAATGAAGGAATTCAGTGGATGCAGGCAGGGAGTGCCTAAGACATGCCTGAGCTCCGTTGCAAACAACTCCTGTGGCTCGGGCTGACACAGCCATCACTTGTTTGGAGGCAGACACACATGTGCCTGAAGAGCCTTCACGTCAGGGAGGAAACAAGTGATCTTACTTTCCTCAAGGATAGCAACAGAAGGGATGGATGGCAAGTTCTGACACGGGGATCTCCATTTTGCAAAGAAAAACATTGGTAGATTTAGCTCTTAATCACAACATTAAGAACTGAAAAATAAAGAAAACCATAAGGACAATTTTTATATGCTCGCCAAAAAATGCTGTTCTGTAACCAGAGAGAAGCACAGCTGCAGCCAGAAAGCTGTCTGTGACGAAGGCAGCAATTGGAACTGAGTATTAGGAGCACCAAGAAGTGGAACAAGATAAACATTCACGGAGCTGGTGCTGGGAAAGGCAAAATCTGGCAGGAGATTATGAAATCGTGCAACAACCCGTGGGTAAGAAGGGTAGCATTCAGAATGCTACAGTAAAATAACTGCAGTAGCATTCCTGCCGCTTCACTAATTAAGACGTCAAGCCTATTGATAACGATGCAGAAAAGGCGGAAGTTTCCAATTAAAATTTCTGCCTTGTGTGTGAGAAGTAGGAGGTGTGTTGGGTGATGACGTGCTTTTCCCTCTACTAGCAACTGAAGAGGCAAAGCACCACTAGAAATAGACATTTTAATAAACACTATACATTAAGTAAGTCTACACAGTGCGTTTTTAGGTAACTTCGAAATTCAACAGATTTGGGGAAAATGTAGCTGCTGTACTACAGAAGGGCAACAAGAATGAATAAGGTAAATACAGACTGATTTTCTGATATCCAAGCAGCGCTGCAGAATTTATAGGAGATTAAGGGATCAAAAACTTAATTGCCACTAGTTAACACCCTTTTTGAAAAAATAGTCTTTAATAATCCTCATTTCATTCTTCAGTGACATATCTAGCTGATAAACCTAACCAAACACACATAGTACTTTTGTAGGGTATCATGGCAGCGAGTCAAACATCTTAATCCCCAACCACCATGATACTACATCAATAAAATACACACTCAATAAAGAAACCGACAGATTTGGAGGAGGAGCTTCCCCACTGGCCGCAGGTCAGGTGGGTTTTTAGGGAGGTTTTACCGAGAGCTGTACAAGGACACACTTAATCATGCAAAAGGCAAAAGTGGATGAATTGGTACATTCTTACTGAGTCAGAGTAATGCAGAACAACATAAATCATGACTGAAACTGATATTCAGTCAGATAGAACTTGCTTTGGCATAGCAAAAGGCACAAAAAAGTATTTGTATAGGAAAAAGAAATTTAGGCCATAAAATGGAAGACTCCACTGGGCTCTCCAAAACCCTTTAATTCAGTTTTAATGCCCATTGTGATGCTATGGCAAAAGCAGGTAATAGAAATTGTGAATGTATAAAATCAGGGAGTGTAGAGCTGGGAAATCAGCAAAGCACAGGCCAGGAAACACGAAGGGATGAAAAAAATGAACAAACACTTTCAGTTGTTGAAGATTAGAGAAAATCAGGTTGTTTCGTCTACCAAAAAGAGCTTCCACAGCAAATACCTAGAGCATTAGCATTTTCAGACATTTTAATGTCAGCTTATTTTCATATTAATAATACAGAAGCAGCCGGCTCACACTCTACTGAAGTATTTTAAGACCAGGCAAGTTCTTGAACAAGTGACTGAGTTCAATCTGACTGGTGTTCAGCTCCGTGCCAGGTACCTTAGCGATATTTAAAGGCCAGCAATATTAAGATCATCTTATCTAATACTTACCTTGGACCGTAAGGTGTGAGAAAATGTCATTTTTCCCCCGAGCAGCTTTTAGCCAGTTTTCAAACAGACATCTTGATCTTTTCCGCCACCTCCGTATCGCTTTGCCTGCATTCATACTGCCATAGGATAAATATCACTGAAGTGCACATACAACCAACAGCTCCCAAAATTGATGTGTTATTGTGTTTATTTACATAAATATCTCAGAAAATTCATCACAAGCATGACACAAACAGGAAGCTTCACAGCAAATCCAGCTGAGGCTTTTCTATACATGATATATTTTTCACAGGAACATTATTAGCAATATTGATACATTTACACATTAAAAGTCTATACAACGTCCTTTCCTCTCCCAGTCTCCAAAACGTGTCGGTTCAGGGCCTTTAGGTCCACCCCTCTCTTTTGTAGTAGGATTGATTCCATCAGGGAACTCTAGAATGACACGGAAAAGTCATTAAAAAGCCTATAACGTTGACAAACATGGGCACAAATTGAAACAAAGTTCTCTTTGGACATCAGGAAACACTTTTTTTTTTTAAACTGTGTGAGTGACAGAGCACTGGCACAAGTTGCCCAGAGATACCATGGTGTCTGCCTCTCTGGAGACCTGTAGGTGGCCCTGCTCGAGCAGGTGGTTGGAGCAGAGGACCTCCAGAGGGCCCTGCAAACCCCAACCTTTCTGTGAAATAGGAAGTTGTCATCATCTGTAAGTTTTGCCTCTCAGTCCACACTTAAATACAAATTATCTTGTTAAGGGCAACCTTGAGTTAAGCACTTCCCCGAGCAGTAACAGAATCATTTCAGAGTTTGGGGACTACAATCAGTTAAAAGCGTCATCAAATTCTGTTCAGCAAACAAAAAAGCAACTCATGTCCAAAGCTCCACAGTGACTTTGCAGAAAGAACTGGTATCGTGCAGGTATGCTGTCAACATGTTTGCTACATCTAAAGTATCAGGTTGTTGTCTGTGTTTGTTCAGGTTTCTGATTTTAGACTCACAGGTGTAAGAACTTTAGTTGAGATTCTGTAATTCTTGTACTTAAAACACCGTGTTTTCATGGACAGTGTTTTTTCAGTAAATACCATGTTGAGGTGTATCAACAGACTAAACACCACCATCTTAGGCAGTACTATGAAATTCTAGATAACTAAAATTAGACTTTTTACTTTTTTAGAAATGAGCACGAGGCTGCTAAGTCCCTGCAATGCCCTTTCAGGAGAGGGGAACCCTTCCTGAGCAGGGTGTGAACGGGACTCCGAATGGGACTCAGGGCCCGCTGCACAGGCATGGCCAAGCCACAGAGGAGTCACTTTCTGGCACGGCACCACCCTAGGTTGGGTATTTTTTCATCCTGCGGCACACTGCAGAGTGCTCTGAAGCTCTCTGCACCCCACACCACCCTTGCCATGGTGATTCCAGAACCTTCCTGTACACCCTGCTCTGGGCTCCCTCTGTCGCATCACTGAGCCAGCGCAGGTGGGAACGCAGGTAACAAGGAGCAGGGCTGAGAATGAGAGAAGACAGCAGGAACCCTGGAGAGTGATGAAAAAGGGCAGTGCCAGAGGCAGACTCATACGGCTACAGGTGATGCGGGATGACACACCCTGAGGCCTGCTTAAACACTCACACGGACCCCGACAGGGGATGTCAAGTACTTGAGTGCTCCCCACAGCTCAAGGAGCACAAAAGCATCTCACGTTATCTTGCAGATGTCATCAGCCTGATACCCAAGCACTGCTGCTGTGCCGACAGTGGACACAGAAAATCAGAAGGTTTCTCCACAACAGCTACACGGCAGAGGGAATCTCAAGTGGCCATCTCAAACCCTCACATTTTTTCTAACAGCCATCAAGGATACTATGGGCAGTGGGCATTTTAACAAACTCATGTTATGTGTAAGAATACCCAGGTACAACTACATTTAAAGCCAAAAGAAACCTTCAATTTTGCTCTAAATATAGAACACTTAAGCCAAAAGCACAAGACAATAATTACACATTTGTTTTAAATGAAGCACTAATGGCATTTATTTCCCCAGAAATAAAAGGACAAGAGATTAAGAATTAAATACTGCTTAAAGAACAACTCCAACTCTGAGTCAGTGCTCAAGTGAGTCAATCTGAAATTGCTTGCAGCCATTTTGCAGACCATGCTGTAATTTTTCAGTAGTTCTGTCATCTGGATAGTCACAGGGATCTACCAATATATTGAAAAAGCCTGTCCTGGAGACCTCGGAATGGATCAACACGGGTTATCGCTACTGGTGAACAAACAGTAACCACACAGCACACTGGTGTGTAAGATCAAGTCTGCCTAGTGCTTTTATTTAAGGAGAGATGGCTAATCAAAAAGGGAGGGAAACAGATTCCTTCTCTCTCCTGTCTGATAAATAAGCACATGTTTACAGCAGCCTTCAGCAGTGACATCTGGTACCTGGGGCTGCCAGGCTCCCTGCACTAAGGCCAGGGGAACGCAGCCCCAGCAGCTGCACTTCATCAGGGCCCCCGGCCCCACCGAGGGCTCAGGAAACAGCACCTACTGGTGCTCTTCAAAACACTCCGTGCATGGCTAAGAAATATCAGCCCCAAAATACAGAACAGGTCAGGAGTCTTTTGGGGACTAAGAAACAGAACTGACTTTTTTGGATATCAAAAAGTAGCTGGTGCCCTCATGAGTTCACCACCATCAGTTAGAGCTATACAGTAACAGGGTAATGCTGGCCACCCCAGTGACATTTAGTTGAACCCTCACTAGGTGACAAACTCGCTGGGAGACTTTCTGTAGCATTTGACCACCCTTGTTTCGAGGAAGCTTCTGCTCATACATCCTTTGTGTTACTTGTTACAGCTGTCCCATCTCCATTTGTTTTCAGCACAACATCTCCAAACCATGACTTTCAAAAATATGGCTTCCAATTTTGTAAGACGTGACTTACTTTCCAGAGGTTCCCTCTCTATACTGGACTCCTCCGGTTCATCAAACCGACCTACTGGTAACTTCGGTTTCTTAAGTGCCTGCTTAGCGGGTTCAGGTCTTCCTCCTGTGTTAGAGCTGGTGCTCCTCAGAGAGCTGCAAAGCACTGATGACCCTGTCAAATGAATGGACACGTGTAATGTAAATGTGAGGCTTTAACACTGAACAGCTATAGCACTGTTTAGAGAACCTCTGGGAAAAAAAAAAAAAAAAAAAAAAGGGAAAAAAAACAAAACCACCTAACTTCAGAAACTAGGGAATGAAGGCCAAGGAAAAACCCTCCAAATACTAGTTGAAAACTCAACTCACAACCACCTAAGAAATCAGCGCAGACTCTATTTTCAGTCCTAGAAACATGTGCAGGGAAAATTGTGTTAGTTGTGTAACTCTGTTCACACAAACAGTGTATTTTAAACTGCTTGAACTTCTCTTCACCATTACCTTCTTGTATTTTAGACTCTAAATAGTAGTTGTGCTAGCACAGACCAGTACATTCTGTTTTCCTGGAAGAATCCTGACCTCCCCGAGAAACCTGCTGATTTCCAGGTTTTGGCTCATTTTCAGCAGCTTTTTAGTCAGAAAAAGCTTCCACCTTCCCAAAGGAAAGCATTAAAAAAAAATAAAGAAAAAAAACATTGATCCTTTAGTAACAGGTATTCCAGAAAGTTGCTATAGAATAGATGGGCTTTGTTTATGACGGTAAAATAATTAAGCTGGTAGGCAAAAGCAGGACAAACTTTAAGCACATTTACATTCACTTATATAACTGCAAATTGTGCAAATGCTTTAAAGATGAAAAAAAAAGAAAGTATTTAACAAAGACCTACTAACAACTTTTAAACATAAATGTAGGAGAAAGCCTATCAGCTGTACCTCAGTTAAGTAGTCTAAAAACAAAGAGGTACACAGATAGTATAAGTCACGAATTGTTCAAAAGTCATTACCAAGTTAGAAATTACTTGTGAAAACCTCTCAAAATGACTGATATTTCTGCACTTGGTTAAAAAGCCAAGTCCATAGCCAAAGTATCTTCAGAGGGTAGTTCTTGTTACTGTGGACATGTGCCTGAAGGGGCTCTGACCTTTCTTTTCAAGAAGGAATCTTCCTGGTACCACCCAGGTGCACAGCACTGTGAAAACTACCCCACCGTGCTAAAGGGATTGCAGCAGGCAGCCTCTGCGAGCAGTGCAGATTCGCCACCTCTACACCAAACAACGATTGTCCCGCACTGCCACAACCAGAGCATCCATTCATTCTGAAATCCCACAACCTTAAGATTCAACCCCACGGTCACATAAGCCATACCATGCCTGTCATCCGCTGCCAATGCCCCGAAGGAATCTGTTTTTTTTTTTTTTTTTGTTTGTTTTTTTCCTTTTGCTATGACATAGCAGACTATGAATAGGGAGGGATTTAATTCTCCTTCTTACACTAGACTCTTCTACTCCTGCCAATCAACTGGCTCTTCAGCAAGCTGAAATAGAGGACACTTAGAAAAATACTGCTAAATTATGCCTGATATTCTAGTCTGAATTCAAACAGAAGTCACATTAAGCTACTGATATGAAATTGATTATCTCAGCACAGAGAGACAAAACCCATTTTTCCTATTTTTAACGCTTGCTGTTGCTGACCAAGATGCATTCCCCTTGTCACAGCGGTGAGAGAAGTTGAACGCCAAGCACCTCTGCGACTGGCACACCCAACCCCACCAGCACAGCGCCTTCTGCAAGCTGCCCTCGGCCTCCCTCACCCCCTGAGGGCAGTCACCAAGCGCGTTAATTACCCAACTGGACTTAAAGAGAAGCTGAAAATCCCTCACGCACCGGGACCGGGGCAGAGAGCGCCGAGGCGGCCCCCTCATTCCCTCCCCCCCCGCCGCCATTTCAGGCGCCCTTCAGCCACCGAGGCAACCGCCCCTAAGCGAAGAGGAGGAGGAGGAGAAGCCGGGAAGACCCCCAGGGTCCTCCTCACCCCCTTCGTTTCCCTTCTTTTCCTTTCCCTTCTCGTCCCTTCCCGCCCCGCCCGCCGCTTACTGGCCGCCCCCGCGGCGCCCCTCAGCAGCCGCAGCGCCATGGCCGCCTCAGGCACCCGGCGCGTGCGCAACGGCTGCGGGCGGGGCTGGCGCGGCCGCCGTTGGGCGCTGAGGGAGGGGCGGGAGGCGCGGCGCCGGGCGGGGCGGGGAGAAATAAAAAATAGTTAAAGGACAGCGGGGAAATAGCCCGCGGAGGGGAGCTGGGACGGGAGAGCTCCTGGTTTAGGAGGAGGTGAACCTACTCGCGGCAGAGAGGTTGGAATTAGGTCGTTTTTAAAGCCCCTTCCAACCCCAAACGATCTATGATTGCATAAGGGAGTTAGGCTGGCACCACAGGGTTGAGCTTCAGGCAGGCTTTCTCCTCATAAATCAAAGGCTATAGAACTTTAAGGTTGCCGTGACTCTTCCCTTTTTTTCCCCTCACATAATTGTTTCATTATTTAATAAATTTGACCTCTCTCCCCCCAGCTGGTGCTCCTTCTGCACTTGAGCAGGTAGGAAGAAGACAGCAAGAAACCAAGCAACGCAGCCCCGTCACTGAACCTGATGGAGTACTCCAGACCACATCTTTTAACTTTTCCAATTTATACACTGAGAAAGTGCTCTGAACCCTCTACAGTCACAGAATCACAGAATTTCAGGTTGGAAGAGACCTCAAGATCATCGAGTCCAACCTCTGACCTAACACTAACAAGTTCTCCACTAAACCATATCCCTAAGCTAGTCAGTACAACCTAAGCCTGGAACAGATAAGGTCTGGGCATAGGGGGTGGAGGTCCTGTCATAAGCTCCAGTTGATTTCTTTTGAGCATACCGCCATTTTTGTCAATCTCCAAACACCTCCTGCTAACTTTGCTCCTCCAGAAAAGGGAATTCAAAACTCTGTGCACAGATAGGAAGCCGCAGAAGATAACTCACTCACTCACTCAGCCATTTGTGGAGATGGGAGTCTAAAATAGCATTTTGTGTTTGAGCAGTTTAAGAAAGTAAATTAACAGCCACGCTCCGCTGGGTTTATTGCGCTGCAACTGGCAATGCCTACACGCTGGAAGTGATTAAATTTAACTGACTGCCTTCTGTGTGACATTTCCTCAATAAGCTTTTTATAACATGGTTAATTGGACATTAGAGACTGAAAATAATGGGAAGCCCTCTTCTTTATTCTAACAGCAAGATGCTGGGCTTCTAGACTAGAGAGAATAAAATGTAATACTGGTGGTTTGTGCAGGAAAAATGCTCTTCTGACCAAAAGCAGCAAGGAAAAAGCCCGCGGGTCTATGACAAATTCCAAATCGTGTATGCACTTGCAACAGTAAAAGCTATCACAAAATCCTTACCTTAAAAAATACTCATACCAAGCTGTCTGCAGGTACCAAGTAGCAGTACGCTCTGTGGCTTGAGGGCTTAAAGCAAATCCATGAAAATCATGCTGACATGCATTCCCAGATGTTAAGGATGAAATAGCAATGTAGGATTAGCTAGGAACTATTCTTCCACCAAAAAATAAGCTGAGGTCTTCAAAGCATTATTTTCTACGCTTTATTTGTTATATTCCTGTAAAAATGCAAAATGCAAATTTTACTCCTCAATTGTGTACTTCTAGATCCTGCGGTTGAGAAGGTTGTGAATCTGAACATAGCTAAGTACAAATTTAGCACATGCCACAGGAATTTGCCACTTTGTGATTAAAAGAAATGTTTGCTGTTTCCCTCCCCCCATTTGCTGATCATTTCTCTCTTACTCTCCAGCTTGCCTTGCAAGGAAGAATCAAAAATTGTATTATTTATTTTGCTGTTCTAAAAAGCATGGAATATAAGACTTGGAGCTAACACACACTCTGCCAGCAGGTCAATTCAGATGAGCCAGAACATAAGCTTTCCATGAGTGTTATCTGGAAAGTACGACATCCACCACTGTCACACACCGCCGCCAACAGAAATTGATTCCTAAGGCTCCCTCTGAGCATTTCCTTTCTGAAGTCAAGAAGCCTTAGCTGTCTGAACAACATACCTGTGCTGATAAGATTAGCTTGGAATGAAGGGTGTTTTGTGGCTACAGAATAAATTTTCCACCAATGTGGAAATTCTTAGCTCTGCTGCAAAGCCTGGTGACTTCCACAATTTTCTCATTTTTTCCCCCCAACACTTAATTTGGATGGAAGATTCAAACACAAACCAAGAAATTCACTTATGTACGCTACACAGAAGCAAAATTTCAGATACTGTCATTTTACACAATGATGTCCTAATAATATCACTGGAAGCTTTGTGAATAACAGGAGCAACAAACCCCCTTCAGGGATTGAGAGACGGGCAACTCCCTGAAGGAACAAGACCCTAATATGTAACTACCGTCCTGTAAGCAGCATCTGATGCAGCCTAATCCTCTGTCAAGTGGTTGTACAGTACCCGCACAGAGGAGAGGTCGCTATCACCACAGGAAGATGAAGCCCTGATTCAAACAGAAGAGGGAGAGAGGGAGCACTTTATGGCTGCTTTGGATCACAGCACTGAATTAATTTTGCATATGAGTCCATACTTCTATCTGGTAAATAGAAATACACAGGAGTGGGGGGAGCACGCACACAGTTGTCCAAAACATGGATGAGTGCATGTGTTGTTCAGACAGCAACTGCAAGCATGCCATACAGTTAATAAATGCACTTCCAGGACACACTGGGGTCATCATGCCACTTGGTGCTGTCTTACAACAAGTAGTGGCCATTCCTTTGGGACTTCAAGATGTCAAACAGCCCCCACGAAGGCTGCAGTACTGAGAGGGCTCCCAGACTACAAACGGACTGCACTGGGCAATACACATTAGGAGAAAAAGAAGTTCTCTATGTGCAAATATCACATGATTTTCTATACCATCCATTTCCCTTAAAGAACAAGCCAAATGCAAGACTGCTTAAATGTATGGGCTCAAGTATTAAAAAAGTCAAGAAAAATGTTGCTACAGTGCAGGATATTTCTGCTTTGCTAATCACAAAAGCATGATGTACACTTTCCGATTTTCAGAGGGATCCAGGAAAACATTTTTCAATAGTGACAGAAATGTCTAAATAGTTCTGTACTCACAGTATTTTAACTTCATCATGGTGAATCAAGGAAAAATTTGTAGATCTACCTCCCTAAACTGATATTAAAAAATTAAGCTACTGGAATACTCTTAAACAAAAGGCAGTCAAGATGCCAGAACATAATTTAAATATTTCAAACATGGTAGCATCATCATAATATAAGAATCATTAATAAAGCTAGACTTTGTTAGAGGGGGAATGTTAAGGTATCTTTGTGTCATAAGCACTTGCTTAACCCAACTCTAATAAAAACCTCTGAAATGGACACATTGCCAAGCTGCAGGTTCTCAGCTGAAACTTGGAAGCCAGAGAAGAAAACAGATTACAAAGACTGTATTAACAAACCATATCAAATGCAAAACCACATCATTATAAACTATTATTGCTATATTCATTTCAAATAATACAAAATTATTAATTATATGCAAAAATGCCTCCCCAAAATTTTGGTAATTCGCAGAAGATTTCAGTTTCTTTAATTGCTTCCATTAGAGCCATTTGTTCATTTTATTAACACCAGATGCAATAACACAAGGCTAAAAATAAACATGCATTATACAACAAATTTATATTTTGCAAAAAAAATGTTCATTACAATTAGTGAATGCACAATGTCACCCCCTTCTCCCCCCATCTTTAGTGAATTATTGTTTGAAACAGAGAAAAGGGAAGGAAGGAGAAACCAAATGTAATGCTATTCAGCACCAGTAGAAAGTCAATAGACCTTTAACATTCCTGTATATCAAAAACATTTTATCTGTATCACTAAACAGGTAAAGTTTACAATATTGTCCCATTTGAAGATGTATTGGTTTCTATTTACAATACTTTGTAGTCAATAAAACATTTTAACAATATTTAAAAATTGATTAAATTCATAAAAGTATTGCAGAAATTTATAACATTTACTTATTTTATGTACATACAAGGAAGTCCATGTAAAACTGTCCATGTTCATCTGAAGAACTGACAGAGTAAGGAGCAATTTTAACACAGTTTGCAAAACCCCAATTATTTGAAGGCAGCTATCATTAAACATTCAAAAATCCTTAGTTGCCATTTGCTTCTGAAAACTAAAGTTCCAGTAATAAAATTGAGTATGTAAACTAACATGTTTTTGAGATCAGTAGAAAATATATTCCCACAGGTGTAACGCATTTAGTAACGATGGCAATGACTTTGTAGAAAATTGTTAAGCTGTAGTGATATCTGAACAGACAACTCACTAATGGTCTTTGCGAGACTCAGGGATGTAGTCATTTTCAAATTCCCAGTATTTTAGCAGCTCGTTGTGTTTCCAGTTAAAACTTCTTGCAGTGCTAAAATACGACGACTGAATGTGTAATACCATATCAGAATTTTTAAATCCAATTAATTTTGGCATCTAAACCCTCCTGTAAAATAAGCCAAGTAGCATTGACTTCTGTAGTCTAAGAGCCCGTAATAAACAAACCAAAAATACACACTGTGCTTTAATCTCCAAATAATCAGGTACCCCAAATTAAGAAAAAGTAATAGAAAAGTAAAAAGAATAAAATAAAAAAAAAATATTGCACAGCCACATTACCTAGAAAGTAAAGTTGATGTTAAAAAGCCCTAAGTGTGGATGATATAAATTATCTTCCATATAAAAAGTATAAATATCTCTTAAAATACAGCTGCAGCTATACTTTAATACCACACATTATTTGATTCATCTGTTAATGAGGTAATAACCAAGTCTCTTACAATGCTTTTCTCTACTGAAAATATTTGAGGGCAGCAACAAGGAAGAATTTTTCTAAAAATATTTCTGAATCAAGAACAGCAATGTGTGCAGCTCTCCCTATGAGCGAATCTGCCGTATTGGGCAACGCGTTAATTACGTTATAACGAACCAAATTACATTCCTTATTTTGAAGAACTGGCAGAAGCAGGTTCTGGATCATTTCAGCATAAATTGGTCCTGCAGAGGAAAACAAACATTGCACTGCGTGAATCACCAGGAACAAACACAGTTCTATGACCTTGAACTGAAAACGAATGCATTCCAGAGCACTAACAGCATGCGTTACGCTGCTTTTCTGTTAACACTGAGTACAGTTTAATTTCCTCAGATACCTGGGAAAAAATCACCTTACTTACTTTGCATTTTGTTCTTTGTAGATTTAGAGTGAGAATGTGCTTATCAGGATTCATTTTTTATACTGGCTATGTAAAAGGTATTTACTTGTCAACATATAATATCAGAATGTGACTGTGCTAGAATAGCTCAACAGTAAATACAACAACCAGCCATCCAGGGCCTCCTCAGAAAGGGTATGAAAGTATTCAAATTAGACCAGAGGAGGGCCATGGAGATGATCAAGGGGCTGGAGCACCTCTCCTACGAAGACAGGCTGAAGGATTTGGGGTCATTCAGCATGGAGAAGAGAAGGTTCCAGGCAGACCTTACAGCGGCCTTCCAGTACCTAAAGGGGGCCTACAGGAAAGTTGCGGAGGGACTCTATCAGGGCAAGGTGTAGTGATAGGACAAGGAGTAATGGCTTTAAACTAAAAGAGGATAGGTTTAGATAAGGAGGAAATTCTTTACTTGTAGGGTGGTGAGGCACTGGCACAGGCTGCCCAGAGAAGCTGTGGATGCCCCATCCCTGGAGGTGCTCAAGGCCAGGCTGGATGGGGCTTTGGGCAACCTGGGCTGGTGGGAGGTGTCCCTGCCCATGGCAGGGGGTTGGAATTAAATGGTCTTTAAGGGCCCTTCTAACCCAAACCATTCTGTGATTCCATGATCTCTCAAAATTGGAAAACTGCATTTTCATTCATTGCTAGTATTAAGCCTCAACTAAATAAAGCCCACATGTTTGAAGCTAAAACTGGACATCTTCAAAAAATGAAAGCTATTTGTCCTCCCTATTCATAAAGTAACACATCAGTGGCTGCGTTTGTCCCACCTAACTTTCAATGAAGTTTATAAGCTAGAAATGTGTTCAGCCTCATCTTTTGCAGGACATATTCAGAAAGCAATTCTGTTCTTATGTAGATTTTCTCCAGTACTACAGAGTAAGCCAAGGGTGTCTAAGACGTAGCTGAGGTGCCAGAAGCACTCAAAATTAAATGGGATGAATCCAAAACCTATAAGCTTTCATCTGAGTGTTTTTTTTACATTTATTACCTGATTGTTTATCCTTTAAAGCTGTTTTACACATCTCAATGCGAGCGGAGTGATAAGGAACGTAACGATCCTGCAGAGATCCTACTAATACAATGTTTTTGAAGTAATGAAGACCTACAAGAAAAGAGAAAAAAGTATATATTATAATGAATCACTTGACAGTTACTACAGAATAATTAAATATTTTACAGCTGAAATTTGGCAGTGATTTATTATAAGACCTTGCATGAAAAGGCAGAAAGAATTAGTTACAAAAGACAGAACTACAGAACAATTAAATTTTGAGTACTGGCCTTTTTCTCTGTACATATTTTAATTCACATATACAGGCGTGACTCAAGTGCATTTCCTATTTAATCAAAACCAGTATGGTTTAAAACTTGCTCTGGCTTCTTAGACCGGAGGAGATGCAGGAATCAAGTGCTCAATTTCTGGCTGACAGAAGGGAGTAAAGCCCCTGCATTGCTTAACAACTGAACAACTTTAATGTGTGAGGAAGTAACTGGACCCTCCCAGATTTCAAATAAACTGATAAATAAAAATTATGCGTATCTATAAAAACATACAGAAAATCCATCTAAACTAAATCCCGTGCTTTTCAAAAATGAAATCCCGTCTTTCTGTTCGTTTGTTTTGGCTGGTGTGGTTTTGAGAGGCTTTTACATTTTGTTTGGTTTGTGTTTTTTTTTTTGTTGTTTATTTGTATTGCCTGTGACCGCTGCAAAAACAATACTGTCTCCGCAGATCAGCTAAATCACCGGAACCTTTTATTTGACATCTGATGAAAAATGACTGCAGCAAATCTTACACAAAGATGCAGATACCAGTTCAAAAACTTTGTACTAGGCTGAAAACAATGCATTTGGAATGAATCAAAGGCAGGAATTCTCTGCAGGCTAATCTGAAATTGTTTTATAAATTCCTTGGGAATTTATCCTCTATCTTGTATTAAGCATTTCTGATATGAGCTTTCCCTTGAGAAATATGCGTTAGCATTCATGTAAAAGGTACAAAGAAGTGGGTTGCGTAGAATCAACCTGAGGAAGGAAGAAAAGTCCTGCGGAATCTTTAGAGGAACAGCAGTCTACATCAATCCACATTTATGTAGTCTTTTTTCAGCCTCACATACAAACAAAACCAGAATTAAAACAAAAATAGCTTAGGACATCACAGGTTAATAAATTAGGCACCCGCCTTTTGGTCACAGTGACTCATTTTTGTGGTTTATATAAAAATAGAAACAATAACTTATATTTATAGTTCATAAAAATAACTTTCATAAAATAGACTTCCCTTTACTTCAGGTATATAAGGAATCTTTCCTCAAGTGTTTGAGGGAATTCTCCAGTAGGAACAAAAAAGGCATACAGCATATTTCATAAGCATGAATTTTATTCTTTAACCATTCTTTTTTTTTTTTTTTTTTGGTGGTGTTTTTTTTTTTGGATGTGTCTTTGTGCTTATTTTGAAGAAAAATATCCAAGTCTTGTGCTTTGGAGTTGTTTTTTCTGACACGGTTGACTACAAATGTGCACTCCAAGAATGAGAGGATTCAAATGGTGTATATAAAACATACAGAGCCTGGCAATCCCTTGGATGTCTACAACATGAGATAACTCAAACCATCTGTCAATGAGAAAAACCTGCACGGTGTTCAACAGCATCTTTTCTGCTCTCTAGACAGTCTGTGAGACTACTGAGGGCATGGACTTGGAATGATCTCTAATATGAGAGTGTGCAGTGCTCAACTGTGCCTATCTTAAGCATACTTGTGGACAAAGAAGAAATTTATCACTATCTTTCTTTTACGTAGATGTAAAAACTGGATGCCAGACATCTTTCCATGTTGTTCTTTCACTTACTTCCTAGACTTCAAATATACCCTGCCTTTAAATTTGAAATTATAGAATAGACTGAAAACCAGAATAAAGCTCTGTTAATTTCTATGATCCTTATCTTAATTTTCCGTCTAGAAAGAAACAAAAATAATAATAAACAACTCACCAGACATAAAACAAGGTCTATCACACACACCAGAAGTATTCAAAAAAACAACAAAACAACCCAAACGTAAATTATTCTAAGTAATCATTGAACCAATCTCACTTGTTCAGCAAAATTTTCAGCTACTGAATTGGGAACCCGCCCCCAAAAATCTCATTAGGCCACCATTTTTAGATTCCTGTAGATTCCTGCAAAACACTAGAAGATTAAAACTGAATTCTATCAGAACAAAATATATTTGAACTCACCACATAACCTCATCTGCAAAACAGATCACATTTTGGCAGAGTACTATAAAAATACTGATGTTTTCATTAACTAGAAAGCACTGACTGAATTTTTCAACAGGATTTGAGACGGCCTGGAGGAAACTAAACAATCCAAGTGAAGGATCACTGCTGAAATAATAATGTTTGTCCCATACAACAGAATGTTCTTTTCTGTAGTAACAAACCTTTTCTAGGCTTTCCAAATTTTTATGACGATTCTCATAATCTAATGGAACTTCATTTTCAGTCAGAATTAATTTAAGCACACACAGAGAGTGCATTTTTTATCATTTAACCATCTTTTCATTCATGTCAGTGCATTAATGAATTCTGGATAATGGCATTAGTCATTATTAATGAATGGTATCTAAAAATTCATGACAATGTATTTTTCCCAAATAATTTGTCATTTGGAAAAATCTGTCTGGAGCAGTAGATGTAGAGACCTGGTAATCCAAAATTATCTACAATCAGAAAGAAACAGTTTTCTTATATACATTCCAGCACCAGAATGAGAGAGCCTGTAAATCTAACGCTAAGTCTGCCCTCTAGCTGAAGTCAATGTGCAAGTAGGGAATGGAAGATGAAGCCACTGGTAGAATGGGCTGGAGATTTTCTCTGACATTTTATGACAAAAGGGATGACAAAGTTCTGTCCGCCCCCCTTTAATTCAAAACAAAGCTTGAATTATTTGCAATGGACAGTATATACTGTGGATACAATTCTCAAGCATAAAGAAATCAAAATCACTTATGATAAGCTTCAAAAAAATATAGCAATCTGATTTTGGTAATAACCTCCCATTTTGTTTAGGAATATACTAATTACAGAATCCAAGAATAGAATAATTTAGGTTGTAAGAGACCTTTAGAGATCATCTGATCCACCTACTTGCTCAAAACAGGGCCAGCTTTGATGTTAGATCAGCAGCTCGCATTGTATCTGGTTGCTTTGACTTGAATGAAACTCCTCATTTTTTTTGTCAAGCTACTATATTGCAAACTTTTCCTACAATTCTATCAATTTACAAACCTGTCTGGAAAAAGGGATCTGGAAGCTTTGCCAAAAACGCAGTCTGAAAATAGGGACTTCAGAAACTCGCTGTGAAAGGCAGCTCTCTCTCCTGCAGGTTGTCTTCTGCGCTACTTTGTGAAGTTAGTACAGCACACACAAAGCTGGAATCATGACCTCAAAATTCACTCTCCATAACAGACATCTCAAAGCAGAAAACATCAGCCATGCTTATTCATGGTTTTTCTGTTGTTACTGTGGACATAGACTGAAACCCAAACAAAAACTGTCCTTTCCTCCTTTCAGAGATCAGGAAAACATGTATTTTTAAAGGGGGGAGACACTGTAATAAACAAGCAGATCAAAATCCTGCTAACCAAGACCCGTGGAAGCCCTAAGACACATGAATCTAAGCCTGCCTACGTAAGTACAATAATGCCCTGAAAGAGACCACAGCTATGCACTCATATTTGTGAACTCTGTGGCATAAAAGGAACAGAATCGTAGAGCAACCCTGTTGGTGTGAGGAATCCCTCATCCATTACAATGCCCATTTTCAGGAGAGTTTACTTTGGACCAGCTCCATCTGGTCCTGTGGCTGGAACAGGCGTTGGCTGCTGATGCTCACTCTTTGTGTTCTGAAGCAAACGGATGATGAAGAGATTTGCTTCCCAATGCATTCCTCAGCCAAACTGAAGTGCTGATGCAGGCATAGTCTGCGACTGACTAACAGGACTTAAAAGAATACATGCATCAAGCCGAGGAAGAAAAACTCGCAGCTCTGAAGTTTGTTGCAGGAAGCAATCCTTACCATGAGCAAACAGTCTGTGACTGGGGGGGGAAATTGTACTTTGAGGTTTTCCTTCTGGAAGCGAGTCTCAGCAGGCCATGCTTCTCATACACATTCATTGTAAGAGAACTAGTGCTGTTTGAAGTTCTGGAGTCACTCTATTTGGGAAGTCCTTAATTCCAAATGACCTGCAAAAATTTATATCAACTTGGGATTTACTTCCAGGGTCTTCATTCTCAGTGTTTGACCTGACTGAGAAGCTCAAGTTTCTGTCAGCAAAGACGAGCTGATGGAATGGGATTCTTTGCTTTTAATACTCGTACTGAACAGTGTGCTGGAGTTCTAAACAAGGTATTCACACACAAAAGATTTGTCTGAAACCAAGCTAAAGCCAAATATTACACATCCCTGACACTGACACACTGACACTGACAATCAGAATGTCAAAACCAGCCTACCCCATCTTCAGTTCTACCCAAGCTACTGCCTTTCTACTTCTCAGACAAAAACTACAATGTGTTCCAATTGTAAAATAATGTATTTGAAAACCCTGATCAAATCCATATCCCTCCTCAGTCTGTTAACAGAAAGAAAAAAACAAACAACAACAACAAAAAAGTCAGATTATTTTGGTGATATGCCAATAAACACTTAGAATTTCATATACTAGCTAATTCTTCCATTTTTTTGTTAGAAAAAAAATGAAGGTACAGTATCACTTGTAGAATTTGAGCATGCCTGATTCTCCTAGTAAGTGGAAGATTAGTGGTAGGTTAAATGGGAGCAGAAATCAGAAGCTGTGTGAATTCCTGAACTTGTCACTGAATCACAACACGGTGCTGTGCTGCGCAACGCATCCATGCACTGGTTTCAGATAATACTTCACTAATTTCCAGTTATCCTTTTAAGGACAGGTCTGTATTGCTACCATTTTGTAAGTTTTATGGCAAATATTAGGTGTTCAGTAACAAGAAACATTCTTTTCCACTAAACAAACAGACCACACTAACGTCTAAAAGCCAAGCAATTAGAAAATAATACTAAATATTTTTTATTTTTCTGTCCAAAAATTTTATCGAATTAATTTCAAATAACTTCTTTTTTTATTGAATAGTTATTACTGCAACATGAAATTCTATTTACACAGAACACAGTAATTTTCATGTGTTTTTTCATCTGCGCTGCTACAATTGTTTTTGTATCGAACAGCTTGTGTGTCATCATAGCTGGCAACCTGCTGTAATTTCTTGTCGCAGTATGAAGCTAACAATCATTTCCAAGACCCCAGAAGTTATCAGACAGATTGTGGCTGCTGAAGATATGACAAGCAAATTTTAAGGAGATTGTTGTTAAAGAAGATAATTCTTAGAAATGTCATTACAAAGAAACAACAGCAGAAATCTCTATTTTCCACCAGTTAAAGCCAATATAAGTTGGCCTCAACTGCCAACATGAAGTGATCAGTACTTTAAGTAACTTAAAATTCAGGAATTATCGTAACTTGAACTCTCCTCATTTTGAATTATTCTACTACTATTTTTTTTTTTTGTCTGAGCAGGTAAGTTTAGATTTTGCATTTTATCAGCAAGTACCAATGATGCTAACTGTAAGAAATAAAATACCTTTCACTTAAGAACTTTTGAATGGTCAAACCCAGAAAGAAAAAATATATATTTTTTAAATTTAAATAACTATCCCATCAGAAATTGCAAAATATTTAAGTCTCCATTTCTTCCTGCTTGCACCCTATTATTCTTCAAAATAAACATTTCTTTTCATAGGGTAACTTATTACACATCCCCCAAAATTATTTTGTTTTCAGAATCCTTGAAGATAACGTAAAAGTGGTCCTTCTAAGGTTGCTTCAACAAGTTAACTTTTTAATGTTGTTCTTTCAGCTTTGACAAAGACACTTGGTAACTGGGCAATAAATGAGTTGTACTGGACTTTAAAAATATTCTACAAGTATAACACTCCATTAAATGCAGAGAAGCAAAAGTAGCTCAAAGACAAGCCTCATAAAATGCTACAGAAAAGCAGATACTTAGTTCATCGCTATCATCATTGCTTGTCAGTTGCTATAATTTATTGAATCAATCATTTCAAAAAGCACTTATAATTTAAGAATCAATTCCTATTTATACATCAGAAAGATATAAAGAAGATTGTTAAAATACTCTGTCTGTCATTCTGCCTTGACAATTCAATTGAGAATAAAATGTATACGCTCCCAGACTTCACTTTCTAAATGAGTTAGCTGTATACTAGATCTAAGGAAATTCTGCAAACAAAACTCTTATGTAGACGTACTTGTACACAAACAATCCAATGAACACATTGTAAATCATAGATATCTATGTTTAGGTGGATGTATTTACTTGTTATTAGTACCTTTAAGCTAAAAGGAATGTCAACAACAACCTCATAACACAAAGGTTAGTCACTTAGATGAATCACTCTTCCAGCATATAGTGATATTTATCAGGCATAACACAACATAGGTATGGTTTTCATCGATGTTATTTGCCAGAAAACTTGAAGTACAAACTCAATTTTGCACCAGCTTTTTTTTAAAACAAAAATCAGACCACAACTAATGACAATAAGCACCTCGTGCTTGAGTATGAACCATGTGTTCTTCACAAGTTCATTTTTTATCTCAGAACTGGATAATTATAATTCAGTCCCATCACAGGATGAATTACAATACATGAATAGCAGGCACTGTAACAACTGGGAAGAAAACTTTTTTCACTTTTCACTGGTTACTTTAAAGAAAATCCTACCAAAAGATTTTTACAGTGAAGGAAAACTGAGGTAAAGAACTTAAGGAACTTGAGTAGTATAAGCTCTGGGTGACAATTCATTCAGCAAATACTGACAGATGGATTTAAGTTGTACAAAGGAAGAGCTGCATGATATAGACGGGAGGGATTTGTTTATGACATATCTATCATTTCTATTCTTACTCTGTTCTGCTTCTTCCAAGTCCTGTAAGTTTTAATACATCAAACATCACAGAAACAAGGATGTCAGTCTCTTGCTGCCCAAAGCTCTCAACCAAATGTCAGCTGTAACAAGCTGCTACAAACATTTTGACAGAGAAACGTGCCCAAATTTTCCACAAAACATCATGAGCACCTCTGGCTTGGCTGACACACGTTTCAAAATACCTGTCAAATGAACCCTCAATAAACTTTATGGAGCGTGGAGGTACTTGACTTATCACATTGCAATAACTAGCTTCAGAGACTGAAGAGGAGGCTGACATATACAGTGTAGTGGCTGCACTCAAAACTTAAGACTCCTTAGTTAGGAAGGAAAGTCTAAATGTAGTGGTCCATCTCCAGAAATATAATGTTTTACCATTTACTTACTTGAAAAATATAGAACTAAAACCAAAGTAACTTAAAGAAACTGAAACAAGAGCTTGTTGGAAACCTTTTTTCTAGGTTTTCTGTTCAGATTTACGCACAGTGGTCTTTAGAAGACAACCAATAATAACAAAGTTTACCTGCTTTTTTACTAAGCTTGTATAAGAACGTTTGTCGTGGATCCGAATGGTCTCGACACGTCAGCTGCAACAAAGAGCCAGACTTCTTCCACTTCTGCATAAACCACAGTCCTGCATTGGAAGGTACAATATGAGTATGGATTCAAAATAAAATATGAAAATGAATGTAAAGTACATAACATACATACATTTAGCCTCTCAGATGTGACTGTTCTATTTTTCATGTCAGCACTGTCACACTTAGGCATTTTACATTTTTATTCCTTTTTTCTTCTCTATATGTGTAATAAAGCATGAAGACCATTATTTCAACTAATGTACATACCCTCCTACAAAGTATACTTAAAAAAAGTGAAAATATATTGCTGTTAGACATAAGGCAATGTACAAACTATTTCCATAATTTACAGAATATTAGAACACTTTGATGTTGAAATATATATCACTAAACAAAAAGCATATTTTTAGAAATCTGGGAAATAAGCTTTAAAGCAGCACTGAAATCATCAAATATAACTGGGAAGAAGAATATAACAAAGGAAGCAAAATTTTCTGGAAGGAAAACCATACTAATACTTATTCTATGATTTTGTACCCTCTTTATTGGCCAATGAGCAAGTCAACTGGCTAACTGGCTTTTCAGAAAAACCTATAACCCTTGCCACACACAAGAAAAGCACACAATCAAGTCCTTATAGCCTCAACAATTTCTTTATGTGCTGATTCAACCCTCAGGGAAGTAATTATTTTTATTTTTTTTAAATAACACTTTACTGAAGGTCTTTCTTGGTATTTTCTAAAATCTTAGAGTCTGCTTCCATAAAGTACCATCATAATTGCCATTAGCCAACAATTCCTGTTAACTTTTTTAAGCCAATCTTATGTGAGTTAAAAGTTTTTTTTTTTTTGTTTTTTTTTTTATGAAGCAAGTGGACAATCAATAAACTGGCACCAAATGAAGTAATCTTCTTCATGATTTTAGCATGTACACTGAACAGTTTAATGAGCATGTTTGTATTTACTGAAAATAAGGGTTACTCAGTTTGCTTCTGCACCCTCCAAGGCAGGAGGTAAACTCAGAAACAAATTTTCATCTTTAATTTATTTTAAATTTGTATGCTACCTGAAAATATTCTCTAGAATTTATTTGAAAAGCATTTTCTACAAGTTCTCCTAGAGCTATATTTAGTCTTCAGAAAAACAGACATTGACGAGACACACATCTGCAGGAACATACTGGATAACTCATGGGCATCCAGCCTTTTCTCTTTTGTTAATATAAGAAAAAATTGTAAGATATTTTTGAGAGAGAAAACACAGTCCTAATGGTTCAGAATTGCTTTACTGCGTCTTACCCACTTGCTTTGCAAATTTAGTATACTAAAATTCAGTTTATAATAAATTGAATTCAGTCCATTAAAGCTGGAGTTTCTTTAAGATGTAACAAAAAAGCCTGAATCAAACATACTGGAAAACTCATGTATCAGCCATCTTCTGCACATCTTTACTGATACTTTATTTTTATAACCTTGCACACTACATGTAACTGCTAAATGCGTTTCAAGGACAAAACCTCCCCTAAACTTATACTACCAATAATAATAATATACCTGTATTAACAAGAGCACTGCTGTTGTAGAGGGTACCAAGATGTGGTCCAGACAGAGACAGGAAGGTGTGAAGTTTGTTGAGGTAATATTTAAATCGAGGTCTTGTGAGCACTGAGCGGATTATTAAATTACCCAGTGAATGTCCAATAAAGCTGTTTAAAAAGAAAAGCAGAATTTGAAGGCAAATTTCTTATTTTTTTCTTTTAGACAGCAAGAAATAAAACTGGTATCATAAAATGCTGAAGGAGTATAGGAAAAAAAAATGAAAGTTTCCATTCAAAAGCCTGTACTTTAGGAAATAATAGAAACACAGCTTTTCTTTCCATACATCCCAAGCCACACAAGTTCCTCAGGAAAACGTTCTGAGCTCCTTCAAATTAATTTTACACATTGTTTTTGAAAAACTGTGAAAACAAACTATACTTTGACCAACACCTCCCACCCAAAACCAAGATTATTGCTGGGTCTATTTCCCTTAGCACCAAGTATTCAGAAAATATTTTGAGATGTACAGGACTGAATAAATCACAGCTTCAACATGTGATGACATTCAGTATGATAAATGCATGAGAGTTACTGAATCAACCTGCTGGAGAAGGATTCTTATAAGGGGGAAAACCATTACTGAACCAAATCTGAATATTTTAAAGTAGAAGTAACATCTCAAATCTGCTTAACAGTTTGACCAAAAAAAGTGATAATCAGCTTGAGCTAGGCAACTGAAGTTATCTGTCTGCCAGGAGAATATTACATTTAGTTGTGTGCCTGGTTAATCGACTCAGAGGGAAGACTGATAGGACTCTTTAACTTGATGTGCCTATAATTATTACTTCAACTGAGTTGCCTCCAGTCATATCTACAAATCTGTACAAAGCATTTCTTTGGCAAGGACACTACAACATAAAGCATTTCTAGTTATTATGCAGCCATGCTTACAGATCCCTGCTGAGGTAAGGACCATACTAACTTAGGCACCGAGTTAAGGAGTTTATGGTACAGGCAAGACAGGCAAAATTGAAAGGAAAAAGTTGTCTTCCTGTTTTACAGAGGTAATTTCATGACTTGGAGAGAACAAGCCACCATCCAAAAATATATGGGAAATCTATGCTAGAACTATTGTGGCTGAATCATGTAATTGCCACATTATATCCATAATATCACCTTTCCAATATGCTTTGCACCACTGCATTCTTTGACAAAAATAGCTGTAACAAAGCTACCAGTATCTACATAAAATATACTGCTAACAAATTACTTGAGTGTTCAATTTCTTCCCATGCAAGAACTACTAGCACTGAAAATTCCAATGTAAAGCTAAATGAAAAAATCAAACATTAGGCCACAAAATTGCAGAGCCACTCCTAAACTCTGACATAACCGTACACTTCTGGGTGATGGAACAGGCTATTTGTTTGTTACCAAAACAGAGTTTAACAATATATGCGTATTTTTTCTGGTCACTTTTACTATTAGATTTTCAAAATCGCTGCAGTATCAGAAATCCTTTGCCACTATGTTTGCCTCCTATGTTTACTTAACTTTGAAACAAAAAATAGGTATCCTCTGTGTTGTCACAGTCACATTAAAAAGCTCAACAGGGGTGTGCTTGAAAACTAGAATACTGAGTTGCTGAATCTCTTGAATACTAAGACTTAAAAATATTCTCTTAGAGTATTCCATGAAGACCATAGAAGAAAACCAAAACTGTAGGTTATTATTATTATTTCTTTAGGAACAAGAAAATGCCCATAGAAATTGAGCAAGTTCATCCTGCAGATGGTCTGCACCACAGTTACAGCTCTTGGAAAAGAGATTATTTTCTAAACAAGATCTGGACATTAGCAGAGATGATCTCTTGGCAGTTCTTTGAGAGTTCAACCACCATTTACTAAATGACATAAGGGGATAAGAAACTCTTGTATTATACCATAAAAAGGACAATTTTTAATCCTATCATCCTCAAGAATATGGGCATACTTGAACCAAAACTTCAGAAACATGAAAGACCCATTTGAGAAAAAAAAATAACAACAAACACACACAACAAAACATGCTTGCAATTAGCTCTGTGAACATATTTCAAAGATTAAACATTTTTTAATTTGTAAAGATCTTGAAAAACAACAAAAACTACTGTAATGTGTTGGGTTCAAACCCAGGTGTTTAGGTGAACATGCAATAAGCCTTCAATAGGATTTTCTAAGAGAGAAAGGTTCAGGAATTTTCTCAAATCAAGTGTGAGAAGAAAGGCTTTGAAAAATGCAAGACAAAAACGTAACTCATGCTACTCATTGTTTCAGATACCTACAACTGTGGGATGCTCTGAAAAACCAATGCATCTCTGAACAGCAGGTGGCAACATTACCATCTTTTGAATACAAGGTATTACTGACTCAACACACTAAAGGAACAGAATTATAATGTAGTATTTATATTTGCTTTATGCCCCAGGTTTCCAAATTCAGATCATACTGGGAAATTACACACAGTACAACCTTGTTTATCTGTGCTAATACATGAAAGATCATGTCCAAGTATAAAAATTTATGGAAGAAAAAGATATCCATCAAAAGGCATAATTAAAAAGAAACAGAAGAAATTGCTGAAACAATCTCAAGCTCAGGAACGCTATCTGAAGTGCCAAGAGGTACGTGAATAATAGGGTATATATACCCTATTGTATGTCCTCTGTTTATACTCTTTCCCTAAATATTTGTCTCTGGTCACCATGAGACACTGCTGACTGTGCTAGACAGACTCCAGAGTCTGACTGGGGAACAGATGTTTTCATGTATGCAGAGCATGAAAAATTGCCTTTTTTGGGGTCGGGGGTGAGCCAAAGTTACTTAAAAGAGGATGAAAAGTTGAAAAATCCATTGAAGCCAAAGTCCAATAGAGGTGATCAGAAATATATATAGGACCATACATGAGGAAGATGGCGTTTCTGAAACTATCTGCAAAAGCATGTCGTTCATTTCCTAGTTGTATCATGACCTAGAAAGGCTTCCATCCTTACAGATATTCAAAACTTGAATGGCTCTAACTGAGCAATTTCGAAGTTGGATCTTTCATAAAGTAGATCAAAACCTGATCTAACTATTAAGGTGGCACTCCTATGGGTGGGTAGCTGGCCCAGATGGTTTTCAGTGGTCTGTTAAACCAAAAGTATTGTGTGATTCTTTATCCATTTATTTTTTAAAGAAATAAATTGCTGTTGGTTTCAAGGAACATTCCAGTTCACTCCTCCTAGCCACGTTGTTCTAAGAACAAAGATTTTGTTCAAAGCAAACGAATGCACTTGCTGGTGGGTGTATGGGTACAGTAACAGGTATTACCTTTGGCAGTACCAAACATGTTGGTTCATTAAGTTGACAATATTGTATGGTTCAGGGTTCTGATGGTACATGGAGAGCCTCTTACTATCTCAGTACAAAAATGTGGCACGCTAAATATGACTTTGAAAGCACGAGGCTTTGCTATGACTGGCCAGTACAGAATCTCAGAGTTTCTCATGACTTGTCTTGGCCTAAGGTGATTTTATTTTGTTTTAGCTGTGACAACAACTGTCTAGCAGTCAAGAACAAGTCAGGTCTAAAGTTGGTTTAGTTTCTCTGTAGTTTCTAGTAATAACATATAGATGTTCTGTGTGGATTGAAAGGTATATCACCAGAATAAAGCACTGTGGAGGAGTGCAAACACAGCTGTCATATGCCTGAGGTCCCCAATAGCCAATTAATTGCCACTGAAGAAGCAGTCTCATAAGTCAGGAAATAAAAATGGTGTTAGGAACAACAGAGAACAGAGACTGAGTGACTGGGTAACAATGAAAAGAAAGATCACGTGGGCAGACCAAGAAGATGAGAAGATAAATCCAGGCAGACCCAAGGCCAAGGGGTTAGAAAACTCCACCAAGAACATCATTCTTCTGCCAGTGAAGCCCCAAATGATGATGTCTGACTGTAAGCCTTTTGTCTGTGTTCTGCTGAAGGAAGAGAGAAACCACCAACCTCAGGACTCTGACAGCTGCTGGAAGGAGAGCCTACCGCCTCAGAATCACATAATATCCTGAGCTGGAAGGGACACACAAGGATCGTCGAGTCCAACTCCTGGGTCCCCAAAGGAGTGCGTTGTCCAAATGCTTCTTGAACTCTGGCAGGCTCGGTGCTACGACCACTTCCCTGAGGAGCCCCTTCCAGAACAGATAACTACCTACCTCTGCGTGTAAGGTGGGCTCCAGTTTGCCTATAGCAAGATTTTGGATGTAAAAGAGCAGGCTTTCCTAAGACAGGGCACTGCCCAGTCCTTTTTGCCTTATGGCATCGTTACAAGTCTGAAGGCTGATTTCTAATTTGACTTGGCTATTGAGTACCACTTGTACAGAGAAGATTTCCTTCAGTACACAGACGATTTTAGAGAAACTAGCACCATTCAGGAGAGCATGGCTAGCCAGACAAAGCCCACTTCCTTCACAGCGGGACAGCCAAAATGAGTTAGGAACACAGTGGCTACTTCAATAGAGGTTTTCTCAAGAGTACTTTCCTGGGCTTTCTGGTTATCCCTTCAAGGACTTGCACATAAGCACGTCTTTCTGAAAGATCTCTCACACAGCTACCAGGAAACAGCTGCAGGATTTGCTGATAGACATATCTTTCTCTTCAGAAAAGCAAAAGTTGATAGATGGAGACTTCTGCTTCATGAAGCCAAAACACAACTGTAAATCTTGAAAAGGAAGCTAAAACAAAAATTGTAATTTCTTTTTTTTTGTTCAAGTGTCAGGCAGTAAATAAAGCTGAAAAAATATTTACAAATCAAAAGTTTTATGAGAAAATATGCAGCAAACCAGAAGAGACTTCAATTCTCAGATATGAGCAATGAGAAGGAACTGCGTGGGTACATTCATCACTGCCTTCTGACCACAGGAAAGAGAAAATATCAGTGTGTGCTGGTGGGTACAGAAGCCTCCGATGTCAAGGGTGCTCACATGCACTCTGCATAACAGACACAGTTGCACAATGCTTTTTTTTTTAAAAAAAAAATATAATCACCAAATCAGACAAAATTAACCATGTTGAATCTCAAAATATGAACATTTGTTTAAGAAGTGAGATGACATTGAAACATGTTAGAAGTTTTCTCTAGCTGAACAAGGCCTATCAAATACATGAGGATGCAGAAAGTTGTAGGATATGCAACAGCGATTAGTGAGTCAAAACCCACTACAGAGGGATAATTTGAGGATGTCTAAGCAAATGGGTGAAGTTGGACATTATTTGCTCCTGTCGTCTAACAGTGAGCTAACTCCAGCTGTGTCAGTAAGAAAGTCTGTCCAAACAGTGCGCCCTACTGTGAAAAAATAAATGGAACAGGTATACCCTGCAAATAACTAAAAAAGGGAAGAAGAGCACTGAGATGAGACCTCTGTATTACGATGAAAAACACGCTTTTTAGCAGATGAAACAATCAGAAAATCAAAATAATGAAGTATCGTTCTCATGCAGCTTCTCTTTAACATCACATATCACACTGAACTTTCCTGTAGGAATGACAAACTGCCATCTCATACTTGGTGAAGAGACTAAAACCAAAAGAAAGATAACTTGGTCTAGAAATAGCGCTGCTGTGGTTTCCTTCTACTTTCTCAAAATATTATCAGTTTTACCACAGACCACTACCACACGGGATCTCTGAGGAGGCACAGGACAGCAGGTCCGGAAACATGTAATGAGTAACTCTCTCTGCCCTACAACCACCAACAGGACTCAGTGAACTCACAATACTGTTTGTTTTGATTTCAGCTGGGAATTCCCTCTCTCCTCCATCCTCCTTTTCCCTATTCCTCCCCCTTCATGAATTTCTCTTTCCCTTCTCTCTCGTGGCCTGCTTCTGAGCATCACAGTTCAGAACAACAAAGGGCTCTACTGTTAAGCTTATTTCTATAAATAGTATAGAACAGATATTACCTGATTTTTGAAAGGGTTAGATTATAAATTTGTATATACTGTATAATTTCATCTAAAAGGCGATCTGTCATGGAATCAAAATCAGCAAAGGTATCATTCTGTAAAATAAAAGAAATAAAAAATAACGACTGTGTTTTCTAATGCAGCAATATACATTCTGCATTCAGTCTGAACTCTTATTCCCCAGCGTTTCGATTAACAACACACAAATAAAAGCATTCATATTAACTTTGATTACAAACACTACAGCTAGGTATTCTCGTTTTTTCAATTTTTTTTCTTCTCATAACACAGAATAAAGTAATATACATTTTATTGTGAGACTGCTTTCTTCTAACACACCAAAACAAATCTTAACAACATGACACAACCAGCCTTACTTCCATGCCTTCCCCTGCATATAATCTTATCTTTAGTGAAACTGAAGACCCAACTACATATTCAAAACTAAATCACACTGCCCATGAAATAAAAATATGAGACAAATACTGCGACAGCAGAGAGTCTACATTAGTGTTGTTTATTCAAAACACACAAAAAAAAACTTTAAAGCCTTATTCCCAATTCATAGCTGATTCTCTACAATGATTAACAGTAAGAAATTTGAAAAGAAGTAGGCAAAGGTTGCCTAAAACTTTTAAACACTAGTTCCAAAGGATCTGCACTAAAACCTGTAGTGTTCAACATATTGAACAATGCTCTGAAAAAGGGAAGGAGGAGAATAATGAGACATCGGAATTTGTAGATGAAACCAAATATCCAGGATAATCAAATCTAGCAATGACCAGAATTTCAGAAGAATCTTATAGAGTACTGCATGACTGAGTGATAAAATGGCAAGAAATGCAAAACATTGTTACACAGGGAAAAACAGCCCTAAATGCACATGTAATCAGTAATCTGTATATCTGTGTTCTTTATAATAATCTACAATAGAAAAATCAGGAAAGAACAGAAAATATAAATATGGCATTTTAAAATTTCATACCGCACAAACATCTTCAATGCCCTGTCAAGTTCTGACCAAACTATTTTAAATAAGTTTGAAAATGGGCAGAGAAGGATATCATTCAGGAACTGTTCCACATGTGTTCCTGAGAAATACTAAATGAAGTAGGTCTCTTCAGTTGCCTCCTTAGGAAGGAGAAATTATACTTGCTTAGGAAATACTTGATTAACTGAAGCAGCAAATGGGGAATAATTACTGACACTTTTTTTCCCCCAAACAAGATGTAGGATTGGTTTTCTTTGTTTGCAACTGAATTATTCATGTATATGAACCATGGAATTAATCTCAACTGTGTAAACTGTAAGTAAAAACATTCAAAAACAAATCAGCCAACATTAAGCAGAGATGTCCATCAGTAGCTATTAGGCTCAGTGGTCTCAATGGAATTCCCAAATCCCTAAGTTTCAGAACTGCTGACTGCCAAAAACTATAGGGCTACAGAAGAGAAAGCACGGCTCAGTGTCTGCCCAGCCTCCTCTCAAAGCATCTGAGCAGCTATCTGCAGAGACACACCACTGCACTAAATGAACCTCGCCTCTGAGCCACTGAAGAGACTCTGTTCTAATACTTCTCTGAAGTATGTCTAATACAATATGTAACACACACAAAAAAGTAAAAATTAGTCTTCTGTGCTTTTTGAAGTTTACTTCATCTGAAAATAATAAAGTTCACAAAAGATGAAGACAGAGGTAACTTGATATGGATTCAGTGTCACGATGCAGATCTTGTAATACCCTGACAAAAGATTACATCCTGCAAAATAACACATCTCCCTTCTTGCCACACAAGTTTCTACTATTAGTGCTTTTACCATTAATATAAAAAGTATTTTATAAACAATCCTAACTGATAATGCTGAGAATTTCGGAGATATCAGTATACACAACAAAATGGCAACAACAAATACTTCTCCTTATACATTTTCAATGTCATACTAGGTTTTGTAAGTACTTTAATGCAAGCCACAGAACAAATCACAGGTTCTGCTGGAATGCAATAAAAACATACAGAACGCGGTAAACTGCATACAACAGTACTATTAAACAATCATGTCTGAAAACAGTGTTTATTGCTTTACAAAAATTCTTTCGTTGGTAAATACCTGATTCCTTTCGGACATAAGAAAATCTATTCTCCCTCCAGGCAGCCCTAGCTCAATGTAAGTCTTCACTAATCTTAGATCTGCGCTGTTACCTTTAGAGGAAAAACAATCAAGAGTTATATACTGCAACGTGAATTTGCAATAAAAGCATTTAGAGTACTAAAATGAACCTATGGCATAAGTTTATATTTAAACACAGTTAATGATATTCTCAGACCTAATTAAAATTCAGTGAGACTCAGGAAGATAAACTGCAATGTCAAATGCAGTGCCAAAACGAAAATGACATTCAATTGCAGACGCCGTTTTAAAAAAGCAAGGATTTAGGAAGGCGTTTCATTTTTTTATAGCATCCAACAGATACATAGCACTGTGAACATTAAATTCTTGAAAACCTAATTAACTTTAATAAAAGTCAATTAAATAACTCAGAACTAGCTTAAAGGATTCAGTGAAGCAGCAAGGAATAATGGCAAGTTGTAAAGTTTTTCATACAGTAAAAAGGCAAAATGGACCATCAGTAGATAAAGATATGCTTCGACTGGTATACAAGACAACTAAAACTAGTTTATAAGACTCCTGAAGATTCCTCTGTATCAGTGATCATGCATACTTTTGAAGAAAGGGTACCCTTTCTGCCTCAGAGAAAAAAAAAAAAAATCTCATTAATAGGAAAGAACCTTTATGTACTGTTTTACAATAAAATTTTTACTATGAGGATTATTCTAAGGCTTTGAATACAAATTCTTATAACAACATTTTTTATGGCCACGTTAACTTTTGTGTTAACTCTAGGTATACAACAGCACACAAACATCTACACTAGTAAGAAGGAGCATTTCTGATTTCAGTTTCAGAAGTGCTTAATAATGGATGCTTCTGCTCAGAGGAGGAAAGAAAAGCTATTTTGTTTTATTTTTTTTCTAACTTAGGAATGTGCCCAGAGGAGCAAAAGCTGGTAACAAAGCTGGTAAAAGGGCCAGAATGCGTCCTATGAGGACAGACTAAGGACACTGGGTTTGGCTAGTCTGGAAAAAAGGAGATTCAGAGGCGACCTCGTTGCTGCCTACAGCTTCCTGAGGGGACGTGCAGAGAGAGGTGCCAGTCTTTCATCACTAGTAACCAATGAGACGATGCCCAGGAATGGCACAAAGCTGCACCAGGGGATGCTCAGACTGGATATTTGGAAAAATTTCTTCACCATGAGGGTGGTCAAACACTGGAGCAGGCTTCCTATTGAGGTGGTTGCTCCATGCCTGTCATGAGTTCAAGAGACATTTGGACAATGGCCTCAACAACAGGCTTTAACATTTGGTTAGCCCTCAAGTGTTCAGGCAGTTAGACTCAATGATCAATGTAGATCCCATCCAGCTGAACTACTCTATACCCTTCTATTCTACACTATTTAAATTCTCCTATCTTCTTTCATTTAGCAAGGGATGTTCTCATTTCTACTACAGCAAAGTCTCTGTCCTCGGAGATAGTAAAAAAAAAAAAACAACAAACCACTGGACATGGTCTGGGGCAACCTGCTGTAGGTGA
Source organism: Anas platyrhynchos (assembly GCF_047663525.1). Lineage (NCBI taxonomy): Eukaryota > Metazoa > Chordata > Aves > Anseriformes > Anatidae > Anas > Anas platyrhynchos. Next base: position 89,980,425 of record NC_092589.1, read on the forward strand.
CCCGGCTCTGAGCAGAAGAATTGGACCTCAACCATTCAGCCATTTTGTGATCTAACCTTTTAAAACCTAATGAACACTTGACTGCATTTTATACATACATTTTTTTTTTCACAACAATATACACACCTTTTCCTTGACAATGTAACACTACAAATTCTAAATAAAGCTGTTTTGTTACTATCTCTCTTCTATTACCACAGTACAGACAAACACCTAGATGACATAAGAACTGGAAGATATAACTAATGTGAATTATGCCATACATTGGGTTTATGCACGTGGAAGTTTTACTCAAGACAAATCTTACATAAAATTCTAAATCTAAATGAATTTCTAGAACACACTGTTAAACATCGCAATACAATGTCAGGTTCCCATCTCCCTCAGGTGAACCTGTTCCAGAAGTGTTCAGTTCACAGTTCAAATAACAAAAGTTAAGTCTGACTGGTAATCTGAACTGCCATCTCATTTGGTATCATATTTCCCAGCATACCATCGAGGCCATGGACACAGACTATAAGATGTATTCCTTCTCCTGAACAGTCATCCTCCTCCATACTGAAGTAAGGTATTGAAGAAGCCAGTTTGAAAACATCACTATACATGAATCCAGGAAGTTTAAGTTGCTTCAACTCTTCTTTAGCCTGGAGGAAACTGGAATGAAACAATATTTATGATAAAATAACATTTACAATGGCCAGGCAAATTTAGGGTATCCTAGGATACAGTTTTTTATTGACTTTTTACTTTTGTCACCTATGTAATTGAAGAATACGAAGAAAAGGTATTCATCAAATTACTGTTTCCACAAAATAACCCAGTTCCTCAAAATACTTTTTCATTTCAGCTTCCTGAAGTCCCCTTTCCTCTGTAACAAAATCTGTACCCTAAGATCAACTCTTCTTTCCTTTGAATATCTCTGCTAACTGTAAAATATTTCTGAAACCATAGAAGATTCTGGTTTAGTTCCAGTCTTGAGTAAGTGACAGCTTTGTTTAACTGCAATAACAACATTAGATCTGGTTCTAATTCCTGTAAAGTCAAGATAAAGATTTCCAGTGACTTCTGATAATTCTTGCCAAATTTAAAACCTATTTGCTAGGTTAGCAGAGTTAGTGCTGAATTGGCTCACTATAAAGCTCCTTTAATATGCTGAGTAATTGTTATTTGCTTCAGAAGAAACTAGATCCAGACCTCTGATCTCTTACCTATTAGGAGAGGACTTACTCTATAGCTTCTATTAGCTGCCCAAGTGCCAGGAGTTCCTCGTGCTTCTCCCTTTCTGAAGTTTCTTTGTGTATGACCTTTCTACAAAGTTGTGCATCAGTTTTCCCTGCAACGCTTCAAACAGCCTTGCTTCTTTCTCTCCTTAATTTGTCTTTTTTACATGACCCCTCAGTATCAACCCATAGTCTGTCCTCTTCTGCCCGTTCCTTGTTTTCCTCTCACTCTGCTTTTTGTTCTCTGGTTCCCCAGCTTTTTCTTTAGCTCATTCCTCACTAACTGGTAAGAGCAAACCTCAATAAAGTCAGCCTGAACAGAGACTGCTGCAGAGAGCTGGTCTTATCTCTCTGCAGCAGTTTACTTAGTTTGTAACCACAGGAATGTTTAATGAATGAGATGTACCCAAGTTTGGTCTCAGAGTGACTGCTTTCCCCAAGGCCAAGTTCTTGATTTTACTCTGAGTGTCCTCTTTCTTTTATCGTTACAGAAAGCCACAGAGCTTTCAACTAGCTTTTCAACCTAGTCCATGGCAGTCCCCGTTATCTCAAAGCTACATTTCTGTCTTCTCACTTCCAATCTTGTTTCCTCCACAACCACTAGATCCTTCCTCCTGCTTACCACAAACTGTCTGGTCTTTATCTCTTTTGTCTGCTGATTTTTCTCCTCATTCCTACTTCTCTTCCAAGCCTTCTTCATTCTGATAGCAACATTTTGCTTCCAGTACAGCACAGCTCATAACGCTGCTGCTTCCCATGTTCCGTTAGCAACAGGGATTATTAGAGAAACTCCTATTTTTGCATCCGGGATCCCCGATGTTCCTCTAAATTTGACCTTCCTGGTACCCACAGTGTAGTGTAATTTAGAGGTGTTACATTTTGGATATTTGAAGTTAAGATTAAAAAATAAGGCTGCAATCTTGGCCAGCATTGCAAAATAGCTTCACAATAAATAGAACACACAGTAAGTTACAGATACTTTTTGCTTTTATGCTTTTAAACTCAAAGCATATTTTTCCGTACGTGCTATTTTAACAGCTTCCATTTCATTAAACACCATTTTTTATGCTCAGTAGCCACTCCAACATCACTTTTCGGTTGAATGCTTATTTTTTAAAAAGGAACATATTAAAGAAACAAGATACATGCATTTTGCTTGAAGTTTGTGAAACCACATGAAATTAAAATGTAAATCATATAAGGAATTATGTGCTAACACATTTTCCATATTAACATCTAAAATGTGATGTTACTTGAATATACAGGATCCACAAGACACTGTCTTGGGGGCACTTGAGCATAACCACATTTCTTTCCCCCTTTTACACTAATTAACATCATTTCTAAAAGCAAATAAACTTTGTTTTAAAACAGTCACTTACGCTAGCATTTGAGGTTTTGGGGAGCTTTCATACCAGGAAACAGATGAAGAAGCTGAGCTGTAGGATGTGCTGCCTGGCTGCTGTGTAATTGCATCAGATTTACTCCTTGAAGAACAGATAACATTGCAAGGAGAGTCTCTCAGAGAAGATGGAAAAGACAGACAACCAGGAGTACAGACGGGAGGCACAGTCATTCCGTCTCGCAGATGCCCGCTATCAATCCTTTCAGATCTCAGGGCTCTTTCTTCTGTTAAACCATGATCCTGGTCAGCACTGGAAGCTCCATCTAATATACCATAGTCTGTTTCTTCATAATACCCATTTTCAATCATTTCTTGATCGTCCTCTTCTTCCTCATCTTGTTGGGAAGAGCAAATAATTTGCTTTTCATACATATCTTTTTGAGGGCTAACAGGATTGCTGTTGTCCATAGGCCAAATATCTGAAATATCCGTGCTGCTTCGAGAGCCAAAATAGTTTTCTACAAGCCCTTGCTTTACAATATCAGTACTACTGGTGGGAGAAGGATTATCTGTACCAGTTTCACTTTTAGCTGCTGACAATTCTTCCGCTGTTTCCTTTAGTTCTAAAGGCTCGTTATATTTTCCTTCACTTGTTTTTTCAACCTCGTACCCTGCACTTACAGATGAAGAACCTGAAACAACAGATGGCTCACTCATGCAAGTGATTTCTAAATGCAATTTAACTGTTTCTTCGGTAGTGTTATGATGCCTTTCAAGGTCCTGAGAGCCTTTGCAAGTTGTGCCAAGTTCTGCCTGTGGGCTGTTACTTTTCAAATCAGTAGATGTAACTTCATCTGAAACAACTAAGCCTAGCAGATCTTTTGTTCCTGAGAGAGAGGAATGTATAGACAGAGTTTCATTATCTGAATGTCCTGAAAATAGAACACACTGTTGCTGCAAACTGGTATTTGATTTTTTAATGTCATCGCATTTTGGCAAGTCAACTGCTCCAAGATCCAATACAGTTTTACTGTCACTTAGCTGGCATTCAGGTACAACAGTTATCTTTGAATTTTCATCAGGTGAGAGTTCATCATCATCTGAAGGCAAAGAATTTATGGATGTCAGGGATGATTGTATTTCACTTACAGCGCTGGTACTCTCAGTACAATGGCTTTCCAATGCATTTTTTATAGCACAGTCTGGTTTTAGCAAAAGCTGAGGAAATAATCTCTCAGTATTGTATACACTTTGCCCTTGAACATTTTCAAAAACCTGATCAGGGTTGGGGAGAGTTGCAAAAGAACTTGGTTCACTTTCTATACCAGAATCTGAAAACCTAGAAGAGGCATACGTCACACTAACATCTGGTAATTTAGTCATGTCCCCACTTACAGAAAGTTGGCTTTCTTTTGTAGATAAACTAGGCTGATTATTTTTCAGTTTTGTCAAGACATCACTGGTGTGTCGCAAGTTTTTTTCGTGGACGTCTTCCTTTTCAAGCACTGGTTCTACTGAATGCAGTTTATTTCCAGATTCTGAAGCCTGAATATTGGGCGTCTGCAAATTCTCCCCTTGTACTCCATCCTGCGGGAACTCCGACCACGATCCAATATGAACAGTTACTTTCTCCCCTTCATAGGGGTTCTTACTACTTGGTTTGACCTCAATCGTCCTGACCCCCGAGGAAGCTGGCTGACCTCCTTCAAGTGTACCTCTGGGTTGCAGAGCACTATCTATTTGTACAGTTCCAGGACCTGCCTGGGAGATTGTAAGTCTACCAAAAAGAGCCGTGTTTTCACAGTGCACGGGGCTACCCTGACTTGGTTGAACGCCTTCAGTCTTGGCAGTCTTTTCCTCAGTTCCAGATGACAAACATGTAAACTCTCTTTGACTTATTTGCCTGGTGCAGGTCTTTGTATCACAAGGAAATCCACTTAACGTAGGGTCCAGCCCTTCACTAGCATTATATGAAGGCCTGCCTTCTGAACTTTTAGAGGCATCTTCCAGTGCTGCACTTTTCAAACATTTGTAGCCTACTAAGACCACAGAGTCCTTAGAGTTCTGTTTCACGACTTTTTTTGTGTTTTCAGGTTTCATTGTTTTCATGAGCTTAGTAACCTTAACTTTAGGTTTATTTGCATCTTCATTTTTCCCTTTCAAAGACTTTGTTAGCATCTTTTCACTTTCTGAATGCCAAAGGTTGGAAGCACCTGCAGGTCTTATTTTCAATTCCGGGCTAGTAAATCCAGCTACAAAACCTTCTTCAGCTTCAAATTTATCCAGTTTATTGGACTCTGACCTTGGAAGATGCTGAACAACCAACCAGGGTACATCCAGATCTTTTACCAAAAGAAGTGAGAAAAAAAAGGATTGTTTACAACAAGATTATGGAAGTAGCTGAAGCTATAAAACACTGGTAATTACAGAATTTTACACATCCTCAAAACTCAAACTATAAAAACATTTCCTAACAAACAAGCATACTCCTTCGTAACCATCAAGAAACGACAAGAAAAATAATCAGTTTTTACATCACTTTTGCTCTTTTTTTCAAAAAGAAACTGCACTGTGAGGTGTGTTTACCTTCAGTTATTGAATCTAAATACCGATCTTCAAAGATTATGGGCAAGGAGTTCATATCTCCATCTAGTTCACTGCATTCAATAGGGAGGGGTGGAAGAGAACTGCAGAAGGAAGTGTTTTTGATAGCTGCACACATCTGTAGATGACTCTGAGCACTGAAAAAAATGAAGTAGTCCTACATGAAAAAATAGAACTGCTTATTTTTACATTAACAGAAATCAGCAGTAGTTTAACTCCTTTAGCAGAAGCTTTTCCTCTAATCACTTATTTAATACAAAAATTATTCCATTACTCATTTGAATTGCACTGTCTTATCTTGTATGTTCTTCACTAAAAAACTTGAAATCTCTATTTAAGAAAATTAAGTTTCTTTTGAACTTATATAAGTATTTTCGCAAGACAGTACTTCTACACAATGTTAACTACAAAATAACTACATGCTAAATGTTATGCACTTCAAAAGGCTACTCACTGTAGTTCTTGATAGGCAAGGGCAGCTTGCCTAGGATGCTCAAGACAAAAGAATGCTTCTGCAAATCTGCGCACCTGCAAGATCCAAATAATGTTAGAGCTAATTGTGTATTACACACAAGTTCTGAAAATTCACCAGGATTATTACACTGCAATGCTATTAACTTGAATTGGATTACATAGTAGTAATAATAATAATTGAATAATAATTAAATTACATGTATAGTTTTTGGTGGTGGCAGTTTGGTTTTTTAATGTTCAGTCTGGGCAAAGGGGGAAGAGGATACCATGGACAAGACTTGAAAGTGAAATGAAAATTTTAACTTGTGCACTAGATGACTGAGGGGAATTATATAAGACTCAGTTGCCTGCTGAAAACTTGATTACCAAGAAATGAATCATCTAAACCAGGCCCACCTGAAATAATAACACACAAAAAACTATTAGAAATTTCAGTGACAGGAAAGGAAATAACTGTTTGATGGACACTTCTGAATGGGCTCGAGGATTACCTTTCGAAGGAGAAACCCATTACATGAGCTTGAGACATATGTTTTAAACATTTCATGAATACCCTCTTGCCCACGACTAAAACATTGTGCAAAAAATCTTTTGTTTGTAAAGATTTCAGCTGTGATTGATAAATAACAGAATGTATGCTAATTATAGGCATTGTATTCAAGACTATTGTATGCCTGAAGTTAATAAACCATACAATATTAAAATGGTATTTAATAACATATGGAAGCCTATTTTTTTATCATCAGCTATGTAGACATGAAATAGTGTGAATTATACAGCAATTGACTAGATAATATATATCTAAAATATCTAGAAAAGCCAAAATTTTGCAAATCAGATTTCTCCTATTTCCAGTATTACATTAAAATATTAATTCAATCTGAATGCATTTTTGGAGCTTTTGTTTTAGCAACTGCCCGATTAAGTGCATCAAAATGTGCAATTCAATGCACTACGTTAGTACGCTTTAGTTTGTTTCTTGTCGCATGACATACAAGAAAGAGAACGTGCTATACAGAAGCTGTTGGCAACTGCTTATGCGTTACCTTGAGCATAAACGCCAATTTGTTTACAGAAATTAAAACAAATTTTCTATCCCATTTAGATAACCACATACATATGCAGCTAGTCTACTTAACCAATTATTATTCACCAACCACTTCTTGGCCCCCTGCTCTTTCATTTTCCCAAGGTACTCTGGGCTTTCCTCTTGCTTTATCTAATTTCCCAGACAGTGACCACGAGTTTCACTTTCTGTAATTTCCACCTTTTTCTTTTTTTTTTCCCCACCCCATCTTAATATAAGAAAACCTGGTTAAAAAAAATGCTCTGAGGTGCCTAAAAAAAACCAAACAAACTCAACTAAACAAACAAAACAACATCAAAACCTCACACAAACATTAAAACCCCCTATCTCTAAGCTGTACTAGGGGATAAACGTCCTTCCATCCCAACCTCTCAAAATCCTATTTGCTTTGTATATGAAATAAATCTCAGTGATGTATCACCTGTGAATAGTCACAGAAAATGTTTTGAAGCAACAGAAAGCATTACATTTTATACTGCCTTGTAAATGCAACTTCTATTCTCAGCAGTGACCAGACACACACACACCTTCAGAAATGGCACTCTGAGTTTATGCACACACCTGCTGGTTTAGAACCAAGCGTTCCTAACTAGGCCCCTGTGCTTTTCCAGCTCCTTTTCTAAACAGATGTCTACCTTGCAAATATGTCATTTTGTCAGGGCTAACTCTCAGCCTTTCCCCCAGAAAGGTACAATGTTGTTTTACTGTTTAAAATCTAGATATCAGAGCACTCAATCATTAAGACTGGACTGGTTATCATACTAAACTCAGCAACCTAAAAATTAATTACATATCCTAATTGATTGCATAATAGAAAATAAAACAGGAGCATTTTCCAATTAGATGTCTGTGTTTTGAGCCAAGAAAAGGGCGTATAGCTGTTTCCCAGTAGGGGAGCAAAGTGCTTTTGGATGCAAGCAATCAGTTTACCACCAACCAAAACTGGGCTTACACGGAAAACAGATCAACAAATCTTTATTGGCAATTCTGCCAATACCTCCAACAGAAAAGTAAGGCTGGTTGCAATAAATCCCATTTGTAATTGCTTAATTAATTCCAGTGCTTTTGAAGAAAATCTGGTTCTCAGCTCCGACAGCATTTAGCGTAACAGCAACAGTAGAAAACGAGTTGGAAGCAAGCTCCAAAATTGCTCCAAATGCCCAGATAATGAGTATTAAAGAAACAAAAAACAAAAAACCCTCACAACAGTGGTTTATTACGCTTAATCAGTGTGTACCTAATGGAGGGACTGAGACGTTTGCTAGGACACTGTTAAGCAGGCTTTGCAGCAGCAGAGTGCCCACCAGCTGGCACTGGTGACTCAGATGCTACCAACTTGAGCTGACTCCGCAACGGCTTTGCAGGAGGGAATTGTAGGCACTGCTCCCAGTCCCTACAGGCTTCCCCAAATTATGCACTCGATGGTCTTCCCAACGTAAGCAGAAAAAAAATTGGACAGAAGAACTGCTGTGGAGTACATACTGAGTCCCAGGCACACCAATGAGTAGCAGCACTCAGATCTTGGTTCCCAGTTCTCCTATTTTAGGACTAATCAAACCATAAGAAATCATTTTGGAATAACGTGTTCAGACCTACCAGAAGATGTCACTATGAAACAAAGATAGTGTGCAAACTGTGTGTAATATAAAATATCTTAATCATTTTTTTCAATGTAGTTGCAAACCTTGTTGGTGGGCTATTGTAGCTGATGGATGTTCTAATCTGAATTCTCCCTGCTTTTTATGTAGCAATTAAAATCTTATTTTCTAACAATACTCCAGCAAAAGCACCTATGCACAGAGGGTGAAAATGATTTGACCAAATACAGATGACAGGCATTTCTAGGGGATATTTTACTTAAGACATCTAAGCCAGTCAGATGAATGAGTCCCTAAAAGCATTCATTTGTTTTAGATTAATATAAAACTTTCCAAGGGAGAAATTTCCAGTGGAGAGCGTAGTCTACGAATACTGCAAGATGAAAAGGTAAATTTAGAAAAGATTTAGAATCCAATATAAACCAGATGAGAACATCAATTTCTAAAATAAAAGGACAGAAATTTTGTATCGTGCAAAAATCTTATTTCAGAAAAGACAGATATTCTCTCAAGAGAGTAATTATAATTAGTAGGTCATCTCTCAAATTCCACCTACATTCACTAACCAGAAAGTCTACATCATTTAACATGCAGATTATGCCTCTAGTGAAACATGAGCATTCCAGGTTTCCCCAAAGTTTATATAAAGGTTTATAGTCTCAAAAGACTATTAATGCAAATTACAAAATGTTATAGTAAGCCCTCAAAAACAGTATCCAGAATCAGTGAAGATCTTAAAAATACCATGGCTCAAATTCACCATCCCTTTTTAATGTTAAAGTTTACTGAAGTTCCGCAGTGCTGACTCCTGCTCGGCTGGCAGTATGTTTTCTTATATATATTTAATTGCACATATTTGCAAATTGCTTGCACCAGCTCTTCACATCTTGGGACTACAGGAAACCAGTGTAGTATCTGCGAATTAGTGCTTGTAAAATTAGGTATGATCACATTTATGCAAATTGGCTCAGGTAAAATTTCCTTCTCAATGCTGTATTATTCAATTCGTGCCAGACGGCAGCCTTGGAGACAGCCTACTTGCTCTTCGTTATCAGGCCCTAAATAAAAGGTAAGTTTAAGATTACCTCTGTCCTGCATCTCTTTTTCAGACTTCGATGTTTGGACAGATACTGCAGTATCCAGTAACTGCAGAACTCAGTAAGAAATAGCAACTGGCCACTTCTTTCAAAAATAAAATAAGCTTTATATATACATATATATTTAATAAAAAATAAGAACATTTTCAGTAATAACAAGGGTCAGCTCTGAGTTCAACCCTGAAAACTCAGAAGTTTTACAGATCAAGTATCACCCAGTAGCAAGCTACATGGAGGACTATGCAACCATCTTCATCTCGCCACCACTGTGCTGCAAATGCAGCTTAATACCTAAAGAAAAGAGTATTTCTGCTGCTTTTATTAAAGAAAAATGTTTTCTTTTCCTCTTAGTAAGAAGCAAAATTTGCATATGATGTGATGCTTGAAACAAGATTATTTATGCAGAGTGACAGCTAACAGGATGGCCTGCTGCCCACCCCTCTGCTGGTGCAGCCCAGGACACAGTTGCCCTTCTGGGCTGTAAGCACACACAGCTGGCTCCTGTCAAGCTTTTTGCCCACCAGAACCCCCAAATCCTTCTCTGCAGGGCTGCTCTCAGTGAGTTCTTCTCCCATCCTGTCCTCATGCCTGGGATTGCCCCGGCCCAGGTGCAGGACCTTGCATTTGGCCTTGTTGAACCTTGTGCAGTTCACATGGGCCCACTTCTCCAGCCTGTCCATGTCCCTCTGGATGGCATCCCTTCCTTCTATTGTATCAACCACACCACTCAGCCTGGTGTCATCTGCAAACTTGCTGAGGGTGCACTTGATCCCACTGCCTATGTCATTGGTACAGATATCAATCAGCACCGGTCCACGGACAGACCCCTGAGGGACATCACTCATCACTGGCCTCCACCTAGACATTGAGCCATTGACCACCACCCTCTGGGTGCAGCCTTCAAGCCAATTCCTTATCTAGTGAACGATCTACCCTTTGAATCCATCGCTCTCCAAGTTGGAGATGAAGATGTAATGTGGGACTGTGGACTGGTCAGGCATGATTCCAACAAATCCTGAGTCAGAAGGAAGGGAGGAAGGGAAATCCTATCCAGATTCTGTGATGCTTTCCAGTTTTCACAAAAATATTTTTAATACACACAATATCTCAATTCATGCCCCAAATACTTTGATTTATATTCCCTAAAAGAACTGCAGTAAAATTCAGTTCTTAAAGTATTTGAGAGCTAGGGAAAATGACATAAATTGGAGACTTTAAGAACCACATTTAAGAAGCTAAGCTATCATTACTAGCATACACACATATTTTACATTGGTCCAATTAAAATAAAAACATTAATACTTTTGGCTCTATTCAACGTATACTTGTACAAACACTACCTTAGCAGCAGTTGAATGCAAATGCAGGTTAATAGAAACAATATTCTCATTTTATAGCTTCCACCCCAGTTGAAGGATTCCAGAATTTATACGAGAAGCAGAGAAACGCAGGTAAGACTCATAAATAGCCAGTAATAGATAGCTAGCATGCTCATTCTAACAAATTTCTAACAAGTCTTGCGCTCTTTCTGAAAGATCTCACTTCTTCTCCAGAACAGACTATTGGCACAACCACAATTCCCTCACTCAACAGTGTGATTTTTCAAGGCTTTATGTAAGACCCCAATCCAAGTATCCCTTGTAATCAGTTTCCCCTACAGAACTAAACAAAGAAGGCTTCTGATGCAAGTGATAGAAAACCTGGTTAAACAAATCAAATCTTTGCAAACTAAAATTTGCAAAACTTTATTTTGGATTGTCACTATTTACAAACCACTGATACCATACTCTCACTAACCAGACCTACGAATAAACTCTCTGCAAATGATTTTACATGGAGAGCCTCCAGATAAAATCTTAAAATGACCTCTTATGTATATGTGGTATATGTATGGATTATGATGTCAGACAGTACAGATGTGATGCTAGCTAAAGATCAAGTTGTGTGATTGCAGAACAAGGGTGCTGGGAAGTGTTGTTTGTTTAAATGAATTTTACTCCCTGAAAAATTTTAAACGTTATGTTTCTTCAAATCCTTGACCACAAAAGAGGGAAGGAAAATATATATTTAATAGAAGATAAGGGCAAAGGTTTAGTTCATACTTGAAAATATTTAACCATATGCTCTGGTTTTGCATGTAGAAAGCAGCAAGTGTATATACACATTATCAGATCTACTGCGTGTGTAGTTACCATGTATCAGTTTTTATACATGCACACACATAAATGCCAAATCATGTCCAAATTGTCTCTTCTTTTTTGAAATCCCACTTCAGAACCCTTTCAAAGCTTAGGAACGTTATCAGTTCTCAAATCAGAAGAAAAATACATTTCATTTTATGATGTAATCTGGCAGCCTAACTGCAGTAGGGAAGGAAAATGAGTGGGCACTAGACATTGCTCCTGCAGAAAAATACATCATTTTACACAAACACATCTCCCACAGACTGCAATTTGCCTACTGAAACGCGTTTCTTATTCAAACAATCAGTGAATAAACATAAACAACGTACTTCATGTGTATTTTATATGTATGTACTTTATATATATTCCAAGAATATGCTCTAACAACATTATATACAAACTAACCAATGCAATGTAACAGCTCCCTTTGTGATTCCAACTACCTTTCCCCAATAAAACCAGAAAAATTACAATTTGGAGTCTCATTTCCATCATAACGTGTCCCAGTAACATCCCTTTTATAACACCAGAGTTAATACTTACTCTTAATGTGTGATGCTCTTGTGCAAGCAATGCTGTGACCTCCTCTTGTAAAGTAATGACCTCCAGAAATTGCCCCCAGAGAGCCATTAGAAGTGAGCAAAGCTGAGCAAGATTCATATTTATAAGTTCTGCCAGTTCATCGGGATTTTCCATTTTCTGAAGTATGGAAGAAAGATTTACATGATTACTAGACCACAGTGAACAGACAAAAAAAATATCAAAAAAAAAGTATTAGTAAGAAATTTAATTTTAAAAATAACTTCCAAATGAGACCTGTTTTGTCAAAGTATTAGAATTGAATTGTTATATTACAATGCTAACAATTTTTTTTATTATTATTTTAAATATTATCTAGATGTCTATTAGCGTTAGGACTCATGATCTTAAATTGAGGCAACAAACCCATTAATAGCAACCATAACTATGAATTGCAACTGTTTGATTTTCCAACATGCAAAAATATAGTGCCTGAAAGCAATGAGAATTAGAAAACAGGAAATTGATTCTAGATATATTAGCCCAAATTTGATACAATCTTAAAAAAAAAAAAAAGAAGACATTTCCACTTTGGAGTATTAATAACTTACAATAATGCTTATATGTCACTATATATCTACATACACTTTAAACATGTTCAGGAATCAATGTTACACTATTTGATAGTTATAGAATAGGTTTCCTAGGACAAGGTCATAGAAATTCAGTGCAAAACAAGTTTTTCTTTCTAAGAGTGTACTGTAATCCTGTGATCCAGTTCCATACAAGTCAACTGTAAATTGTTAGACTTATGTTCCCTATAACTTCAGAAAAAAATCTAGCTTTTCCAAAACTAATTGGAGACAGATAAGGCATTGAGGCAAAGGGTTTAAAAAGTAAGTATAGTAAAGATCCAACACCAGCAGTATTAAAGGGGAAGCATAAAAAAGGATTACAAATACTGAAACACCAACTTAGTAGGCAACAGTAGAAATAAAAGGAACTTTGGAAGAGAACTGCATAAAAGAACAGAAAGGAGAAAATGGAAAAAAAAAAAAACAAATATAGTTTAGCAAGCTAAGGGAAGAACTAACAAAAAATTATCTTAAGTACAAGAAAATACATAGAAACTATGTAAATGTAAAAAAAAAAAAAAGCCTTTCTAGTTTATAAAATAAGATTATCAGTTGCTCACAGAGAGCAAACTGTGTTGGCTTTCTTTGTCTCCAGCTATACAAATAGCATCCTTTCAATGTCAGTATTACATTTCCTTGCAATTGCGATACAACTGAATGAAAGTGAAGTCTACTACAAAAGCTGGGTAGAGAGCCCACTCAGCAACAAAGCATGGACCATCCTGCAAAAACGTTTTCAAACTTCTGCTTTAAATTTGTCTGTGATAAGGAAATCAGCTGAGGCTAATTCTGTCCGGTGCACATGGAAGAGAGCTGAGAAGACAAGTCTAAGTAATCTATAGTGGACAGTATTTGCTTGAGAATGCATGGAAAACAGAAGGAGACAGCCTCAGGACAAGTCCTTCTGGATGAGGGTATGCCTTGGAGAATCTGCATTTGTACAATTTATTATTCATGCTTGATCTTGTAACTGTTGTTTGAAATCTTCAGAAAGAAGGGATTCAAATAATGAATGCATAAAATTCAAACTATGATTTTAATCCAAGCAATCCATCTTTCTATAATCTTCGGTTTTATGATCGTTAATAGTTACCATGGCTACTACTGCCATGCTGAGCCAGTAGATCAGTAGGTAAGTTTTTGAGTCAGTCAAGTGATTACTCCTTGAAAGAACAGTCAAAAGAAACGTTGGCAAAAAAAATACAGGATGTTACCACCTAAACAGTTTATTCCCAAGTACCATGTAAAATCAGAATACTCTACTATTCAACAAATGTAAAGTAGTACCTTTACTTCTTCACACAACTCTGTAAGACGGACTTCTACGTCTATGTTTTCTGGAAAGATGAGAGTATATAACTATGAGAAACATACTGTCCGAGTCGCATAGTAAAACCTATTATCTCACAAAACAATTTACAAACTTTAAAAAGAAATGAAACTATCAAATAAAACTGGATGTCACATTAAATATCACAATCAACTTTAAATTAAGTAAATGATAAAGTAATTTCTTACTAATGACTGAGATTGAGGATAGAACATGGTCAATAAAAAATGGTTTGCAGCCAGGTATCATGAAGACTTATCCTCAGATCTCATCAAGGATACAATTTTTTTTATTCCAAGTTACACTTGCAAGCACTGTATTATATAGTTTGCACATTAGAACTGCTCAGCTATTCAGCAGCAATATTATCACTCAAAACCAAGGTAACACAACTTATCTTCTACCTCAGATTTTCCAGACATTTGTTAATTCAGCACCGTTTTTCTACAGGTATACTATTTACCTGATTTGTAAGCTACATAAATAAACATAGATTCTTGTCTGATGAGTTATAGTTTGGTCAGATAAAACTGTTCTCTAATTCATCTTTCCCTCAAAAGCTCAATGTCACGAGTAACTCAATCTTCCATGCTATGGCAGCTTAAATTGCATCACAACCTCCAATGTCTTTATTCCTTCATGTAAGATACTGTTCCTTATTAATCATTGCTTTTCTACTCAAGCAAATCCGATCAATTAAATAATAACATTGCACTATGATAAGATTTCCTTCTACATCTGAGGTACCAGTAACAAGGGAGTAATTCACAAACCTAAAATTATTTCTGACAAATATTTAAGTTATTTTTCGGAAAACAGTATTAAGGGAAAAAAAAGCAGTTTTACTTAAAAACATACACCAAAAAAACATGCTTCCAAACCCACAATAATATGTTTAGGATATGGATAATGAATGTAGGCTTGTAGAACAGCAATAGCTTGCTTAGTCATCTGGTCTTTGAATGATACCATCTGGATTTGCTGAGCATATATTGATTTTCAAATAATTGCAATACCTTATGTCTAGGTTTAAACTTAATGACAAATTAACTCACACAACTCAACGTTCTGAGGAAATATGCAATATAGAAATATATGAAGTTCTCAGAAACAAGTTTAGAAATGTTTTTGAAATAAACTACTTGCACCTGATAACTAGCCAGCACTTGATAATTGCTCTGAAAACATCTGAAAACATTTTATATACACATTATATATGTCTTTTGGAGTGTTTGTGGCCACACAGATTTTGTCATTAGTGAAAAAATCAGATGGTTCACTTTTGAGACACAATACTAAGTAGTCATCTTGTCTGCCACACTGAGACTGTGCGTAGGTTTGATACAATAGGTAAAGCTGACGTCTGAAGTCATTTCTGAAAATCCTAAATTATAATGCTATCAAAAAACCTACAATACCAAAAATAAACAACAAAAAACCCCACTAGACAATACAAGACTAGACAAAATTAACTGTTTTATAGCAGCATTGTTCATACATCTAATAAAATTTTACTGGCTCAGCTAAAGTAGTTTTGACTTATTTTTTAAACAAAAATGCAGTTATTCATGATTAAGTTGGTGTCCTACTATGGGCTGAACTGCCATTTTATTCTTCTCTCATCATAAACTGCCTTGTGCTTAAACAGCACTGTACTTTGTCCAACATCAAACCAACAGTGACTCTCTCCAAAGGGAAGGCCGTCCATTTAGATGTGGACAAATGCACCCTAAGCTTTAAGAACATCTTGTGTAGTGTTTGTAAGAATCAAACCTTGAGATACCAAAAGCAATCTGAAAGATTTCACAGGAAGAATAAATACTATCCTTTAATTATTAAAAACAAACAAAAACAAAGTCTGTAATGAACTAAATAAAATAAATTATAAAGAAAAAAAATAATTTTAGCTATTTTATTTAAATGGTGACAACTGACTGAACTCTTCAATCATTTGTTTATTAAAATAGAACAACACTAAAACAAAGCATAATATTTTCTTATTTTATTATCTACACTCAGACCTAAAAATAAGTAGTTCAATTCTACAGATTTCAGAGTTCAACATGCTCTCACTATGGCTAAATAGTGAAATAGTGTTCCTGTTTACAAAATAATATAACGTTTTATATTATTAATAAATATCTGAGGGGTTATATCACCTGCTTTGCAAACATACCTAGGTAGGCGTCTCTCTGGGTTCGTGGAAATTTTCTTCTGAGAAGGCGTTCATAAAGGACCTGCATGCTGGCCTTGGCTAGTTATAGGGATTGCACACACATGACTAGTTACTACACTCCTTTTTTCATCTTTGATTTATTATTTGCCTTAAAGTTAGTAAAAAAGCTTATTGCTAGCCTAGCAATTAGTGCAGTTAGATCAGTACATGAAAGCATATAATTTTGGTGTAATTTCTAGATTAGGTATCACTCATGATATACATTATGCTACCATTCTTTGATTTTCTGAAACCAGTAATACTTAAATGGTCAATTACAGTTACTGAGTCCAACAGTTGTCTCCACATGCTTCTGCAAAATCACTGTCTTTTAAAAAAATTATATGAGAGAGCAACAGCAAAGCGAACAGAAGAAACAAAATTAGGGAGGTTATAATTTAATTGAACATTAAAAAGTGACGATTTGAGATATAAACGGGACTCGAGATTCTCTTCTGCAAAGGTCATATAAAATCTCCACCAAAAAACAGTTCGTTTACTTTAAAAATTAGAAATAAATGCAAGAGAGAGTTTTGTTCTTTGTGAAGTCCAGAGAGCTTCATTTTTTTATAGACATCACAGAAACATGGCTTTTTGTTCCTTTTTAAATTATTATTGTTAACTGTTGATAGATTTTAGAGAAATTAGTGTTAATGATAAGCACTGGTTATTTTACATGAGCAAAGAGTGAGTAATAATAGCATAATTAGTATTTACATTATTAGTTCTTTTTGTTATATCAATTTCCCCAATCAATGTATATACAAAATAACTGCAATAAATGAAAAAAAAAAAAAGATTCAGAAATAAGAAAATAATTATAGCAGAAACTTAAGAATTAAAACAAAAAGCAAAATACCATAATAACAAAATAACAACACAGGAAACAAACCATGAGCAAAATATATACAATGTATGTTAAATGTAAGTACTAATTTTCTTTTAATTTATTTATTTATTTTGAGTATTTCTTTTCAAGCTTGTATCTCGTTAGGGTAAGCTAAGTCATCCAGAGACATGACTAAAGGTCTGATTCAACTACCACCGAAGGTTTTAAGGGGTGTTTTTTTTTTTTTTTTTTTTTTGTTGTGATGTTAATGAAGACTAAAAGATACCTTCCGACTATGTAATTTGATTGTCAGCTTCTTTCCATTACATGTATTTTGTAAGAATGTTCTAGGGGAATTTAAGGTCCTACCTGAACCATTTAAGTATCAAGACACAATCTTAGCCTGTCTTTACAATAACAATAGTGCCAACAGATTCTATTTGGCAAAAAGTGCATTTTGTCCTTA
This sequence comes from Anas platyrhynchos, assembly GCF_047663525.1. Taxonomy (NCBI): domain Eukaryota; kingdom Metazoa; phylum Chordata; class Aves; order Anseriformes; family Anatidae; genus Anas; species Anas platyrhynchos. Next base: position 89,998,027 of record NC_092589.1, read on the forward strand.
CAAGACAGACTAAAAGTTGAGTCATTCATATAATAGGGTGTTTCCCTCCATATCAAGATTAAGATAACTGACACAGAAATACTCTGTACTGTAACTGTAGCAGTACTTTTGTTTCTACAAAGAAAACCCTCAGTTTCTGGTATTTTTCTATGCACAGAGTTTTAACACACTTGTTTCCTTTGTGTTCTTGAGTTATTAAATTCCAGCTCAGTTTGAATAAAAAGATTTTAGATATACAAGATGTATGAAATCAGAGCCAGTTTAGCCTAGGAAAGGGGTTATTTTTAATAACCATCAAAAGGAAAGTGATATATTTTATTAAATTCAACATACCTAGTTCAATTCGGTGAGAAGAGGGGAGCTCCTTTGTTATCATAAGGAAATAGCTATGTAACCCTTTGAAAGCAAGCAGCAAACTGGCACAAAGTGTATAGTGGAAATTATAGGCATGACTGAGGAAAGACTCTGAAACAACAAAACTGCAACCCTAGGAAAAAGAAAAAAAAAAGAAGAAAGATTTAGGCACATACTAATTTCATACAATAAAGGACGTGTTAACAATGTAAATTGCCTGTTTTTATGAATCTCATCCATCTTTTTGCAATTTTCAACAGATTGCAATATCTTAAATAAGGCAAAACAACAAATACTGTAAGCTTTCATTTGCACAGTTTTGAAACAGGTAACGTAGCCTTCTGGAACAATTCTTTTCCCATATTTAAATTATATAATATTCCCATATTATTATTTCCCATATTATATTATATTCCTGGCACAGCAAAGTAACTCTAACACAGTTCATTTTTTATCAAACAATACTTGTGCAGAAAAGATAAAATTCATACCACCCAACAAAATACAAATGAAATGTTCAACTGAAGTTTTCTTACATCTGCTGATAACTGCTTTGTGTAGTTATTGCCAAAGACCACGCTTTCAAGAGAAGGAATCACAGAGTCCCTGTTTTGTGCTGGTGCATTTCTGTTCAACCACGTATTCTTCACTGGGCGAGGGAAACTGCAAAAAGCACAAATGAACCGGTAAGCAAGATAAACAGTGACTGCAATGGATGACACGACTTAATGAAAGAAGAAAGCTTTACTAAAATTAGGCAAAATTCTATTTAAAGAGAAAACAAAATCCCCTGGTTTCATTTACTTTAGAGAAGGTAAATGTATCATTTGCAGAAATCATCGCCACTACAGTAGCAACTGAGAACTGAGAAGATAGCCATCAGAAGATGCTCAATTTGTATTGGGCTCCATGATCCTTGTGGGTGGCTTCCAACTCAGGATATTCTATTAACAGCACCTACTTCAGTCACTAACTACAGTCAGCAGCAGATCTCAGTGATTAAAAACATGAATAAATATTTACACATACAAATATACATGTATAAATACCAATGTTTATACATTCCTTCTCTCTTCTCTGGTTGTGGGTATTATCTCTCTATTACATTGCATACTCTTATTTCTAATAAAAACAAACTCAAAATTTTGTTCAAGGTAACTCAGAAAACAAGCTTCTCCTCACTCTGAACCTTGGGTTACAAAATCATAAAGAAAACTACGTTGACTTAACTTCTTCCTAAGTATTCAGTTCTCATAACGTTTCCATTTGGACACCCAATACTTTATTTGTATTTTATTAACAAGAGATTACCTTATCAGGGGCTGATGCAGAGCAACCAAAGAAGCATGGACTATAACCGAAATGACAGAAAGGTGGAAGTAATCAAACATAACATTGACGTAATGGTGAAGGCCCCGGTGTAAGTTAAAGTGCAACTTTAAAGTTCGGCTACTAATTGGCTGTAGTGTGCTCAGGTCATCTGGTCTAAGAATAAAAAAAAACAAATACATACAATTACAGTGACCACATTCAAGGTGCAATGTGCAAGCAAGTTATTAATAACTGATGCAGATAACAATACTGCATTGGTCTATACTTTGGAATGCAATAATATCTACCCCAGAGGAGAGAAAAAAAAACAGAATGAGTCAAACCAGTTATGAAATCTTAACAGACTTCAGTGTTGGATTTCTTTCTTACTCTCATATACGTCTAATATGAGCACAGTACATCTATATATAGCACAGATTTAATTAGTTTAAAAAGTTAACATATGCTGTTGCTTTAATAAAATCTTCTATATTTAAACTTACGAATAGTCTGTATCCGTGAAGTGTAGATCTAATGTTAGCAGAAAATTCATTTCATTAAGAGACTCCTCAATCTGAAAAGAAATCGTGGAATTGTGAAATCTTTCCATGTCTCTTATTTATACTAATCCAAACTGTACATAACAAGGATTTAAGTATCTGAATATAGTTAAATCAGTTAATGGATTACCTTCCTCTCATCTAACAGCATTTTTATTTTGAAAATCATCACATCGTTCACAGACACTTCCTCATTTTTGTACAGAATCTGAAATGTTTTACTGCAAACTATATTGTCATGGATTGAAGCAGGAAAGGCAAGATCTGCACCTGAAAAGAGAAACAAGGATTAATATTATTGGCCTAGCATCTGGCAACTCCAGAGCAACTAAGTGAATTTCCCATTACTATCAGTTCCATGACCACAATTAAAACCATAACACCAACAATATCTGTGGTTTTCCATTTCAGTCAGCAACTACTGGAATTTGAAGGGAAGCACTTTGTTTCTAAGAAATGCTTTATCAATATTTTTCAATGTAATTTACTTTTTATACAATTTCTAGATTGAAGAATCTAATTTGCTCCAAGTTGGAGTGAAACGCTCTAGGCATCAAAAATTTTAATAACCCCCCTGAAGTCTGTCTTGTTTCATTCACCATTCGTGTTGTTTTACAAGGTTTTACCACACTAAGAATTCGGAATTAACTATCGATGAGGCAGAGGTTAACTGATACATATCACTCCATTGAATTAATCAAGAGCAGCAGTGGTTCCTCCTTTCCTTCCAGATCTTTGCATATTGCTCTGGCCAGACTAGTTCCAAGTATATCACCTGAACCTTTCATTTCCTGCTCAGGATGATATTTCTGCTTTCAATTCAGAAGCTGTTCACCATGAAGAGTGCACAAGAGAGTGATATATGGCTGGGGAACCCGCTGCCAAGAAAGGTCAAAAGACTTTTGGAAGCAATGAGAAAAGGAATAGTTTTAAAAAGTTACTGAGGAAGTATTTAGCAATAATTACTATCCAAGGGTTATCACACAGGAAATATGATGATGGCCACTACCCTGTGAAACAACACATAAAAGAAGGCGGAATTTGGAAGAACTAAGTCAACAGAAATATCGACAGTTTCTTATCTCTCCTCACCAAGTAGCCTCAACAACATTAACCTCTCTCAGAACACTGAGTCTGATAAGTTGTGCAAATGGGAGCGTGAAACATTTTTTAAAACATTTTGATTCTTCTTAATCAATCACTTCAAAGAAGTCCACAAAAGAGAAAGACATCTGCAAAGTTGGCGCTTCGCAGGTTTGGAGTCTACAGACCACTGACAGAAAATCACTGCCTGAGTCTGCGTACAGCAAACACTCCCACTCTATAACCTTCGTTATTGTTCAACCTTCCAACAGAAGCTAGAAACCAGTAAAAAGATTTTTTTGTTGAAGTGCTTTGATACGCATCATTGATCTAGGTCTCTTGGACAAAATAACTACAAAGGATGACTCATTAAATGGCAATTCCCCTAAATAACGGCACGTTCACCTTGCACCAGTCCTTGTCGCATGCTGCAGGTGAAGGGCAGAGAGGGCAGGGTTTCACGTTACGTGTAAGCTGCCAGAACCACACACCATCAGCAGAAGGGATTCTGCCACTGCATGTGGATAGAAAAGAAGTAATGGAGACACATGGCCAAGGTCCGCTTCCTACGCGCTGTCCAGCTCTGTGAGTTACAGCTCTCAGTTCTGCTGACTTGAGAGTAACGTGAAACTGCATCCTCAGAAGTGAGAGAAGGGGAGAAGAGGCAAAGCCAGCACCAGGAACAGGCTGAGCCACGTCTACCTGGGAATCAGGGTCTCACATCAGTCAGGACTGAATTCATTCTTGTGTTGTGAACCTGTGAACATGGTCATCTTGTGTCTAAACTGCCTTACAGAAGAACATCAAACAGGAGATAACATACAGACTACAAATTCCTAATCTGTTCTCTTAATTTCCTAAAGGATTCCTCCATCTCCCTTCAAGTCACAAAAATGCCAGGAGACATTCTCAAGTCCAGGCCTAAGGCAAACAGCTTGCCGTATCACCACTGTAATGACACTTGTCCTGGGTCTGCAGGAACTCAAAGGAACTGCTAAAGGACACGGGAAATAGAAATGTAAGGGAAATAGAAATGTAAGAAACATACAATGGAAATAGAAATGTAAGAAACATGGATTTAAATAAGCACAGGACCTCATGAAAAGGTAGGAAGAACTGGGCAAGGGATGGAAGAAGCAGCAAAGGATGGAGAAACAGGATAGAAGGAGGAACAGGAAGAAAGGAACAAATGAGCACGTACAATTAAACTGGGGAAATAAAAGGAAGAATTAGATCAGAGAGTCCGCAGGTGAGGGGAAAACACAGCTAGGGTAAGGAAACTGTTGGTGACTTGTGGACAGGCTGGGGAGAATGAGAAATAGCTAGGCGAGATGACTTGGACTAGAGTGGGAAAACTGTGACTGCCAAAAAAAAAAAAAAGCAGCCATACCCACTCTTTTGTTGATCAAAGTGGGGAGAAACACACAAGCTGCTGTGGCACAAACTGAGAGAGTGATCTGAAAAGGACCCCGGTTTTGGGGGTTTGGAGGGTTTGTATTTTTGTGAAATGGTTGCTTATCTGAACTGAACTGAGTTTCCCAATTGGCTTTCCAGGCCAAATCAGACACTTGTGTCAATACAGTGCATGGAGCAATACGAAGGTAAAGAGTAGCAGCTGGGGGAACCACAGGCCGATTTGTTTTGACAGCACCGCTGATCTTAACTCCTGTCAAATTGCAGTCTTTAATGCTTTGCCTACTAATGAGCGACCAAAGAGCTAACACATCACAGAATTTATTAACAAAACTGCAGCTTTCTGAGATTAGCTGGAGACTGTTCTAAAATACACCATGAAATGGAAATAAAACATTCTTTTAGCAATATCAAACATCATTAAGTGATGCTATTAAAATTTATGTTTTATTAGAGTGAAAGGATCAGCCTAGCATAGCTAAATTCCCTAAACAACCCTACACTTTGCCACTGAAATGGAATAGCCATGGTTTGTAAGAATTATTTATTTACTTCACATAAATCAAAGCAAACATAAATATGCAGGAAGCCTGATTAAAATTCAGTGTCTAAATTGTGGTTCTTCTCAAAGTTGCTTTTAGAACAGTGTCAAAAATTCAGGTTTCAGCATCCCAGTTTTATATCCCATTTTCTCGGACTGCAGCATGTTCTTCTACCTGGCATTTCCAGGAATTTCATCTGTCACTTGAAAACTTCATTCATTTCCATTTTTCACATTTCTACAGCACACTGAGGTGTGGGCTGTACAGAACTAGAAGAGTGCTAACAGGTTTCTCCAGTTCAACTTGCCTCAACAAAGAAACCAAAAGGCAGTTCTGCTTTCTAGGTCAGGTACAGGAAAAAAATGGGGGGAAGTGGGAAGAAAAGGTGGGGGGGGAAGGAGGGTAAAAAAGGGAAGAGGGTGTAGCTAATTCTGTGCAGGGACTTAAATTAATTTTCAATTTTGCTGCTGGACAGCAAGAGAGCAAGCTTGCAAACAGCAAGACAGGATCCTTTCAGAGCCTTCTTGGAAGGGAAAAAAGGGGAGGTGGTATGTAGCATTCTATATAATTGCTTGTATCTGAAGTTCTCCCCTACTTTGAGGATATCTAGTTAAATGAGAACTGTCCTTGGTAACCTTAGTCCAAAATATAAGAAGACCGAGCATATCGGGGAAAAAACAAAAGATATTAACATAAAGGAATCACCACGTTTCACTACCAGCAAAGAGAATTAACAGAGGAAAATCAGTAACACAAATCTTGCAATCAACTTTTGAGTCTAATTGCTGAAGAGAAATTATAATTTACATTTCAATTGTGTCAATGACTGAATTAAATCACTTTTGTATTAGTTATAACAATACAAGACAAAAAGGATGCTCCCTTAATTAACAGGTCGAGATAATGGCCTCGCTTACTAAAAGGCTTTGCACTTACCAGTTGCGTGTAACAAACTAGCTTCTAACTTGTGTGGAATTCTTGGAGGAATTTTCATAGATGCACGGATCTGGTAAAAGCTAAAGGAAAAGACAGTGATTTGCAACACGTGCTGTACAGTACATCTCATTTACCATGTGCACTTACATACAATGGCAAAGGCAGGAACACAAACTGAGACAGGGGAACAGAGCAAGGGAGAGTAAAAAGCTTAAAACTGTGTTTTTGTGTGTCATCACCCGGATGGATAAGAATATAAGAAGGAAGTCTGAACACAGCTAGACTTTCCACACTCCATGGTGTAAATGGAAGTCTTTATGTAGATACAGGGTAATTTATTGGAGAACTGATATGAGTGAAAAATCAGGATCATTGGCTACACACACACCCATCTCGTGATGATTTACCATGTAGCACATCTATAGGGCTCCAGCTCTGCTGCTGAGGAAACTATTTCTGAAACCGCAGCACACACAGCACCAGGAACCCCACAAAATACCCTGCTTGCCAGACACTCTTGACATTGCCTGTCACCACCACCACCCGGTGCAAACAGAGGGTCACACTAAGCAAAATATGGCAGCACTTGAGTATGAAGACATAGCGCTACTGCCTTTGTGATAGCAAGGGCAGCAGCTGCAGGCATAAAGACTAAAATAAAATAAATTAAACAAACAAAAACCACCACCAACACAAAACCTTCAGTCTTTGTTTTCTGAGTCTCTGCCCCCACTTTTAATGAGCTTTTAAACCTGTTCAGCTCCATGTGGTTCCCAAGCTTGTTTTTGATCTATGATCCCTAATTGTCTCATATACTGATTTTATGGGACTCCTCACGTGACACAAGCACCCATAAATACACACTTAGATGGTGTGTTCTCTCCATCTCATCCCGTTTCAGGTAATTTGTTTTTATTTTAAGGGGTGAGGTGCAGCCAGACCTGCACGAACTTGAAACCACCGAAGCGAGGGAGCAGGAACATCCTCAAGCAGAGGCAGAAGCACAGCCTCAAATACCTTTTGTATGCAATTTCCCTTCTGTATTCCACTCAATCTCATCTCTCATTTTCATGGTCTGGACTATCCAAACTATCCCTGCTTATTTCTTGCTCCAGTTTTGGTTACTAGCACCTCTGCTACACCTGACGATCCAGCAGTTCATCAGCAAATGATGCATCTATTTCCTAGTCTGACAGTCAATCAATAAAAATAATTCTTAATTTAATCCTTCCACAAAACTAATAAATCAGCTATAGCCTGGTCAAAACTATGTATCAAAGAATACATTATAACAGAAGATACTTAATAAGTCAGTGATGTGGCTAGAGGTAAGAGTGGAGAGCAGAATCATTCCTGAAGGCAAAGAAGATTCCAAATACATTTCCTAAGTGATTCACAACCAGTAAACTCTGAATTAATTTTGCACTGGATTAAAAAGTATTATATTAACATTAAGAGTGTAAGGCATCAAGGCGATTAGGAGAGCCCTCTCGTCAATACCCCAGCAGGATGCAATCCACTGATGTCTCCTTTCCCGTGGGCCAGATGCAGCCTCCATCATCCAGTCAGTTACTCATTTCACCACACTGAGGACACGTCCTCACAATACTCGATAACCTCAGCAAGGAGATACTTCTCAGCAGCTCCAGTTTCGCAGTAAGCATTTCTGGATCCCCAGTAAGCATTTCTCAAGAGCTTGACACCCCACGAGCCACATCTTCTCACGACCCAAATGACTAGAATGTGCTAGCAGACCACAGTGCTTGTTGCTTCAGGTATTATGAAAAGAATGTAAAGTAATTGGTGTGGTTAAATATTATTTCTCAGTAGTTCAGAAACACGCCACGTATTTTATTTCATGTCACTCTAACCTTCTACCAAGCTGAGCCCCTTTACCAGCCTTTAAAACAGCCCAAATCTGCACCATTCGCAGTTCATATTTAGAGCCAGGTCTACAGAGCATAACTTTAACTATAGCTTAAAAACTTGAACAAATGTGGAGAGATGACTGAATTAGGACTGCAACAAGGTATCACGCAAGGCAATATCCCTATTAAACCAGTAAGACCCATTTGTCCTGGTGATGCTACTAAATGACTGTTTATAAACCAGGCCTCAAAGAGAACAATAATCAATCGAATTGTTCACGCTTAGAATGTAATTTGTGAAACCAAAGGCCATTGTGACACCCTTACATTTCCTATTATTACATTCAATTCATCAAAAGCAGTGTACTCGACCCTGTATCCAGTAAACCCGATGGATTTTGATGTGAGGTTAATGTGGAGATGGGGGTGTATTTCCTGCTTGTTTGAGACAGGTGGCTTTGATATTCAGCACAGATTTAAACTGTAAGCAGTTTATAACATAAAACATTTACCTGTTAATCTGAAAATTTAAATCCTGTAGGAGTTCATTTTAGGGCAATTTTTTAAATTTTAATTTCCAATCTTGTGCCCAGGTCTTTGAAACAATTATGTAACTGCATCAAGATATTTAAATAACAAGCCCAACCTCCTACACAGTATTTACCCAAATTAATCACTGCCACTCATCTTTAAATACCATATAGATTAAGGATCTATCTGCAAATGTAATACTGTGATACTGAAACAGGGTATTTAATTTACAATGGGACTGTATTTGTAATGCATAAAACAAGGAAGCGTTCTCTAAAGCTGAGACATTCCTCATGCGACAGCAAGTTTCTAAAAGAGATTTCAAAAAATGCACAAATGTGGTTACTCTCTTCTCCCCCAGCCCTGCTCTCCTCATCTTTCCATCTCTGTTTGGTTCAACTCATCGATGTGTGTCACACTCCTTCCTTTTCTATTAAAAGCAAACAAACAAACAACACAATGCCAATGCAAACCAATGACTTCCATCTATTTCCCCTACGAATATGGAACTGAAGCATCGTCTGGTTCTGATGGAGTCTACAAGTGACCCATAAACCTGCTCTATTCAATTGCATCTGCTTGGGAGTCCAGATAACAATTCAGCACCAAAGGACTTGTCACATTCAATTATCCCAGATATCCTTAAAATACTCTGCAAGTAGGATCTGAATACAATCAACTCTCCATTATCTTATCTTTGTAATGGGAGAACGAAGGTATTCTGGATAGTGGAAAATCCCAGACAATAATGATGTTACGGATGCTGGCACGAAGGAAGGTCAGGGCTGGCATGCACGTTCTTAGGAGAAGCTGAGAAAACTGAATTTTTCCAGCCTCCATTTTTTCTGGATGGGTTTTTTTGAACAAGAATTCTTGATTCTTTTACTGTATTTGGAAACAAACAAACAAAAAACATGTTACAACCTTTCCCTTAGTCCCTCTCTTAACTGTATTAAATGAGGAAAATATCATATATTACTGGATGATCTGAACTAGATGATCTTTGAGGTCCCTTCCAACACAGGCCATTCTATAATTATATATATGAGAACATCAGCATCCATATGTAAGGACCCTTGGCTAGCTTTTGTTCCATGAGATGAACCAAGTATTTAACTAAACAGGGAATAAAACCAAGAGAAATATCACCAAGAACTGTCATTTTTACAGTGTGATGGAAGACGCACTAAAAACCCCGACCAGAAGCAACAGCCTGATATATGATAGTTGCTGGATCACTTTATAGATTTTGCATTTATAAGACCCACCACCTGATAATTCATGTAAGATGATGTAAGATGGTTTTGGCATTTTAGAAGCTTAGGCTACAGCAGCAGCTCACGAAGCAGAATCTGAAGGTGAGTCACTGCAGCATGGGCAGTGCCCGAATCCAATCTGGGAAGAAAAGCAGAGCGAGAGCTGGATGAAGGTCTGGCACCACACGACAAAATGATTCTGAGCAAGTCTTTAGCACCGTTTTGTCAAGGCAAAGCAACACAAGCAGGCGACAGCTGCATGATGCTTGCTGATACAAATGATATGAAAGAAAGTCTCCAAAGGGAGACTGAGCAAAGTGAGACTCGAAACAGCCTTCCTGAGTGTTATGAAACTATTTACAAGGTGCTGCAAAAACAGCTCTCCTGATGGGTGATCAAATATGCAACACATCTTTCAGGTACTTTGATCTTAGTGGGTAAGAACATCCAGAAGAGCTCAGATGGATGTCATCAAAAGAATCCAATATTACAATAAATTGCCTGTACCGAGGCCTTTTAGACCATGGACACTTGGCAGAAATTCTTAAGTCTGAAGGAATAAAGTAGATACTTGCCCTCTTATGGAGGATCATCATTCCTGTAAGAGGAATTCCCATCCAAGGCTTTTTAAAAGCTTCACCTTGTTGGAGGAAGAGCAAGCAATTCTGAAACCTCTACAGACACCACTGCATTCAAAATTATGAAGGTTTATTTTCTTCCTGCATTATCTCACTTCCCCCAGATTCCACAGCTGAAACACGGTACTTATTCCTGATATCACTGCTTTACCTGGAGAATGAGGATTCATTACCTGGAGACAGGGGTCACTGCAGGGTTTACTCCCTTGTGGGCCCCTATTTGTCCTTCCCATAGATAAGATAACTCAGTACCTATGGAAATGCATTCTGCTCATTTCCCAAACACCATCGGGCCATCCACCCCTCAGCAAAGGAAACCTTGACTATTGCTAGCAAGGCTCTACAGTGGCAGACCATCCAGGCACGCGCCTTGTTAAAGCTAGAAGCACAGCCAGGTTTTGACAAAGATGATGATCCCTCTTTACTCAGCACTCATTAGACCACATCTGGAATCACGTATCCAGCTTTGGGACCCCCGGCTCGAGCAAGTTCAGCAAAAAGCCATCAAGTTGGTTGGGCTGGAGCACAGGAAAAAACGGCTGAAGTCACTAATGGAGGACTTCTAAAAATCCAAGGGATATCTGTCAACCCAAGTCTATGTAGTACGCTAAACGTGTGCACATGCTGAGGTACACTGTCTCATTTGGTCCTGAAAATAACCATATGCAAGTCCATAATCATGTTATTAAACCTGCAGCTTAGTGTCCTTACTACAGACCTTGTAGAAAAAGTCCTTCTGAAAATGGTAGGTAGACTAACTGCTCTCCAGTGGACAGAGGAGATATTTATTGCCCACACTGCATGAAGGATTCAATCTTTTTCAAATGAGCTGCATTAAAATCTTCAAGATGCAGGATCTGGCATAAGCCAGAATTACGTTCTGACACTGCAATATTGTCAGGTTTCTTTTTTCACTGGGATCATCATTTAGGTAGCTTATATTTTTCCATTAAATGTGTTGAAAAGCATCATTTATAATCTGAGCAAGAAGTGGGTTCGACAATAATTGGAATTTATCTTGCTACTAACAGAAAAGGAAATATAAGAAGGAATGGTTATTTGACTTTTGAATGCTCCCACATGGAACCAGAGGCAGTAATGCGTGCAAATGCAGTCAAAAAGAACAACCATTATTAAAACAAAAATCTCATGCATAAGAAAGTGTATGTGCTTTTACAGAGATGGCCGCATGAGCATTTACTTGAAAAACACTTACTTTGCCGGCTAAAGCACATTCCAAGGGAAGCATACGTCCTGAAAAAGCTTTATAATACAGTTCATCATTGAGGTAAAAGTTTTATGCAGTTCCTCTTGCCAAGCAGAGGACAGGCAGAAATGCACACAGCAGATTCTGACCTTCCCTTGTCCCTGAGTCCCCGTGTGCTCAACGCACACACAAATGCCTTCAGTCACACTAACATGAGCAAACACTGAACATCTTGGACTGCAGCACTCATGCACAGCAGGTCACCTGCAGGGCAGCTCCTACATCTATCAGTCCTCAAAACGAGGGGACAGCTGTGACCCTGCAGATGTAAAACCTCAGGAGAGCTCCTGGGACCTACCAAACGCGCGGCCCTGCTGAAATCCACGTGCTCAGGTGCAGACCACCACTGAGACTTCTCTCCTTCTCTGCTGTCCAAGGGGACATCAAAGAGACGGTTGTGGCAGAGCAGCTCAGGCAAGCAAGCTTCACTTGGTGCACAGGCAAATGCAGAACAGAAACTCCCACTGCACTGAGGGGTCGAGGCAGCCACGTATTAAAAGAATCCAAGAGTGACAGAAAGAACATTGCCTACTTCTGTTCAACATCTCTGTCCTACAAGCTGAGCCCCTTGCTACTACAGAGATCCCACACTACTAATTCTTTCAAGGATTCATAAAAATCCATCTTAAAAGCAATGAAGGTGTTTGGCATTTCACACAACCGGTCACAACCTTTTACTGCTAAATGCCAGCATCCACACATTTTTCAAGGCAATCTGAGCCTGCCTGTGATGTTTGGAGCATTTCAAATGACCTTGGAGCACAAAACCTCTATTTTAAACGTTGCTACAAATTATTCAGAATTATTTGGTATCCTGTTAAAGTTAAAACTAGTTACAGAGCTTATCCAAACAGGGAAGCAGTTGATACAGGCATAGAATACACACAAAACTTCCCATCCTACACTCACCTTGTGTAAGTGCTTCCAATCTATAGCACCAGGAGATTACACTCTGCTGTCATTGTGGGGTTTCTGCCATTTAACAAATTCCATTTCAGATCCTTGAACAACAGGAAATCATTGCGCCCCGAAGACTTTGTTTGAACTCTTTTATCAAACCTATCTATGAAAAATCCAGGTATTTTTCAGATGGGTAAGGCTATTTTTATTAAGAAATAAAGCAAAACAATTGTTAAGCCAAAAGTCTGATGACATTTATTTGGAAGCATTTATTTGGAATACCTCAAATAAGTCACAGCAGCTTGTTATGAAACAGGATCATATACGACAGGGGAGACCAGAAAGTAAATGCAGTAGGGATTTTGCCTTGTTACTACACAAAGCTTTTCCCCATATTCCTACCAGCAGCAGCTCGGGCAGAATTCCTGCAGTGGCTATCAATGTTTGTTTAAAAACTTGAAAGGGAAATACTCTTGAACCACAGTATTTTAAGAGCCACATAAATGTATAGTAATAGCTCTCATTTAATCAAGTAACTCTTAACTTGTATCAGTCTGTGTTTATAATTTTAGTTCCCCTTTTATTTCCTGTTATTACTGAAGGGAACAAAAAAAGAAATCATGCTATCTTGCCTCTTTAAATTATAACAGCTCCATGAAGCTCATCTTCAGAGCTAATGATTTCCTACGTTCCCTAATAAGAGAACTTCCTAACTGTACTTATTTAGCTTTATTTTTTTTTAGTTGATTTATTGATTCAGGATAGTAGCATCATAAATGGTGTATTACAAGTGTGTATCTGCTGACTGGCTCGACAGCTTTCTGGGGACAAAGGTATGGGATGCAGAGTTTTGCTGGCACGTAGGGCCACCGTTTTTTCCAAAGCTCCACCTCTTGCAAACAGGCAGTGGTTCTTACTCAGACACATCATAACATGTTAATTTTGAAATCAAGGTTTAGCAAACACAACAGATGGGAGACCAGAAGACAAGTCTGACAACTCATTTTCTGGTACTTACTGCCAATGGTCTTTCAAATCTTTTTTTCAAGCTTTGCAGCTGTGCAATTCTGTTCCTCTCATCTGCCAGCAATCAAATACACAAGCTTTACAATTCACTTTGTGACTTGCTTTCATGAAATGCAATCTCTGTTTTAAAAGCAAATATATCATACATTTAACCAGAAACAGAAATTCAGGTACCACAGAGGAAATTCTCACAAAAACATGTGACCAAAAATGCACATTAACTGTCCATCATGTTGTATGTACGATACATTACATAAAGGTGTTACTCTTTTAACCCTTACTAACATCTTCATCTTCCCCTGTAGAAAGCTACATCACTCAAGGAAGTCACATCAGCTCCTCAAGTTCATTTTTTTGGTCTGCAGCAGAATTCAAGATCTGTTTGTCTAAATTCTTCTTCAGGTGATCCAAAGCATTCATAAATGTCAAATGAGTATGGTGAGCATTCAAGACATGAACTCAGGAGATTCCTGAACACACCACTTCTTACCCATCCGTGTAAAGGAAACAACTTGCTTCTCTTGGATGGACTTTTTTGTATTTTTTATTTTTGCCAAGTTGGAGCCACCTCCTACAGCTAAAACATCTTCATTCTCTCCTGTACCTTTACAAGAGCAAAGTTAAAAATCCAAACTCACCAGAGTTAACCTTCAGATACCAGTTTAAATTGGCTTGAAAATGAGCCTAGACTTTTAAAATATAAGGACTTGGAGGGGAAAAAATGAATAAAGAGCTCTGTTTTCCCCCTTCACTCTGCCCTGCCCTCCCAGACCCTTACTCTTGCCCCTGTGCTGCGGTGTATCAGCCTGTTCCCAGCTACACCAGCATGCTACCTGCAGACAACACTGCCACTGGACTGGTCCTGCAGCGCTCGTGCGGGAGCTCTGACAGCACAACGGGAGGGCAAGAAACAGCCAGGAGCAAGGAGAGGAGAACCTGCGAACTGGCACTGCCACCCAAGCTCCGTATCCCCAAATGACAGCTCAGGGAAATCAGAACTGACGCACCTGATGTCTGCCCCTATCCTGTACCCTGCGGGCAGGGATGCCAAGCGAGGTGAAGGCAGCAGCTGAAGCAGAAGGTTTCTTTCAACACATACTCATCTCTGGGCTGCTCCCTCTCAGCCTGAGGTGTGCTGATGCAGCAGACTCTCCTGTTTGAGATGTCTTCCCAGCACAGAGGCTGAACTACAGGCACCTCTCTCCGAATGAGGTCCAGCCTTACAGTTCATAGCCCGGAGGCTGGTTGGTGACAGGCAGGGATCCCACTCCTCTGTTTCACCTTCTGCTCCTGCACTGGCACCGACTAGCAGTGAGCTTGTGGAAGGTGAGCCAGGGAGACAAACTGGCAAAAGCAGAACCATGTCCTGTGTTTTTTTGTTTTTTTTTAATTTTTCTGCTGGCCTAGCATTTTGAGCTGACCCACCATAAGGCAGAAAAGCCACACTGCAGGCAAAACAAAGTTATGTGGATAAACATGAATGTGTTGAAGAGCTCAAATATGTACTTATGCCATCTTAGCAGCCTAAGCCTGGAGCGCCTCTAACCCTCTGAAGTGTCTTGAGCTTCTCACCTGTCAACACAAGTCAGAGCTAGGAAAGGGGAACAAGTTCAGGAGTATGAAAAATGGCTAAAAATCTGAGAGTGCGAAAAGTTATTTTGTATGGCATACAGTAACTGGCAAAGGTACCAGGAGATTTAAGGAGGGAAAGAGGAAGATTTTAAGGAGAGATGTGAAGCAACACGAGTCTTTTGTCACTTGCCTGGTGACAGGATGAGGGGGAGTGGGCTGAAGTTGTGCCAGGGGAGGTTTAGGTTGGATATTAGGAAGAACTTCTTTACTGAGAGGGTTGTGAGGCATTGGAACAGGCTGCCCAGGGAAGTGGTTGAGTCACCATCCCTGGAGGTCTTTAAAAGATGTTTAGATGTAGAGCTTAGGGATATGGTTTAGTGGAGGACTGGTTAGTGTTAGGTCAGAGGCTGGACTCGGTGATCTTGGAGGTCTCCTTCAACCTAGATGATTCTGTGATTCTTGAATAAAGCACCTGATGGAAGCAGAAGCAGCAGGCCTGGAGGTGTGACAGGGCCTGGCTCCATATTCAGATGAAGCTGTATTTCTCACACCATCCAATAAACTGCTGCCTGTGATTACAGACTCAGATCTGTATAAATGTACGAATAGATGTACATGCAGCAGAAGGGGCACAACAAGACCCAATGCCAGAACCTCCTGTCGTACCACAAGGCAGTCAACACTGTGGAATACTGAATGGCATTTGAAGAAGCAGAGAAAGATGTTTAATGGATGTCAAACTAACTTAAAGGACTAACATAATCATCTTTCTGCTATAACCACGTGCACAAAAATAGGTCAGAACACTTAGAAATGTCAGATTTTTCCCTAGTTTTCATTACCATCACATAGAGATTGGTCTGAACTGTAAGCCAATGCAGAATCTACATGCTACAAAAAAGTGCTGCTGAACTTGTGAAAGAGTCTCAAAATTAGCAATTTTAATGACTAAGCATGTATTTAATGCAACGTTAAAGCTGCTGCTGCTGGCACACGCCACTGCAGAATCCTCAGCTCAGTAAAAGTCAGATTTAGAAAGAGAAGTCACATACTCAAGAAACCACTACACAGATGTCTTCAACCAGCACCTCAGTGAACACCTGCTCTCATTCTACCTTCATACAACACACAGAAGCTAATTATATTGTTCTAAAGGTTAAAATAAAAAAGGGTTTTATCTGGAGAAAATCATTTTATATTCAGTTCTGTCTCCATTGTCATTTACCTTCTCACTAAACTGAGCTCACTGATCATGTTTCTGCTGGCAGTCTTCACAGCAGGACAGCCCCATGCCATGCTGACACTCGATCTTTATAGCACCATGTGAAATGGTACCTGGTCTTACTAACACAAGGCACATCTTTCTTTGATCACAGGAAGAAAGAATTACACACAGACCTCCAAGCGTAGTCCTCAAAGGAGGCCATATGACATAAGGCATGTCATAATTACATTTAACCTTATTGTCACACAAAACAGTTACACCTACCACAATGCTACCAGGTTCCAGCAAGAGATTAAGATAGCATAAGCACATATTTGAGCACTTTTTTTCTTAAAAAGTGAATTTTGATGAATTCAGTGTCTAGAGGATATGTCTGACTCATTCAAAATAATGAACTTCAAATGTTATGTTTTTAAGTTTCATTCCAGAAGGACGATGTAGAAGAGCTAAAGCCTGAACAAAATTCAGGTGACTTGAGATTTTAACCCAATATCTGCGAAGTCTCAAACATGTAGTAAATAGCCATGAACATTTGACAAATCCTGAGTTGTATTTTTGAACAAATATTGGCTGGGGGAGGGTTGGAGGAAATAAAAAAGAGAAGATTTTGTAAAACATCCCTCCAGTACAACTACAATTACCAACTGGTTGAGCACGCTTCAAGAGCTTTATTTTTTCAGCTAACTCAAAGGGAGCAGTGCTCAATTTACACTTACTTTTCCGATTTCTACTCTCAATAAACGTAGGGCTTTTTATTTTTAAAAGGCACAATTCTAAAGGACCATGATATGGTACTTCAAATGGTTATTCCTCTTTGGGAGCACACCATGTTGTTGACCCCTCAGACATCCTGCATCAGAAGGGCTAATTGGATATTTGATCATACTAACATGTATCTTCTGAAGCACTACCAACAGAGGATATGACTTTCTTATACCTCATTCCCAGTTTTACCCATTCTTGCCTCAGAGCAAGAAGGGCCTGTGTATGTGCATCCACCACTGAACCAGAATCAGAAATTGATCCACCTCTAAAAAATATGAATAAAAGAAGAAAAGTATCTGCATTTTTTTTCCCAGACAGAATATTCCCGTTTTTACAGCCCAGCCCTCCAAATCTTGAATCTGCAATACTGCTATTCATATTGCTGTACAATCATAAGCTGAAGAACAGTGCTTATCTTGCAACTGTTAGACAAATTTGACAGCTTTCTTCTCCCTTTGAAGAGATGGCATTACATTAAGGAAAGATCAGAGCACAATACTTCAGAAGATACGCGACACGACAGAAGGGAGTTCAGAACACTTACCTCCAGAAAGCTGTGTCATACACTAATGTAGTTTGAAAGCAAAAGTTCGACTGAGGTTTATGAATTCCAAAGAAAACCAAACAGCTCAGCCTGAATGTGCCAAGTACCCTGCCAGTCTGTTACCTGATCATATGCTAATGGCACAAAGCACAGAACTCCTTTATTTAGGAACAGAAACTGTCCATCTCCTGATGTAGCCAGAAGAAAGATGAATTGCCCCACTCTTCAAATTTTAATTTACTGTTAACAAATTATAAAATTAATTCAGACAACTCACTGGATACAGGGAAAAACAAAACAAAACAAAACAAAACAAACAAACAAAAAAAAACCTTTCATATGTTGCCTGATTCCTCATTAAATTACCCTGTAATGATAGTAAGATTCATTAAGATTCCTACTCTGATTCAATGTGTTGTCTTTTACACAACCAGACACATGGAAGCATAAAATGTCAATGCTGCTGAGATACATCAGCAAGAGTCTGCAAATGAGAAAACAAATCTATGGCACAGAAGAATACTGTAACACTAATTTTCCAATAGTCTCTGAATTCCTAAAGCTTAAATTCCTTTGCCTTTCAATGAGGCTCAGGTTCACAAGCAAATTAGTGCTACTGAAATCCTCCCAATAACCTAATTTCAGATGTGATATGCATCCAAAAAGTGTTTTCACATGCCTGTGATATTGCACCCCATGATGAAACTTCTACTTGGCAAAACAAGACAAAGCAGAGACAGAGACATTGCTATGGAAAAGCTTCTAAATCCATCTGGCTAGATGTGTGTGCACATGGCTATCACTGACAAAATAATAAAAAAAAGTGACAAAAATAAGAATTTAACATTGGGATTTTAAGAATGCAAACAGGTAGAGAAAATGTAGACTAAATCTACAGCTTCTCCTTTGTAGATTTTTCCAAGAGGAAAATTAGTATGGAAAAATGAATACTGTGGTTTCAAAACTACCTGAGAAATAGAGCCTGACAGCGAGCCCACGCTGCTGACAGGAGTCAGGCAGCACAACACAGGAAGGGTGGAGACCTCGCTTTCCCAAGTGTGCTTGATGCTCTGAGGAAAGAGGAGTCAGGAGGCTGACAAGGTCAAAACGATAGCCTTGAAAGTGGGAGAACATAACACATGCTGAGACCAAAGGAAAATTCATGGAAGTCAGTAAGGGAATTTGCCAGTTTCTGCTACAGGACAAGGTAGGGAAGATGTTTGGTGGTAACAACAAAAGCAAGCCCATAATCCACACTTCTTCCTAAGGCTGCCACATCTTCAGTTCGTAGTGTGACTGGCTGTCATTCTCAAGTATCACATAATGAGGGGACCTTAAATCACAGTAAATATGACTGCCATCCAGTGACAAAACTCAGCACATTAATACAAACAAGCATGAATAAAGCATCATACTTTCAAAGTTATAAACCTCCACAGGCATCTGTTAGCAAAACAGAGTAATTCATACTGTGCTGGGCAATGGCCTGTGGATTATTTCAGTAGGTTATGCATTTATTTTTACATATAAAAAGCGTAAAGGCAGTGAATATCACTGATATGTCTTAGGTGTAATCACAAAGTTTGAGAAATCTCAAAATCACAAAACAAAGCTAGATCCCTCAATACACAAAATCATGAGTATTTAAAAAAACAGCGCTTAGCTGTGAGACGCTGCATTTTCCTTTTTCCAAACAAAGGCTGAAAAGAAGCACCTGAATCACAGAATAATTGAAATTGGAAGCAAAGCCTGGAAGTTATCCAGCCCAAACACCTGCAGAAGGCAGGTCCCACCAGACCCTGCTGTGCTGGCACCTGTCCAGTCAGACTTTCAGTGTTTTCAAGGATGAAGGTTCCACATCCTCTCTGTGCAACCTGGTCCAGTTGGTGAAAAAGCATTCCTCATGCACAATCTGAATGTTTCATACGGCAGCTTGAGCCTCTTGCCCATCGTCCTATCACAGGAAAACTGCAAGAAGAGCCTGGATCTGTCTTCTCCAGCCATACAAATTAGTAAGGTCTCCCTTTCACCTCATGTGTTCACTGTCCACCAGGTACTTTTCTGCAAAGCTGTCTTCCAGCCAGTTATCCCTCATCCTGCACTGCTGTATGGGGTTGTTGGGTCTCATTTGTGTGACTCTGCCTTTAACACAATGTCAGCTCATTTCTCCAGTTTGTGTAGGTCCTTCCAAAGAGCTCTGTTTTCCACTGTATCCAACCATTCCCTGCAAAGTGTAATCATTCAAAAAGTTGCTGAGAGGGCACGACGTCTCATCATCCAGGCTGTTAATCAGAACACCCAACAGAACTGATGCTGCATCCACCTGTGAGGGATGCCACTAGTCATTAACGACAAGCTGGCCTTTGCCCCACCTGAGCACAACGCCTGGAGCCCAGTCACGCAGCCAGTTTTCCATCCATCTCCTTTTCCATTTCTCCAGCCCGCATCTCCCTCGTACTGCGTTATATTTCCCTTTGTATTTATAAAAGGCCAGTACTACAGGGCCCAACTCTAACCGGAGCCTTTATAAAGTAAGACAACAGAAGAGCTTGAAGCCTTGCCATCTCAGATGGGTCTTCTTTTATTCATTTTGTCACACAATACTCACGTATCAACCACGGACTGTTTGGGCAAAAATTCCCATGATCACATCACCCTGGTTGAAAAAGGAAAACTATGTGCAGCCTTATCTAAATGTATCAACAGTTAAAATAAGCCAGCAGGGCAACCTGGAGCAAGTTTGCTTTTAAGCAAGCAGTGCAGAGCTATAAGAAAATATTACATACTGAGATAGCTAAATTAGATAAGAAGAAGTTGTGTTCTTTAACTACATTACATTCCTCTGCTACTTACAGCTGCAGTGCAACTTCCAGGAAAAGCCATTCGGGTCCAACAAGGACCCCACTTGCTACATGCTGGTTCGAGTTCACTGAGTGCTTTCTGTGTATGTGAACTTGATCTCTCCTAGAGAAAGTTAAACCACCAGTTTGTGACATCTGCATACCATAAAATGTGCTTCAGCCCAGGGGACAGAAAGGTCTGAACCAATCACTGGTACAAACAACTTCAAAACACACTCATGATGAAAACATCTGCCCCAGAGGACCAGACTAAACCTAGTCTGAAGTAATCCTGGAACCACATAGATACAGGGACCTCAACATTGCTTCTAGCACTTTATTCTGAATGTACCAAATTAATTGCTGGCATAAATAAAGTCCTACATGCTTCTGGAAACAATGTCGCTACAGATACAAACCCAAGAAAACATGCTACAGTGAGATGCAATAGATGGCAGATGTCTTCAGATGGTTCTGAAAGCAGGAAGAGATAATGCTGTTTGAGACTGAGTACTGGGATATGTGGACCCCACAGAAAAGCGTGGGGGGAGCAGCCTGTCACAAATTCAGATGACTAAACTGATTCACTTTATACTTAATGGGAAAGACAAATGACTGACATCTAAAAATACATCAGAGTGAACACTCAGGCTGAAAAAGTCATTTAAAGCACAGGACAAAGCTGGTAGGAAAAATAAACAACTAGACATTGATCAGAAGGAAATTCAGGCTGGACATTATGATATCTCCAATAACTAGAAGAGTGAGAATCCAACTTCAATCTCCGACCAAACAGTTCAGATATAAATCCCCTAAGTTTTAAGAAGGAGCTTGATCTGCTTGATGCAATTACTTGAAATGGCTGCAACTGTATTTTACACAGTCCGAAAGTCCATTGTGCTTCTAACACCATGAGACAGACAAGCTAAGCTGTGTTGGCTTGAACGCACCCTGTCCCAAGCAAACACACAACACGCTCAGTTCTGTACCTGACTTCTGGTGAGAGAAACCAGGCTAAATGCAGCAGTAGCTCAAAAACACAAAGCCAACAATGAAATTGAGATATTTTTTTCCCTGCTGATTCAATCCACCAGCAAAGAGCTCCTCCAGCATTATCATATAAGTATTACATTCCTATCTCCACTAAACACAAAGGCTAGAACTTGCCCAAATTGACAGAAATGACAGAATTCACATTACTCAGTCTTTTGACTTATTCTGGCAGCTTCTTCTCCTTCTTGACATTGCTTTCTAAGGGAACATGCCCAGAGTTAAAGGTGCAGCTTGAAACCAGAGAGGCAGTATCTGCTAGCCATTTTTCTCTTTATGTCAGCATTTTGCCTCCCTCAGCTTGCTGTGTGAGTTTCCTGCATTTTAAAGAGTAAGCTAAAAAGCAACAAGCAGAGTTGAGCACTGGTAATTATAATGCTGTAGTTTGCTTCCAAACTACCTTTCTGAGGAATCATTTGAATGAGAGGGTGAAGACAACCTAAAGACTTCCTTTTTTTCAGGTTCTTCTCTATGAGAGTTAATTTGTTGCCATATTCTCTCCTCACACACTGTTTTCTGAGAGAAAAAAAAGACACAGTTTAAGCAAGTGTACTTTTTGCCAAAGTAATTAGAACACTCTCAGTGTTTTCCCAGACCTGTTAAGCCTTCCTTAATCCTCTTCCTCCAATGAAGAGCAAAGTTACAATTTCCTCTAAAAGATGGGCGCAGCTCGTCAGCTGCATATTGTTTGACTGCAAATGGTAGTGAACATAAGTCAACGATTCTCAGTACCCACTTCAAGTCAAAATTAGAGAAAGGCTGGCTTTACTAAGCTCTAGAGGAAAACTAATAGCAACACAGCAAAGTTAGAGCCTAGATAGCCAAGATGTGTTTTATGACATCTTCTTATGCCACTTTCTCCTGATCTCCTTCCCAATTCTTTTTCATATCACTCTCCCCCAAAATATCCATCCTCAGAGATTTAATACAAAGATATTGCAGCAAGGAAAAACAAAACAAATGCACACATTCCCACCACCCCTGAACAAAAATTGTCTGCATTATCACCAGCTTAAAAACAAGAATATATTTCATTATTACTCAAATGTTTCCAAGTTGAGTTCTTCTACAATATTTTGGAAAGAGCTATCATAAATCAACACTGATATATACTGTTCCTTGCCTGTAAGCACTGACACAGCCTCAAACAGACTTGTCTAAAACCATTATCATAACAGCTAAAAGACTGACTGTACTTTTACTGTGGTCTTTCAGAAAGCTTACAGAATGGCAATGTACCACGATGCCAGATGACTAGCGAGCTTTAATAACTCAAAAATAAGCTACAAAGGATTACTTCCTGCATAGCCATAGGAAAGCAGGACCTTAGAAAGTAATCTGGGAACAAGCAGGTAACAACAAATTAAAGGAATGTGAAAGGGTCTTCTACACAGACCCTGTGGAGTTAAGTGGAAGTCAAGAGACCTATGCAGTACAGAGTCTTCTGCTACTGCGGAGGCACAGCACAGCGTGACGACAGAAGCCAGTGAAGTTCTCTGCTGCCAAATCAATAAATTAATAAGTTAATTGGGGCAGAAACGTTTTAAAAAGATTCAAAAGATGCCTGACATATTTCAAGCAAAAGGGATCCCAGCAACTGAAATATGAAAGGGTAAGAGCCCAGTAAGAACAGAATCTATCCTCAAACTCTACAGAACTTCCCTCTTCTCCAATCAGAAAATAAATACTTGTTACAACTTGAGTTTTAGGCCAAATTACTCAAGCATTTCGATTCTAGCAAGCATATACCTTTCCAATAAGCAATTAACAACTTTTAAATCGCTGTAAAAACAGTCGATAACACATGAAGCAACACGGCATGACACTACCCATTCAGGTCTTTCTAACATCAGCCACACATCACAATAAAGGTTTAAGGAACACACTACCTACCCTCTTTGAAACAAATCCACGTTGAAGAACTTGTGGAGCTCCACGGAGAATTCTACCATAGCCTGAACTTCGCTCATGTTTATGAGGATGAAGAAGACAAAGCTTGTCAGCACCTTCGTTACTGGAAACAAACAGAAAACAAACTTAAAACACAAGCTGGGGACAATGCCTATCTGGTCCTTAACAGGAAAACGCTACTCAATTTTACACAGCTTCCTTAAATATACACGTCCTGGGGTAAACATGAATATAGGATTTATATAGGATATGCCAAATCCTGCCCACAGTAGCTTCTTGCTTTGTTGTGAAGGAATCAAGTATTATCAGAGAAGTATCACGATACGATCAGCATAACATAACCTTGGAGCTTACTGGTACCCACGTACTGCGGCTCTGCTCTGCTACTTGGCTGGAGAGAGGAAAAAAGCACTGCCAAGGAGACAAAGAGTGTATTTGGTCTGCTTCCAGCCCCTGCTGAAGTGGAACGACCCAACAGGTAGCAGGCACTACCTCAAGCCCAACACAAGGGCAGGGACAGCTGAATGAGGCAGAGTGAGGCCTGACAGGAGCTGTAGGATCTTTGATGGAGTGACTGGAGAGGGAAGGCAGGAGTTAAGGAGGGCACCGTGCCCACTCTTAGTCAATCTTTGTTAGCAGCAAAGTGTTAATTCTCATCGTCTTCTTTGCAGCCACAGACTGGCACCTCACTGCTAATTTACAGCTGCCTGCTGATACTTAAATTAAAATCTTACAGACTTCGATGAGTTCTGCTGGTTTTCCTTCAACAATATCAAGTGGGTTAATAAAACAGACTCCTCTTTCTGCAAACACTTGTCCTCAAGCTTCCTAGCTCCTGCAAGCACTGTCAAAAAAAACTAAAATGGTCAACCCTTCATGCATATTAGTCCTCCTTCTGGGTCTCGTGCAGAAGCAGTAAACCTAATAGTGAGCCTGGCCTGAGCTTGAATGGGTTATGGGATTTTTTTGTTTCTATAAAACAAGCTTAAACAAGCATGTGGGAGTTTGTGAAGCAGCAGGTGGTACTACTGAGACAGAAAATAGAAAGCTGGCAAAGAAAATTCCTAGCCACAGCAGATATCAGTCACCTGAAAGCAAAGTTATCTGAAGGGGCTACGTCTAGCCTACCAACTAAATTATCTTGGCATATGACTGAAGATAAGATTTACCTTGCTGCACTTGCCACGCAGGTTTAGATTTTTAAGTATAAACAAGTAAATTCTGACCTTGGTTTAACAGCCTATACAACGACTCCACACACACTTCACTAAGAATACAGAAAGAGCAACTTCGTACTTCTGACTTAACAGGAAATAGGGAAAGAGGAATTTTGCTTCTGAAGCTGAGTTACGACAATATAAAGAACTGCAGTCAAGGACCCTTCATGCCAGGCCAAAACTACAGCATATAGGTGGTGCATTTAACACAGCTTGTCTGCATAATTCTGCATAATAATCTGAATTCAAATCAAGGGATTTTGACTAGTTGAACGATGCCACAGCATGCAGTGCAAGGGCTATCACTGATAACCTACACTACTTTGCAGCAATTCCTTCTTCCATTTCTGTGCCTACAGAATTGCGTAGGGATGTCCTCAGTGGTCTCTGAAGCCAGAATCAGGAAGTTCTGCTCTTCTCAGGCACTGTAATTCTCTGGGGTTGCAGCGCTGCATTACCACACGTGCCTCACCTACCAGGATGCAAGCACATCTTCTGCTAATGGAACCTGACCTGTCACCGAGCAGGGATCCTGGACCTGCTGTGACCCCAGGGAGCAAACCCTGTGGGCAGTGCGTGTAACACGTGATGAGGCTGGATGACACCTCAGAAAAGACAGGACCCCACTTGGAAATCCTCAGGCCAAAGAGAAAGGACTTCAGAGGACAAAGGATGCCATTCAAAAATCTGAGGCAGTTTGCATTTTGATGACGCTAACTACATTTTCAAGACATCACATCATCTCACGCCTCTGACTCCCCAGCACTAATGGCACTGTCTTTTGTCCCTGAAATTTGGCTTCTTATGAGGAAGAAAAACCATTCCTGCAGGAGTTGTTGAGCCAAGCCAACACTCCCAAACGTTTCCCCTGGAGGAAACCAGGTGGGAACAACCCAGAACTAGTCTGGTTACACAGATTTAAAGGCTCATTTTATGAGAGTTACTTCAACAACAGAAAAGCTACAGAGCGCCACATCTGGCATTACAAAAGGATTGCCCCATGAACTTGGGGTACTTCTGTTGGGTCTGATATGACTCTAGCTGGAGCCAGTCCCTCCCTACTCTGCTGAGCCAACGCAGCATCCCCAGCCAGCCCACAAAAAATTACCTGGGCAGACAGCACGGCAGAGTGAACACAAGCACACACATGTGCACAACACGGCACCACCTGTTTTAAAGCAGTAATGCAGCAATTGACTATCAACAATATGTGGAAAAGTGGCACCCCTGCCTTGCTCCAGGATGTATTGCTAAAGCAGCACGAACTGCTGAGCCACAGCCGACGATGCTGTGCATGCAGCAAGCAGTACGGCGTGCCACGGCGAGCGGCTGGGGCTGCAGGCAATCCGCTGACCTCTGCCAAGCATCGGCTTGTTCCATGCCCAGCCTGGGTGATGGGGAGCAGTCACTGTCCTGGTCTGACATAAATCCAATCACTGCTTTCTGTCGAAGCCTTTCATAACTGCGCAAAGTCAAACAGAGTTCTTTGAACCATGTAACAAAAAGTGTTATGCAGAAACTAAATATTTCAAAGGGGAAAACCAAACTTGGAGAAGCCGTCTTGAATTTTTGTTTGCTAATCATAAAAAAAACAACATAAAAAGTTAAACTTCCGTAGAGATATTCCTTTGTATAGATTCCATTTAAATTTACAGCTAGACCTGCACTAACTTCAATAATATTACATGTCCACAACTCGTTTCAATACTTAATGAGTTGATTGTTGTATTTTAAAGCATATAATTATCATTAAGAAACAGAGAAAGAAACTGACACTTGTCCTGCCTGCAAGAAACAGAAGAATCCTTCATTAAGAACCACGTTATGAACAACACAGGTTAATGCAGCATATAAACATGCATCAGAGGATCTGACAGTAAATGAGAGGAATATCCTAATACAGAGGGTTAGAGACAACAGAGGGTTTCTTGGTGGCTACTTAGAACTTATGAATAATCAAAACAGCATTTTAAAACCCAGCAGCATTAAAGCACTGAGACTGAGTATCTCCAATAGTTAAAGCAGTATTAAAGCCACTTGATCCTATACTGAGGACCAAAACTTTACTTTCCTTTATACCTCTGAGGGTTCATCTATATGAATCTTTTCTCAAGGAGACGATTTCCTACATATCCTTGTCAGTCAACACTGTCCCCACACCAGCTCATTGCCTCTTTAGTCACCCAAACCCATCTTTTCTGGGGCAAAACCACAAAATGGATCAAAGATATAACAGATTGTTAAAGTCCACCAAAACAGAAAAAATGTTTCTTTATTCTGTTTTTTTTTTTTTTTTTTATTATTTATTTTTAAAATTATTGATCATTTTAGTGATACTTTACAGCAGCTGCACCAGGGCACCTCTGAGCGCAATGAAAAGACAGATGGAGGTGCACAGAAACCTCTTAACCAGCTTTTTTCTCAGAGAAATGTTTGTCTAACAGTGCTACTTGTGTTAGGAATTGCAAGACACTGCTAAGAAATGAAACCGCAGCATATTCACAGGATACCTTACCTCTACTGGTAAATACTCCATTTTAGTATGATAATTAACCAGTCTTCCAGTTCTCCACTACTGCTGTCAGAAGCATACTGCTTGAACTAGAAAAGAAAAACAAAAAAGCTTTATTAAGAACATTATATCTAGAACTTTTCAGTACTTATGTTCTTTAACCTCTTTACTGTGTGATAATACCAGACCCTAGCATGTCCTCTCCAACAAACACACTTATTTTCATACCTTCTACCACCGTTCTCCCATTTGCCCTCAGCTCCTACACTGAAATTTTCAGCTTTCTGCAAGTCTAACAGCCTGACAGGTATTCTTCCAAAACAAAGCCAAAAAATAAAATGTTTCTTGAAGCCAGTGCTCTGGCAAAGCTGACGCTGCCACGTTCAGCCAAACCAGCCCCATCTTTGCTGAGGGATCCCATCCACAGCTGAGCTCCCACAGGGCCATGCAGCCCCCCGGTCTCCAGAGGGAACCTCAGCAATGTAGAGCAACCATTGCAGCTAGCTCCATGCCACTGGCTATTCCGAAACCCTCCTGAAGCTGCTGCTGACCCCATCTTGAAAGGGCTTGCTCAGAATCAGCCTGCCCCCTGAATTCTTCTGAAGCATTAGGACACTTAAAATAACAACAAAAAAAACACTCATTCTCCACTTTATCTGACATCTTTTAAATTTCAGACATGAAGAGAAGAAAATGCTTCGTTATGTCCTTTCTGTATTAATTTCAGAGAAATACAAACACCAAACCTACTGCAGCTTGTGCAACTGAACTGTTTTTGCCTTCACTTCACAGAAAACAGAGACAATGAAGCATAAAAAATAAATTACCTGTTTGCTTGTTTTTTAATAGAAAACGTGTGTGCTTGTCATGTGCAATTATCAGTAATGCCCTGATGAAATTCTGATACCATCACCTTGCATCAAAATTACTTATATTCCATTTAACTGCACAGTGCAGGCTGTGCCATACTAGTATTTTCTTGTTTTGTTTTTTGAAAGGAAGAAGCTCAGTGCAAAATCCTCAGAGTAGTTAAAATCACTCTGGCCTTAAATTTAGTATTTTATACTTGGAAGTCAAATACAAAAATACAGAATCCTACAAAGGAAAATACACCAAAATGTTTACTTTCCTCCAGTTTTCTTCTAGAATTTAAGTCTTCAGATAACTTTTTTTTTCTTCTAAGTTCCTGCAGGAGCGTTGTGCACCTCTCTGCCTGACCTTTCTTCCTGTCCTCTCCTCCCTGTGTACAAACTCGGCGACCCAGTATCTGCCAACACAAACTCCACCACCATCTATCTCTGTGCTGATGACTCACAGATTTGTCCCCCCCCCACCTGAGAACTGTCTTCAGTTCCAATTTTAGCTGTTTCTTGGACGCAGCCGTCAGCTGAAGCTCATTGTGGCTGAAGTAGAGCCCTTAACCTGACCTGCACGGCTACTCCTGACACCTACTTTGGGAGCGGGCACCATTGCACAACCCCACTGCAAACCTAGAGAGCATTTTTCATTTAGTTTTCTCTTGGTTCTCATAGATTTTGGCAAGGCTACGCACAGCTCCTGCCAAATTTGTCTGCATGTGATCAGAAACGTGTCCTATCCATCTAGATGGCCAAAACACATCCGAGCTAATATCCTCTCTTGTTTTAATTACTGTTAAGCTGCAAAGGCGTAATTCACCGCGTGTGTTATTCCAGCATGGTGCTGCAAAGAACCAGCCTCAGATTTTGATCATTTCACCTCTCCTTCTGCATCCCCCACAGGGAGGGCCCAGGGCTGAACAGTGCCACAGTGTCCTGGCTGCAGATTCGAGCTTCCCAGCACCACTAACAAACCCTGCTACCCCAGAATTAAAAAGGTGAGAGGCGAAAGGGGAAAAAAAAAGTTCTAATTGAATTTTGGGTTGCATAAACATCATGTTGTAAAACACAGGAAAAAAAAACATCAACGTAATGTTAGGTGGAGGTATCTAGGATACCTTATGCAAATTTATTATCCCAATTTTAAAAAGATGCCATGACTAGCACTCAGAAAAAATAAAATAAAATAAAAAAAAAAAACACAACAGAATAGACTGCTTCACACTAGGATTTAGTATTTTAATGAAAACTGTATTGTTTTAAAATCTGCATGGTTCTACATATCCGTATGAGTATAAATATCCCCAGTTACTTAAACATAATTAAACAATGATCCAATTTCACAGGCTCAGGGCAAAACCCCACTATTACAATTTCCTTCTTGCATGGTTCTCTGAGGCTGCATTACTTGCAGACAGCCATTACAAGCGTTCATTCACCTCTTCTAACCAAGCTAATGCAGGATACCTATGACACTTCAATGGGCTAGATAATCAACCAGTATACAAACTCAAATTTTCCCACTTTTATCTTTAAATTTAGCAGCAGTATCTGGTCCTCTGGGCAGCACTGATAAAAACAACATACTACACTGAGCTGACGACTCAGTTATTCTCAGTAAGTGTGGAAGTCAGTAAAATGTTGCCTTTCTTTTCTTCTACCCTATTAACAGATCACATATCTGATATAACAACGTATCTTGAGCAGTTATTAGGCTTATTCTCTTTTACCCTAACATTGGCCTTCGACAAATGACATGGCATTTCTAAGCTTCCTCGTTAAGAAGTTTAACATGAAAAGTTCTGCAAGCAGCACAGTTAAAAAGCTGCCTTCCTACAGACACACTGCTCCCCCTCCACCATGATAACCCCCTATCTGCCGTGACACCTTGACGAGGCAAAAGATCACACGTCCTGCAGGTACTAGGAACGTACACCCACTGCGAGGGGCCAGCTGCTACAAAACAACATAGCAGCCGATTTCTACATTTTTCCTCCCAAAAAGGGCACTAATTTCAGTGTCTTCTCTCTTCAGCCGCCAATTTACACAAAACACAATTCATCATCTTTGAGAGCCCTTCTCCTCTTTCGCATTTGGCTGAATTGAGCAATGGTCTCCAGCCCTAATTTGCACAGAAAGAGGAAACGGAACATGAACAAACCAAACTGAATGTTGTATTTGTCCTTCACAAAGACTTCCCCTAAAAAAAAATGTTAAAAAATTATAAACAAAATTATGGTTTAAAGGGTAGGAAATAACTAGCAGAAATTTGACTGCAATCTGGTCTGTCCCAGCGAAACGTAGCATTTCCATGAAAAGCAGAGGTGGTTCAGGATGCGTACTGCCGCGTAAGCCAGGTCATGTCCCACTTCGGTCCCAGCCATCAGCTAAGTGAGAAAAACGAAGCAAATACTACTACACTCATGTCCTAAAACCCAAGAATAGACTTATTTTGCATATAATTTTTATGTAACACAATCTCCCTGTTTTTCCTAACAAGCTACTCAATATGGGAGAGAAAGAAAAAATAAGTGCTTACTCTAGATAATTAAAAGTCTTCTTGAACTTACATGAAAAGCACATGATGATCTTACAATAGACTAAAAACAAAACAAACAAACCTGCAAGTTGTAATATTTTGGCTTAAGGAACAAATTGCATAACAATATATTCACCATCTCATAACCTCAAGGATTTATGAAGGCTGCGCTATGTAAGAATTAATAAACTAGGAGGGGGAAGCTTTCCAACATAGTTTGATTCTGTCCAACTGAAAAGTTTCTTCATAAAGGGTTTACTAAGGGTCTATTTCAGTGTACTTGAAGTGTACTTACTTCCTTTTGCTACTCAGGGAAAGAAAATAAGCACTTCTCTGAACTCCACGTGCCATGCAATGCCATTAAATGAAAATTAACTCTCACATATGCATGAATGAATTTCACGTTAAAATGTCTGCAATGACTGTTATTATCATTACTCTGCCATATTTTATGAATCAGAATAATGCTCAAGAGTCAGTTGTTGCAACTTCCTTCCCAGCCTAAGCAGATTTGTTGTTAAAAAAATAAAGCTTAAGAGAAATAAAGGAGAAATCTAACAGTACATGAAGTAAACGGTACTGTAGCATACAGTGTATTATTTCTTCATAGGTAATAAATCCGTATTAAGCAATTTGGTAAATAAAAGAGAGTACAGTTTACTGACTCAAGTCACTGTTCCAATACCTGCTCCGAGGTCACAGTTTGGCAAGACAGTAAATAAAGTTTAGATTTGACAGGTCGATTTCATACTGGAAGGCTTCATGCCAAATAGCTACTGTCTGTCCTCCCACAGTCAGCACAAATGATATATTGTGTACTCTTACTAACTTAAGAAAGGTGATAGTTTGCCTACCTGATCAAAATTACATTACAGGATAATCTGATAGTAAATCTGATC
Organism: Anas platyrhynchos; assembly: GCF_047663525.1. Lineage (NCBI taxonomy): Eukaryota > Metazoa > Chordata > Aves > Anseriformes > Anatidae > Anas > Anas platyrhynchos. Next base: position 90,029,643 of record NC_092589.1, read on the forward strand.
CAGGAACAGCGATCACAAAACCACTTCCTTGGTAGCTCCTACACCAACACCATCTGTGGTGACAGGCTGGATGTGCCAGCACGGAGGAACAGCGACTCCACCAGGCCCTTTATGCGGAGAAAAGTCATTTCATAAACAGATGGGGGCACGGTATCGGAGCCTCGTTTATTTTTAACACATCATGTTAATAACCTAACACAAAGCCAGTTGACTTGGAGCTGACTGTACAGGAATATATCTACAAAAACATGGTCTCCAACATCACTTTTTCCCTTAGGGTTTGGCTTCCAGTTTCCCACAATTTCAACAAAAAAAAAGTGGCAAACATTATGTCACATAAATTTAGGCTAAAAGATTGTTTCTTTAATTTTAAATGAAAAAAAAAATAATCTTAAAACTCTGGAAATACAAAGCATTGTTCTCATCCTCTCAACTTCTGTCCACTGCCTTTATTTACTACTGGTCAGAGAAATGCCACAGCTTCTTGTTTTGTTCTTTGTTAATGGTTTTCTCACCATAGATATTCTACAATGTTCTCTGCGACTCCTCTGTTACACAAAACATGCATTAACTTTGCAGTCCAATCTGTATTATTTTAGTACGGTGCAGTTTGGTGACGGTTGGATGCCGATTACACAGGCTGCCATTGGGAGCACTGGCCTCACGAAGCTAATGGGGTCATGGCAAAAGTATCTCAGACTGTGAGTCAAAACCATTGACAAGTTTTCAAAAACATACTGCAGCTTCAGAAGAGAAGAGACCATCCACAGTCAGGCTGGTATTAACATCTAACCCTGAAGAAGTGAGTAAGGACACCGCACAAATTGAAGCCAGCTTTTGTCATGAAACGACACCGGTCATGAGCACCACAGCAGCTCGAGAAGATCCTGGCCCAGGTGCTCATTTCTGTCTTCACAGCATTGGAGCCTCACCCCCACAACATGCCGACACATTGCTCGTGGGACAGCATTTTAAAACGAATTAGTTACCATTTCAGAGTAATCTATTTTTGCAGGGCTCGATCGGATCACTTCCTTATCCTGTTTCAAAGCACAGCTCCACAAATAGCTGTGTCCCCACCACTGCTGGGGAAGGGACGGCGAGCTGCAGCCAGAGACAGCAACCCCTCAGGGCTCCTTTCTCTGCAAGGCAACACGAGGCCAAGCAAGGAGGCTTGAATAGCAGCAGTCTGAGAGCAATTTTCCCTCTTCACATTTGTTCCAGAGGTAAAAAGCCCTCCACTCCATACTAGTCCTTATACAAACCAAACAAGCAGGAAGAGGAAAGGAGCCAAGGCAGGACACAGCACTCCTCCTGCTGGGATGGATACAGCTGAAAGAGCCCAAGCATGGGCCCCAACCTGACTTCGCCTCAGCTCAGCACTCGGGATGTCCCAATCCCTCCTCCAAGGGCTTGTGTTTCAGGGAGGGAAGCTGAAGATGGCAACATGCCTCTCCTGAAGGAAGCGTGAGGAGCCTCCAGCAGTCCTCCATCCTGCCAGGCCTGGAAACAAACTCTGCTCACAGGATCACTAATTTACAGTGCCAGCCTCAGAAGACAGGCACAACTGCTGCTGAAGAAGGGCTCTTCCTCTCCCCGAAATGGAGGAAGAAAGAGTCGGGCCTGCCCCGTGCCCCATGCCACAGGCTGGCCCCTCATGGAGCCGGCAGTTCCTCCCGCTCCAGCACGGTGCCGAACCAAGAGTTACGTACAGAACCCCTGTTAAACAGGCAAATATAGCAACCTTATCAAATTCAAGTTTTGCTTTTGTTTATTTTACGGCTTAATAGCTTGATGCCCCTTTTATCTCTCCTCCCCACATGCCATTTCACTGACAGAGTAAAGCTGACACTTGATGAGCTGCTAGGAGAGCTGACAGGAGCGCAGAACGGCGTCGCTGTGTTTCGGAACCAACACGTTCAAAATAAAACAAACTTAATGATCACCTTCAGTACCTTCAACGGGTAGACTTGAAGGGTTACATCAAAACAAAGCAGCAGACTGATTTTTAAATTAGCCTGAACCATCACCATTGCTATTTAAACAATTTCTGGCAATGTTTTATATGGAGCAGTTTTTTGTTCATTCCTTTTTTTCCTACAATTTACTTGTCATATTTAGTCAGAAAATACCATACTAGCAGTTGGTAATCATTAAATCCTTTCTACGCTCCTTTCACGTATGCTACAGCTGCGATAAGGAAAATCACCTATTAAATACAACATAACACATCCAGAAGAAAAAAGCCCAACAGCCAGGAGCCCAGTTAGCACAGGTATTCCTTACCCTATGGACACATAGTTTTCAAACAGCTTCTCATCACTGCCTATTCTAGGTGAGAGGGATGAAACCACAGCTGATCACGCCGACTGGCCATATAAATTTATTTTTGCATCTAAACTCCAACAGCTTTCGTACCTTTCAAACATCAAAAGACGGGAACATACCTGCCAGAGCTCCTTGTTGCCAACCAACAGCCAAACCAAATATTTGCAGCCTTAGCTGACATTCAAAGTTACTTCAGAGTAACACAACGTCCTTTCCACAGAAGAGACTGTATCTCAAGAATATTCAAGGTAAAATTAGGTAAAATTACCAGGTGAAAACCGATGGCACACAGCCTCTGCCTGCCCCACAAGGGGGTTCATTAGAACAGGTCCAGTCTAACAGAAGAGGTGCAAGGTTGGAGGTCTAGGTGTCACTTCCACTTGTAGCTCTACTACTGACCTCAACCATTATAAGGCTTTCTCTCCATGCCTCACAAGCAGTAAAGGTGAATTTTCTATTAGCTACGTCCCCGTTCTCCTGTCTCCTCAGAGATACTCACTACCTTGGCATATTTTGCACCAACTTATTTCACTGAGCTGAAGAATTTAAGGTCAGAGGTATGCAGAACCACAGGCCATGGAATTATCTGGTAGTTGCTATAATCTCAGTTTGCCCAGAAAATTCATAAAATGGAAATGTGCAATCATCATGCAGAAAAATCATAAAGTGACATCTGAACTGACAGCCTGAGAATAAAGTAGGTTCTCAAAAAAAATACTTCTTAAATCTGTAGAAGAGCAAATACTATTACATTTCTTTCATAAGCTTTAACAGAAAGAAGATAAAAGATATACTGCGAGTCATTCTGATAGCAAAATTTCAAGCCCTTAAAGGGAAACTTGCTTTATTAACTTCAGAAGCATCTAAAGCATAAAGAGAATTCAGCTTATTTATTTTATAGTTAGGAAGCATGATTTGCTCATCTAGCTTGACATCCTGTATAGAGAAGGTAACAAATGACCTATGCCATGATCAGTAGCACATAGCAGTGATAAATTCATGAAGTTTAAACAAGTGAACAAGGTTGTGACTACAGCAAACAGAACTAGATCTGAAAAATAAGACTGCTTAGTATTTCAAAATGCCATAAGTTAAAGGTAAGGCTTCCTGCACAACTGACAAGTGCTGTAGATTTTTTCTGCTTAACTCTATGAATTAGGGAGGGATGGGGAGGGAACTGGTGATGTATTTGGTAAATGAGATTCAGCAAACTGTATGTATATGTGTATAGGTATATACATATATAAAATATATTTTTTTAGTAAGAAATATTGATAAGGGTGACTTCACGTCTTATTTCCAAGAAAACTGCTGGCAGAATATTAAACTTCAAGGCTCTTAGCACTGAAAATGTTCACAAATCCAAACCCTCCAAAGCAAATACATGAAAAATAAAGAAAAAGACAGCACTGAAACCATCTAATGAAAAAGAAATGATGTAATTTCAGTCTACTTTATCACTTTCAACCCTTGTTCTGCTTATAAATTGAACTCTATGAGGCTTCACTCTGTTTCTTTTCCCTGCCTGTTCTTTCCAAGAATAGTGCTGTCACAGATTTCCTGCTTGAAGTAAACACAGTTTGCTCACCTCACTTCTCCCTGACCCCAAAGTATGGCAAACTTATTTCCTTCCTTTCAGATTTTTTTCTTGTATACTCTTTGTTGTACAGTCTTGTTACCACAAATGTTCCATGTATTGTTCTCTGAGGAAGACAATTTGTAAGACAGGCTTCTAGAAATATCAGCTACACTGCATTGCAAACATACCAACTGCTTTTGCTAGAAATGAATGCATAAATATTTAACTGCCGTGTTCATACTTCCACAGTGACACAGCTTGCTATACACGATGCTTTCTGAGATGTATTCCGTGAATTAGTGCGATCGAAATGTGTTCAGTAAAATGCCAGAGTAAGCCAAAACCAGCAAATACTTGAACTTGAAAACACGTGCTGCGCTGCACAGAAAACATAAGGTGCGTGAACATTATCAGAACATAAGGACATCCTTTTTTGTTCTTCTTAGCTGTGGCAGAAAATTGCAGAAGCAGTACTTACTCAGAAACAGTCTGACTATAGTAACTTCACGGGGAGATGAAAAAGTGGCTTTTGAGTATATTTAACCAACCAAACCCCAGTCTGCTGCTCCTGATTTAAAACAGGAAAATGCAAAGTCTTTGAAGGCTCCTATATCCTACACATAAAGCTTTGAAGGCTCCTACATAAACAAACTTTTCATTAGAAGAAATAATCACATTTTCCAAGCTTTTCCACTAGCAGGGAAGAATGACTGTAAGACTAAGTAATTCATAACTCGAGAAACATTAAGTTACGTTTGTAGTTTAACCAAAGCAGAAACTGACCATGCCTGTATTTCACACCAACGCTTTGGCTACACGCTTTCTGAGCCAGCGGCCTGTCAGAAGTGCCTGACATACAACAGGAGGCTCGCTGAACAAATACCCATCGTGAACAATTACTGGTCAATACACAGATGCTACTTGTCCACCCTGTCATGAAAGCGACATAAAGCACCAGTGAGAGTGTTTTTCCATGTGGAGAAAAGAGGGAGGGAAGAAATCCCAAGCAACAAAAACACAACTCTTCAACCTTGGTTAACTAGAGGGTATCTAAGGCTATGCTTTAGTCTTTAGGGACCAGGGGTTGCAAAAGAACAAAAAGATTTCAAGACAGAAGACAGAAAGGAGAAGATGAATCCTTCACCAAACAAGGATGAGAAGCACTGGTCTCTATCAATAACAACTTCAAATATTGAAACGCAGGCAACAGTACTAAGAATCCACAACAATTTATTGTGATTCTCACATTACGGTCCACCTTTGTTAACAACTTAACTTTCTTTCGTGTTTCTTCAGGACAGCACCCACGCTGAGAAAGACACAGAGGCACCGGTAACCTCAGCATTTCATCGACAAACATCTATATATCCACCTCCTACACTGGCATAGACATCTAGTTTCTCTTCAAAAATATAAAATAGTAGTACAAGAATCAGAGTTCAGACAGGACTGCCCTATCTGTCTACCCACAGTAGTTCAAGGCTTTGCCACTCACAGTAATCTGCTTCACCCTGCTGCTGTAATTTGCTTTCCTATCCAGTTCCGCAGCATGGTTGTGGCACGCATAGCCCATTCTAATCACTTCCAACACTGCCAAGGAGAAGCTTGCACCAAAATATCAGACTGTAACCTGGCGAGAGTGAGATAATGACGGAAACATCCTGTTGCAGGGTGTTAACAACGTCTGAAAACCACAACGATCAAGTCCACCAGAGGCTGTCAGCCTTCCCTGGTGGAGAGCTGACATTACAACCACAGAGCTACAGCGCCAGGTAACAATTCATCTGCACCAGGGTTTCGGTGGCTTCACAGCAGACACCAAGGCTTACTTCTACTGGAGACTGAACACAACACGAGACACTGCTTTTGAGGTTTTGCTGAACTCAGAACAGAACTAAACTCTACAGCAGTGGAATTAGATTCAATCAGCAAGTGTATTGGGCTGTCTGGCACATTTCAAGAAATCACAGTTTTGAAGACAGATTTCGGCTGCTGCGTTCACTTGACTATTACTGATTACTCTGCGTGCCAAACCCTACCCAGGCCAGTCATGCAGGCTGTAATTTAAAGCGAAGATAACAAATCCATTTTATTAACTAAACAAGTGTAGATTTAAGAAGAAAAACAGTACTTCCACATATGATATCAGAAAACCCTTACCGATTTTATAGGACTGTGCTTTCACAGAACAAACGTAAACCTTACCAAAGAGGTAAGTTTGAAGTTTGAATTCATGTTCTAGTCTTTCCAGATTACTATAGGAAAGCTGAAGAACTGACTTACGCTACTTACAGGGTGAAAAATGAGGCAGGGGAGGGAAAATAAGCATGGCCAACCACGGAAGTATAGATTAAGAGCTATAGCTGTACTCTGACCTTGCAAATGTGGGTGCTGCCTCCGTGACTGCCACCATCACATGGCAGAAACGGGGCAATACGACAATTCTGCATTTTATTCATTTTGGGTATTTGCAAAGATACAATAAAGTCCAGCTTATCGCTCACCTCCTACTGAACAGCATCTCAGTGTTAGCAGGCAAAGCACTGCTGAATGGAATAATGAGAGCTATGCTGAAATACGTAATTTGCTCTTCCACAAACCAGGAATTTTTTCCTCCTGAAAAAGCTGCAACGCTCCAGGAAAACACAGCTTGACCGAACCAGGCTTGGCTACCCTTCAGTAAGGGCCAAGGAGTTCAGCTTCCCAATCCGAACACAAAGTGTGAGTGTTTCAGGGGCCTGAAATGTAATACACCCCCTTCCAGGGCACTAGGATCACGCCAACAGCCTTCCCTACTTATCAGCCCCACAAACGGAAAAGCAGCGCGGGGGGATCTCCGCTCACGTTGCCCACGGATAACACGACATTAAGGTCGCCGGCTGCCTGCCTTAAAAACCCAAGAGAGCCAAAAAAAGGCATTTACGCCCCGACACTCGATAACACGTTGGATTGCAAGGGAAGTTTGCTTCCTTTGCCATCGGAAAAGCCCACTGCGAGGAGAAAAGGGAAGCGGCCTTGAGCACCTTGGCATGACAACCCCTTTAGCTGGAATCCGACCGTGACCGCAAATCCCCCAAAATAGATTTTATTTTTTTTTTGTCATCCTCTGTCCCTTCCAAGCAGCATGTCGGTAACGTTCAGCTAGGAAACACAGCTTCACTTATATCCTAATAGGAAAAAATAATAGGTGAAGAAACCCCTACGGCTCCAGAAATAAAGCCAAGAGTTATTTCTATGGAAGCGGTTCCCGAAGGTGCACAGCTGGGGGGGTTGGGGCAGCTCTGCCCACCGCCGGGAGGTGCTGCAGGGGGAAAGCTGAAGCCCTGGAGCCCTCCAGAGCCGGTCCCAGCACCCTGAGGCTCGGGGCAGGCTCCCAAAAAGCCCCCGGAGGCTGCGAGAGGCGCCGGCCGTGGCCGGGCAGGGGGCGAGGGGGGAAAACCCCTCCCTGCCCTCCTCGCAGCGCCGCCCCGCAGCCGTAAACAAGCGGCGGCAACGTCAAAAACACTCCCCGGGCAGAAAAAAAATACAGAAAATAAGGAAAAAAATCAGGGAAAATAAACCAAACTTCCCGCCCGCGGCTCACCCGGCCAGGCGGGGGGGGGCGGCACAAACGAGCCCCGTGTGTCCCCCCCCTCCGTTCCCCGTCCCCCTCCGTCCCCTCGCCGGGCCCGGCCGGGGGGGTCCGCCCGGCGCCCCCCCGCTTCCCGTTCCCCTTCTCCCCGCTCCCGGCACCGACCTGGGGCCCGGAGCGGCGGCGATGGCCCGGCGGAGCCCAGGCCGCGGCGGCAGCGGGGTGGCGTGGCGCAGGCATCCGCCGCCCGCTGCTCCCGGGAGCGGCCCCGCGCCGCCGGCGCCCGCTCTGCGCTGGGCGGGGAGGCGGCGGCGGCGGCTGGAGGAGGAGGAGGAGGAGGAGAGGGGAGGGGGGGGGAACCGGGGGATGGCCGCCGGGAGCCGGCCGCACGCCGCTTCCTGCTCCCCGGAGCCGGGAGGGAGGAGGGCCGGGCCCCGGCGTTATGCTGAGGGCGGCGGAGCGGGAGGCAGCCGCATCCCTCGCTTCCCAGAGCCGGCGCCGCTTGGCGGGGGAGACGCCGCCGCCGCCGCCGCCGTGGCGGCCGCTGGCAGCCGGAGCCCCGGCTCCCGGCTCGGCCCCGCTGCTCGCGCTCCCCCTGCCGCCCCGCTGCGGCTCCGGAGGGGCCCGGGACAGGCCCCGGAGCGCTGCCCTCGCAGCCCCCGCGGAGGCTGAGGGAGGAGGAGGCCGGCCCCGAGCCGCCGCCATGGCCCGTGGGCCCCCGGGGGTGGTGGCCGGGCTGCCACGGCCCTGCTGGGGGCAAAGGGCTGGGGGCTGGGGGCTGGGGTCAGGGGCAAGAGGGAGGGCGAGGCTGCGAGGGGAGCAGCACGGATCGTCCCGGTGCTGAGGGGCTGGGAGGCCCAGGTGCTTCAGTCTCCTGCCAGCAAGCGCAGCCTGAAAGGCAGGAGGTCCAAAAAAAAAGTGCCAAAAAAACGAAGTTATTGGCTCCCTGAAAAGACAAAAATCATCTTAGGCGCCTTCTACCTGCTTTCCTTCCCCTGAAAAATAAATAAAATCCGTGATGGGAAGAAAACTTGCATCCCAGCTTCAATATAGTTCTTCAACGTGGGCTTCCCCTCTGAAAACCAACCCTAAACCCGTAGCTGTTATACAGAAATCGGTGTTAGAAGAAGTTAGAGGCAGGCTAGCAGCAGCAGGGCTGCCTTTTACTATTTACTTGGTTATCATGTGTCCTTCAGCCTCGCACTCAGGCCAGCCAGGTGGCCAGCAATGTTGAATTTGATCCCTTAGACTTTGGGTATGGTTCTTTCAGTAATACTTCTGTCAACTGATTCAACATCCAAAGATGCAAACAGAAAATTAAGACTGGCCAAGGAGGCAGCCTGAGTGGTGCTGGGTTTGGAAGAACGACGGAGAGATGAGAAGCTGATCACAGTGCGGTGTTGAGATCAGCTTCGTGAGGAACCCCTGTGAGTTCCCAGCACCTGTTTATCACCCTAAAATGTGATTAAGATTGCTCTGGTCACTACATGCAGGAACTTGCTCACTGCAGGCTAAACTCCTGGCTATCAGGGAATTTAATTCTCATAAAAGAACTCTCAGTTAATGAGAAATTAATGATTTAAATTAAGCTTGCATCTGATTTATCAGGACTGTACAAGTGTCTTGAAGCTTTTTAGAAAGGTAATTCCCAAAGCACTGCTATCGATCCATGCCATTTTGCTTATTTACCCTTGATTCAGGACAGGCTTGAGTGGTCTTGCGGAGTCAGTTCTGACATGTGACAAAAAATGAAGCAGTTTGTGCATGTCTTACAAAAGGACCTGCCAGGCCTCAACACAACACACCTCCAGCTTACTTGCCCCATAAATGTAGCATTTTTATATTAAAAGGTGCTCAGCACCAGATAGTGGCCACGGCTCTCAAGAGCCAGATTCTGCTGAAGGTGGTCTGGTTTCTGAGTAGCCAGGGTCGGGCTGACGGTTTGGATCAGCTTTATACATTTGCACAGACGTATACTTGTCTGGCTCGATATCATACTGGTATTTTATCTCTCCTGAAACTTGCCTTGACTTCTCCTATAAGTTAAATGTATCTAGCAGGCTTCTTTCCTGTCAAGTCAAGGAAGCATTTCTTGGCAACAGCCTTTTCCCCTGATACAAGCAGAAAACTGGCAGCTTGTTCCCATAAATGGCAGCGTTCCCATTAGAGACATCTGATTCACTGCTGCTCCCTCACCAAAATCCACTTGCAAAGATCTGTCGCAAATCAGCCCGACTGCTGACCACATCTCTCCTTTGGACGTGACAGAGGGTACTCTTTTGGGATGGCGTCTGCTGACCTCCTTTGTAATGTAAAACGTAAAGAAGGATGCTCTGACAACTCTTCTGAATTAAGACAACCTTCTGGAATAGCAGCTCGCTGAGTGCTACACAAAGCTGCTGTCATTTCCAGGAGATTATTAAAGTATAGGTGTGCTATACATGAAAACTGTCATGAAATGAGTACCCCGTTCAAGACTGGATGCACTGGCAAGCATGTAATTTAGAGATGCATATCTGGAAGTTGCAGATTATTGTCATTATTAAGTAGCACAGAGAGGTCACTTAGGTACAATGCAGGAGACCCTAATTGCTCACTCCTGCCATATTATTCTGCTGAAACTGCTTTTTTCTATGGGAAATTAAATTAAATCCTCAGCTCCTATCCAGGATTTCATTAAAAGAATAGTTCCCTGATTTATGGGCACGTCTGCGTGGCTTAACGCAGCACCGATACTGGGCTGCACCTCAAGCTAGCACCGAACTAGCAGTGCGTGACCAGCCCAGGGAACTGAAAAGCGGTGTAACACCAGCAGCTGAACTGAGAAACAGGACTGAGAACCCAAACGCAATACCACAGGAAAGCAACTGCACCACTTCCAGTTTCAGAGCTGGTCTGACCAGTGAGGAGCTGGGCATCTCTCCACGGAGCTCCAGCGCGTAGCACAGCAAGCACATTGAGGGAAAAGAACAACACGGTAAAAATGAGGCAGAGTGGAGCTGCGTAAGTCTTGGAAAATTGGGTGGAGCTTGATCTCGATTCAAGGGAGAAGAAAAAAACAACAATGGATGTTGTGTGGAGGAAGCTTGGTAACTGTGCATGGGTGTATCAGAGGGATATTCAAGAAGAGCCTGGAGTAAATAAGAAAAAAAAGTCTGACGGAGAAGTCTGTATGGGTGGACAAAGAGAAGGATTCAATCTCAGGAAAAATTAACACAGAAAAAAAAAAATGGACATGGAACGGAATGAAAAAGATTGCCAGATTTTGAGTCGAGTTTATATCACGAGTGGTTCATGTATTACCGTGTCTAGGATTGAAAACTGAATGACTGGAGGAGCGATTCCTGTCAGAAGCAGCTGCTGATTGTGCTTCTTTGCTGTCAAAATATGGAAAAATGCTGAATGAACTTTCAACTGATTGCTCAATGAAAATAAAATTCTAGACAACTGCCAGATTTGGCTGTGTTCCCCAAACGAATATCTAGATAGAGGATACACAGCGCTAGGCATGTTCATTTTCGGATAACAGATTTGTGTGAAACATCCTCTGCAATGGCTTTAACCATGAGAAAACATAGAAGCTAATTGCATCGTGAGAACATTTTGATAACTCTGTGTTGAAAATAGTGAATGGAAAGATACTTTTATGTACTGCAAGGGATCTCAGAGTTCTCATTGGAACATGTAATTACAAAATCGTAATTAAACTAGTATGCTACTAAAATAGAAAGTGTTACGATCGGGATGTCCTTTTTTACTTTAAAGAATTTGATTAGGACAATCTAAAATTAGCTTTGAAACTTTATTACATAATAAATGGACGCAATGTGTACAGGGTTCATGGAAGAGTGGTTAAAATCTACTTTTTAACAACTGTGATCATTTCCTCACACGGTGAAAAATGAGAATTTTTTGGTCTTTTTGGGTGAAGAATCATATATAGAAAATAAATTACCGGTATAAAACTATGGCTACAGAATTTAAAGGATCGATCTTTGCCTGTCAGCAGAGGCTCTCTACATGGAAGACAGGGAGCTCAGTGCTGCAGCTGGCTTCAGCTTGCATGCTTTTAGGTAAAATAAGGAACTTGCTCTTTTAGCACGGGGCTGACAGTGCCATGGGGAACCTTTCAAACCACTGCTGTTGTCGCTGGTTTCAGAGGAAGCAACAAGAGTTCAGGTTTAGATGTACTGACCTGAAATAAAGGCCCTTCAGGAGGTGCTGAAGAAAGTGGCTAGACACAGGGTTAAATGAACGGACACAAATTAGGTGTTGGAAATGTGCAATTAAGGTTGGGAACAGAGTTAATGCAAGGAGATCAGTTAATGAGAAGTTGAAGCTACAGAGAGGAAAATGATCCAAGGTTGGTAGTATGTTCAAAAAGGAAAAGGGAAGGAGAGAAGGCATGAGAAGACAGCAATGTGAGACTCACAGGGAATTAAAATTTTAGGTACAGCATATTAATTATCCTTCAGAAACAAAGACAGGAAGAAATGTAATCCATAGGGTGTAGGAATAAAACACCCATGGTCAGCTGGCAATCCTCGGGAAGACAGATTCTACTGAGAAAACTGCATTTGGTTTTGTTTACAGGTGTGTATTTCAAGGAAGAGCTGCAGGAATCAAACTATTCATTAGAAAGGCACAGTGTATGCTATGTTAGTGTTCATCGAGTGAAAACCAATGAGGGAAGGAAATGTGAAAAATAATTGAGTCTCTTAGCCAGAACCGATTAAGTTATCTGTTTGGAGATCTGCTTTAAAAGTCTAGTGCCAAGAGAGACCACAGAAAATATATCTGCATTAAGTGCCATTGCTATTTAGAAAGTTAAGACGTATTGAACACAAAGATTTAAATTAAGTAGTGCTTAAAGATCTTCAGGGTTTCTGAAGACGGGTTTCTGTGGGTTGTTCTCTGACCCTGTCATGGAGGGAGGTTATGCTTGTGCCTTTGGTCCCAGCTGTACCCGCAGTGAAATGCCCCCAGTTTGGGGGTACCCATGGCTGGGTTCTTCCAATGCCCGGCCATGTGGTCAGGTGACATGTCCAATGACTTCTGCACCAGAGCCCCTTGCTTCTTGGAAGGGTATCCCATAGCACTGTGTATTTCCTCCTCCTCAGATCACGTTTTGCTTTGCCACAGGCTGCCCTTAGCTCGAGCCACTATCGTTTCACAGGATGCAGTGCATACTGCAGATATTCTGTTCCCACCAGAAATCACTGTTTGCCATCTTGATGAGCTGCACAAGTTTTTAGGACTGCCGCTTCTTCCCGTAAGATAACTCCACTTGCTGACTTGGTTGTTTCTAAGCTCTTTCTCATTTTCTCTATTATTCATACAGAGCAAAACATCGCATTCAGTGTACAACCCCACGGGTGCCAGATGGAGAGAGACCACTGCATGTGCTGCTGGGTCAGTCAAATGCCCCCCAGCTTTTTTTTATGTGCTACTCTGCCATAGCAAATGAGTGTTTCGTGAACCATTTTCTATCCATTACCACCTCCAGGATATTTTGGAGTATTTTCACTCTTGCTGTATTTGCTGGCATTTTTTCTGAGCTCGCTGTTAGTTTATTTTTGCCAGCCATATACCTAGGTTCTCTGGATCCTATCTATTCTTTCTTGTGATGATTACTTTTCTTAATTTAGCTGTCATTACTAAGTATAATTAATGTGTTGCTTGATTTTCCTTCTTTAATACAACTGAAAATTGTTAAGACCAAACCTAAAAACAAGTTAAAAAATTCAGCTAGATGCTTTTCCCCATCTAGTTTCCCAGTTCTTTGTTGCTGTTTATCATTGTATTTCATGTACAGTATCTTTCCCAGATTTCTGTCTGATTATGTAGTATGGGATTTCCTGCTATTTTCTGTATTATTATTATTTTTTTTAATAAGAGTATATAGTTCTGAGAGCCGGGGAGTCCAGCAATAGAATAAATCCAAATTGACTTTTCTACAGGATGTGATTGATGGCCGAAACGAGCTCTCAGCTCTCATAATAAGCTTGGCAAGATGACAGAGAGAGAGAGAGGTATGGTGTAACAGGCATGAAGAAAACAGAAGAAACAAAGTTTGGGGGACTTAACCACGTTTTGCTCAGTCCCTTGCTTTGGATTTGTCAAGGACTTGAGCGGTAATGTGGGCCCTGAGGCCAGAGCTTAAAGAATTACCGTACTGTTTTGTTACAGGACTGGTAGAAGAGATCACCACAGTCATTATTGCAATCACACACAGACGCACGCACACACACACATGCAAAAAATAACAAAAACGAATTTTCTGAAGTGTGGGAGTGGAATGGTAATTTGTAGATAAGCTCAAATCTATGACATTACTGACTTTAAAATGTGTTAATGTAAGTTTCTGTATGCAAACAGCCGTGAATTATGTTTTATTTAAATTGTCATGTGTAACAAGATAGACTATGAAATTCACTAAGACATCCAGATGGTCTTTTATTGATTTTTTTTTTTTTGCAGAGTTACTGTCAAGTTTACAACCTGAACTGTTAAAAAGAAGGTATCCTCACAGAATTCAATTCAAATTGCACAGTTTCAGGACTGCCGTATCACTTATTTAAGTCTACCAATGTTATACCTGTATTTTGGATAAAAATTTAGGTCTTGATTTAGGTCCTGAGAGATAAATTATTGCTTAAAGAGCTTCTGAAATACTGGGGTTTTAAGATCACAACACAAAAGGCATAACAATGGAAATTTACGGGTAAAATACCATCCTGAAACAGCTAAGTCAAAAGAGACATTTTTTTTTCTAATATCACCCAAGAGTTTTAAAAAATCAGCGAGAACAAATAGCTTTTGCAGTAAAATATTCTGTTTTTCAAAGTTACTGAGGTTGAAAAAAATATTCTGAAGTTGTATGGCCTTTGTGTAGTGTAAGATGTCATTACAAGATGAAAGGGAAGTTGCATCTGAGGGCAAACACTTTCATTATTACTACAGATGGTCTACTTCCAAATTTCCCTAACTGATGAAGTCTTCTCAACGCCACTGTGACTCTGATAGTGCTCTAGGTTTCAGTTGCCCTGGATCGAACTGAATATATACTTCAGGAAAAAAAACATGATTCTGTGTCAGGGTGGACCAGCTTGTATCTCCAACAGAAGAACAGTTACTCAATTTTCTCTTCAGCTATCTCAGATATGATCTAGCCCTGGTATTTTCTAAAGCTTTAACCCATTTTTTAAAGAAGAGTCTTTAAAACATCACAAATGGTTGTCAAAACCTTAAGTCATACAAAAACTATTGCTCACAAATACAGAGTTAAAAATGCATTGCAGATTATTGTTCAAATTTATGCTATTGTACCGTGCTTCAGACACTTCTGACACAAAATAACATTTTCAACTAATAAAATGGAGAAAAAGTCCTTGTCCTTTGCCATGTCTGCTACAAAGTATTGGCTTTTTCTTTCATTATTCTATTCTAAATCTCACATTATCTGGGATTTTAAATGACACATCTACTAGAAAAATGACTATAAGCACACATTCCTAGTGTCAGTTCTCAGTAAACCAAATGTCTCTTCTCTTATGCCTATAAAAATAGGCTGGAAAATGTGAACTCCAAAAGCTGAGAAAGCTATAATGCAAATTAAACTAGTCCATGAATTCTTTTTTTATTTTTTTAATTTACACATCTTTTTGGTGATTGAAGTGGTACTATGGAAATATATATATATATTTTTGCACATAAGCAAACAGGTTCCAGGCAAGAAAACTGGTTCCAGGCAAGATTATGTCTTTTTATTATTGTCTAGACAAGGCAGTAAAAGTAAACGGCTTTCTGCCTCTTTGTGGTTGCCCAGATATTGGGCTTAAGCATTTCTTTATGTTTCTAAGCAGATGGAGCTGAAATGGACAGTACTTTGGCTCTCCCTATCACGGTTGTTAGCCAGCAGCAGGTGCCTTTCTTTACTCCTGGTACAGACCCAAAGCAGGCTGGCATTAACCTCTCAGGGACTCTGTAGAAGAAGGATTTCTGCATATTACAATACCTTAAGGTAAGATGCAGGTTACATACACAGCCTGTAACATTCGAGTGTTTCTGGATGTGTTTATTTCTTTGTAGACATCATGCAGTTAGTCTTCCGTGTAGTGTGGTCTGCATTAACCGAACTCTTTCTGAACGCTTGCAAAGCTACCCCACTGTTGTATACACAAGGAAAAAAAACAAACAAAAAAAGCATATGCTGCCAGTGCTAAATAAAATTAACTGTTGCTAAATTCAGATCAAAATGATGGTCTTTTATGAGCTGGTGCATATCCATCCTGTGCACTGGTGTAGGGACCCAGGAATCAGACCATGCAGCTGCTTAGCTGAAAAAAGTGACCCAAAGGTAGGGAAGGGAAAAAGAAAGCATGGCTTTAATTCTTCAGAGTGCAACACTGAATTGTCCAGTGTTAGCTCCACACACCTGGGGGCTTATAGCGGTGTCAAGGCAACCAGGTATGAGTGGAAGAATTAGGTAAAGATAATGCCTAGTATGAGAGTATTGACAATTATAATGTACCAGTTATCAATGTGTGCTGCAGAGATTGTGAGCTAGCACTGATGGGACTGGGTGTGCACACTCAATTAATATCAATATATCACTCTCAGGAGAATGTATTGGAAATCCAATACATCATCAGCAATGTGAACCAGGACATAGTGCTGAGAGCAACGAATCCCATTTCATGCAGGGTATGCGTTCAAAACAGGGGTGTCTGCAAAGAAATGTCCCAGCCTCTCCTTCCATGTGGCTCCCCATAAAAGCTGATCTGATCACTCTCAGTTCAAATGATCTCCTCTTCAATTTGCACATGAAGACTGTGAACAAGCTTGAGAGAGAAATGAGCTTCACCATGGGATATGATAGGCTCACCTATCCTTGTTTTCTGCAAAGTGTATGAAATTTTGGAAATGTATCTTGCAGTCCCTTGCTGCTGCTGCAACAGCCAGACGATGTTTCCCCACTTGACAGACCAGCTCCACGCAGCCTTTTTTTCTTGCTCACACTCACAGTGGTGAGGGGAAAAACCTTCCTGCAAACTGGCAACAGTGACTATATGCGGCAGTGTCCTTTAATGGAAAGCATTAATACAAAAATAAAAAGCTTCACGGAGCATACCCAGCAAAGCATGACTTACTGTAACAGTCCTTAGAGTCACTTCCATTTCTGTATTTGAGATATTAAGACATAATATGCTGCTCTTACTCATCCTGTTCCTGTAGATTAATAAAATATAGCTCTTGGATCATTAAAAATTCCAATGCATTTCTGAGTTATTTTGATAGAGAACATGTCTCACTGTCACTGCAACTTGAAATCTGCTTATCTGGAAACTTCATTTATGACATGGGAAGGTTTTGCTTGTGCACACAGATATCTTCCTTTCTTAAATAAGATCTTTCCTCCATGCTGGTATCTGAACAGCACAGTATTCATGAAGTTGCAGGAGACTGAAAAGGATTTAAAACAGTTACTTGCCAATTTTTCTGCTAAGATCTAGACTCCGCCCTTACACTAGTTTATATTTCGGATAGATAATTTACAGATAATTAATAATTAACTTTCCAGGTGCTTTCATAGAGAAAAGAGCTATGATACAAAGTTTCACAATATGCAGAAATTCACTGTCTCAGAGATTCAGCTAGCACGATGGATTCTTTTTGAGATAAAAGTCATTATTTCTCAGTTATGGCTGCATACTGGAAATTACATTATATCTTTCCAAACTGTATTTTTCTCTATTGGATTCATATGCAACAGGATCAGTTCCTTCAATGTTAGTGACAGCCTTCAAGGAATTAGATCAAAATAATGGATGGCCAGGGCGAAATGACTGTCAAGCTGCATATGGACAGGACTGTGTGGATGTACATGTGTTTGGAGCACAAGCAAGGAAAGCACACAGGAGTGCTGCAGGAAACTGTGTGTGCAATAATCACAAAAAGTGGCGTGCTGTAGGGGTACATTGAAGAATGTTCAGGCTTATTAGCCACAGGACTGAATCTGTGATAAGCAGGCTTTAAAATCTGTATCGTTTTATTTGTGGATAATAATTCCACACACCAGAGTTGTGGAACCTCACACCATCAGCAGCTTCTATTGCTCTCTGTCTCAACATCAATGGCAAGAGGAGAACAGGTACATTTGTGCTTTTAGCTCCATGACAAAGCTATGGGCAATGTTTGCATAGTATTTCCCTGCAGCCAGACAGCTATTTCACTCACATTGAATGCCTGCAAAAATGCTGAATTTAAATACAAGCCAAGTGCACCAGTGAACTGCAATCTTACTGACCAAGTTTCAACACATTACTGATAAACCTGAGAATTTAAAATGCATACAGGTGTTCCTTATCGTCTTTGCTGTGACAGACAATGCACCCTTAGCAGCTTTAAGCATTTGGTGGCTGTAGGGCTGTTCCTTTGTTCACAAATATGCTGTGAAGAGGAAAACATGCCCAGTACTGAAACAAGAAATCAAACAGCCCCTTTTGTTGTTGCTTAGCTGGGGTCACATTCCTCCACCACCATGTGCCATTGTGCTGCCACTTGTCCTGCTGGCACATAGCAGGACAAGGCGTCTGCAATCAAGGCAGCAGATGGTTCTTCGGGTCGCCTAAAACCAGAGTTGGCACGGACACAGCATTTATGACGTGCTAAGAGAGAACAACATATTGGCATGGACATAATAACAGATCTCTGGATAATGAAGGCATCCTGTGTCCTATTAATCCGTTCACACAGAGCAGTAGCCTTCAAGTTTGCGAATAATGCTTTTTTTCTGTTAATGCACTTGCTTGTTTCGTATCTGGTGATACACAGGCATTTAATCCATAACCCATCAGTTTAAACCCAATTCAGGGCAAGTGTTTGGGGAATATTTCAGGTTTGGACTATGCTTGTGGACAGCACAGCAGGAGTTGCCTTGAAAACATCTGTGACTGCTGGGCCAATGATACAATTGCCAACAGTGAATTCATGGCCAATTCATTTTGTTCTGTTTTGCCAGGCTCCACAGAGTGAAAGCAACACATTTCTGAGCTGTGGTTGGCACAATTGTTAAGGCAAGTCCCCCAAATGTTTCAGGAATGCAGAAATTTCAAGAGCCCGCTGCTACCCATATTCCATTTCCACTATAATATTTCCAGTAAAAAAGGCGTGAAAGAGAGAAAAATACAGACCTTCAGTGTGTTAGACTCCCCATCACATCATCTTGAGTCTTTCCAGAAAATGTTTCCCAGTCCTAGACCATTTTCATGCTTTAATGTTCACAATATGTTGCCGTAGACCACTCCACAAATGTTAATGGAGGCAAGGCAATGAATTATGATGCTGTGGATTACAGAACACGCTCTCTGTCAGCTGAATTGCTTGTTACGGCCAAATTGCGGATACAGTGCTGATATTGATCACTGCACTTACATTAATCCTTCTGTAGTGGATCAGGCCACTGTGCCCTAAATAATTAGTATTAAATGACTCTTAGCATGCATTTTCAGTTGAACTCCAAGGAGGAGGCCAGTTGTCAAAACCTCTCTCAGACATGGCACAAGGTCTTCAGATAAAGGAAGAGGGGAATGGGGGAAGATGTTCAGCTGTTTTCTTTTCAAAGCTTGTGCTCCCTTTAGTCCTACTGTGTAAATCATCTTCACTGTGAGGTGAGGTGGTCAAGAACACAAGGTTTACCAAAGGGAAGAGGCCACAGATACATATGGCTAGCAATCTTTCAAAACCAGGAAGCAGAAAATTTCTTTCTTGTGTGAGATGTTTCGTTTCTTCTATACCTGATCCCTGCTCAGTTCGTCCTTTGGTATCTTGGTGTCTGCTTCTTGTAAGTAGACCAAGTACTACAGCTTATGCTAGCTATACTATGAAAGAACTGCCTGTTGGATCCTATGCCCTCTACTTGTTTATGGGCTATTATATACGGAAATGGGTAGGAATCAGGCAGAAAATCCTTATTTTCCTCCTGTAACACATTTTCTTTAAATTGCCAATAATGAGCTATATATTTTTTTTATTTTTTTATTTTTTTTAACAAAATAAACTAAGGTATGTTACATTAACCCTTGTTACTTTTGTAACACGAAAGCTACAGACATAATATTTTGCAAGTAAGGGGTGAGATCGTCATGACTTCATGGGGAAAACACCAGGTAAAATAGGATGAAAAAATCCAAAAAATGTACCACAGGGATCCCATGACAGTAGCAGCAGTAGAGCCAGCTACGGCACCTGCACAACTAAGCCAAAGCACTGGAATACATACAAAAATATTTAATCCTTCAATTCTGGCATTGTGACATGGTGTGTAAACATGTGCATGCACAACTACAGGCTGCACCTACACTTTTAGTGGTCTTTTCAAAAAATGTGGCCTTTGAACTGTAGATGGTTCAGGATTTAATGCTTATTGGAAAAAGGAGAGAACACTGTGCTTTAGGTAAAATTACATAGTCCAAAGACACCTGAAGATACTGCTGTGAACATATGCATGACGTGACTAACTGAAATTTAAGGGATATTTTATAACCCAGAATAGCTTTGTCATCATCCTTGTGAGGTTGCAGCACTGTCTGAGCAAAATTGAGGCTTACAGAGGTGTCTGCAAAAGGTCACGTCTCACTTCTGTTCTCAAGCACCACTGCTGCTTTTTGGGGTTTATAGTGAACGTAAGGTAATATGATGAAGCGCACATCTTCCCAAATACAGTGAGGAACAGGGGAATAGCAGTGGGTGTGGGCCCCCATCATCTAATCATGGAAATGGATTGGATTCCCCTGGCCCAGCCCTGTCAATGGCTGTCCCAAAAAAGCTATCATGACACCTGTCAGATAAGCCAGGAGCAGGGCAGCCCCAGCTCCAGCATTGGGCACCTCCATGGGGACAGGGAGGGACAGGGACAGGTTGAGGCCAGGCTGGGATTTGGGCCTGGCTCAGTGGGGCCCATGGCCAGGCAGGGCTGGGCTATGAGGAGCTGAAGCCCGGCCCTGCTGCAGCCTTGCTGGGGCAGGGGCTGATGGCCTCAGGGCTGACCTGGGACCCTGGACCTTGGACAGGGTGTGGAGAGCCCCAGGGTGGTGGGGAGGGACAGTCAGGTCCATTAGTGCCTAAACACTGTCCTGTTGGGAGCCCACACTCATCCCTGCCACTCGCTGCAGCTGGAAACATCGGGATTTGGCAGCCTTGCCCCTGCTGGACTGCAGGGCGTGTGTGCAGCTCCTAATGATAAACCCAAACTATTGAGGATAATAGGCTTTTTCATTACGAATTACATTACTGTTAGCATGCCAAAGATTCATCAGATGATACTCTCCAGCTTTATAGCTTGTTTTTAATGCATTATAATCTTCTCTAAATGTTTTGTATTATTTCTTAATGAAAGGTACATTAGAGTCATATAAAATATATAGACATCATTCCATCCACTAAATCGCTCCCTTTTTATGAGTTATTTCAGCTAATGTATTTGTTTTCTTATGGATCACGATCAGTGTATTTTGAATGACTACTGTGTTTTGAATGATTGGTCTCTATTAACAGGAAAAGGATTGATTTTAGGAGTACAAAAAGTGTATGGATTTTCAGTAAGTAAATAATATTTTAAAATCCCCAGACTTTACTGTATCGGGAACAAATTTATCCATGCTGTAATATTGCTAATTTGGATAAGTGTGTGCTGAGTTCTTTAAAAACAATTTTGAAGCATTTAGTACAAGTGAAAAATGAGAACAACATATTCCACAAGTATCATTGGCCTGTTCTGATACAGACAGTCCTGTATTTCTCTACATAAAACCACGGACCAAGTTCTCTAACCCCACACCACGACTCCTATAACTGCCTATACCAGGAGATTAATCGGGACCAGCACACAGTGCTCAGGCACAGGCATGGAGGGTTCAATTCAGTTGTCGTGTGCTTCTCTGTGTGCTTCTGGCCTGCACTAACTCGTATTCTCTCCTGCAATGCCCAGGTGGAGTTCAGGGAAGAGCTTGGGGCTCGGGGCTGTTCTCACGATGCAGGAGAATATAGCTGTATATAGGTAGCTGTACGAACATGAGCTGTGCTGTGCCACCTTCTCTCAGGACCAGCGAACAGGTCCTGACCCATTTTGTTTGCCAACGCAATAGTGCGTGGTATTTCTTCACAACATCTTGGGAGAGGGTGAAAGGTGGAAGGAAGAAGCAGCCCAGACATTGCAGGATGACACACAATTCCTTTGAGACCATGTCAAGTAATAAGTTTGGCACTTTAGTTCAGACAGACACAGTAATTCTGGGACTTGGCCATACCTATCGTAGTTTTTCCTTTTTGTTGTAATTGCTGTTGGTGGTAGTTTTTTTTTCCTTTTTTTTTTTTTTTTTTTTTTTCATTGAACAACAGCATTTGATTAAGAAGCAAATGGAAACATGGCTGTCCCTCTTTCTTATCTCATTTGGGCTCTAACTACATTTAAATTAATGACAATGTCCAAATTGGCTGTGGTAGCATAGCATCAGCCGCTCACTGAAAGGGATGAATGTGAGATCAGCACTTCAGAAAAGGAAAATCAGCACATCCATCATGCGTTAGACCCTCAGCATTCAGCATAACAACAGAAAATATTTATGCAATAAATATCACTAAAGTTTTGCTTTGATATATCTAAAGATTGCTTGAAAACAGCTAATTAGTTCTGCATTTCTCAGACCGTGAGGCACAGTGCTCTGGCTATGCACTGGTAACGAGGGACGAGGCATTCTCCACCTCAGACTTGGATGACATACATTATGATGAAACTTGGAGATCCTTAACTGAGCCAGCCCTTGTGGGAAATGAAGCATGACTAAAAGGGTCAGAAGGCACTGAGTTTTCTCACTTGAGACAATCTATTAATGTTTATAATCCACTACATAAAATATGAGAAATAATGTTGCTAAGGACAGAAGTACAAGGTTTGCCCTCTGCCAGAATCCCAGTTTCTCTAAATGAGCAGCTATCTGTGCAAGAACAACTTAAAGTGACAGGAAAAAAATGGTATGTTACAGTCAATTATTTTTTCTAACTGCCCAGGCAATAGAAACAATTTGCTAATATTTAACTAACAATTAGTGAAATTAATAGAATACAATCTGCTTGTAACCTATTAGGCAGTTATTTTGTATGCTGTTTATCCAGGCCCAATGATAACTGCTACTAGTCTACCCTGTAGTACTAAATGGAATTGTATAACCACGATGAAGATACTTCCTCAAACAAAATATGTTGCAACCAAATGCAGTGATGAAATTTTATCTGTGCTGTTGACAGCCCCAGTTTCTCCTGCATTCAGTCTCCATTTGATGAGCAAGCCTGAACAGGTCAAAGCAGCAGAAAGTAGCTTGGATTTAGCATGGTTAGACATCCAGTACAGAGGAACCCAAAGCATCTTAGAATTTGTGTTCTGTTCTTTGTGTTGTGAACCAGCTCAGACCTCGTTCTTGCTCAATGTTTTCAGGGTTTGTATGATCAAAGCACTTTATGTCTATATGGGAACATCGTTACTGAAAGAGGTGATCTAACCAGACTATGACCTATCCACACTGAACCCTGAGTAAGGCATAAAACCTTACTTGTGGATCTGTATCCTTTCCAAAATCTGTGTAAGAAGTTGCTGTGCTCAGCAGCAATAGCTCCTGTGAGCACTTCTCACTCCATTTTACTGCAGTGACATGTTTTAGCTTAAATACTACTAGCTATACATCTTTATATTAGCTCTAACAATGCAACAATGGCTTAAACTATTCAGTCCTTGCTAAACTGGAACTTATGAGTGAAATCCAAGGAACTCTCTCGGCAGACCAGAAGGGTGGGAGCACAAAGGGCACGCAGAGCAGAGGGCAGAGCATGGTAATCTCTTGCACCAAGGCAGATGAATCCAGAAAAGCACAGAACTCTCAGACTTAGTCAGCCAGCATTTAAAAAAACACAGCTGGTCTGGTCCGAGACAGTTTAATGTAAATGTTATTTTACGGAGTAAAGAATTATATATATACTTCTTACTTTACATAAGTATATACGTATACTTCCTATTTCATACTCTTTTCTTTGCCTTTTCTAAATCGTGTCTCACTTTTAAAAGCAAACACCATGAAGCTAAATGTCAGAAGAATTTATTTCCAGCTGAGTGATACAATTATTAACAAACAAGTAATCAAGCCCTTGATAATATAAAATTCAGAGCATACCTTTGACATTTTGAATAAAACTATAAAAAGTGCAATTAAATCAATGCACCTCCCTAACAGAGTTCTTACATCAAAATTCTGGATGGCTTAGGTTAACTCATAATGATTTCATTCATAATTTTTCAAATTATGCTTGATCACTGCTATCTGTTTCTACAGAAAATCATTAATGCTCTTTAGTGAAACCAATTATCTATCATGAAGATGATCGTATCTTATTAATAAAACTTTTCAAGGAAATATGTATGTATTTCAGAGGCAAAATTATACAAAGGTGTCATTGAGATAATATACAGGACCAAATTTGAGTCTACATATTGAATGCCTTCAAATATGTTTTATTCTCAAGAAAAAAACATGGATTTTTATTTCATGTCCATAGGCACAAATGGTATCTCTCCTTTATGCTGAGAAGTCCCCCAAAATAAATCAGTGCTTAAGAAATAAATACGTTTGGCAACGTGCTTTGTCCTCACAAATCATAAATGTTAAATTAAGTTTCAATACTGCTATCACTTTCATAAAATTCACGTGTAAGTTTTGTCTTTTTTTTTTGTTTGTTTCAGAAATAAAATATGGTCTAGGGGTTTTAAATACCCTTTTTTGTTTCTCTTCTTTATACTTTCCACTTTATTTTCCCATCATATGACAGTTGAAGGAACTGGCACACTACAATAGTAGGCCAGAAAGTATGTAATTTGTGTTCAATTACCCTTGTGCAGTTCTACTATATGCCACAGGTCCTGCTGGCAAGCTGAAATTCATTGAAATCTCATAGAAAGCTCATCAGTTTAACCTGGCATTTTAGACTGCAGTTGTACAATAAACCAGCTGTTTTTGAAATGGAGATGATAACTTCCTTCAAAACTATAGCTCTTCCAACCTCGTGGAGGTGGTTTAATCTTATTCTCCTGATTAATCTAGGTGCATTCAATCTTTTTGAAGTTTCTCAGGGATATATTCTATTGTAAATCTGAATAGACAATATCCATCAGGAGGATGGAAAAAAAAAAGACAAAATGGCTATGAGACATGGGAATTTGAGAAAGCAAAGGTACATTGCTGTTTTCCAAATACTTAAAAAATTTTTTGAAAGCCATTGTTTCAAAACAGGTAGGCCTAGAAACTACAATTAAACAAACTGAAGAAGTGATTAAAACTACTGAAGGGTCTTGTCTTTGCTTTGATTGTTATTTAGAAAGTTTGATCATTAATTTTACAGTGACTGAAACCTGATTTCTCCATAGGAATACATTGTCAATAGAGAGGAAAATACTACGACTCTTTGTGTCTGAACACTTTTCCTGCTGGCAAACCCATTGAACACTATCTCCATCAATACTTTGTCTTTTTAGAGTTGTATTTTGAAAAAAATAAGTAAATCCCAAAGACAGGTTCACCACTCCTGTGGGCACACAGCAGGAATATCCAGTGATAAATATTTAGCAGCTGTGATATGTAACTACCATTGCTACAACTGCAGAACTAATACGACTGGTGTTCAAGATGCTGTACATAAACAATTTAAATTGACTTGGGCTGAGGGACATATCACTGATCACACTGTTAATCACACCAGGGTGAAGCTACCCCGGTTTCTGCTGTGCTCAGATACTGTAGTAATTACTGTGTCACAGATAGCTAGTTTGATGGAGTATAAAAAGCCATGCAGACCCATTAGGTCCCTTTTTGATAAGTATAGTTAACGTTTGCTGGTGAAAGGAAGAGCTGAAGGAGCAGCGATTAGGCACTTCATCCTCACAGAAAATGTGGCATTGTTTAGTGTATTGTCTTGAACCTTCCTCTAACAAAAGGTTATTGAGGGATGCTGCTTTTTCCACGTTTTACCTTGCTCTCTATTAACATGTATGTAGTTAAGGGGACAGCAAATATATCATGGAATTGGAATCACAGTAATATTTAGGACTGAAGATAAATAAAAAGATTAAAATGCATGGTATAAAATCTATTTTTGCCTCTATTTTTGATACTGAAGGCCCAAAAGTGTAGGAAATTCACTTGCAATAACCCACAGAAATGGTTATGGCTACTATTTACTGGACTATCTTTCTTTCTTTCTTTATTTATTTATTTTCCATTTGTGGTTTTAGTGGCCATCTTCTTCCTTTCTCATACCTTTCTCATGTTGGCTGGAGCATCACCAAGATGCAGACGCTGTGTTTTCTGTATGTTTACTTCGTAGACCCACCAGTCCTGGGGAAAGAACTCCATCGCTCTGAAGGGTCAGAGGGATACGTGAGCCCTGCAAGCACTGCTAGCAGGCTGGAGGAGGACAACGAGGACCCTCAAGGAGTGTGTGATGCGGGCATGAGGAAGCAGCGTGGAGTATGGCATAGTTTGAGGTGAAGAGAGGCCTGCTTGCTCTGCAGTGCAGGCATAGTCCTATAGGTGATATGAACGCCCAGAATGCAATATGTGGCCTAATGGCTGCCCTGACCATTCTGAATGGTATTAGGAGTCACTCCCATACTTTCATAGTCCCAGACAAGAAAAATGGAAAGACAGCCTAAAGCTGCTTCAGCTCTCTGACGCCTGCTCGATCATCAAGTTCTTTATTATGCCCGCGTGGTGCACAGCACAGATTATCTCCTGTGTGTCTGAGGGAAGAAGAGATCTAAATGTAAAGCAGACTGGCTATATTTTAACAATGATAATGTTTGCCATGGAAAAGGCAATTCAGATTTGTTTAGATGCTCTCCTGACTAGTTCCTGAGCTTGAATGCTGTGTGCAGACTCTTCAGCTGAAGCAAATCACTCTTCCTGACGTGCCAGCAGAGGCACAGACTGCTGCCCTTCAGGGCACAGTGCAAGAGACGTTTATTTTATTGAGCAGCTGATTGACTAGCTATGGATATTTTTCTTGGGTTTGTTTTTGCCAACAGCATATCTAATTTGCGATTTAATCTTTTTATTCAATGCCTAGCTGTCTCAGCAGTCCACTTTCAGAACAAGCAAGTGAAATGTATACATTGTCTGTTGTTTGCAATTAATCATCAGTGATTACGCTGTGAAATTATCTATCCCATATGATTTAATATCAGTAACGGATGGCTATAAAAGTTACTTCTGCCATCTGCATATTTGTTGTTTCCAACTGCTATTCAGAGACCAGCTTTTTAAGGATTTTTTTTTTTTTTTTTTTTGAGCAGAGGAAGATAGCCATCTGCTAATCTTGACCATGAACATATTTTAAGATATGTTGATTTGATTATATAATGGAAGTGCAAATGGGGAACATGCAGTTGAAGACTGTTATCAGTTTATTGATCAATAAATATTTAAGTAACTGCTTACAGCTATTTCTCATTTCTAAGAATGAAACAAACAATTCTGAATGTTTCTTATTTAGGCATTTTTGAAGCTTTTGAAACTGTTTACTATTCAAAACAGGATATTTTAGAAACACTGTAGTCTGATAAAGGACAGCATGTTTTTCTCTTTTTAGCAATCAACTTACTGTGTCAGTAATTTTAAAACTTATTACAGGTATCTATTTAATTAATTAAGGAACAAGCATGTTCATATTCAGTGAGAAAATAAAGTTCTGTCTTTATTTCTCACCTTTCCTTATCACTGCAATCATAAAAAGTAGGTTTTAGATGATACATATTTAATATGCTTTTGTTTTTAATTTTTATATTAGTTTATTAGAATTTGGCTAAATATGTGATTTAAAAACATCATTTATTACTTTTATTCTGATAAACCATTGTAAAAGGCCATAAATAACTTTTCTAATGTTTTCCATTATTTTTATTACTTACCAGCTATGCAGCAAACTTCCATTTTGCTCATGCCTGGATATCTTTTTTAGGACTCTAAGAAATTACATTGGTAATTTCACATTATGCTTAATCCTATATTTATAACCTGTGTTTGTTACTTGAGTATAGTATGCTGTTTAACTTCTGTGTTAATATTTACCAATGAATCACCAATATAAGGCACATGAAGCGTATCTGCTCTCTTTTCTAGTTGTTGAATGTACATATAGTAGAAATTCCTGAGTATTTTTTTGTTTGACTAGCCAGGGAAACTGAAAATTTTTGTTTTAGGTCAAGTGAAACAGAAATTCTTACCTGTTATGGATAAATATTTGAAAAAAAAAACCTCTAAAATTTGTTTAATTCACTTCAAAATATTCTTTTAGCTGAATATGAAATGCTGCTTCTAGATGTGTATTATTTCAAAGTAGTAAATTTAGGTACATTCTTAAACAAATAATGTTTTTGGAAATGAAGAGTAATGGGCTTTGAAATCATTTAAAAGGTTTAAGCAAAGTATTTCCATTTTTCTGAAACTGTGTATTAATTTTTACATCAGAAAATATCATTTACTTTTGGCTAAAACTCATTTTTTAAGCAAATTAATTATTCATTAAGACATTTGGCCCAACACTTTTCCTGATGAAGTAAAAATTGATTTGAAAAACAATATTAT
The DNA here is from genome assembly GCF_047663525.1 of Anas platyrhynchos. Classification (NCBI taxonomy): domain Eukaryota; kingdom Metazoa; phylum Chordata; class Aves; order Anseriformes; family Anatidae; genus Anas; species Anas platyrhynchos. Next base: position 90,057,805 of record NC_092589.1, read on the forward strand.
CACTATGAAAGATATTTCAATACATAATTTATGAAATATCACCCAATAATGACATAGGTTATTCTTTGTGTGTGTGTGTTACACAATATTAATAAAGTCCATATATTAGGCCAGTTTCAAATAATGCCAGTATTTTTAATTCAGGAAAGACAGACCACTAGAGAATATTATCATTTCAAACGTTTTTGTTAGCTTTATATTTAGGAAGGGAGCATAAACCATCTTCCCTAATGTTTTAAAATTATTTTCTGATTATATCAACCATATCAAGCAGTCAGAATTCCGCCCAGTTCTATACTGGCTCTGGATCTCTCCCAGTGCCCTGAGCAAACCTGGATCTGATACTTAATCATGGATTTATTCAGGATTTTTCTCCACCATTTCATTTATTAGCTCATAAAGAGCAACAGAGAAAGATGGAGTCATTGTCTGAGCAGTCTATGCTGAAAAGGCCACTCATTTCTCCTGAGTGTTATTAACTACAGCTGCTGTGAAAAATGTACTGCATTGAATTAATTAATTAATGCAATCATGAGTCATGATGGTTTGGTCTTACTGAACACATCTCTTTCATTAATAGAATCTGTGATTCAGACATTCAGACATAGCTTTCCATGGGTAATCGTGCACTCATTTAACCATTTATCCTTTTTGTGGAACCATTTTGTTCTACGTTCACTTTGTGTGCATAAACACTGTAATCCTGTAAACTAGTTGCTTTCCCTAAAAATATGCTACAACTTTATTAAGTGGGCAAAACACCAATAAAAATAATTTTGAAAATGTTACTTGAAGGCAAGGCTTGGACCGCTACAATACATAGTTGATTTCTTTTTCCTTTACAGTGTATTAAAATTGCAATATTTTCCTTTCACTGGCTTTGATTAATCTTTGTATAGTGTAACATAAATGGATCTGATACAATCTACTACAGCATGTGACAAGTAACAAACAACCTAATTTTAACCTTCCATGCCCGCGTACATGTTGTTTGTCCTTGTAGGATTAGAATTGCTAATGCTGCCTGTGGCTGAGACCTAAACCAAACAGCACGAAGTCACATAAATACATGAGAAATTGTATTTGGTTTTGAAAGTCAGTTGAGCTGAAATAGCTTTGGTTTGGGTGAAAGAAAAGGCTTAAAGTCTTCAGGAAAGTGAGCAGCATGGTTAAACAACAGGTATTGTCTCCCTCTTTCAGTAAGTTGTACCCCATTCTGAGAGCATTTAAAATAAGATTTGATTCCTGATGAAACTTCTGTGCCCAATTCTGATAGCTCTGTTTCTGTTGGACTCCAATTATCAGTGCAAATATTCTATCAATTTCATGAATATCTAAAGAAAAAAAAGGTACAGTGCAAAGCAGAGAAAAGGAAAGGAATCCTGTCTGAATCTTGGCAGTGTTACCATATTTTAAGGAAGATGCATTTCAAGGGAAAACAAGAAGAGGGAAAATAAATGTACCGGAACATTGTTAAAAAGAAATGAAGTAGTGAAGAAAGGACATAATTTTATGATTATTTTATTTATTATATAATTATTTATGAGAAATGTTTATACCATAAGCACTGTCGTCTAGTTCCTATTGTTCTCTTGAAGTCAGATGGTATAAGAAAACCAGGACTAAGAGCGTGACAAAGCACACTTTTGTAACATTAAAAAAAAAAGCCTCATGTGTACATGAAAACTACTGATGTCTGAGAGATGAGAGGCCCAAGCCAGAGAGGGACTTTTCATAATGCAACAATACTGCTTAGTATTATATAGAAGTATTTTTAGCAACATCTGCACTTGCCCACCTGACTGGGACTTAGAGGGAAGGACTATGAGCACTTGGATTGGATCCAGATGGGTTTAGGTAATGAGAAGCACAGTTTAGTCCACAACAAGCAACAGCTACATGTTGTTGCCTCAGAGGCTGTGGTGGTAAAACCAGACACACCTAAACCAGAGACACCTACAGAATTTTGCACAAGTGAAAAATTGGTGGGGACTCCCTACTCCTTGAGTTTAGGTCTCCTGCATTACCCCCTCATTCACGTGCTTATATAGATCCTAACATCAGGATCAAAAGAATTCAGCAAGCTAAGAAAGAGGCCACCTTGACTAGGTAGCACAACTATTAAGACTTGGGAAAACCACTGACACTGCTCTGAGAATGACTTTCCAATGGGTCACGAGGTAAGGCAGGTGGAGGAGAGGACAGCCTGTTTTGTGGAGAGGCACAGGGGGTTGTATGAGAGTCTTTAGGACAGAAATTTAGACACCTGTGGATGCCAATAGAAGAAATATTCTTTGGGGCAGAAAACACACTGAAGCAAAGTAGGGGTTCAGAGGATGCTGTTGATTGAATTATGATTCAAGGCGTTGCGCTTCATGTAATCATTTCAAGTTTTGCTCAGTGACTTAATGATTTCTAGCAGTGCCTTGGAGCCAAACCAGCTGGTTCTTATAAATCAAAGTTAGTATAAAATTGAAAGAACACTGTTAGGTCAAGAAGCTACTTTACTGGTTTGCTTGCTTTAAGCCCCAGAGATGCATTTTGACACATGCCCCCTTATGTGTCTGCTTATTTTAATATTGTAGCCTGCCTTGCATAAAAAACAAATGCAAAAAAAATTCTGAACTATCACTTGGACAGCCTAGAGCTGCTTCCATGGTGAGCTTATCCCAGGAAATAAATGATCAGAGAACTGATCCTACTAAAAATATAAAGAAAACAGATTTCCACTGGTTCTTTGTATGAACTGCTCATATCCAACAAGTGGTTTGCCAGCACAGAGGTGGGATATATGGTCTGAAAGGAAAGTGCTGAGCAGCTATGGCTGGCTGTCACTTAAACTGTTGTGAAAAATGTATGCTGTCTTCCTAAGTCTCTGATTTTCTACTGTATTTTGTGACCTGCTGCAATGGTGGTTCACGTTCTCATCCTCAAGCTGGTGAGAACCCTGTTTTTGTAAAGCCAGGTGGTGTTGAAGTGAGGGGAATTTGTTACCCGTCTGTAAAATTATGCAAGTAGCTGCTTGATCAGGCCTCGCTAGGGAAAAGCAGTCAGCTAAATACTGTCAACTGCATGAAGTAGATGGAATAAAGACATTTCTTTCTCTCATCTCATCCTCTGTCAGAAATCTTACATAGTATTTCTAAGAGTTTTGGGCACAATTTTTTAGATTTTGTGCCATTTTTTTCATTTTGTTGGCTTAGGAGAACTGTTCTGATAACCAAAGATAATGTAATCAGTTCTTAAACTGGTTCTTAAATCCCCCTCCACCCCTTGGAAATCTATCATGATCTAGCCAGAAATATCCACTAAACTGATCTGTGGACTGTGGAGGGGTTGTTCTTTATTCCTGTATTTAGTTATTGAATTGTGTCCTGAAGAATACAATTTTTCTGAGTTCTTTATGAATGTATTTCCTGATGAGTACTTGATGCATATCAAGATTATTTTCCTGAGGGCACTCAGCCACTGTGCAAATCAGTCTGCAAGGTAAACCTGGTCCATAGCCCTTCTACCTGCACAGGGCATGGTATGTCCCAGCACATCTTCGATCCTTCCAAAATACATCCAGGAGTGGAAGACTAGATCTACTAATATTAAGTTACTAAACAATTTATATGAATGCCTCAAGACCTGCAGTGGGAGTCCAAATGAGACACCTTAAGGCTAGCTTGGAATGTCTGCCCTTTGACATGAGAAGAGGGCGTTCAGAAGGCTGAATCTTCCATCTCTATAGGTGTTATAGGTCACGCCTTGAGTTGACTTGCAGCTACAAGCTTACCTTGTGAAAGTATCTGGGTTTTGTAACATTTTGCAAGCCATGCATCATAAATACTTTTTAAATAAATCACATATGACACATCAATAAATCAGTGTCAGTGGTGGGAAAAGGATAGTTAGGCAAAACAGTATCCTTTAATTCTCCAGTGTGGTCAGGATTAGGAATCATTGTGACTCAGCAGAACCAAAACCAGAATTCAAGTCTGATCGTAATTATAAAGCCAGGTGCCATGGGCACTCAGATAGGAGAGAAGATTTTCTCTCACCTCAGAGGTTCCAGCGAGAGCCACTGAGTCACCATGCACCATGTATGAACAAGTAATCCTCCCAGTTGCTGTCCTTGCCGAAATACTACCTGGGTTGCTTGTGCAGAATGACACATCCTCCTGCTCAGTCTGTGAGATGTGAGGAGGAAGACAGAATGAGTGGTTAAGGAGTTTTCAGTTCACAGGGTAAACCACCTTCTTGCCATAAATACAGACAATAAAACAGATGAAAAATAATTATGCATTATAATCTCAATATATATGTAATTTGTTTGCTAAGGATTTTTGCAACACTTGTAAGTAAATTCTTTGCAATTCCCACATTTTCTATAACTTTCTTCATTTTTTTCTTATCTGACAGTTAAATGAGTAAATAAGAGGATGTAATTTGTGTACAAATTGCAATGGTTGTAATGAAGCATTAAAATATGTATGATGTGTATGATTCCTAGCAATCTGTGATTCAATAGTTTTTATGAACAAAACTCTTGGATCTGTGCTCAGATGTATTAGAATGTATTAGATATTTTAAAGTATTAGATATTTTAAGATGAATTACATGTATTAGAATATAAAATTTATCAGAATAAAAGATGTATCCGAATAAAAGTATTAAAATAAAATTAAATAGATGACTAATAATGATAAATCAATTAATCTATTTAAATTTCTAACAGTCAAGAAAATAGTTAAGATGACTACTGTCATCTGCTGACTGTTGAGTGTTGTTTTTTGGATGACTTACCATTTTCTTTTACTCTCACAAAAATATACAGACTGATGGCATGTTACCTTACCCATACATCTGTAAAGAAGAGAAGTGGGTAAAAGTCTTACAGAAAGGCATCTTGGCTGTAAGAAATAATACAATAAATCTAGGGAAAAAAAAAAAAAAAGACAAAATTTAGACATTTAAAAATATTTTTTAAATTATTTTTGCTGATGAATCCAAATGTCAAAGTAGATATATTCCTGAGTGATTCACTTCAAAGGTATTCAAAATATCTTTCAATAATACCTACATATTTTATAACCAAAATTCTTGTAATATATAACTAGTTTAGAGCATTTTGTTTGTTTGTTTGTTTTACTGAAAGTCCTACATATGTTTAAGCAGGCAACGTGTATGGTATGACTAGGAGCCAGGTGTGAAGAGAGTGCCTCACTGAGCCTAAATAGAAGCAGGATGTGTACAAGAGGTGGAAGTGGGGCCAGGCTAACTGGGAGGAGTGTAGCAGCATTGCCCAGGCATGCATGGAAAAGACAAAGCTCAGCTGAATTTGAAGCTGTTGAGAAATGTGTAAGGTAAAAATGGCTTCTGCAGGTTCGTCAGCAGCAAAATGAAGCAAATGTGTGTGCAGCTGCTGAAATGGATGGGTAAAAAGAACCTGAAAACACATGGAAGTACCTTCTTTGCCTTAGTCTTTACAAAGTAGGTATTTCCTCAGGCATCTCTATAGTGACTAATTGAGTCTAGGGGAGAAAAGTACTGCCTGTAGTAAAAGAACACTGAGCTATGGACTGCTCAAGCACATTGGACCCATAGGTTCAGACAGTATGCTGAGGGAACTGGCCAGCAGTATCGTGAGACCTTTGAAAGGCAATAGAGGCCATGGGATCTGGGGGCCATGATGTACAAGGAGAGGCTGAAGGAGTTTGACTTGTTCGTACTGAGGATGGGAGGCTCAGGATTCTCACCCATGAGCATGGGCAGGCACTGGGACAGGATCCCAAAGCAGTGGTGGGATGCTCATCCTTAGAGAAATACAAAACTTGACTGGACAAAACCCTGAGCAACCTGATCCAGTTTGAGAACTGGCCCTACTTGGAGCAAGGAGTTTGGCTCAATGACCTCCAGAGCTCCTTTCCAATGTAAATTAACCTGTGATTCTGTGCTACACTAAAATCTGTATTTTACATGTTAGTTTTTACTTGCTTTAACTTCTTGTACCATTCTCTCTTATCTCTGTTAGAAAATTTAGGTGAGCTTGGATATTGTTATTCATAAGACATACTTGCATGAAGTCTTCAGTTGTAAGTTAAAAATATATTAAAAAGCAGACTCTGAAGGTACCTGCTTTTTGGTCAAGAAGCACTCAATAAATCTAACAACAGGTATTCCTCTGTGAAGAATGGGAAATTTCTGCCTTTCAAGGTTTGGCAAGCATATGCTCTTTATCTCAAGAAAGCAGGCTTTGTAGCATAGTCGTGTTTTAAATTGAAATCTGTGGATTAAAAAAAAAAAAAAAAAAAAAAGAAAAAGGAAAAGGAAAAGAAAAAGAAATATGGCTAGAAGTATGTTTTTGCAGAAATAAGACGGCCTGTAAAGCACCACTGGGTTGATGGCTCCTTGGGGTGGGGCTGGGAACAGTTTCCTGGGGCTGTGAGGGCAGGGCCTGGCACCAGGACCTGTCCCACCATCCCAGCCAGGTGCAGGGCAGTGGGGGAACAGGGGCAGCCCCAGCACCAGGCACCTCCTGGGGAACAGGGACAGGACAAGGCCAGGCTGGGATGTGGGCCCCGTTGGTGGGGCCCATGGCCAGGCAGGGCTGGGCTGCAGGGAGCTGGAGCCTGGCCATGCTGGGGCCTTGCTGGGCAGGGGCTGAAAGCCTAGGGATGGTGGGACTCTGGGCCAGGGGGAGACCTGGGAGTGCTCATGGACAGTCAGGACAGTCATGGTGGCCTTTCATGGCACTTTCTTTCTTGGCACCAATTTTCTGTTTAAATATATTAAAAAGATGCTAAAGCATTTCTTGCCGAAAATGTTTTCTTCTGGGAACATTTTAAAATCTTCCATCTCAAAATAAACCTTGACTATTCAATATTTTCTACCAAGGTTTTTTGTTAGCTCTGTGTAATTTGTATTTTAAAAAACTTGTTTATTTAAATGTTTAAAACAGTATCTCTCTTTTAAGACTACAGATGCAAATGTTTTATATATGTCAACATGTACCACAGAGTAGTTTTCTGGTACCCTTATTGTGTGAATGAATATTATGTACAGTATAGTAAGGTGCAATAGTGGTTACTGAGAAAAACAGCTATTTGTGTTAGAATATTTATATTAATTGGGAAGTTAATTTAGCCAGCTGGCATACACAAGCCTTTGGCTTATACAACTCAAAAAGAAATGACTCAGATGACACCCACTCTCATAAGAGAAAAAAGATTATGAAAAAATGATAATGCATTCTTGAACAGCTACTTAAAAGTCAGAAACCATTCATTTGGTGAGCTGCAAGATTTGCATGAGTAACGGTATTTGGATTTATTGGAAACAGAGTTTAAATTTTAAAATATAAAACCTAGCTCATTTGAATGTAGTTTAAATGAAGGAGATTTACTAAAATGTTGATCCTCATTTCTCTCACTGGTCTATATCACACACAACATACAGTTAATAAAGAGTATATAGATAACAGACTATATAGGCTACCTGTGATAGCAAACAGGATATATCTTTCCATAAAAGAATTTATCAGTCCTTCTACACATTGTTTCAGGTATTTATAATACATAATAAGTAGACTTCCTGTTATTGAAGGAACCATAGAATCGTAGAATATCCCAGCCCACAAGTATCATTGAGTCCAACTCCTGGCTCCACACAGGATGACACAAAAATCAGACCATGTATCTGAGATCATTGTCCAAGTGCCTCTTGAGCTCCATCAGGCTCGGTGCCATGACAACTGCCCTGGGGAGCCTGTCCCAGTGCCCGACCACCCTCTGGGTGCAGAGCCTTTCCCTCACACCCAGCCTGACCCTCCCCTGTCCCAGCTCCATGCCGTTCCCTCGGGTCCTGTCGCTGTCCCCAGAGAGTAGAGCTCAGCACCTGCCCCTCCGCTCCCCTCGTGAGGGAGCTGCAGGCCGCCATGAGGCCTCCCCTCAGCCTGCTCTGCTCTGGGCTGAGCAAACCAAGGTACCCCAGCCTCTTCTCATACCTCTCCTCATAATGTCTTCCCTTCTAGATCCTTCACCAAACAAAGAGATTAGAATCCCTAACAAAGAGATTAGAATTGTCCTCAGGACCAGTAACTGGATTTCTGTCCCATGCTCAGCTTTACAGCTTTTGTTCCACTGTCTCCCCTGTGTTTTATCCCACAGATTCGTTAGGCCCCTCCAAGAACAGACTCACTCTCAAAGCTATCAGCAGCAGTAACTTTCTATAGAGGGATATGGAAAAGACAAAATTATCTATTCCTTACAATGCTGTTCCTTCCAGCGTATCATTTCCTTTTGTTAATAATAAAATAGTCATTGTAAGCAATATCAATTATATTGTTTTATTCTAGTCATGGTGTTTTTTTTATATCCAACAAGCAGAGTGATATTGCAAAACCAGTCCCCAACTCCAGGAGTAACAACTTCCAATGGCAGCAGCTCTTCCAATTTGGCCTACTGCTTTTGTTTCTCTAGGACATCTATATTTAACTCTTTTTAGGTAATTTGTGCTCTTATGAGGCACATTTTACCACACATTTATCCCTGCATGTGAACTTTTCTAGTCCACATACGGAAAGACAGCTCTGCAATTTTTCCATCAGTGGTCATTATAACTGTATTCCCATTCCTCCAAAAAAGCAGCAAACACAGAAACACAATTCAGGTTTTAGGATTTTTCCATTTCCATATTCTCAAACTCTCTAATCAACATTACATAAGCAGAGAATGCAGAGTGAGGGTTGCTTAGGAAATAACAATGTCACTTTTATTTTAGCTAAGTGATTGAGAGAATTTTTGTCCCAAAGTGATAATGGAAATGTATTGCCCCAAGATATATTTAATCACATAGGTACTAACAAGACAAAAATCTTGCTAAGCCTGTTGTATTTCAAGTGTGTTATATATTTGGAGAACATTGAGTTTTTTAATTTAAATCATTGTGTCAGGGTGTATGCATTTCTACAAACTTATGCATATTTTAAATAAGAAAGCATGAAGCTGCCACAATAAATTCATACAGGAGAAACCTGTCTGTCTATCAGTACTTTATTAAATAGCCAACAGGATTGGCACACTTCTACTGAAGAAAAAAAACAGAGGCTGTAGATCCATAAAAAATGGAGAGTCTGCACTTTCTCAGAGCTGCAACACTCTACTGTGCAGTGGCAGCCTTAGTACTGGCACACAGAGACATTATGATAGAGGCAACGGGCCAAGGAAGAAGTGCAGCACTCTGCAGCTAGAGAGTGAGATGTCTGTCCCTTGCAACTACAATGGAATTGCACATTCATGGTATGGGGATTAGATGCCTGGAAATACTTTAGTCATTAGAGAGTGCTGACAGGAAACTTTGACACTTTCGGCTCTCCTGAGTGCTACCATGTCCCCAAAGCATTCTTTATTTGATCCCTTGCTCTGTCAGGACAAGCCTTCTAAAGATGTATTGCTGTGTTCCTGGTAGGTAGCTTAATTAACTATGCACCTTATTAGTACGCTGCACAAAGGAGCAGGGAAATCTTCAACCAATACAGTCAGTACAAATAATGGCTGGTTGAGTGTGGAACACTTCATTGAATGAGCTGGTACGGCTTGACTGTGACTCACAGACCTCTGTACTTCATGCATAAATCATCTTTTCATGGTTTCACTAAGTCGCCATGTGAAGGGAATCAGGAAAATGTAAGTGGATAGGCTTTTCACAAAGAAGATCATACTCAGGATTCACAAGGCCCTTCTGGAGCCAAAAGCAGGGCATGCTTTGCATACAACAGCATTGGCCAACCTTGCCTCGCTTCTGCTCCCCCTTGCCTCTGCAGTACATGCTCCTCCTTTATCTGGCAACAGTTTGTAGAGAGAGGCACAGCAGAACAATTTACTCCTAATAAAGCTCACATTTCAGGCTAATATTTCAAGCAACAGGTAGCTTGTTATATTTTTTAATCTATTCTTCATATCAGACAGAAGGAGGAACATTTCTTTTAAATTAAACACTGATACTTTGATCTAATCGTGTGGCCCTGGGCTCTGTCCAAGATTTTGATGCAGCACCTCCCTTTTCCCCACCCCTGCTGCTACATCTTGTCTTGGCAATACCTACTGCAGCTCAGAGGTCGTCTCCTTGTCTGCGTGACTCAGCTGTAATTGCTCTGAATTTTGATATGGGAGTTTTGGAACGTGAATTAGTGACTTAATGGATGAGTTGTCTGTTTCTTACATATGGCTTTAATGAGACATTATTTCCTGTTGTCCTAGATTTATAAGACAGTACATCTACCTTCACCCACGTGAACTCACCATTATCATTGATACAACTGTCCTGTTCACGTTTGTTGCTTCCTGCACATCCATGCAGACACACCTATTCATGCATAGCATATGCATATATGCATGGTGTGGTGAGGCATGGTACTCTGGTACAGAGACCATGGAAGAACTGTAAACACTGACAATATAGGGATGATGAGTTATGCTTACCTCCTTCATATGCATATCCTTGCACAACTGCTTTTCTATGGTCCCTTTCTTCAAGGAGTTGTTTGCACAGCACATAATGACCGACTTTTATAGTGCATTGAAGTGGTGTCCTGGTCTGTTACACTCAGCTTTTCACATGGACTTTGCCCTTAAATGTCTCCTGTATAATCCAAGTGAAAGAAGGATTGCACAGTTGTTTTCAGAAAATAAAAACTACCTCTGTGGTAGTAGCACAATAATGATCAGAAAATAGATAACGGACATGTCTGTATTATCTCTTAATGAGAGCAGCATATTTGGCATGTGATGCACAAGTCCTTAGCTCAGCTGTGTAGAAATTCAGCCATCCCTTGCCATGTATACTATGAAATCCTCCTAAGAAGGGTCAATATGCCTGCCCAGGTATCTCCTAGCCACATGCTACTACTCCACACCACTTGTGGACAGGCAGTGGAGAATTTTACCTGGCAGACGCAGTCCTGGCCATGTCCTTGTGGCAGGAAAAAGAGCCCTTGGGCTCCTTCCAAAACAGGCAGGATGGGGCCACTTCTCCGTGTTTCTGCTCTTGTCTCAAAGTCCAGCTGACAGAGAAGGGAGCAAGGACAGCCTTTATGAAGTCTTTGCTGGGCATTTATCAGGCAGGTTTGAAGTAGTCCATGGGCTCTGCCCAGCACTTCTGTGGGAGCTCATTCGTTCTCCCCAGCAACTTTGTTTGAATGTTTAAAACAACAAATGAAGGGGGTAACAAAGCACTTCCAGATTTTGTGGGGTAAAAGGTGCAACATTTGTGTGCCTTTTAAGTTGAAGAGGACCTTGGGAAACTTTGGATTGACACAGCAGAGTTAGGTAACTGAACAGGGTCCCCACAAAGATGCTTAAGTGGAACCCCTGCAGTTTACAGTTGGCAAATTTCCTATCATTGACAGGCTTCTTCATGTCTCTTCTTATTCATAGTAATTTTATTTTGAACTTAACTCTTAACTTCTTATTCATATGGAAGCCTTTCTTTGATTCTATTTTTTTTCCCCACTTACCTCTGAACTCTTAATTTCTGCTTGATTAAAACACAGCCAGTCATTTTATTCAGAAAGATATCCCTATATTACCATCAGTGTGCAGTTTTTGCCACCAGGTTTGCTTAAAAAAAAAAAAAAAAAAAAAAAAAAAAAAAAAAAAGTAGGTCAATAATTATTTAAATGAGGAGACAGGCTTCTTAGGTACTAAATTAATTTCAATAAACTGCCAAGCAAAATGGTAATTTGCCACTGCAGAGGACATATTAAACATGTTAGCTATGAATTCTGTAATAACTGGGGCAGCAATTTCAATACATCTGGCTCCAAGACCCACTGTCTCAGCATTTATATTCAAATTAACCAATCTCTGGATATTATGGATGAACTCAGAAATTACATACTTCAGTAGAAAACTTGCGAAAATGAAAGTCCCTATTTTGGGAACATAAATGTAGGCTGTGAATTTTCTCATCTCAATTTACAGAAAACAATCTCAACCTTTTGGCTTAGGTAAAAACAGTAATACTGAGTTCATTAGCATGCTGACAGCATCATCAGCTCCATAATCACTTGTTTTCCAATGCCTGTGCTGAGTATTGTTTTGGCTCAAGCAGGTAATCCCTCCCTTTGAGCAAGGCGAGTGTGTTATGCCCACTCTTCCCAGATGGGAATCATCTATCCAAAGCGTATTACAGAATATGAGCAAACACGATAAACAGAACTTCCAACCCCCTTCACAGTATGATATAAATGTCAACACCAAGATTAGAAATGCCAGCTTCACAGAGAATAAGATCGGTAATAGTGGAAAATCACTCCAAGTCTCTACCAATAAACTAGACCTTTTTCAGTTTTTCTGTTTACCATATTATTTGCATAAGGAATAAGTAGGAATAAGTCCCTTCACACTTTGCATAGACTCTCAAGGAGCTCAAGTCCCCAGTCAATGGTGGCTCCTGTTTTGTAGTGAATACTCAGGACCTGATATGGGCTGACAGATAGACTTTTTTTTTTTTTTAAACAAACTTACCCTTTTTAACTGATAACAGTGTTTGGCACGAGTTTTCCCTGATTAGTCACAGGATTTCCTTAATACTTCCGAAAGTGTTATAGGGGATCTGGAGTGTCAACCAAATCTCTGTTCTAAAAACAGGGAAAAACATTCTTTCAAAGATAAGGAGAACACAGCTCTGATGGATGGCCACTACAGCCCATCAACAGCATAATGCGATAGCCTGCCTTAATTGAAAGGATAGCAGCATTACTGTGAGTTGTGTATGTAAAATGTCAGTAAGATAAAGGAAGTTTTAGGATGTAACTGAACTGCAAGATTAAAAAGGATCAGGCAACAACAGGATGGTTGGCAATCAGTTGGACAGATCCCGTGGGTAAGGCTGAATATTACGCTGCTCAAAAGGGAGGCTTGGATCTAAACCAGGTTCAACAATATTCCCTCATGCCTTTAAAAAAATATTGTACTTATTGCAAAAATAGACAAACAAACAAATAAATAATACCTGAGCCACGCTTATGACAATTTAGAAAGAACACAGAATAGCAGCAATACAGGTCTCCTAAGGTTTGATGGGTAGTTTTCAGAAAACTATAAGTAGAGATGTATGATAAACTCTGAAAACCTGCTTTTTACCCTGTAACTTTAAAATTTCAGCTCCTTTAAGCCACTAATAAATTAACAGAAATGGAGTCTCAGTGGGGGGTTGTGACACAGGCTAAGCAAGCCTGTGCTATTTTGTCACATTGGTTTAAAAACTGTGAGTTAACTGCAGTCCTGTCAACAAAAATCCCAAACACCATTGTATACCATATACATGAAGAGAAAATAGCATACGGTCCTTAGTCTGTCTTCCACATATCTATGTTTTGCATTTTACAGATGCGTACCTCTTTTTTGTATCTCGTTGTCCACAAAACCACAGCTGAACTGTTCGCGATTCTTATAAAAACAAAAAGCAGAACAATCTGCATGGTATGGCTTTTCCTCAAGATACCGCAGGCTGCGCAGATGCCTAGGAGTTCAGCAGTTCTGAAAACTCACTGTGGTAATGGTTTCATTTTCAGACAGAAAGCATTATGTACGTGCAGAGACCGTAAGAATCTCTAGAAATGCCCAGAAGGCAAACTTGATTGAACAGATATCAAGCTCTACTGGAGCTAGCAAAGGCATTATATGTGATCTTCCAGGAGCCTGCAGAATAAGCGTAGGCACCAAGATAATGTTTAATATATAATAACTGATGGAGGAAAGGCCTTATTAAATTCTGTATTATTATTTTTTTTTTTAAGGAACAGGTAGACACAGTCTACATTCTGGATTTTATTACATACATGCAACAGTTGTGATGCTGATATTGCCCAGCATTAGACTGCTGTATACACGTGTGCATAGCAAAACAAGCACTGCAAATGCATGCAGCCTTCTGAGGAATAAAGTATATAGAATCTACACTATTTACCTCCACTCCCCTTCCTTATAATGTAAGTGAAGGGTTTCACTTTTAAAATTTTCAATATTTTATAAGATTACAAGTGAGTGGGAGGAAATCAGAATCGGGAGGATTAAAATGCAATACATTTCTTCTTTTTGATTTTTTTTTTCCATAAATATGATTTCAGGGCTTTAAATTAAATGAATATTTATTCAAACACAGAAACAAATTACTTTCAAAGGTCCATAATGTATTCTTCATAATACACTTGCTTCTATATGTCAAAAAATGAAGTTAACGATCAGTACTCTTTAGAATTCCTTAGCATAGATACTCAGTGTAGCTTCATCTGGTTAATTACAAGGGAATCACTAGGAATAAGAGTTATACATTGAAGTTTACACTACCACAATTGTATTCACCCAGCAGAAAGTAAAACTATCATGTACAAGCTGTTGCCTTCAGCACTGTCATGTTTTTTGAAGTGTGATTACTATATATTCTTGTTTCAGTGACACAGAGGAGTACTGGTTGGAAAAACAGCATGATTTTAAATTGTAGTGCACTTATGTCATGTGCTCTTAGACAACCGATATCATCTATTCTCTTGAATTCTACATCTGGTGATTCATCCATAGTCACTAATCAACAATGTGAACAATAGATATTCATTTGCAAATTCCTCACATGACAAACTTATGCTTTGTCTTTCAAAGTTTTGGTATTACCTTAGGTTACGTGCTGAGCTTAGACTTTGTAACCAAGACAGATGAGAGAATCTCTAATATAAACATAAAAAAAAAGAGAAATAACATGTATTTTTTTATTGCTGACATTTGTGAAAACAGTAATGTGAATATTCACATAAAATAAAAATGATACTGAGCGAGGTAGGAAAGAAAGGGGGCTAAGAACTCAGATGGATACTTAGGAGTCTGGTATTACACACCCTTAACTGGTGAATCTGTAGAACATAAACAGATGGTGAGGTCTTTTCCTATAAGACACAGTTTTATATCCACTCATAACAAAGGATTGTTAGAACAATTGTCACAGCAGTATAATATTCATACCTTAGTCTCAGTTTGCTACTGTGATAGTCACCCCCTCAAGACACAAATATTGCTCTGCAGAAACTATTAACTATAAATAACTTAAAATAAAAAGTTCTGATTGTCACCCATATTTTTAAGACTTTAAATACCATTTTTTTAATGAAAAAAATCATGTTGTGATTCTTCTTTGAAAATCATGGTATTGTTTTAAATAAAAAGGAACATTTGGCCTCAGTTTCTGGTTTGAGTAGAGAGATGGCAAGACTGAAACATATTCAGTTATTCAATGAACACAGAACAGCAGCACCTCTGACTTTTTTCTTTTGCACACACACTTATATATGCATTTATTTAAAAAAATGCATAAGATAAAGGCCAAAATTCAGTCCTTGAGGACTGGAGCTGTTCAGCTGATTTCAGTAAGTCAGGCTTTCATCCAAGGGCATTGTAACTGAGAACAGACTCAGACAGTCTAGCCTCAGGCTAGGGATAAATTGAAATCCTAACAACAGACCGGGGTTATGTCTGTCCTGTGGGACACTGGAACATTTCCAGGCTCCTAAGGCCAGTCACATCCTCTGCTTGCTCATGTATCACCTCCATGTCAGAGTGAGATCTCAGCATTCACCACACCTTCCCTCATCTCCCCCAAATTCTTATTTTCTCATAGAAATCTCAATTTTTCATGAGAAAACTCAGCTGTAAGGGCTAGAAGGGAGTAATGGCATTCCCAGAAGAGGTCCGTGATCTGGACTGTCTGGGAACTAGTGCACTGTGATGCACCACGTACCTCCCCTATCCCTAAAATGGCCTTCACACCAAAGACTACACACAGAAGGGAAGGGATGGGAGATGGCTGTCCTGGGCCTGTGTGTACAAGGAACACAGGCATGGAAGAGTATCCCAATTTAACCGGGCAAGGGAAATGAATGTCCCACTCCACTCTTCACTGGTGTGGCCTTGCATCAGTACTTTGGGCAGCTTTGGGTGCCATGGTATAAGAATTACAGAAAACTATTGTTTTCTTGACATGACAGAAGTAGTGCCCCTTTTTTCCTGTGGTCTTAAGTCACTACATTACTAGAGGAAGAAAACCAAGAAAACCTAAGCTAATATTATTCTTTCACCATAAGCACTTAACTAAATCTAAACAGGAATTGGTCTCTCTGTCTGCACTCATCTGAACATGATTGCTTAATTGGGCTGTTTTGTAACACTTCTCTAGCTACCAGAACTTACTTTCTAACCACAAAACCAGAGTATGACAAAACAGACTCACAGTACTTTGTAATTTACTGAATGCAGACTTTCAAAAATTTTTCCATAATAACAGAGTCATTTATCAGCTGGGCTGTGCAAATGCATCTTCAAAGCCGTCATTGATAAACTGAGAAACTGGAGTAGAAAGCCAAGCTGCAGAGCATTGTAGAGCAGCTGCCACCAAAGGCAACCTGGGCTCTGACTCAGGCTTTGCTGCCTACACCACGCAGCTTCTGGCAGTTCTGACCAAATGCACTACGAGTTCCCTTCAAATACCCTTCTCCAGTTATGCTGTACATTCCACACTGCACGGCCACGGCTTATTTTCCTTACTTTTGTGCAAATCTGTGCCTGTTGACCAATTTGACAAGCAACAGGAACATGGCTGTTCTGTGGCGTATGAGGCAGTGTGCAGAAGTAAGAGGAAAAGTGGCTGCTCTCCCTGCAAAACTGAGTTCAGTCCTACAGTAAGTGGATGAATCTTGAGCTCTCTCATTAGACCTGTTCACTAAAGTCTCTGATGACCGTCTATTCACTTAAAGAAAGCTTTTATCCATTCTTATAGTTTTATTTAATTTATTGACATTGATGGATAATCCTTTCTCCCTGAGTTTCACAGAAGCTAAATTAAAAAGGAAAGCAACTAGTTCATAGAAATGCAGCTAATGAAAGCTGTTGGAAACTCTTCATCCACCAATTAACACAATGTATAGATGCTCAGTGTCAACATACACATTTTGTTGGTCCTTTTCTACAGCTACTTGCATCCTCTAAATGACTTCATCAGATACTGCAAAGAGCAACCACATGTTTTAAATTACCAACTTATCACATACCATACACTCAAGAGTAACACTTTCCATGGTCATCAGTTGGCTAAAAGCTTCGATCCCACTCTGGTGAGCAGTGCCAGGTCAAGTCCTATATGAAGGCTGGAGGAAGAACAAAATCTGTGATAGAAGAAAGGGGAGAATCAGAAAGGAAAGCAAGAGAGGATGAGCAGTAAAGAAGGGGGAAGAGAAAAAAAAAAAAGAAGTTAAAATCTGGATAAAGGGATTCTCCTCCTAAAGCATGAGAGGCTGTATGACACATCACAGCTGCTGAGATTGTGGTTGGAAGTATAACATGATGCCATGTAAGCAAATTCTGTGATTAATGGTAATCTAAATCCACATAGTTTCTGAGGACATAATTCACTGATCTGTATGTCATTTGCTTGACTTTGATGTATGAGGAGCACCGGTGAATATCTAAATTCATTTCTGCAGTAACAGTAGACCACACTCAGCATCCCCTAGATCCTGCTCTCTACTTAACAGGTACACAGACTGCAGGAGCTATGAGCTGCTAAAAGAGAATTGCCCAGGCCTTTCAGCAAGCAGTACACCCATAACAATCAAATTCTTTGCTTCATCCATCTAATCCACTGCTGCCCAAGCTCACCACTTTTCAGTTCATAGATTTTATTCACTGTAGGAAGGCATGGTTAAGCTTCACCAGCCTTACTGTACTTTGCAGCAGAAGTGTTTTCCTACACTGGGACATTTTTTTGCTGACTTTTGCTTGAGGTACGTTTGATTACAAGACTACAAACCTTTAATAAGAAAGACATGAAAGAACCCTGAAGGAAGAGACAAAGGAGGAGTGAGAGATGACAAGGGTGTTAGTGTGATCAATCACGTAGCAGAGATGAAGGTGGAGAAAAATATCTCCCACATAGACTGGTTGTAAAGTCTTGTAAGGTGACTCCTTGTCACCGGTGACCGAAGCACACACAGGACCTCCTGTGGGAAGGGAGTTTGCTCTACTGGTGCAGAAGTGAAAGGTGGCATGGAAGCTGCAGCCTTTGGTGTGCTTGTGTGAGGTTGCGTCCCTTTCTGAGACAGTCTGACTGCACATTCTGGCCCTCATTCATACTTGCTTTGCCCTGATGCAGCCACACCAACTTCCCCACCTTTGTTTAGGAATGGCTTCCCAAATGCTATGGCTGAAATGCTGTGGTTCTTTAGATGCTCCTTGACTTGTATCCTGTGGTCACAGTAATTATATGCTATGTGGCACAAGAGGATTGCTTGGATGTTTCAAAAGACCCACGTACAGTGAAAAAATATCTAAGTTTAAGTAGCTGAGCATATAGATAAAGATATTAAGTACAAAAGTGTATGCTAACATTCAAATTGGTATTGGCAGCAGTGTAGCTGCTTGTCAAAAGATAAAGATCATATCCTACAAATGGATTCTCTTTGGCTTCAGTTCAGCAAAAAAAAAAAGTGTCCAATCCAGCAACTGGAGTCGATAGAGCACTGTAACCTCATTTCCATTGACATCTGCCTTCTCTTTGTCCCTGTCTCTACCAAAATGATTCCAGCAATAAAATCTCCAAGCCAACAATTAAAAAGCTGAGAAACCATTAAGAAAAAGACTAGGAAGCTTATTAAAACAGCATTGATAGAGTGCATACTCTTTGAACTTCCTTTTTCAACCTCATCCTAATGGATCAAACAAACATTTGTAGGAGAAGAGATTTCCTCTTTATCACCTAACCATCACCTTCCTTTTATAACAGGACTCCAGATCCTGTGTGAAGCACAGATACATAGGAAAAGAATAAGAAAAATGTCCCTACCCCATAAAAATAGTTTTATGTCCACCAGCTACTAACTTACCTCATGACAAGTTCTTCAGCATATTTTTCTGACTTACACAATCTTTCAAACTCTTCAGAAAGTAAGCACCTTCAGCATGGAAGACAGGAGTCCTGACAGCTTGTAGTTAGAAAATGATAAATTGCATCATCATAGCATTATTCAGCAAGCTGACCTCTTCACAACCTAATTGGCCATGCTATGAATTTGGAAATTACAGTTCTAACACACGTTGTCAGGACTCGAATCTTCTGTGTTGACTTTACTATTGATGCATTGTCTGATCTTTGACACAGCAGTTTCCCTAAGTTTTTCCATCCATGAAACCAAGATAAAATGCAACTCCCTGACACATTATTTTACTGTTGTGGTTTATTTTTGTTTGTAAAATTCCTTTAAGGTCTTAGATGGAATCTGTTAGAGTCATGCAAATAGACATGTTCACATAGACAACATTGATTTTCTATGCTCTTGGATTGTCAAAGGATTTAGTGAAAGTGAATCACTCTCTTCCACTGGATGGTAGATAGCAAAGAAACTAAATTTAATGCAATTAAATTTGATTCTTATCATGTCAGGTTTCAGTCCTGCACATGAAGGCTACTTTTTTTTTTTTTTAAATAGAACTTGATATGTTGTATATTTTCAACTCAATGACTGAATTTGTAACATTTGTGAAAAGAGGGCACCTGACCTGAATAAGGGATTTTCATCAAGTCTAACTTCTACATGGACATATCAGCAACTCCTAACCATCTCCCGACTGCTCCGTCATTTGGGGTACAGAGTGGAATTAAAATACTATTGATTATAAGAAAGATTTATGATGCTATTGATGGCATTTTCCATGTATTTGAGGTCAGTGGACTGAAAAACATACGTAGAAATACAACATTGAATGAAGGATACCAAGCCCTTTCAGAACAGAGAACCCATTTTCAAATCAGGTGGGTTGTATATGAAAATTACTAAGATTTGGATTAGTTTTCCATTTTGAATGACTTTTGCCCATCAACACGAAGGTGAATAAAGTTGTTTCCTATTCCATAACAGATGTTCCAATACAGATGATTTGTTTTGTTGTATGTTATTATTGACAGAGAAGGTGGAAGTGATGTTGTAATGCTATTAGTTAAAAGCATGTCTTTCTTCTGGAAAGACCCCATGGAGTTTAATAGGCAAGAAATCAATAGAGAAGTCTTTTATCAGGAAGAGGTAATCTACTGAAATCGATAAAGAATTATCTACTGTGTTATTTCTTAATGGATCTTAGAGAGTTCTGCAAAGATACTTATTTCTTTATATTAAAAATTACAATCATTGTGATTAAAATTCATACATTTGCTTACAAAGTTCCATAAGCTAGGATCAGGAACATGCAAATCATAAGTTATATGTGGCTCCTTCATTTGATATCATTCTTTTTTTTCATTTTTTTTTTTTCAATCTAGCCATGATACTTATTTGTAGTAAGCAATAACGCTTTATTTTTTTACTAAACTATAAAGTTTAGTATCTATGTTGTTTTGTTTGTTTATAATGTTATATAATGAATTTGAACCAAAAGTACACACTAAAAATAGATAATATGACCTCCCATTATACAAATGTGGAGACCAAACAGAGTGAGGTTAAATGAGCCATGTCAAAACAGCCAGAAAGTGTCAGTACCAGGACCAGAAGTCAGGCGTGCCTCAATTCTATTCTAGATTTAACCTGCTACAAAGCACAGAGGGGTGGTAAAAGGCAAAACAATTTTTCAAATATTAACTATAACCAGTGGAGTGGAAGTATATAGGATGTATATAGGATATCTCTTGTGACATTTACATCTGCTGGTTGACTAATATTTTGTCCATATAAGTTTGAGAATATGTTTTTTATATTTTTCCAATTTAATAGGAAATTAAAGAGAAAAAAAGAAAAAGAAAAAAATAAGACCTAACCATCTGAAACAATCAATACAGAATAAACATGCACTACAAGTGGTTACTAATAGTAATGATACCCAATGATAAGATCCATCTGGATCATTTCAGTTGGCTCATATTATTTCTCTTCTTTTCTATGGTGTGTCTTTTTGCTTATTGCTAGCCTGCCCTTGCTAAAAACAAACAAAAAAAACCCACCAAAATAGCATATGTTTATGGCCATTGACTAATGTATTAATGTGTTTCTGTGCGTATTGTTTATTTCAGCTGATTTTCTTTTCTCAGATTAGCGTTATAAGGTGTACTGAAGCATTTATTACCGAGACATCGTTTCAAAATTCCAGCTGCTTGTTGGCCTGAGAGAGGTCACTTTTTGTATGGACAAGTGAAAGCATTATTATTCTTTTGAGTTCTCCTCAGCATAATAAGCATGGACAAGATGACTTTTATACAAAGGCTGTTAAATTTTTATGAAAATTTTGCGAAGTTCTTATTGAGTTGTCTAGTCTGACAATAGCAAAACATGCTTTCCCTCCTGTTATGGGTGATGTTCACCTGGCATCACTTCATGCATGTGAAGTGCAGCCATATCATTCTATGAAATGCATAAACGCTGATATTTTGGAGATACAAAATTCGTAACCATTCATTAGAGTTTAAGCTGAAAACAGGCACCGCTACCCTGTCTGGTTTTCCACATGGAAGTTTTATACGTGCGTGCTGAGGTGCAGGGGTTTCCATGGCAACTATAGGTTTGCAGAGTATTCAAGAAACTGCAAGTTAAAATTAGCTCGGATGGTCATGCATAGATGATAAGGGCCTGGGGCTGTGCAAACTATTTTTGTGAAATTTCGTGGAGGATGTGGCAATCCAAAACCGATGTCTGGGTATCGATGGCTTAAGGCAACAGTGGATCTGGAGCAAAAGCTGGCCGACTGTGGGGATCTAAGATAAATGGATTGGCTTTTAAAACAGATTTTAAAAGAAAACCCAAGTTCTAAACACACTGGAGAAGGGAGAAAAATTCATTCTGATTAATTAGAGTTAATGGAAGTTAAATGACTCAGGAGCCTTCTTGCTGTCATTAAGTTAATTTGTTCTTACAGCTATTCCAGTTTATTCCTGAATATCTTTCCCTTGCCTGGACACCATTCGCAGCCAGGGTCTGTTGCAGCCTTACTCACTGCATAGCTAAAAAACTATAAATTTAGAAGAGAGCTCAAACAAGACATCCCCTGGGACTCCATTTAGACTACAAACACAGCACTAAACCAGGAGGCTTTTGATAACTTTTCTGTTTTAATGAATCTTTCTTATAATACTGTGGGATCCATAGAAATTGGAGTAATGCTGTAGCTAAGTTGTTCAATCTGCCTCTGAGCTTGTCTTGTCTCCCAATAAAGCTGCGTAGAGCAACTATGAAGTTATATTTATGCCATAAAGTCATTTGTCATTAAATGCCCTTGTATTATCTTCCATGGTTGTTTGTGCATCCTAACGCAGGAAAGTCTCATGTTCTGTGGGCATTATATCCTGAGGAAATAGAGATAGCCTGTTTGGGTGTTTCTCTGAAACAGTTCAATAGATAAAAAGTGATTTTAAAAGGCATAATCTTACTTCTATTGCAGTCAGAAAGAGACTTAGATCTAAGAAAAGGTGTTGTGTTTTGTCCAGTCACTGCTTTAAGAAATTAAAACCTACAGAATCAGTTACATGTAACCACCTGCTTTCAATCTGCACTACATATTTTTATATATTTTTTAATAATTTTATTACAGTTTTTAAAAGATGGGATATGTCACCCTTCCTTTCTGCTAATGAAAACTCTTTCAAGAAATCAGCTAGTTGATTGAAGATACTGACACTGCAGAGGAGGAGATACATGAAATACTGTGAGCAGAGATGTTTGTCATCCTGATTTTATTATTCTGATAATTTTGATAACACATGAATTCCAACTAAGTAGAGTTCACTCAAGTGTTTTTTTTTTTTTTTTTTCTTCTTCATCGTGGTGACTTCTACACTTCTTCAGAAATGTGTTCAGGGAACACTAAAGTAATACCACTGACTCCATCACAGTAAAACCATCTTGAATTCAGGGTGCACTGTCAATATGGATGTCCTCTTCTGTAACTGAATATTAAAAAGTCACCTGCAACCACAGGTTTGCCTACTGTTTTCTGTCAAACTGACAAGAGACCAACATCTCACTGTGAAAAGAACATGTATCATTTATTAAGATCATGAGCCACTAGGTACTGAAAAACAAAAACATATTAAGAAGCACAAGAAAAAAGATGTAAATGAGAGCAGAAACCTGCAACCAGCCAAATCACTGGTGCAGCTTCATCTGTATACACTGTGCTATGCAGATTTACTTCAGAGATACTGTACGTTATGCTTAAAAAAAGGGTGAGAAAAGTGATAAAGGTACAGCAAGGTTTCTCTCCAGAGAAAGAAGACTGAAAATACTGGCACCACTTATTTTAGGACAAAGACAAGGGTATTTGGTGAAAAATGTTGTAAAAGCCCATGTAAAAGAGAAGTATGTTATGATTTCTGCTCTTGCTACAATATAGTGAAAAAAAAAAAGAAAACAATTCACTGTTTAATTTCCCCCTTTCCAGCCCACTGGAGGGAAAGCAGCATCAATGGAGTCAGTGCCCTACTTCTTACTCCCTGTCTGTACATTTTCTCACACTCTGTTGTGGGTGGTAAGAAATTGTAACCAGGCAGATACTTGACAATAGGGCACTGTCAGTAAGGGTAGGTATAGTTTTCCATCATCTTAAAGCTATAAAGAGCCAGGGTAAATCCCTCTGCAAAAACAGGAGGAAACTGGGACATCAGTCCTGACCAAATCTATCTGCTCCAATCACTCGTTAGGACATCTCATCTGCCTGTGGTTGTGTGGTTTCTACACCTTAACCATAAATGTACAGCATTTTCTTCAGTTTTACATCACATTGTGCATATGGCATCCAGAAACAAAGAATGTAATTTGTTGAAAAGAACTGTGAAACGGTGCAGCAAAAAGCTGTATGTTACAGAGAGTTGTTTGAGAAACAGTAGTTAGAGAAGATACGTGATAGTACTAGCTGTGCACTCAGGTACAGTATTTTTTCAATTTTAAGTGATCATTCTAAAAAAAAGATTGCTTTTGCACCAAGTATTATTTTCAGCAAACTGTAACTTGGCCAGGTCTAAACTGATTTTCATCAGCACATTCATATACTTCTCCTGAGTGAGGGCTATTTTGTTAAAAATCAATTTTCTACTGAAGCACTTTTGGAACTGCAACTACTTAAAAGAAGAAAAATGTCTTTATACACACACATATATACATATATATATGTTTTTTTACTCAGTCAAGCTCCAGGATTGCTTTGTCTTGGACTAAAGTAATCCGGGTCCAACATGTAAAAATCTCTGGAATGAATATCTGGAAGAATGAAGATCACAGGAGGGAGTGCTACAGCATCTGTCCAGAAATATTTACACCTAAAATGTTACTAGTCAAAATGAAGACAAGCACAACTGGCTGTTTTTTTCTACATACATTTTTTTTTAAATCTTAAATTGTCCTGTGTGTACTGCCCTGTAATAAGTCCAACTATTAAAACTACAGTTAATGACCTCTCACTAGTTCTGTTAGGACATTTAGATGTTATAAATATATAAATAAGTATCCTATGCAAACCAGATCGGATGATATTTTGGAGCATTTTACTTAAAACAGTCTGTAGGCATCAGCAAGAAAAGCTTATGAGGGTCTTTTCCTTGTTATGTACTATATAGGAAGAAAATGACAGATGAAATCCTAACAATTAGGCCAGTTATCTTAAAGGGTGGTCTTAGGAGCATTCAAGCTATAGAGTTGCAAGACAGTCATAAAACAACTATTGTCTACCTTAATAATACAAATGACTAACGGTGAAATAGGATGTGACCTGTAGTAAAGAAAACGTGCATGACGTAGGGAAAGTTTCCATGGGAACACCATAACGAATTCTAAAATATCTGTCTTCAATGAGAAAAATTTGGGTAGACATAAGCTTCTCTCACAGTGGAGTGCTTTTGGCAGTTAACAGGCTCACTGAATAGGCGCTGCCCAAGCCCTGTTAGCCTCACTGCTTGTGATAAACCCAATTGTCTACTGCCTCTGTCTTTCCTCTAGCAGCTCTTTCAGTGTCTGCTATGCAAGCAGCAGATCAGATGCACTCAAAGCAGACACACTCAAAGAGTTCCTTACTCATTTAGGGGGCTTTCATATACAATGTCAATGAGCTATTTTGAAGTATATATTCCTAGGCTAGATTCTGACTTTGTCTACAGCTTTGAAAATGAGGAATACTTCCATTTATTTCTGTGGACATAGTGGGGACTAACTCAGGAACAGAATAAAAAAGATCAGCAGTGAAATGTCTAGCTGTATTCTTTGAAATGTATAAATCTGCTGTAAACTGCACTGTTCTTGCCATAAATTCATATTTGTTCACTGAGCAACTGCAGCAGAAACAGTGCAAACAGCTCAAATACATATCTTCCTGGCCAGGTTTCAAGTGCTTTATTCTGTCTTGTTGACTTTTATAACTCTGGACAGCTTTCTTCTCCCTGATGTTCAATCTTCACATGTTTTATGGGTTGTTCCCTTTGGTCTCCTTTTATCCCCTAGCTATTCTTTCAATCTTTATCAGCATCCCTCAGACCTTCATTTTTGTCCCCGTTGTTTTTAGTGAATTCATGGACATTTATGTACTGCCCAACACGCTCTTCTAAGATAGTGGCCCTAAAATACATTTCCACTCTCCAATGAGGGGAAGTCTCCATTACAATCTGGGTAGCACACGAGCATCCTAAAGTCAAGGTGGCCCTCACAAAGTAAATACTATTTCTTTCTCCAGGGCTCCATTCCCTAGCATGAATCATTTCATAGGAATCATCTTCATTTTGCTTTCTCTTATGTCTCTTGTACGTTTGCTGTTACAAGAATATGGTGTCAGTCCATCCCCCCGACCTTTTTTTCCCCCCCCTAGAATGTTTCTTTGAAGTCTACCATCTCTTGATCTAATCATCCTTGTGGTTCTGCTGTTTGAATCTCCTAATCTTTTTGATACTAAAATATATGCCTCCTCATAGTCTGCCCTATATGCTGAAGCTGCATGTTTAGCTTCAAGAACACAAAATCCCTTCTGAGTCATGTCCTACAGCTGCTTATTGAACTGTATCTTAAGTTCAGTTTTCTCTTTGTTCTCCAAGCTTTCAACAACAAAAAGATGCAAGCTCTCTTGATGTATATCGTTTACTGAAATGAGGCAGTATATCTGCAGCTGAAGTCCCTCCTAGTCAAGCCATTCCCTGCGTGTAGAGTAGCTTCTGTCATATGTCACAATCAGGGTCCTAAGGGCTCTAACGGGGCCACAGTGTCCCTACCCTGCCACCTCCCCCCCTACCCCTGGCCCAGGGTCCCACATCAGCCCCAGGGCTGCCAGCCCCTGCCCCAGCAAGGCTGCAGCAGGGCTGGGCTCCAGCTCCCCACAGCCTAGCCCTGCCTGGCCATGGGCCCCACTGAGCTGGGACCACTCATGGACCCTTGGCCTGGCCTGGCCTGGCCTCAGCCTGTCCTCATCTGCCTCCCCAGGGATGTGCCCAGTATGGGCCCAATATGCTGCCCCAGTGCCCCCATAATGCTCTGCCCTACCCCGCAGGGGGTGCCAGGCCCTACCTTCATTTCACTTATCATTTGAAATAAGTATAAAATTGATGCTAACATTGAATGTTTAAAGAATAATACTTTCCTCATTCCTATGGAGATGGGCAGATTCCCTAATGAGTGGCTGCTTCTCTCTTTGGAGCGCCTGGCCCTCCATGCTCCCCGCTGAGTACGGCAACCCAAGGCCACGATCTGGTATCCAACACATAATTAATGCCACTTCACTGCCAGGATTATGTCCAGAGAAATGGAAATCTCAGCTGAATCGTGTAATGTTGATTATTCTTTGGAACATCTTTTAAGACCTGTAAGGTGGCTGATAATGTTGAACGGAAGAATCTTCACTGAATTTGTAGAATGTTTCTGTATGGCTTCGGGGTGAAAGAAAGAGGTTTCCCACTGCTCATAGGATTCATGTGATATAACTACACTACACAGAATGGACACGAACTCATGTCCTTGGCTAAGTCCTATCTGTCCAGTTTGTCTGGATGGCCATCATCTTTCTCAATAGTAGAAAAGTGACATTCAGGAAATGCTAAAGAAACCTCACATCCATTCTAGTTCTGAGTATGTCTTTGCCTGAAATGTAGATGTGCCACTCCTTTGCTTTGCTAGATTGCCCCATATATCCTGCCTGCCCTTGTGACACCTGCTATGGGGCTGGAAGGAGCCTAGGTCTTTCCTACAAGAGCCTGTGGCATCATCTGTAGCATACCAAGCGGGCTTTGTGGTCAGGCTGAGCACAAGGCTGTCACAGGTTGCTTAAGTACCATGAAGCCTGAAAGGGACAGACAGCAACCCCCTGTCCTGATAAGCAAGCCCAGGGCAAGAAAAGGGTTGATCAATGCCTTTGAGCACTCCCGGCTTTTAGACTATAGAAGGAAGTATGCTTCCTCTGTTGAATCCCTCCTGAGAACCAACATAAAAATATTATGATCCTGCAGTACATTTGAAGGGAATTTTTGTTCTACAGCCAGCCCTAGTTCTATCAGCTGCTGCCCTAAGATTTAATTCCACCAATTCAGCTGAATCCATATTTACCCAGTAAGAAAGGTGCTATGGACCACCATTGCAGAATGCCAGACATTCTTCAATTTTCAACATAGTATTTCACTGAATGAGTTATGATGAACCCAGTACCCAAATAACCCCAACAGTTAATGTTGACAGAGTACATAAACAATAATAAATACAGTTATACTGAAGTAATATGTTATATGAAGAAAATCTAACCTCTTTTTTACTGCTTGCACCCAGATTCCAGACTATAGCATTTGAATCTGCATGCATACATCCTTATTAGTTTTCTTGCCTGCAGCATTTACAGTATTTTCTGTGTGTTTTTGGTACGAGACATACATTTCTAGCCAAGTAATATTTTCTTATTCTGAATGTAAGAGAGATTCCTAAATTATCATTCCTCTGGAACATGTGATAATTTACAGACGTGTCTACATTTGGCTTCTATCCAATTCAATATACCTGGTTTAAGAGAACACCCAGAAGGAAGAAAACCTGCTAAAGCTGCAGTTTCTTAACCTTGGCTGCAAAAGGGAAAGAAAGACATGATTAGTAACTGATGACACCAGTAAATTCATTCTTTCCTTTATCTTTTTTTTTCCCCCCAGATTTTTAAATTGAATAGTTGAATAATTTTTCAGGATTAATTCAACAAACAGCATAGGAAATCTCTAGACACTATACCGCATCTAACCAATATGTTCCATTAAGCCCATCTTAGTACATTTTCTTCTTTCTATACGACTTTAATATGTACAAAATGTAGGAGGAGACAACTATCCCAGGCAATTTCCAGAGTACATGCCAAAATCATATAATGGCTAAATGTCCAGAAAATTTTTAAAAAGTAATATGGACTAAACTAAACAAAACATTTAAATGCTTGCATACTCAACATTTCAATTTTAGGGCTCTCCTCCTAGAATGGAATCCAGGCCTTAAAATTAGTCACTTAAATTTCCTATTCAGGGCAGCAGGAGAGGACGGCATACCTTAAGGCCTACACCCCAATATATCACATGCTGCATGGGGAACCAACAGGAAATGCTAAGTGCAGGAACGTGTTTAAAATCCTCACCTAGAGCCAAAGTACCTGACTCAATGCTTCAGGAAGGTTCCTCCCTGCTTCTGGGATCCAGAACATAGAGTACACCCCTGATATTAGGCATTTATACCTAATCTTTGAAAGACTAATCAGAGCACAGCCTGTTCAAATCAACAATCAGGATAGTTACATATAATGCTACCACCACACCTATTTTGTGTGTAGTAACAAAACACGTTGCACATGTGCTCAGAGTATGTGCAATCAAGTTTCCATTTCTTCTGCTGCTGGGACTGACTGACACTGCAGTTGTTCCAGGTGCACATGAAGAATGATGCAAGATTCATCATGTCAGAAGGAGAACATACAATAAACCATCACGACTTACACATGAGAATTGGAACTAAACCCCAAAGGAATGGATCTAATTTCTGAATAGGCTGGGGAGCAGTAATAAGTCCACAGCTCTTCCATCCATCCAAGTTCAGTCCATGATCATTCTCATTATTGCAGTTGCATTTGTTTTTAGGTAGTTTTGCAGTTACAGGAAGAGGAATATTGTTTGGCAAAGTGGATGAAAACTGTGGAATGCAAAGTGTAAAGCAAATAGAGGGTGTGAAGCAAATACACAAATAAGATGTCAGCTTATCAAAAATATGGGATTACAATATGCAAGTTACCAAAATGCCTTTATATAACTAGAAGGTGTACAATCATTGCCATCTGTATCACTAATTCTCCCAGTCAAAGAGGCAGACTGCAGAAAAGACTGAGGTCGTTTACATTAGTTGAATAACAGTCAACATAACTCAAGAATGTAAAGCTAGTTAGTATTTGATAGAACAAAGTGGTCTGCTCTTTTTGTAGTAAAGCTCCTTTTAAACAAGCTGTCTGCCTTGCTGATAGTGCTAGAGTGCTTGAAAGCAAAAAAAATAAAAATCCTAATTCTTGAATAGATCACCAATTTTACTATGGATAGAAATAACACTGCTGACATTGAGTGTCTTAACAGCCTCCATACTACCAAAAGATGGAAAGGGCTAATACTTCGTTCATCTATGCATACATACATCTTGCATTATCAATATTAAACAGTGATAATACGTTGTTAGGTCTAATTTAATTTATAATGAATGAACAGTATGACATGAGAATCTGAGCATTGGTGATTATAAAACTCCACCTATCGGACAGAAAAGTTAGTTCATGCATCATGTTGCCACAGATAGTTTATTTGTGCCCAGCTAACACTGGGAAAAGATTTCCCAGTTTATATTGTTTTCATCAAATGAAGCTCTGCTTTTCCTGAAGTGGTTTATGCCAGCTCAGCAAGTGAAATACACTATGCAGATGAAGCCCATTTATCTGGCATAACTGTATATATATGAGGACTTTTCTAGTATAAAATGTCACAAGAAATCCCACACTCTCATTATTATGCCAAGAAACAGTTCTGCAACGTAGACGTGAACTCATCCTAAAAAAAAAGTTTCCTATAGGTGGCATTAAACAGGATTACTGAATAGCTTTTAAAGACAGCCCGAAATAGGGAAGTTTCTGAAGTTTTAGACATTTCACAGAACTGGAGTACACTGTGTGTCAAATTTGTGCTGCATTACCTTGGAAATTGTGTTCAGTGCCCTGGAGTATTCTTCTCAATTACATCAAAGGATCTGAAATACTCTGAGAAATGACCTAGAGGTATAGGAGACAGCCTGAGTGACAACACATTTAGAAAAGGTTATCACTTGCATTCATATGCTGATTGTGGCAAGCAATTACACTGGCAGTCATTTGCTCTGGGGCTGCTATCTAGTTCAGCATGAGCGCTGTAGATAAGCTTTTTTTATGAAGTATCTGTGTAAGAGAGTAATCAAATAGTGGAATTTGTTGTCAAGAGAGGCTGAGGAATCTCCATCCTTGGAGATAATCATACCTTGACAGGTCTTGAGCAACCTGTTCTAATTCGCAGGTTAGTTCTGCTCTGAGTAGGGTTTGGATCAGATGGCTTACAGAAATCCCTGCAACCCAGAATTGTTATACAAACCTCTGCTACTCTTCTGATAAACTCATTACACACCAACACAAACAGGATGTTTGTGCTCTTCAGTCAAGTACATGAGTTTTGGAAGATTTGACTCAAGGGAACTCATGCTTAAAATGGTCTTTCAAATTCCTAAATCTAAATATTCTTAAGCATAGCATTCAAACATAACTATCTATCTCAAATACTGTTGAGAACACAGTACTGAACAGAGTGCTGTTCTTGTATACCCAGGCTTTTCAGACAGCTTGATATGGGGCTAAAAGATAGGGTTTTAGCACTCCTGTGAAGTTCTCTGACTATCCTCAAAATTGCTAGCGCCAGGGAAGCAGCTGCTTGCTCAGCCTTCCCCACCACCTGGTTTTGTCCTTAGCCTGGGAAGACCTTTGCTAGAAGAGACACGATACTTTGCTTTTCATGCTCAGTTTGTCTTTGGTTTTCCTACAAGGCTTCCAAAAGGGAGAGTGATTTTGTGGTGGGATGTTTGCCTGTCAAGGGCTGGCCCGTGATCATTAACTCATTTCACACGGCCTAGCGGACATTGGATAGTAACAACATCTGCTCAGCTCTGTGCAAGGCTTGACTCAGAGCACTGACCTAGAAGTGGCAGAAGTCCTCTCCCACTGTTAATCCTCCATGCTGCTGCCTTGCCCTTGAACACGTGTCTATCACTCGCAACTATTTAAAGTATGCTGTAAATCTTTGCAGTAGCTGGCTGGCTACCAGAGTGGCTGCAGTACACAATGCAGTCTGCATAACTCGGGTGAGATTACAAATATTGTGAGGAAATGTGACATTCAGAACATTGTAGTTAGGTTATTTTTGTTCCCAATTTTAGTGCATAGCTCCCACTGTCAGAGATGAGATGTCTGCATATAGGAGACATTCCTACTTGGATTTCATTGTGAGTCACTTGGCTCTTGATTTGTCAGCCCTCAATATCAGCCAAATTTCTATTATCACCTTCCTAAATCTTTTGGGGGAGAATATTTTCTTAAATTGATTTTGGCATTAAAAAAAATATCTTCCCTCAAAAAAGGTATAGTTGCCTGCATGTTATAAATGTTATGGATTTCTCAATCCATAATTTATAAGGACATAAATTCTGGGAAAGTTCTAAGCTTTAGGAAATGAACAAAGGTATCATTTCAGTGGTAAGCAAAGGGAAAGAAATCTGAAGATATATTACAATAATTTCTATTTAAAAATACGTTCTTACATATATATATATATATATTTTGCATACAAAAAAAAAAAAAGTCTCATCTATACAGAAGTTTAATGAAAAGAGATCCAAAACATAAGAATTCTCAGGTCCATTGTACGAGAAGCCCACTGGTCAAAAAAAAGAGGGGAATAAAAAAATGGTAGTAACAATGGATTTTGGTCAAGCCAACTATAGGACTTCTAAAAATAAATGAGAAAGTAGCAAAACAAGTTCTGTGACATTTGCAGGAGTGACTAATTTGTAAATGACAACAGGAAATATCTAATCATATCTGATGAGATATACTTCAGAGCGTTGCATCAGAAACATGAGAGACAGAGAAGCTTATGCCTCTAGATAATCAGCATGAATTTATTTATAGGCACGTTACATTCCTTCTTAAGTGAGTTGCAGTAAAACATTTACCAATCTTTTCTAAAGCCTGCTATTTAAAAAAAATCAAGATGATAAATAGTCTGCTGCTCACCCTCTATTTTTGTGGTTTGGTTTCTTAAGAAAAGTTCACGTAGTTTTCCAGAAGAAATATTGCAGATATCACCCAGATACCACTGGACAATATTTTTTCTTTTCTGAATTCAGTCTTGCCATACACTCCTCTTAAACTATCTGAGCACTTGATTCTTGCATCAGCAATAGCTACTTACAGCTATAGAAACTGAATAGAAAGTAACTACCAACTCACTTGTTTCTGGTAGTGAAAGTCTTTCTCATTCTCAAGGTCAAGACAATGGAGAACAAGGTCCAGAAATTGAGTACAGGTACTGAAATACTCATAAGTTGCAGCAGTACAAATTCTGTTTGAATGAGCAGAAAAAATTGCCAACATGATTGTGTCTAAGCCCTGGTTCAGTTGTTGTGAGTGATTCAGGAGTCTCTGACCTTGGAGATATGACCTGCTCTGACTTTGAAATAGATTCTGCTTTGAGAAGAGTTTGTACCAGGTCACCTTCACAGATCCCCCCAGTCTTATTTTTTTCTATGCATCCTATGCTGTTCAGATAATGCCCAGTCTGCAATGTGCTCTTTGAGATTCCTCTCCATTTACAAGAATAAAGCTTCCATCCCAATATCTTGCATTTTGGAGAAAATTAGAAACAGCAGAAGGAAAATCCCTTCTTCTTAAACTATGGCTGTTTTTGTTTCTTAGGAGTGCTGCTTGGTCTGAGTCTCCTGCAATGTGTTCTGATATTAAAAGGAGAGATTTTCCTTTATGAATTTTCAATATTGCAGAGTATTTTAAGTATTAAGAACATCTGTATCAGGTCAGACCGAAAGAACATCTGACACAGCATACTTTCTTTGGTATAGATATTAATAGCGGATGCCTAAAGAAGCACATCGGGTAGAATGAGTACACTGCAACTTTTCTCCAATGTATTTTCCCAGCCGGCAGTGATTTGTGGTCCAGTACTTTTGTGAGCTGGAGGTGGTCCCTGGTGGATTTTTCCTCCATTAATCTGACATGTCTCTTTTTGATCCCTTACAACCTTTTAGCACTCGCAATGTCATGTGGAAAAGAATTTCACTGCTCACCTACATGCTGTATGAGAAATTTAGTCTGTTGCTCGTTTTGAATCTTCTGGCTTCCAGCCTCAGATGATAACTTCAGCCCTTGTTCTGGAAGAGAGCAACACCTGTTCTCTATTTGCTTTTTCCATGATGCTCATAATTTATTACATCTCATTTATTTCAGGGTTGAAGAACCCTCATTTGTTTATAGAGTCACTGAATGGGAGAGAGGCAGGATTCACAGAATCACAGATCGGCTGAGGTTGGCAGGGCCCTCTGCAGTCCAACCCTCTGCTCAAGCAGGGACACCTATAGGTGCCCAGGGTCATGTCCAGATGGCTTTGAAGGTCTCCAAGCAGGGAGACCTCTCCACAACTTCCCTGGGCAACTTGTACCAGTGCTCCACCTCCTGCACAGTAAAGAAGTGTTGCCTGATGTTCAGAGGGAACCTCCTCTACTTGTTCTGGCATGGGCACCACTGAAAAGAGCCTGGCTCTGTTATTATTATACCCTCCCTTCAGGTATTTATGTATGCTGATGAGATCCCCCTTAACCTCCTCTTCTCCACACTGAAATTCTTACTCATATTGAAATCATTCCCAACCCTGCTGACCATGGTTTATGCAGTAGCGATTTGAAATTTTCTGCTTTGTTCACGATGGTTTTCGTAATTTCTCCCAACATGCAGTTTTCATTTTTTTGCCTACTACTAAGCACTGGGCTATGTTTTCATAACTCTTCATAGAATAGCAGACATATCTTTCTAGAACGGTAGAAGCCAACATAAATTTAGGACTTTTTTTTTTTTTTTTTTTTTTTTTCCATTGCCAATTATTCCCTGCTTATTTAAAGGGAATTTCATCTGCTATTTTATCAAATGCTTACTAGGTATTTTGGGACTTTCCCACAATTTTATGCCCTCAACGTTCATTTTTATTGCTTGGGTAACTTCCTCATATCTGCAGGTGTTACCACATCATTATTCACAATCTTTCAAAATCATTTCTGGATATGTTGAACAACACAGACCTTTGTACAAATCTCTGTGGGGCTTGGCTAATAAACCTCCCTCTGCTTTGAAAATGATCATTAATTCTCCCCCTTGTGTTTTACTCTGTAGCCGTCATTTTGTCAGCGCAATGCTCAGAAGGGCACTGCCAGTCATGACATAAAGGTAGACTCACTGAGAGAAAACAGAAAGAATAATTTTGACAAGGTTTTTTTTCTGTGTTAGTTTCATCTGAATCAACTTCTGACCAGAATGAGTTTTGCAACCCAGTAGCTGTATTGATGTCAATAAACAGGGGCAAGTGGAAGTGTAAAATCTGTGCAATGATGACATAGAACTTGTTATAAATAATTGAACCCTTGCAAGAAGGTAGAAATATACTTCCCAATGTTTTATTATTGTGTTATTCTGTCATATTTATGTACTTTATGTTTCTCACAAGAGAGAAAATAGCAAATGTTAAATTTTGGCACACTTTTTTGATACAAAATATATCTTGCAGATTAAAATGTATATTCCACATGTCATAAACATGTCATAGAGGTCGATATTTGCCAGCATTCTCTGGTCCTAGGATCTGCCCTAATGTCATAAGTTGTTGAAACCTAGTTTTCATTATGAAACAAACTGTGTCCCCATCCCAGAGCTGTTCAAACAGCACTTGAATAAACATGAACCTACACACTGATCTTCTAAGTCTGCAAAAAGTCTGAAATGACTTTGGGAAGAGCTGGAGACTTTGGGGATCACAATTCAGACAAAAAGATGCTACAGAAACCTCACAGTCTTCAATGATGTGATTTTTTTTTTTTTCCCAGCTGCCACAGAAATCAAAATTTGTGTCACAGAATTTGCTCTTTTGTAGAAATGAGTAAGAGGAAATTAATATTTCTCTCCTTCCCTGCCATGTCAAGACCTCTCAACCTCTGCCATGCTGCATTTTTTTTTTTTTTTCACAAGGGGCATTGAGCTGGGCTGAGGAAAACCTTCCCTGCCCTTTGGGCCAGGCAGCCAGAGCCAGGCTGGGCTGTGGATGGGGGTGAAGGGTGCTGAGGCCAGCTGGGGAGACAAGCAGCAGGGCAGGGAGTGCTGCCAGCCTTGTCACTGAGTGAAATAACTGTTTGCTAATTTTAATTTCATGAGTGTTTTCACCTATGAATCATTGTTGTGGTGCACATATGCTTGTGTAAGAAAGGGAAATCTTGATCCTGATTAAATCAATGGAAGGTTTGTTACTGGTGTTATCAAGGGCATGATTTCTCTCAAAGAATATTTCGTGACAGTAAAATAATTCTTGCTGCGTCATTTTGAGATAAATATCAATGGGGCTAAGTTCCATCATGTTAACAATTTCAAAAAGTTCAGCTTTTAAGAACTGGAATTTGTGATCAGATAACATAAGCTTGGCTGGAAAAGAATCTGAGTTATAGTGTTAGAATTTCCCAGCTCTGTAGAAACGTGAAAGAACATGTTTTTCATCCTCTAAAATGGTGTGATGGTGTTGGGATAATATTTAGGTAATTTGCAGTAATAGGAAGAGATAACAATATAAAACAATATCACTGAGTTATATCAAATATGACTGGAGATACTTCCAACACACATGCATGTATGTGCATGTATATATGTATATATATATATATATATATATATATATATATATATATATATATATATATACAGGTCTAGTTAAGTGCATTGAGAGATTCAGATCCCAGGTCTTAGGAGTACTATTTGCTATTACAAATTGGAAATTCTTTACTATATTTTATACTAAACTATCTAATACAATCATACAAATTATATTTCTGATCCTATTTCTTTTGTTGAGAATCAAATCAGTAAATCAGTGTGATTTGTAGACCAACACTGCCGTAACTTGAGTGGGATCAGAATTCTAATTTCTGCTGAAATAAAGCTGTTTTTATTGCAATATTAGCATATTTCTGCTTGAACTCTGCTTAACTTCACTTTTGATTTTCTCTGCAATTCCTCTAGAAAATAAATTCTCCTACATTTAAGATAATTGGAATTACTGACTGTAACATTAGGGGATAATGTCTGTCTGGCACCCCTGGAGACAAAGCACAAATCTTTTGACCTAGAAAGAAATGAAAATAGGAAAGATGCCCCAATGCAGACTTTCATTCCAAGGTATGGGAACAGTGAGTCTCATCCATAGAAAGAATTGTTACGGCAAAGGGACATGAAGCTCTGGTGGAAGTTTGTCTGGCCTGATGTATATACCATTTCTGTTTGTGCCATCTCTGTTATACCATCTCCATGAACATCCCACAGAGATCTGCTGGATTTTGGAGACTGCACTGGGAAAGCCTGGATGTTCACAAACTGGTTTCAATGATAGCGCAGTGAGGTTAAGCTGGAGGGCTGATTATGCTGAGGAGATGATTCTGGCCCCATGTACTTCCAGATTTCTCTAAGTGACCTCTCCTAGAAAGAAGCTGTTTGGTCTTTATGAAAAATGAAATCTGACAGCTTGGAAAGAAAAGCTGTTTTTCTTCCCATGCCAGAATTCATAAAATTTTGGACAGAAAAGTACATTTTTATGATGAAGGTAAGGATTTATCGGATAATAAATTATATGCTGAATTCCAGTGATGTGTTGGAACCTGGCAAGGATTATAGTTTTGCTGTCAATTCAATTACCCTAGACTTTTGGATGTTGGTTTAATTATTCGTTGTTGGTTTAATTAAAAGGCGCTTAAGTCAGTGCAAGTTTTGCCCCTGATGTCAATGGGATCGGTCACAGGTCTAAGTTGTCTTAACTCTTAGAGTGATTAATAAAGAGCTGATCTTTCAGAAACACTATCTGTCATAGTGGCGTGCAGTTAATCTTGAACTATCAGAGCCAAACTCATGCAAGTTCAGTGAGTGGCATGTGCTTGTACCAGAGTCTGTTAAAATACCAAGAGAACAGGCAGCAGTGTCCATTGTCCTATAAATAAGAACGAAGAAAGATGAGTTGTGAAAAATAGATTTTTGTTATTGTGAACTGAATGATGAATGTGGCCTTAAGAAGCTGAAGTTAAATGGGAAGAATGAAGGCACAATTTAAAAGAGAAGTACCATGTGATGCAGACGTGGCATTTCAGAAAACATGAGATAAATAAAAAGCAACCTCCCTCAAGTCTTCTCCACTGCCCTTCTCCCCTCCAGCTGTGCATGGAGGAGCAGGGGCAAGGCTGAGGCCAGCAACCATTGCTCTCTTGTGAGACCACTCGCTTGGGCTTTAGCAAAGCAGATTGGACTTTGGTTCCTCTGGTTCCCAAAGCTTGTTCATGAGCCATCAATATCTGCAGGTATGCCTCAAATACTTTTCAGAGGAAGAACAAAGTTGTCTAGTCTCTCCTAAAATTCCTGCTTGAAAGTACAAGCCAGTGACACTGAGCTTCTTCGAGACTAGTCAAACAATGAAATGTCAGGAGATGGCTTAACTTAGCCATCCCAAATTGCACTCAGCCCGAGCCTGAACTGAGGGACCTTCTTCTCTGCCACATTTAACAGCTCCTCCTGAGCCAAATGTTGGTTTCTGTGGTTTGTGTTGGATTGCGCCTTCTGAAAGTCTAAATAGAGCCATCTCACTGGAACCTTTTTCATCACAGAGAGCAAGCCTTTATATCTGCAGGAGAAGCTGGGTCCACCTAATTTATTTGCTATTTCCCTGGCAAGACCACAGTCTTACCAGACAGCTGTGCAAATTCATGTTCACCAATTCAAGCTACACATAAGAAAAGGAATATGGAATCAGACATATGAGGAGGGGATGTGAAGTCAGATGTGTGAGCACACTTTAAACACCTAGTGAGGTGATGACATTCCTACATGGCTTGTCTTCAGGAGATATTTGATCAAAGTCACCAAACCTTAGCTAAACAACAGAGATATTTTAGGAGAATCACATTCTATGTTGTTTAATTAATCTACTTTCAAGGGTTTAGCAGTTGTTTTTTAGGTGATGAATTCCCAGGCAAGTGGCTAAACATCAATTACAGTGCACTGAAAATTTCTGGAAAAAAAAATAAATCTGTATTAGCCTATTTATGTATTAGCCTTCATAAAAACAGAAAAACACAAAGTGACAAAGAGACACATCAGAATACTCACGTCTTCTGAATCCGTATACCAGTTGGACAGGGACTGTCCCTGTGACCCTCAGCAAGGTATATAAGATACCTTCTCCATCTATCTCAGTTTGCATCTACATGAAATGGGAATAATATTGACCAGATCATGGGGCTATTAAATCAGCTACCACTAGTTTGTCTGTTAACATTTATCGGGCTCTTTGAAGATAATGTGATAATTATTAGTAGAACACCTAATCAGAAGGTTCGTGGTAGATTGTGAGTTTTGTTTCAAGTGGAAGGCATCAGGATGCACACAGGACAATCAGAGCCTATTAGCATCTTTTAAAGCGTTTTCCTTTTCTCACAAATAGAATAACAAATGAGTTTTCCAAGCCTTAATTACATCATTTTATTTCAGTAAGTATGTCTTTTGAAGATGTTGGATTGGGAGAAGACATATTACAGGTACAAAATAACCCCTTGAGAATCACTGAAATGAAATGCAAATGAAAATAGATTATAGATTGTTCAGAAACCGAGTATGTGTTTTCCAAATTTCTCTGAACAAGCTTCCCCCCCTCTTTGGAGGGCATTATGTCTGTTTGAATAGCCCCAGACACAAGCAATGTCAGACTTCTTTTTGTTGTGTGCCCAAAATATTTGCTAATCTATTCGAAGATGGCATAGATATGTTTCCATATCTAACTACTTGGATGGCTTTTTCTTCCTTAATGCTGCTGTAAATAAATCGACAATATGAAACAGTCTCAAGTGCACACTGCCTGCCACAACCTCCCATTTGATGAAAGAGATGGTTTGACACTTCCATTCCTTCACAAATTTGTTACTCCTTATAAACCCCGAGTGCTCTCATTTGTTCTTTCCCATGCCACATCATCCCTTCCCCTTCCTTATAGCTTCATGGGACTTCCACATCACTCCCTCCTGCTCCTTATAAATTCCTCTTGCATCCTACAATTATCACTGCATGCCACAACAGTAATATTAGCATGGTGGATAAGTGTCTCAGGTTTATGGTGACTTCAGCAAAGTTATTGTGAAATCTAAATAATATTTCTCCAATTTTTAATTTTCTTAATTGACAGTAGTTTCATCTGCCCATTCTGGCACACGTCATAAGTTGACCATCATGATGCTAGACTACAAGCCTCCTGGTATTTACCTTTCTCTTGATGGGGGAAAAAGTGGTGTTACTCAAGATCTGTGATTATCTGCTTGATCAGGCATCTTTGACTGCACTGACTATCAGGACTTCTTGGCTTTTCAGCCCTTTCCTTTGGTCTTTTCATGCATACAGATTTTAGGCTCTCTCACTGTCTCTATAGCCATGCGAACAAATGAGAATAAATATCCTTCTGTGTGCAAACGTGTGTATTGTCTATGGAAAACAAGTGCTTTATCAACTGAAGAACAGGAGTCTACTTTGTAGTGCCTGTGTGTACATGTGTTCCTTAAAAAGGCTCAAGTTTAAGCAATAAAACCCCTTTTAAATAATTGGTTTTATTCAGAGGGATCAGCTGGGACATCTCGAGCTAGGCTTCTCCTGAGACCGTCAGATGAATAAGTCAGTGAGAAATAAAACTATCTCCTTTCTAGGAGTGGTCTCTTCTCGTGAAAGCTTTTAGCCTTAACACCGTGTCAGGGCCACCAGTTTTCTCAAAAATCCCTTGGTACATGTAATTCTTTCATCTGCCTCGCTGAACAGCAGACCCTGCCATTCGGCGACTGGCATCGCTTAACTCACATTTTCTTAATCTCTCTACCCTGATGCTGGCATAAGCAGCAGCCTTTTCTTTGCTCTCTTGGCATCTTTGTGCTCAGCTGGCTCCTGAGATCCGCCCTCAGACCCCACCAGGACACACGTCTGTCCAGCCCCCACCTCCTTCCCTTTGCAAGGTTAAAACCGACCCAGCAGCTGCACCTCCCTCCCTGCTGAGTCCTGCATGGGGCAGAAGGAGCAGTCTGCACCCATTCACACTCTCCTTGACAGGGCTAATGACAGGGAACCAGAGAGTGTGAATATCTACACCAAATATTCACATGAGAGAAGTGAAGAAAAGCAGCAGCGAAGATGAAAAGCAACTGGTAAGAGAACAAGTGGGATTTAGAGAAATCTGTAAATAAGAGATTAGAACAGTTAAAGCTGTCTTTGCCAACTGCCTTCTTTGTTGTTTGTTTTTGCGACGGCGTTATACGAAAGAAATGGTAATAGCAAGAGTTTGTAGGCATGTTGTATTATAAGGACAAAGATAAAAAGTTCTCGTGTAAAGAAATTGTCTTGTCAAGTCTGTTAGTAAATTCTTACCTCATGGTTTTATACACTTAATATGCATGACTGAGGAGAAAGTCAACAGCAGAATCTGTCAGAAACTATACATTCATACTGGAGTTTGCTTTCTGTTTACAGGAAAATTACAGCTTTCTTGTACGTGTGTAGTTTTCTGGGGTCTTTCGTCTCAGCTACCATCCAGCAACAATCAAGTAAGGAGACAGACTTTATCCGCCTTTCATCTTTCCGTAATTTTGATTGTCAAAATAATTATTCTGAGCTTATTCAAAATTAAAATTCTCTCTAGCTAGCCATCACAACAGAAAGATAGAACTACCTGTGTGTGTCTGTATGTATCCATGTATGTATAGAGAAAGAGGGGAAAAAGTGAGAGCTATGTGTATTATTTTAAATGCACTGTTAGATGTATTTTTTAAGGTAAAGATTAAAATCTGCATATGGGTGGTAGGAACATGACATAAATTCCCCCTCCTCCCTCTCCTCCCCATCTTTCAGTGCTCCTAGTTAGATATTAGTCTGCTATATATGGCAACAAACTGGTTCCACTTTATTTGCTGGGAATAAAATATAAATGGTTGGATGTCTGCCAT
Source organism: Anas platyrhynchos (assembly GCF_047663525.1). Classification (NCBI taxonomy): domain Eukaryota; kingdom Metazoa; phylum Chordata; class Aves; order Anseriformes; family Anatidae; genus Anas; species Anas platyrhynchos. Next base: position 90,099,185 of record NC_092589.1, read on the forward strand.
AAGTCTCATCAAATAATATAGAATGAGGCTATTTCTAAGGTGTAACATGTCAGCTTGAATGTTCCCTTTAAGCCTATGTTGTCAGAAGGAAACCCACATTTATGGTTGAGCCCTTGCAGCACACAAGAGGCTCTCTGTAGGTTAGAAATGTATCTCCTTCCAACTTGCATTCTTCATTCTTCCCCAACCAGACTCTACTAATATTTTCCATATTGACCTGATACTGGACTTGCACAGAATTCTGAAATTATTTGAATAAATGTTTATTTTCTCTTCTTCCTTCCTTAAATTAGGGAAATCAGCTGGGTCTCCACTTCATTGTGGGGCTTCTTGGCAGATAATATTCAGAAAAATTACATTTTAAAATTTGCTTTCTTCAAAAAAATGTCTTCCACGTTCTTGCTTAGATCAGTAAAAAAAGTCTGTAAATCCTTCTTACCCCTACCATGTATTTCATGAATCAGATTTTCTCTGATCAAACGTGGCCCAGTGGATGGTGGGAACACCTGGAATACCAGAGAGGATGGAAGAAGTGCCAACAATTTCTCCCCTTCTCCCCTCAACAGCCTCTTTAGTTGGCATAAAGCTTGTTTAAGTTTCCTTTGGATTAGGAACACTATTGATTTGGGCAACAGGCTTTTTTTTTTTTTTTTTTTTTTTTTTTTTTTTTTTTTTAAGTTTGCTTAAACCAGAAAAAATTCCAGACCTAAAACTCCTAACACTGCAGGTCTTCTTATGCTGGTACAATTATTCCTCCATAACTCTGCTAGAAAAGAATAACAACTCCCTCATGTAAAGGTCTAATATATCAAATAATGACTCATTTGAAATTTGTAGCTCCCTAGAAACAGATATTTATTTTATTTGACCTCTGGCTTTACCAAGTACACTTTACATATTTATAGTTCTATTTAATTCATAAAATTCTTACAATTGCTTCAATTAATTTTTTAAGGTGATCTCTCTGCAGACACATGGTTAACTAATTCACCCCTTTTTGCAGGACTACCAGCCATCCTGGGTGCTAGTCGGAGAACTGATCTCTGTCCAACAATTAGGATTGGCCAAGATGACTTACCAGGCAAGTATCGTCTGACCTTTTCAGGAAATAGCTGCTGTTCAGAAACTCTAATATTCAGGTTATATTCAGCTCTGTCACTGTACAATGCTGAAATTAAATTAAAATAAAAGTTATATTTTGGGCATGTATATTTTTTCTTGTAGGCTTTGACCTGATTTCTCAGTTCCAAATAGAAAAAGCTGCTTCCCAAGGAGTTATTCAGAGAGTGGTGGGTTCCACTGCTCTACAAGTGGCTTATAAATTGGGACCCAATGTAGACTTCAGGATCCCAACCAGGTAATTTTCTTTGCTGCTTGATTTTAAAATATAAACATTTTGCAAGTTTATTATTTAAGTAATAGATCCTCTCTGTAGTTAGATGACCTCATTTGCAAAGTTTTTGAAAGGGAAAGATGAGTTCAACTTCTATACACTTTTTTTTTCCATTCACACTACCAGACTAGGTTGATTCTGTAATAGCAATTTCGGGGACAACCACGTTCCTCTACCAGTGGTATTGCTCAGGGTTCCTGCAGGTCTGCTGAAAGAAATATATTCACCTCTAGAAAGTGAGGCCAAAAGCAGAGAGGTGAAGCAAAGACAACAAGAGGGCAATAATGAAAGTTTTCTTAAAACATTGAAACAAAGAGATTTTCCTTATCCTTTAAAGGCTGCAGAGACAAGAATTGAAACTTTTGTTTGTTTGTTTGTTTGCTTGCTTTTTTGGATAACTGTTACGTGCATGTTCCTGGCTGATTTATGATCACTTAATCTACAAAGGATGATAGCTATTATTTAGCGTGTCACAGGCAAATTGCAACAGGAGCCACTATTTTGGAATCTAATTATGTTAGTTCTTTAGAAGCCAGGCTTGGTGCAGGTGAAGGAATAGAGACAGTACAACAGGGTAGAGAAGTCTTTGCCAAACTTGTGCAACCCTGCATTCTGGTCCAGCACCTGATGTCATTAAGAGTTCCTTTAATTAGCAATTGACTGGCATAGCCTTCATTGGACTACTGTTTCAGGTAGAAATAATTGGAGAGCAAAGTATTTCTGTTGTACATCAGCTATCACTGACAAGTTTTGCTTGCTGCAGTCTTCCCTGGCTTTTGACTCTATAGCTATTAGGTTACCCAGTTTTGAGTTTAACTGGGTGGTTGCATTGGACTCAATTACTTTCCCTCACAGTGGCAAATCAAGGCTGCTAGTGCATAAAGATGAATCCAAACACAGAGAGAAAATGCGATCTTCATTTTATGAAAAAATGTAGATGCTCATATTCTCAACTTGTGCATTTTATCTCAGAAAGAGTCTGAGATATCAAACCTATAATATTTTCAAGAAGGCTTAGATGTATTGCTGTAAATGGCTCTAGTGATATGCTTGATACACACAAATAATCTCTAATCAAGCCTATACCAGCTTTGTTGCTGTGACATCTGAGCTGACTGCTGCCACTGGGCTTGTTGGCTTGGTGTGGTGCTGTATTATCAAGGATTTACCACATTCATGATGCTGACTGGCACCCTCAGTCAGCGCTGTGCTGTCACACTGCAATGCTAGCTCACAGTTTACCTGAAATTTTAATTTGTCATAGGGCCTGCCTGTCACTGTTCATTCAACGTGTATCAGGAATAGTAAAATTTAGGCTGGCATATGATCATTACACCAACCTGTATTAGTCAATATTACAGTGGCTATGGCATGGGAATGAGAGCTCAGTTAGCTGGCTGTGGCTCAGTATATTTATTCAGTCTTTGCTGTAGAACTAGCTTACACAGTAGCTGAAGGACTTAGCTTTAAAAAGTGTGCATAGCTTCCTTAAAATCTATGAAATTGCAACTTGGTCTTTTTGCTGCTTAGCTTACTTGCCAAGGTTCAGAAGTATGTCCCAGAATGAATAGAGTTTATAGAATTTAAGTAATAATTGTAATATTTTTTAATTACAAGCTTAAAAAATAATTTACAACAAAGGAATATGCTTGCGATATGTTTTTAAGTGGGGAAAAAGGCTAGCTGCCTTTATGTGCTGGATGAAGTCTTAATCCTTTGACTTCACAAATGGGAATCCCATTGCCGGTCTCATGTCACAAGGCCCCTAAGTCAACACCTGCATGGAAAAATGAATGCCAGGGAATGTTCCAGGGCATTCATACATTAACATCTACACTGTTAAAATCTTGTGCAAGACCTTGACATGGTTTTGGTCCATACTAATTAACACTCTTTAAAAAAATCCTGGGTACTGCTTGGCCTTGGCAGTTAGCATTAGATCATGGACCTTAGACCATGTTGTAGGTGGTCATTGTGTTTTGGAAGTAAGCAGTACTTTTAAGTAAGCACTTTCTCTTGCCAAGTGAACTTAGTATCAGAGAACAGTTCTGGGCACACTGAACTTAGTAGCATCGATGTGGACAACGAATCTACAAGCTATATCTCTTTGCCTGCAGTCTCTTCTCTGCAGAAAGGAGAGCAATGTAAAAATGTAAACTGCCTTTTGAACAGTGCTTGTTCTGGGGGAAGTTGTGTACTGTAGACCACTTTAAAAGATGACTTGAAAAACACTAAGATGGGAAATTATAAAATGAAAATAAGAAGTTTACAAAGCATTTTCAGTAAACTTGGAATATCCAGAGAATTTCATAAGCTGATTTCCTGGTTTTTCTTTTGGCAATAATGCCTGGAGGTTTGGCTTTCCTACATCCAGCCACCAAAGTTGTTTGGGTGCTTTTCCTTTTTGCATTACATGTAAGATACCTTACATAGTACCACTCCATTGGTATTGATGATGACACTATAATGGAAAAGAAAAAAAAAAGGCAACTAAGAATCTAATTAGCTCATAAGAGAAATAATTAGCTCAGACCTGGATGTTTCTGAAGAATAAAGACCAGCCAAGGGTAATGAGTCCTAGCAAATGGCTTCTGGCTAATGACTTTGGACAATTGCTTTTAAAAATGCTTAGTTAGTTAGTTAGTTTTCTACTGTTATTGCCTTTTTTTTTTTTTTTTTAAATGTCTGCCGGATAGTTCCTGCTAGGTCAGCTGTGATTCTGGGCTTCAGGAGGTGCAGATGCAAAAGAACCCACACCTGTGGGTATACAGTACTGCATTACCATTACATTACCATGAGGTTGGTCAGAGGGATTTCGACAGACGTTTCTAGTTGATTGCACTAACATTTCTAAAATCTTCATTTAGCAAGGAGTAAGTTATCACAGTGGGAAATGGAGCCTATCTAAGAAACTAACTCTTAAAGAAACATAATAAAGCAGGTGGTTATTTTGCAGTATTCAAGCCTGTAGTTAACACTTTAAAATACTCTGCTGCTCTTAATGAATTTTGAAGGCAATGACGCTATTTAGTGTTTCCACTGACTATTCAGTCAAATCCTCTTGTTTGTATTGATGCCTGCTTTGTAGAACTCAGCCTTAAAATTTTAAAGAAATATTTCTGGTAAGCACTCAAGCTATCAGAATAATAAGACTATTAGGTATTTATGAAACTAAAGGAAAATAAAAGAGTGGTGTTTCAGAAGTTTCCTTAGATGAATTACAGATGGGGAAAAACGGTGTACTGAAATGCATTGGCAGGACTAAAGCCAATGGGATTGCTTTTCATTACCATGGGAGTAACAGAGATGAGAATCTGTCTCTGCTTTACTTAAATTATAAATCTTACACAGTTACAGTCCCACACAGAGTATGTTTCTGGTGTTGGTCAAACTGTGTTTAGTTATGCTGATATTTTGTCGTTTGTCTAATGGCAGCGGCTCTTCTGATTTGTTATTATTATGTTTTTAAATATAAATGTTCATGTTTGTGCGCTGACTTTTTACTGTTTTATAAAGTATACTGTTTATAAAGTATTTCTTATACTTTAATTTCCTTTTACCAATGTCACAAAGTCTTGCACAGCTTCTCTTCTTTGTATAACACTCAAAAAAGTTAAAGTAATTCTTTTCTGTTTTAATTTCTGAGTAAGAAGGAGGACCCATATGATGGCTTTTTTTTTTTTTAAAAAAAAAAAAAACTATAGCTATTTCTCTCTCTCTCTCTCGTTCTCTCTCTCTTTTTTTTTTTTTTTTTCCTTTCTTTCATCTATTTTTCCCAGTAGGTCAGATGAGGTGAGAATCTGTGCAATATTTTCAGCAGTGTTACTGTGAGAGTAAAACTTATCTGTGCAGAGAAGGAATGCAAGTCTCTCTTCGGAGGATCTGGGATTAGTAATGCTTCTTTTAGCTGTAAGGCTTAGCGTGTCAGATCCCCCAGAGCCACTGAACTTAACAGAAAGTGGAAAGTCACATGGAATTTAGTTTAAAAATTACCTAAAAATAAAAAAATAATACCTTTGATAGGATAGTAGCAAAAACAGCTGTTGTGCAAGAACATACAGTGAGATTCAGCAAATGAAAAAATAAATGGCTTGGCTGAGCTAAGGTTTTAGCGGTAGAGGAGACTGAAATACTTGTTTAAGAAATGTTATAGAAGGATGCAGAGGTCCATAAGGGATGTGTTGACTGGATCAGGAGCTTAGCAAAGTTTAATGTGCATCAGAAAGGGGTTAAGGAGTGTGTTTGCAGAGCAGGAATATATATATATATATATATATATATATATATATAAATATTTTGCATAAGCTAGAAGCCTAACAAAAGGAAGGACTGTGGACAGCAGTAAACACTGGAAAGTGCTCAGAATATGAGGAAAGGTAAAGTGTCCACACATCACTGGCATTTGCTTTTAAGATGGCAAGATATAAACCAAAACACAACACAATAAGCTAGACAAAATCCCAACAAACAAAGCCAGCTGGGCCAGACAACTACATCTGCAGTCACCAGCAAAATGAGTCACAGTGAAGCGCAGACAACTTAAAGATGCTGGCAAGGAGCCCCCTCTCCCACCTGCATATATCTCTGCGCCTTGTGCAAGGAGATAATCTTCCAGCCAAGTGTCCCCGTTCCTCATACACCAGCTTTCCCTGCAGCTGAAGTACATATCAGACTCCAGGCTCACGGGGAAGGAGCAGGGACGCTAGCAGTTCGGGTGGTTTATTATTAAGGTGAAGCTGCTGCTGCTGCCAGGCTTTCCCAGTCCTTTTGAAATCTTGGTGAGACTGTGCCGTCGCCTGCTGGAGTATGATTGTACTACAGCTTTGGACACATTGCCTCTAAGAAATGTGAAGTATGCTCTTACCAACTCAGTAATCATCAAGGATACAGAATAAGAACTATTTTTTTCGTTTTTTCCCCTTTTTTATCTCAGCCTCAGGTTGGAGGTTCGCTAATGGCTAAATTCCTGCTGAGATAGGATTGATCTGCCCCACAAAAATAATCTTTGTTCAAAATGTCTACTTGCCTAAGGAGTTATTTTAATGAATGCTAGTGACAAAAAAGCCCTGCACGTCTCCATACTTAAGAATTTTAGTCAAATACATTTTGTGTGTGTGTGTGAAATTCTTAAATGTGGGTATGTGGCAAACAATGTGTCAATGTCAACTCAATTCTGGCACTGTGATCTTACCATCTATAGAATATGAAAAGGCATCTTTTAAAAATATTCTACTGGTTTCACTGACACATTTGAGCTAAAAAATGGCATCTCTATTTGAAACAGTGATACAGCTAGTAGTACATGTTTGTGTTTCCAAATCTCAGATGTTATAGGAGTACAAAACAATGAAACATGTCATAAGTGGCATATCTTTCCCTGCTACTTGTAGGCTTGTGGTTCAGTGCCATGGGACACAATGCATTTTTAATGTAGGTTCTTACTGTCTGCATGATTGTCGGTGAATGATCTGTTGTATGATTACTGCTGAAGTGATAGCTAATGCATTAACAAAGTGGTTGTTATCAGACTGAACAAGAAAACGCCTTTGCTAAATACATTCTTATGTCTTCAAAAATAAAAACAGTTTTACACTATTTACCTAACCAATCGAAAGTCACACTAAGTTGATTTTGTAAGTCTAATATTAGAAACAGCATGATTGTAGGATAGACTTTCTAAATGTAAAGTACTAGCCTGCTGTTGCTTGATCCATTACACTTCAAAAGGGTTATCATAAATACTTCACGATGAAGGAAGAAGAACCCACGTTTCTGAACCAGTTTATTTTGCCATCAGTTACACCAATTACTCAAAAAGGTATGTCATTTTGGGACTCTTGAGGTAGAAGATAAAAAGAATGACAAAAGAATGTTTAAAATATGTTCCACTGAGGAACTGATTTTTATTACTCTGTTGTGGTATGTGGAGGTTTTCAGAAGAAATACAACAAATTTACTCTATTTTGATCCTACACAGTGCAATATATTCCAATGGATTGCCTGATGAGTATTCCTTTCTTACTACTTTTCGGATGAGTGGACCCACACTTCAGAAATACTGGACTATATGGCAGATTCAGGATTCTTCAGGAAAAGAACAAGTTGGAGTGAATCTTAATGGTCCAATGAAAAGTGTCGAGTTTTCTTATAAAGGAGTGGATGGAACTCTCCAAACTGCATCATTTTTACACTTGCCTTTCTTGTTCGATTCCCAATGGCACAAGCTTATGATAAGTGTGGAAACAAGCAGCGTCACACTTTTCATTGACTGTATTAAAATAGAAACCCTAAACATAAAACCAAAAGGGAAAATCAGTGTTGATGGCTTCGCTGTGCTTGGAAAGCTTAAAAATAATCCTCAAATTTCAGTTCCGGTAAGTATCAAAATCTTAAATTACTACAAAAAATGTTTTACAAGATCTTTACACTTAATCTTTTTCATGGAATGCATCTTCATATATTTCCTGAAAGCAGAAAAGGCAGCACTTGGCAGGTAAGTACTATGATTTTCAAATTTTGCACATATAGATATCCTTTAGAAGGTAAGGGATCACCCAGGTTATGTCTAAGTTTCAACAGTAAAATGTTTTAGACACCCACGCTTCTGTCAGTGGATTCTGCTGTTTGGATATATCAGCTGTGAGTTCCCTTGTTTGCATCATATGCTTGATCATACTTGATCAAGCTCACACCAAAGAGAGCAAGAATTGGGAACTTTCACTCCTATGTGTGAACCAACCATCAGCAAGAGATAATTAGTTCTGTCTCTGTCAGAATAAATATTTTAAATAGTTAATACAAAGGGAATATCTTCTGCAAGAGATTGACGGGAGTCCTTATTTGCTCAACTCTGATGTTCACACAAGAAGTAAGAGAAGTATGTTTACACTGGTGCTAAATCAGAGATTTATCTTCACTATCTTATACCTCAGGAAACTCTTCCAATCATTGTGTTACCTGGTATGATCCTGATGACAGAATTGTTTTCTCTTTAATTAGCTTGATTTTTTTTATTTATTTATTTTTTTTCAAAAAGACTGACCCAGAGTAGACAGCTAATTCTTAAAGAGGGTTCTTGTTAATGGGCACCATAGGATGCATTAGCATACTTCCTATCCTATATCCTGGAAGTATAATATCAGAGTCCAGGTCCAATCTAAGTGAAGGGCCTAGCAGAGATGAGACATAAAGCCCACTCAGCTCCACAATACTTCTCCTGGCTACCTCAGGACATCCCATCCCCATATCCTGACTTCTGCAAATCCTTTTCTTAGATATTAACTTTCCTTGTGCATTGTACTAGATACCTAAACTCACTGTAGAGTGTTCCTTTATTCTGTGTAGCAACACTAGGCAATGAAATTCTATTTTATATCCTGTTAGAGGATTTAATGTTAAAAATATCCTCTTTGTGCTACTATATTTTGGGGAGAGTTGTTTTGATGGAGAAAATAACATTGGGGCTGACCTACAGAAAATATTGAATGCTTTTGTGACCTTCTACCAAGAAAACTGAATCTGAAAAACCCCAGGGACTTTATTATTTGGTTATCTGATTTAGTTTCCATGATGAGTGATTAATATAAAACACAGAGAAAGTGACATACCTATAACTTCTGACAGAAAACAATTTGTAGCTGTCACATCTGCATTTTACCTTTTAGACATCTGTGAAAAGTGTTTTTCTCAGGCAGTGTTTTTTTAGCTAATGAGTCATACTGCACTTTATGCTGAATAATAGGAGAATTTTGTCCCATGGTAGCATTAAATGACATTTAAGACTTTGGAAAGGATTTTTCGGCATTCACTTTGTAGATTAAAGGGAAATAGTTTCAAAATACTGTTGAAAAAATGCAAAGACAACTGAAAAATTCCATACATTTTCCTGTTCCTTTCCCAAAGATCCTCTGTAAGTGCCTTAAAAACATATAAAATGAATAGTAAGGTATAGGGCATTCATTTAAAAATGACTTGAATGGCAAAAAGAGAATTACATGCTTAACATATTGTAACCATTTCTCATACTACTACATTGCAGATTTGCATCAGCTTTGAAGTAAAATGCATGAAGTGAGATATAATCTTGCATTACCTATATCTCATGCTATCTGCCAAAATTGAATGAACTTCAAAGGCCAAATGTCTCAAGAAAAGTATCCTCTCATACTTTGTCACTTCTGTATGTGTAGGCAACACTACTGCACAAGATAGAAATCAGATTTACTTGAAAAATGGTGAGAGAAAGCTGCCACAGATATCTGAAAGTGGCTGCCTAGTTAAGTTTCTCTAGATGTGGGTTGGGAAACATCAGTAGGTGAAAAGTTACACCAATTCTGTTGAGAACAAAAACTGATCTTTGAAAATTTCATTTCAGTAATGCTGAAGTTGATACTGTTAGGATTAGCTGCATGTTTTGCTGACTGTTCTGAGGGTTATGAGTAGATGAATGGATGGATGGGATAATGAAAAGTTTACATATTCTAGGCATGACACTAGGATGAAAAAAAATCCACTCTGATACCACATTCTTCTTTGGAAAGATATCTAGATTGAATGCACAGAAGGATGTAGGCATTATGGATTATAGCTCCCAGTATGCAGTGCTACAGTAAACCATGCCCTCAAGCTAGACACACAGACATCCCTTTAAAAACAAGGAGGGTTCCTGTTGTGTGCTGAAGTAATGATTGGAAGTGGCAGCCTACAGACTTTGAAAGAAATGTAGTATTAAGGTGACATTGGCAAGAACTTGGATATCTACCCATTCTTCATTGGTGCTCTGGCTGACACTTATTAAGGCAGCCCTGCAGAGAAGGAATTGGGAGTACTGGTGGATGAAAAGCTTGGCATGAGCCAGCAGTGCACACTTGTGGCCCAGAAAGCCAACTGCATCCCAGGCTGCATCAAAAGAAGCAGGGCAGCAGGTGGAGGGAGATGATTGTCCCCCTCTGCTCTGCTCTTGTGAGACCCTGCCTGGAGTGCTGCGTTCTGCTCTGGGGTCCCCAGCACAAGAAGGACATGGGCCTATTAGAGTGAGTCCAGAGGAGGGCCACAAAGATAATCAAAGGGCTGGAGCACCTCTCCTATGAAGAAAGGTTGAAAGAGCTGGGGCTGTTCAGCTTGGAGAAGAAAAGGCTCTGGGGAGACCTCATTGCGGCCTTTCAATATATATGTAAGGGGGCTTGTAAGAAAGACAGAGATTTTTTTTTTTAAATTATTTTTATTTTTTTAACCAGGGCCTGTAGTGGCAGTACAAGGGGCAATGGTTTCAGACTGAAAGAGGGTAGCCTCATATTAGACATTTAGGAAGGCATTTTCATGATGATGGTGGTAAGGCCCTGGCACAGGTGCCCAGAGAAGATGTGGATGCCCCATCCCTGGAGGTGTTTAAGGCCAGGTTGGATGGGGCTTTGGGCAACCTGGTCTGGTGGAAAGTGTACCTGCCTATGACACAGGAGTTGGACTAAATAATCTTTAATGGACCCTTCCAACCCAAGCCGTTCTGTGATTCTATGGTTTTGGCTAAGATTAAAGAAGTTGGGAAAAGCAGCAGAAGAAAATTAGAATTTTATCCTCCTTCCTCTTCAGTGTTTTGCAGAGATTCCCCCCCCCCTTTTTTTTTTTTTCCCCAGTGATGCATACAAACAAGGAGCAGTGAATAGGTTGGGCTCCTCAGACATTTTGTGAGGGAAGAGTGTCCAGCATTAACTTCTGTCTCATCTATGTTTAAGCACTTACACCATTAGGCACTGGTATGAAGCTCTTTGAGGTTGGAAGAATATTAAGTATTGGTCACACTGCTTCAAGGATGAAAAGACAAAATGTTATTTTTCACTTATAATTCACCATTTATTATGCAAAATATTTGTTTACCCCTTTAAAATGTTTATGGAAATATTCAAACATATTTAATGTATTTTTGGGGAAAAATAGAATCTTTTACATAAGGTAGGCCTTAAAACAGGAATATGTTCCACATTTTTTGACAAAAAGCACTGGAACAAACTGCCAAGGAAGGAAGAATGTAAGCATCACGTTAAATTTTTAAACCAAGTCTGGACATCAAAAAATATACTTTAATTCAGAAAGTGCTGTGGGCTTGACATAAGACTCACTAGATAGAAATGGCTTGTTCATGGCCTGTACTCTGAAGTCAAAACTGTCAATGGTGTTGGTCCAGCCTGATACTATAAAAACGTAGATTTAGGAAAGCCATATGCTCTGGCATTATGATAAAGAATCACAGGATGATGGACTAGAAACTTTAAAATGTGTTTTTATACCGCACAAGTTTGTGTTTTGGCCTGTGTATTTGGTTTCTCTTAAAATGGAGTAAATAAATCTATGGTTAGGTACATTCTAGGCTTATCCTATATGCTTGACTATATTTAGTTTAAACATCTCAGCACTCTTGGTTATTTAATATGTGCCATGCACAATTTCTAATTTATTTCCAAGCATTGTTAAAGTACATGACTTCCAGTGTTAACAATTTTTAAAGGACATAAGTTATGTTTCCTGGTTTTCCTCTTATTATTTATTTATTTATTTATTCAGTATTCCATGAGTGCTCATCTTGCAGAATAGGTCAACTTCTTACAGGTGCACTATAATACATGTCATTTTAAAAGAGATTCTTTATGGCTTGTTGTTACTGTGATTGCCTCTGAGAGTAATGGAGTTCCGTTAGAAACTGGCTTGCCTTTGAGTCTTTACAAAGATTTATCCCAGGATTTCTGGAATGTTTTATAGAGGGCAAATTTTTATACGGGTTTACAGCTGCATTTTATCTTTTCTTAGATAAAAAAGAAAATAGTTCTTTTTATCTAAAAGTAATTCAAATAATCGACTATAAACTCTAAGCAATACAAGATATATCATCAGTTCAAAACTGAAAAAGAACTTACCTCCTGAATTCCATGTTTGTTAAGAAAAGGTAAGGGCATTCATTTCCTACTGCTCAAATATTAATTGCTGTGAGATGGTGTAAATTGCCTCAGTTTCTGTGATTTCAAAGGCACTACCCTGATTTTCTCATAATTGTCACTAAACACTTGGCTAGAAGTGATCCTACATCATTATTTAATTTACATTTAATGCTGTTGACTAGTTCAGTGCAGTTACCTATGCAGCATGTAAGATGAAACTGCTTATCAATATTTGTTGAACAAGGATTAATTTACACTGTTGCATGGATTATATCCATGTATTGTAAAAAAAAATAAAATAAAAATCATGTCTTTTTTTTCACTCTGTGGAATCTCTCAGGATAAGATATGTTTAAATAGATGTCACTTATTCCTGGTCACTTAACACATGTGAAAAACAGTTGATAGCAGACTTCCCTTAGAACAAACAGATATCACCGATGAAAAACAGCAAAACCTCCACCTGAAAATCAATTAGATGAACTGTAATTCCCCCAAAGTGCTGTTTTTCCTTGAATCATCCCTGAGGCAGCAGTAACCCAGCGGGACACAGGGAGCCAGCTAGTCCAGAAGGCAGCTGTAGACACGCTCTGATTTACCCCCAGAGGAGCATCACAATTTCTCTTAAAGCCTATGGTACTGTTAAATGCTTCACTGTTGACTTATGCTGCTATACTGAAAGTAGTACTCTAGATATTTTGGTCTCACTAAATTTACTAAACCTTCATATCTAAAGCACTGATAAGACAACAGAATTGCATAGCTCTCCTACTGAGATGTGCAAAACTTGGGGCATTTATGGGCATTTCCATCAAACTTAAGAGGACAAAACAGTGAACTGATGGACATAACTAATCCAATTATATCTGTGTTAATAATTTAAAATGAAACTGAAATCCTGTGGGAATTTTGGAAAATGGATGTCAAGGATATTGACCTATGGGTCATAACCACCTATGGGTCTTAAAAGATTAAATTTTAATAACTCTGCTTTATTACTACCCTTGGTTTATCCAAGGTTAATTTCTGTGAACATTGTGCTTATATTTCAACCTTAATAACACCTTGTACTGATTTTATAGAACGTCTACTCCAGGCATCTTCAAAATTGTGGCATCCTTTAGATTCTAAAAAAGCCCAAAGCAAAATAATTAGCAAGAAACCATGGTTAAAAATAAATAAATAAATTAGTGCTGCCTGACTATGCAACTGTGAACTAAGATATGTCAAATTAAAACTGCATGTTCAAAATATTACAACTGCTTTCACATTCACATTGTGGCACAGTGTTTTGTAAAGAATGCTAAGTATTTTATTCTGCATGTGATGCCTGCCTCTTTTATTAAGACTTATTTCTGTTTGTTTATTAATCTCATGAGAGTTTTGCTTAATGCTTACCGTTCAAACCCCTTCTTGAACAAAACAAAGTGATCAGTTTTCTCTTTGGCCATTCAAGAATGTTGGAAGAAAGCATATGAGACATTAACAGCAAGTTCCTACTGTAGCAAGTAATCCCATTTTAAAATCTCATTAACAATTTTTCTGTTTTGATATTGACTTTGTACAAAGTTGAAAAACTTGGTTCAAACTTAAAAATGTAGATGCTAGTAGTATTCTCTTGAGACTTGGATGTTAGCACTTAGAGAGTCATTCATCAAAGCCTAGGCCAATCCAGTAATTAGCATTTTCTCATCTCACATCTTTCTTACCTTAGTGCGGAAGCCAAAAAAATCTGAAGACAACCCTCCTGCCCTGCCCCCCCCCCCACACACACACACAAAGAGACAACAATTATCTATATATAAAAAAGGCAAAAGAAAACAATGTGGTGATGCAGGTATTGGCTGCTGGTAGTATGTTTTGAAAGCTATTTTTCAGAGTGTTTGCAAATTTTGTAGCACTTTATAAGTTGCAAAGACAGCTCAGGACTATTGATTTCAGTTACAGTTGTTACTGATCAGCCTTCTTGCATAACCTGGACCCAGATACTTCAGTTCAAGCTACTAACCTTTTCTCCCATAATGCAGACTGCTGTCTAATTTGGCTATTTTGATTAAAAATAAAAATAAAAATTAACACTATATAAGAATTATGAGGCAAAAGCAGGAGTACAATCCACAGTGGCGTGTCTGCCTTTGTCACAAAACCATTCTTTCTTTTTCTATCACACTTTGCCATATTCACTTCCAATCTTCCAGTTTCTGCTGTATATGAACCATTTCCACAGCTGTGCTCCTTTGGTCTGGTAACTGAGGCAAAAGTTCTGAGGGAAGAAGTGTGGAATCACAGTTTCAGATTACATGCAGAGGAAGCGTTTACAGGCAACCTTAATTCTAGCATTTCCTGGCTACTGAATGGATTACATTTTATTTTTAGCATTATTAAATAATGCTCAATATCATTTTACTTTAACATTAAACAGATAAAATGGCAAAGAAAACATTGTCACTTAGAACCATACCCACCCCATTTAAATCAGAAGCAGATTATTATTTAAATCAGAAATAGATTATCAGCACTGCTCTAGAGGCATTGTGGACCTCTCTGCCTATGCAAATGAGCTCCCAGGGTGAATAATGCAGACTCAGGATTTAATGGTATGGTATGAAGTAAATTATCATCTGGGGGTCATTTGGTCCCATTTTTATGCCTTTTTATGAA